>NC_060144.1:560112406-560734928 GCF_021461385.2 Schistocerca piceifrons
ATGAAAGTAAAATCAGATTTCAGTTCATATGGCAGCTTAACATTAGTCGTTCTTGTCGCTCAGCGTTCACCACTTCATCAAGGAGGGGGCAGGTATCAGAATACACGAAGTTCCCTCTGCCACACGCTATAAGCTAATGTTAAGTGGTGAGGGATGGAGGATGTTAGCAATGTTAAGTAGATAGTCTGAATGAAACTGGCTCTGTTTATCTGACATAATTGCATCATTCCCCTCGAAAATACAAGCAATTTGTTATCTACAACATTAAACAAGAATAAAAATCAACTTAGTTTATTACATTAAAATTCATGAAAAATCGTTTGACAAACGTTGATAATGACAAGCTAATGCTTTGGAAAGTCTGGACTGGGGATCTAAAATATGAATCAAATGAACACGTGTCAGGATAAAACCATTATATTCGCGGTGGGGTTAGTGTTTAAAGACGGAAAGCGCTACAGAAGGGTATGTAATTCTATCGATGACAGGAGTTGGAAGCATATTTAACCCTTAGCTGCAGAAAATCTTCAGAATGAAGCTTGAAATTGCTGAATCTCGGTACAAATGACTCTCTAACGTTCATCTCACAGTTGCGGCTGGATTTCACAATGTTACTCTGCAGGTGGAGGCTGAAGTGGCTGCAAAATCAGTCATTGGTTTTATACCAAAACTTGCATCTGCGTCTAAGTTCAAATCAGTCATAAAATGGCCGAAGCCACCTGCACTCAAGTATGCTCAAAGAAGCGCTTGGCTGGGGTGGCGCTCATCCTAAGTGATTATCCTGTGATGGCTCCTGGCTGCAGAGTAATACTGTTCCGCCTGCTTCCTACAATGAAGGCTCAGGTCTCTGTGTTTTCCTTGCATCACATAACTTTGATCGGATGAACAAGAAATATACCGAGTCCCAACCGAGGAAAAGTTTTCTTAAAAGACACAAGCCTCCTCCCCTTACTCTCATTTCAGGCTGTTAATCAACAACAAGCTTCGTAACATTTGGCGCTGGAAAACTGTGCTCTCCTCTGTTTACCTACATCTACGTCTACACGGATACTCAGCAAAGTGTCTGGCAGAAGGTTCATGGAACCACCTTCACAATAATTCTCTATTATTCCAGTCTCCAACAGCGTGCGGGAAAAATGAACACTTATATCTTTCCGTGCGGGCCTTGATTTCCCTAATTTTCTTATGATGATCTCCGTATGTAGGTCGGCAGCAACAAAATATTTTCTCATTCGGAGGAGAAAGTTGGAGATCGAAAATTCGTGAAAAGATATCGCCACAACGAGAAACGCCTGTGTTTTAATGATGTCCACCACAAATACTGTGTCATGTCTGTGACACTCTACCCCCTATTTCGCGATAATACAAAAAGTTCTGCTCTTCTTTGAACCTTCTAGATGTACTCCCTTAAGGTCGGCAGGAGTGGCCGAGCGGATCTAGGCGCTTCAGTCTGGCACCGCGCAACCGCTAGAGTCGCAGGTTCGAATCCTGTCTCGGGCATGGATGTGTGTGATGTCCTTAGGTTAGTTAGGTTTAAGTAGTTCTAAGTTCTAGGGGACTGATGACCTGAGATGTTAAGTCCCATAGTGCTCAGAGCCATTTGAACCATTTTACTCCCTTAACCCTATCTGGTAAGGATCCCGCACCACGCAGCAGTACTCCAAAAGAGGACCGATAAGCCATTGCAGGATTCTAAGTTCTCTGCCAATAAATCGTAGTTTTCGGTTCACCTTCCCCACAACATTTTCTGTGATCTTTTCAATTCAAGCTGTTAGTAACTGTAATTCCTAGGTATTTTGTTGAAGTTACGCCCTTTAGATTTGACTGATTTATTGTGTAACTCAAGTTTAACAGATTCATTTCAGCACTCACGTGGATGACTTCACATTTTGCATTATTTAGCGTCAATTGCCAATTTTCGCACCATAGAGATAACTTTTCTAAATCGCTTTGGAATTTGTTTTAATCTTTTGATGACTTTACTAGACGATAAACGAGAGAATCATCTGCAAACAACCTAAAACAACTGTTCAGATTATCTCCTAAATCGTTCGTATAGATAATGAACAGGAGAGGGCCTGTAACACTACCTTGGGGAACGCCAGAAATCACTTCCGTTACACTCAATGACTTTCCGTCAATTACTACGAACTGTGACCTCTCTGACAGCAAATCACGGATCCAGTCACATACCTGGGACGATATTCCGCAAGCACGCAATTTTATTACAAGGCGCATGTGTGGTACAGTGTCACAAGCCTTCTGGAATACTAGAAATACAGAATCAATTTGAAATCCTTTGTCACTAGCACTCGACACTTCGTGTGAGTAAAGAGCTAGTTGCGTTTCACAAGAGCGATCTTTTCTAAGTCCCTGTTTACTGTGTGTCAATAGACCGTTCTCTTGCAGGTAATTCATAATGTTCGAACACAATACATATTCCAAAATCCTGCAGCATATAGACATTCTCTGTCTACGGCTGGAGCTCTGTAAGCACGGCCGTTTCTGTCCCTCTCACTTCTAAATTATTTGTTATCCAATGGGAACCGTTTTCACATTGCGTCAAACTATTTGTCTTGCAGGGTCTGAGCTCGGCGGTGGTCCCTTCGAAAGCGTCCTAACTTGACCTGTTCCCCACTTCACTTTCAGATGTTATCCATAGCAAATCTGTGTATGTCGACGAAGTCTAGCTTTCTACTGTTCTATTCGCAATAACGTTCTTCCAGGGCACCACCCTCGTCCGCGACCTTCCGGGTTTTTGCGCATTCGGCCCAGTGCTGTTTTCCTCGCCGGCTTTTATGACCTACAGCGTCTGCTCACTCGCTTACAGCATAGTGCAAGGCGCTTTCATGGAGGTTACTTATTTAGATGAAAACAGAGCTCACAATACCACACTTTAATGTACATTAATTAAGTACTGGCAATCACCCTTACTGGTACATATTTAATTTACCGTTGGGGATTAATTATTCCGATTTCGTTAATCTTTTCATTCTGAGTTTTACATCATTAACGGAAAAGTTTGGCTAAAGCGGTCGCGTAACAGTAACATGTGGAGTACAGTTGTAGATGCTGAAACATCCCCTTTGCACAATTTCTACAGGACTGTGCTTAACCTGACACACAATATTTTGTTTTTAGCGCAACGCAATCTGACTTTCAAAACTCCCTACTAAAGAATGGCCCTGACAAACATTAAACTATACCTTTCACAAATCACTTACCTCACAAAAATCTTCGCTGCTCAAGCTACTGCAATACAGCGAGCGCCACTACTGCCAGCTAAATAAAAGAATCAAACTACTGAAGGCACTAACTACAGATAACATTTGTAGTACAGGCTTTACAAAAGAATAGAAATAAACATATACATGAGTGTTACAAAAATAGTGACATAAGTACATACATAAAATAATGAGAATAGTTTTCGAAACATTAATTTCACACATGAACATTGAAACAGAACAGAATTGTAAACAACTTTACAAAGAAAATAACATATTATTAATGCAACTTATATTTGAGGATAACAGTATTCCTCCTCATAGTGAATATAGCTTAGTATTAGAAGAGAAAAAAATTCTATGAAACAGTACACAGAGACAGGAAGAAAACAAATACTCAAGGGTACACAAACACATAGTGGGATAACACCAATAGGAAAGGACAGGGTTCGTTTTCAGTGTAACATTTGGTACTGCAGTCCAACCCAAAACTTCATATATCTTTCCTCTTATTTCATCCTTTGTTTCCACCAAAAAAAATTCTATCTAAGTATGCTTTCTGTATTTATATGTTCACACATTTCTTACCTCAACATTTATTTCCAAGAAAATCCTACCTAAACCTGTTTTCTCAATGCATTTCTTCCAATTCATCGCAACTCATTCTCTTAGAGGCTACCCCCTCTTAAGCTAACTTAAATCTACTGAGCTCAGATGCTAAACTAAGGGACGAGGCAATGCAGCATCACATAACAAATCAACACAAACAGCAATGCAAAAAATGCAAATTGGCAAAGCTAGCAGCATAAATGAGCAAAAGTCAAATTCAATAACACTATGCCTGGCAAACAGCAGCAACTTATACCTAAACATGACATAGCGCAAGCAGAAAAAATAGTACACTAAAGATAACAATGCAGATAAGGCAAATGTATAATCACATCTTAATGTCTAAGTAATTAAAGTGGTGCACCACAAGAAGTTATTCTACCAAAAAGTTACCAATTACTTGAAAAGAAAATTATGAATGCAGTTACTAGTTCCTTCTTATTGTTCTTTCCTTTCCAAGTGCTCCTTTTTTAAAGAATGTGGATCATAAAATAATTATTTAATAGATCTGTTGACAGAAAGTGTTCACATTAGCAAATGCATTTCATTTTATAAAAGCAATGCTGCAACACAGCTGGAAACCAGATATCAAGTGAAATAAGCAATTACGCAAACCAAAGCATAAAAACATCATTCAATAGTCATGTGGCATTTCGTATGTCAGTAGCTCTCAACTCTCATAGAAAGACACTTGTCATTATCAGGTTTGCAGATGTACGAATATTTCCCATCAATTCATAAGCATTTCAGCAATTAGCACAAAGTGCGAGTAATCATATGTTTTCAAGTAACGAGGGTGTCGCATGAGCGATGAAAGGCACACCCTAATGGCTTGTTCTCCAGGTGTTTTCCTGTGCTCTGAAAGGCACGCGCTAATGGCTTTTTCTCCAGGCGTCTGACACAGCTGGGTGCCCACGACGCATTATGTGTAGGTGGTCCGTTAACTTTCTTACGGAAATATTTACGACAGCAGTTTCCGCTACAGAGACAGTCGCATATAAAAATATTTCACAGGTCAAGAATTTGCGTTACAAATCTGTAGAAACAAAATGCTATTGATATAACAGTGTCCAAAAAAAATTTTCGTCTGCATTGTAATACATTCACGAATATACACACACATTTCATAACTCTTAAAGTACGTTTCTTGGTTTCCAACATCCTTTTCATAAATCAGAGTCCCTAAACACTACTCATTATTCCTTACCTCATTATACATATACATATTCGTCGACACTTCTTCAATGTTTCATCATGAGAAATACGTAGCATAATAAACATTCCTCAACAACATAATACACATCGTCGTCGTAATAATAACATCATAACACCTCAGTCAAATCTCAAAATCGTCGTAACTTCCTCCAATAATTTCAAAACGTAAAAAAAATTCTCTGCTCATTTCAATAGTGTCATCTACCTCAAACGTACTTTAAAATCATGATCCCATACCAAATATCTCAAAGCTCTCATAGTATCACAATGAATCCGAAAAAATATGAACATTTCACAAAGTACAGACAAAATACAGTTTCATAAGTGTGAAGTTATCCAACTGTAATTGCGTAAACATCTGTCACTGACGTAGTAAAAAGAATGTTTGTTTCTCTGTCAAATAATCAGATAGCTGTGTAATTCTGTGTTAGAGAAATATGGTACCGACGTGTAAAGTTGTATAAGCAAATACCATATTAGCTAGGGTTCCTTGTGGTTGCCACACACATGGTACACAAAGTAAGCGTGTACCCCCCTGAGGATTAATGTAATTATACCCTCAGGTGTTACAAATTACAGCAATGGAATGAAATGTATCACGGAAAACTTTCTTTGTAATTAAAAAATCTTTGAAAATAAGTGTTTTAAGTATAAGATTAATCACTCAAATGCGTGTCCTGTAGCGTTAAATGTGCGTCTTGCTGTAAGATAATCTCTGTGGAAGTGTCATAGTTATTGTCCTCCGAAAGCTAAGTTCTGCATAAGTCAATGTACTTACCTCACGATAAACAAAAGTGAAATGCTTTGCGTATAGATTTCTTAGTTATTACGCTTATTGTTGTGATGAAGAAATTACTGTGCTGTAACGTATTGTTGTGCTACAGAAAAGGCTGTCTCCTTGTAGCTATACCATAAAAGTTACTACTAAAACATGTTTTACTTTCCAGAATAATACAGAAAAACTGTGCAGATATAAAACAGAAACACCGCAAAATCAACATTGTAAATTGTCACTCATTAGTAGCGTCGTGATAAAATCGTGTAGCTGTCACATAAACTAACTTCTGTGTCATCTGGTATCTCTCAGAAAGTACTTTAAATCCGGAATGTATTTTCAAGTAAACCAAAATGTTGCATTAAAATCTCATTAGCAGTACTGGTAAATGTTGTAATCGTACAACTAACAAGCAAGAATGTACACACACAATTACACTGTGTCGTCTGTTCGCAATAACAATGCATTCGTAATTTCTGTTTAAATAATTTCTCTTGGTTCTTGGCTGGATATTGAACTTCAAACATTGTTGCATGGTAACAGTTTCTAAAGCATACTAGTAACGTGAAGTGAAACGTTTTATGGCAAAGACAAAGTTAAAAGGCAGATTATCTGTCAATAAATGGTTTTACATGTGAAATGTGGTGTAAACCTTTACTCTTCCTAGTACGCAGAGTTTCAACTTCAACGCAATTATCATGCGGTATACGTCGTTAAAGAATACTGGAATTTTTCTTAATGTTAGCGTCTATGTTATTTTTTCCTGAGCCAGCCGGCGCAGGTGGCCGCCTGCGGCGCGAGTCATTGTCTGCCTCTTTGTTGGCGCGCGTCGTTATTGGGATTAGGAGACCTAACTTCTACAAATTCGCCTTGCCGAGAGGGCCCAGCTCTGTTAGAGTCCCGCCAGTTCTGATGAAATTCAGGTCTGTCGTTACGAATATATCGTCTGTCGTCATGTCGGTAGATTCCGTAGTTTCTTCCTTGTCCGTCACGTGGTGGAGAATTTCTCCCTGAATCGTGACTGTGCGCCGAACTGTTGCGTCTGAAGTTATTCTGCCTCCCTTGATAATAATTGTTTTGGTTCCCATATTGTCTGTTTCTCTGATTGTCTCTGTGATAGTCATTACTACGGAAATGCGATCTTTCTCTGTAACTATTGTTACCTTGCCAGTGGTTGTCATATGGGTGGTGTCTGTTTTGGTCACGATTTGCGTTGTAAGAATAGACTTGTCGTGGCCAGTTATTGTTTCTGTCGTCACGGAATTGTGACGGATGTGACCTGTAGTGATTGTTTTCCTGTTTTCGCATCCCGCGACTGTCTGTGTCAATTTCTAATTCTTGTAACAGTCCCTGAAAAGCTTCAATGTCGTCTTTGCAACGTCCTGCCAAAATAATATGTCGTAAATGTTCAGGCAGTTTGATTAAGCAAATGCGGATGAGTTCTGAGGGGCTGTATGGGTTTGAAAGATACTGATTCTTATGCAACATGTCTTCAAAATATTTCATAAGACTGGAAAATTCAGATTGTTCGAAACGTTTCATCATTATGATGCTATGTTTTACACGATCTTGTGTGGCTTGAGACCAATATGCTGAGAGGAAGGCATGGTAAAACTCTCCTTCACTGTGGCAATCGTGAATTACCGATCGCATTCTTACAGCTGGTTCATTCTCTAAGTAGCCACACATAAATTCTAATCTGTGTTCTAACGACCAGTTGGGAGGAAAACAATGAGAGAATTGATGGAGCCATGCTTGTGGATGAATGTCGTTGCCAGAATTCTTAAATGTTTTGAATTTACGTGTAGTAATGAACAGCTTATAGTCAAAATCGTCATGTCGGCGAGTCGCATGTCGGTCATTGTTACTTCGTTTCGGCGGTTCCATTTCAAAATCCAATGCGCCTTGCCAATTTCTTTCACAATTTCCGAAGTGCCCTGTGTTGTTATTTTGTGTCTGTTCCGTATTTGTATGTCCCTCTTCCCGTATTGGGGCGCGAGTGTCCTCTAAAATACGTAATTCTTGTACTACTTGTGCCAACTGATCTTGCACTTCCCGGATTTCTCTTTTGTACTGTGTATTGATTTGATTTTGATTTTGTTTGAATTTTCTAATTTGTTCATACTCTTCTGTGTCAGTGAAGGCTACAGGTGTTGTGTCATTCAGATCATCATCTACCTTTGTAGATAAGTTAGTGAACTGATCTGAAAGTTCGGCTACTTTATCCGATAGTGAAATCATTTCCTCTGTATGTTTTTCTGAACCAAGTTTCAGAGTGTCCATTTGTGTTGCAATCGTCTCTACTGTGACCTTTAAGTTTTCCTGAGTTTTTGCAAGTTGCGTAACCGAATCGGTAGATGCAACTGAGTCAATTTTAGCTTGCAAGGTGTTGTGATTTTCATGAAAAATAGTTTGCAGTTCTTTTATGGCTGCTTCATGATTCTGTAATGCATTTTCATGCCGCGAAAAAATAGGTTGGAAATGCTCACAAATTTGTGATTTTACGTCATTACAGACTTTTTGACATTTCGATTCAATGTTATGTAACTCACTAGTTAAATCTTCACGTGTTTGTTCAAGTGTGGTGTCTAACTTTTGAAGATTTTGTTCCATTGTGTCTAACTTTTTGAGATTTTGTTCCACTGTGTCTAACTTTTGCTGTGTTTGTCTCTGATTTTGTTCCATTTGTTGCATTAATTGCAATAATAATGTATTAGTGTCTGGAATCTGTTTCTCTACGCTTTTCGGCAGTGCATTTGCACCGACAACATTCACATTTTGACAAGCAGAGAATGTGTCTTGACTTATTTGAGAAAACGGTGATGACCCAAAACCTGAATCTACAGTATTTGCGAAATTGTGTCCTGTCATTTCGGATTCCTGAGGCGAGCTGTTGCCGACCGATCGATCGATAATGCTTCCCTCTTCACTAATTGTTTCACTGTCCACGCCATTGTTTGCCGCCCGCTCCATTTCCCTATGCACAATTACCAAATTACTACTTTGAACATCAGTTAATTCATAACTCGGTGGCGCTAACACACTGCTCTCATTTTCACTGTCATTTCTCAGTTTACTTTGGAGCCTAGTATTACGTTTTTCACACGCCATTATTGTCACAGTATTTCACATGACAACACAGAAAAACACAATTTGAAGAGCAAAAATAAGAGAACACATTAACATAACACTGAAAATAATATCTAGTTAATTACAGCTGCGAAATACTTGGTGCAAATCTATATGCATGCCACAACTGTTTTACTGTACAACAATGAAAGGCTACAACTACAAAGGAGATTCTCTCTACAATTACGCGCTAGCAATAAACAAAAGCTACACTAAATACACAAACTACAAGAAAAATCAGAAGATTCCAGTGAGGTATCCTAGGCTAAGGGTCGACATATGAAACGTCCCCTTTGAACAATTTATACAGGACTGTGCTTAACCTGACACACAATATTTTGTTTTTAGCGCAACGCAATCTGACTTTCAAAACTCCCTACTAAAGAATGGCCCTGACAAACATTAAACTATACCTTTCACAAATCACTTACCTCACAAAAATCTTCGCTGCTCAAGCTACTGCAATACAGCGAGCGCCACTACTGCCAGCTAAATAAAAGATTCAAACTACTGAAGGCACTAACTACTGATAGGGGTAGTTAGCAAATGAAAGATATTAATAGAGAGCAAACAATGTATTTACCTTAATATCATCACAAATCATAATATATATATATATCAGTTCATGACAAACTGCAAACCTCCGCCATCTCTCTCCCCACATCCACCACTGCTGGCGGCTCACCTCCAACTGCGCAACGCTACGCGCTGTTCACAGCCAGCTGCCGCTGCCCAACACTACAATGGCAGACAACAATGCAAACTAGCCACAGACTGCACACAGCACAGCCAGTGATTTTCATATTGAGCGCTACGTAACGTTGCCAATAAGAAAACATAAACAGCCTACTTACATAGAGAAAACATAAACAGCCTACTTACAATGCAAATTATGAATTCTACTTAAAAACGCTATATACACTAATAAAATGCGTCACATCCCTATACGTACTAGCTGTAAACTATTGATATTCGTTTATGGGGTGTATAACGGTAAAGCTATAGCTGATAATGAATGACTCCATGGATTGCCATTGCGACTTAAAGTTGCACATGAGGTATGGGAGCATGATGATTAATCCAATAAACATATATATTGCTGATTGGTCGGTAATAAGAGATCTTGGATGTTCCATAGCAATGTTGTATTGAATCCAAACTGCTTATTACGCGTTTCGGGAGTGTCCCATCATCAGGCAATCTGTTAAAAATGTATACACCATGAACACAAAAATGCTTCACCACCCACACAGTAAGGCAAAATACGACCCGTCCGGTTAGCCCAGCAGTCTAATACACGGCTTTTCCGAGTGGGGAGGAGCGCCTGCTTCCCGGCACGAATCCGCCCGGCGGATTTGTGTCGAGGTCCGGTGAGCCGGCCAGTCTGTGGATGGTTTTTAGGCGGTTTTCCATCTGCCTCGGTGAATGCGGTCTGGTTCCCGCAAACAAGTTCTCCACGTACGCATACACCACCCCGTTACTCTACCACGCAAACGTAGGGGTTACACTCGTCTGGTGTGAGACGTTCCCTGGGGGGGGGGGGGGATGTCCACCGGGAGCCGAACCGCACAATAACCCTGGGTTCGGTGTGGGGCGGCAGAGGGGTGAAGTGGACCGCGGTAGTCGTCGTGGGGTTGTGGACCACTGTGGTTGCGGCGGGGACGGAGCCTCTCCATCGTTTCTAGGTCCCAGGTTCACATACAATACCACACAATACATACGAGCCAAAATATGTGACAGACAAATTTTCAGAATACATAACAGTATACATAATATAGAAAGTTGCGTAAGCACTGACATACAATGCACAAGATTTCACAGAAAAAAAAACAGTCAATTGCAGTGGTATGAATGAAAAGTAAAGTGAACAAATCATGCTAACCAGAGCGAAATAAACTAAAAGCCCGCCAGATGGCGTGTCGAACTTAGCACTCCAAACGATGTCAAATGGAAGAAAGATTTCAGAAAGTAACAAAAAGGCTACAGTCAGGCGGTTCTGCGACCGTGTGGGCTGCAGATTCCTCGACTTGCGCCATAGGGTGGTGGGGTTTCGGGTTCTCTGGATAGGTCAGGAGTCCACTACACGCAGCAAGCGGCTACACGGGTAGCAGGGGTTGTGTGGCGTGGACTGGGCGGTTTTTTAGGTTAGATGGTTCGGGCAAGTACAGAAAGGGCAACAGCCTCAAAGGGTGCGGGGGAAAGTCAGGACATGCGGGGACCAAGCAGCAATCGGTATTGTAATTGTAAACTGTCGAAGCTGCATTGGTAAAGTACCGGAACTTCAAGCACTGATAGAAAGCACCGAAGCTGAAATCTTTATAGGTACAGAAAGCTGGCTGAAGCCAGAGATAAATTCTGCCGAAATTTTTAAAAAGGCACAGACGGTGTTTAGAAAGGATAGATTGCATGCAACCGGTGGTGGCGTGTTTGTCGCTGTTAGTAGTAGTTTATCCTGTAGTGAAGTAGAAGTGGATAGTTCCTGTGAATTATTATGGGTGGAGGTTACACTAAACAACCGAACTAGGTTAATAATTGGCTCCTTTTACCGACCTCCCAACTCAGCAGCATTAGTGGCAGAACAACTGAGAGAAAATTTGGAATACATTTCACATAAATTTTCTCAGCATGTTATAGTCTTAGGTGGAGATTTCAATTTACCAGATATAGACTGGGACACTCAAATGTTTAGGACGGGTGGTAGGGACAGAGCATCGAGTGACATTATACTGAGTGCACTATCCGAAAATTACCTCGAGCAATTAAACAGAGAACCGACTCGTGGAGATAACATCTTCGACCTACTGATAACAAACAGACCCGAACTTTTCGACTCTGTAAGTGCAGAACAGGGAATCAGTGATCATAAGGCCGTTGCAGCATCCGAGAATATGGAAGTTAATAGGAATATAAAAAAAGGGAGGAAGGTTTATCTGTTTAGCAAGAGTAATAGAAGGCAGATTTCAGACTACCTAACAGATCAAAACGAAAATTTTTGTTCCGACACTGACAATGTTGAGTGTTTATGGAAAAAGTTCAAGGCAATCGTAAAATGCATTTTAGACAGGTACGTCCCGAGTAAAACTGTGAGGGACGGGAAAAACCCACCGTGGTTCAACAACAAAGTTAGGAAACTACTGCGGAAGCAAAGGGAGCTTCACTGCATGTTTAAAGCAGCCAGAACCTCTCAGACAAACAGAAGCTAAACGATGTCAAAGTTAGCGTAAGGAGGGCTATGCGTGAAGCTTTCAGTGAATTCGAAAGTAAAATTCTATGTACCGACTTGACAGAAAATCCTAGGAAGTTCTGGTCTTACGTTAAATCAGTAAGTGGCTCGAAACAGCATATCCAGACACTCCGGGACGATGATGGCATTGAAACAGAGGATGACACGCGTAAAGCTGAAAATACTAAACACCTTTCTCCAAAGCTGTTTCACAGAGGAAGACCACACTGCAGTTCCTTCTCTAAATCCTCACACAAACGAAAAAATGACTGACGTCGAAATAAGTGTCCAAGGAATAGAAAAGCAACTGGAATCACTCAACAGAAGAAAGTCCACTGGACCATACGGGATACCAATTCGATTCTACACACAGTACGCGAAAGTACTTGCCCCCCTTCTAACAGCCGTGTACCGCAAGTCTCTAGAGGAACGGAAAGTTCCAAATGATTGGAAAAGAGCACAGGTAGTCCCAGTCTTCAAGAGGGGTCGTCGAGCAGATGCGCAAAACTATAGACCTATATCTCTGACGTCGATCTGTTGTAGAATTTTAGAACATGTTTTTTGCTCGAGTATAATGTTGATTTTGGAAACCCAGGATCTACTCTGTAGGAATCAACATGGATTCCGGAAACAGCGATCGTGTGAGACCCAACTCGCTTTATTGGCTCATGAGACCCAGAAAATATTAGATGCAGGCTCCCAGGTAGATGCTATTTTCCTTGACTTCCGGAAGGCGTTCGATACAGTTCCGCACTGTCGCCTGATAAACAAAGTAAGAGCCTACGGAATATCAGACTAGCTGTGTGGCTGGATTGAAGAGTTTTTAGCAAACAGAACACAGCATGTTGTTCTCAATGGACAGACGTCTACAGCCGTTAAAGTAACCTCTGGCGTGCCACAGAGGAGTGTTATGTGACCATTGCTTTTCACAATATATATAAATGACCTAGTAGATAGTGTCGGAAGTTCCATGCGGCTTTTCGCGGATGATGCTGCAGTATACAGAGAAGTTGCAGCATTAGAAAATTGCAGCGAAATGGAGGAAGATCTGCAGCGGATAGGCACTTGGTGCAGGGAGTGGCAACTGACCCTTAACATAGACAAATGTAATGTACTGCGAATATATAGAAAGAAGGATCCTTTATTGTATGATTATATGATAGCGGAACATACACTGGTAGCAGTTACTTCTGTAAAATATCTGGGAGTATGCGTGCGGAACGATTTGAAGTGGAATGATCATATAAAATTAATTGTTGGTAAGGCGGGTACCAGGTTGGGATTCATTGGGAGAGTCCTTAGAAAATGTAGTCCATCAACAAAGGAGGTGGCTTACAAAACACTCGTTCGACCTATACTTGAGTATTGCTCATTAGTGTGGGATCCGTACCAGATCGGGTTGACGGAGGAGATAGAGAAGATCCAAAGAAGAGCGGCGCGTTTCGTCACAGGGTTATTTGGTAAGCGTGATAGCGTTACGGAGATGTTTAACAAACTCAAGTGGCAGACTCTGCAAGAGAGGCGCTCTGCAGCGCGGAGTAGCTTGCTGCCCAGGTTTCGAGAGGGTGTGTTTCTGGATGAGGTATCGAATATATTGCTTCCCCCTACTTATACCTCCCGAGGAGATCACGAATGTAAAATGAGAGAGATTCGAGCGCGCATGGAGGCTTTCCGGCAGTCGTTCTTCCCGCGAACCATACGCGACTGGAAGAGTGGCACGTAAAGTGCCCTCCGCCACATACCGTTGGGTGGCTTGCGGAGTATAAATGTAGATGTAGATTTAGATGTAGAAACAGACATATAACAGTGAATAGTTGTATAGATGAGAGTATTGTCTAAGTACTAATGACAGTAGACATGTTTTTTAACATAGTACACACGTCTTACTAGGTAATGAGGGTGGCGAAAACATTTGTTGAGCGGGCAATGAGCATACAGTATATAGTGGAAATAATCCTCTAGCTGCTTCTGCAGTGTTCATAAATGTTATCCTTGGTGGGACTTCCACTGCAGATTTTCAGCATTCTGTGCTATCCTATTTCCCCGTCACCCCCCGAGGCGGCCGCGACACAGCGTCTTTGCCAGCTCCAGTGCTCTTGGTGTCTGGAGACCCGCGCAGCGTGGCGTGGGGTTGCATTAGGGTTGGGGGATGATGGGAGGGGGAGGGGAACGGAAGCGGCGGGGATGAGGGGAGTTTCCGTGTAATTACCTGTCAGCCACAGCGCGGCGCCAAACAGCCAAATGTTTCTAAATGAGGCCGCCACGGCAGCCGTGGCGCCACCGCCGCTGCGACACCCAAGTGCGGACGTCTCGCCGAAACAGCTCAGCAACAGATGGGCTGCGCGCCGTTTCACTACTACACTACACTTGCTGTCGAACGCTCTGAGAGTTTCAGTACTCACGGAAGCGAGAAAAACAAGGCTGCTCTCGGAAATCCGAACACTTGTTTGCAGGAGGGACTCAAAAGACGCTCGCTTGCAGACAGGAGCATTGTCCAGCAGTAGTGCTTCGTCAACAGGGTGGACAAAGTGTCGTGTCCCGAGAGGTAGTGAGATTGACGCGAATTGTATTCAGGGGGCTTACCTCAATCTTCTCGAAGAGTAGAAGTAGGCGCGGGCAGCTTCTGTAACTCCGACAGCTAGAAGGAGCAAGCTAACGCTACGGTGCAGGATACGGAACTCGGTGAGGAGTGATTACTGCTGCAGGGTAGAATTCATAAGAGCCCTTATAGTTTGATAACTGAGAATCCCTACTGGCACTATACTGCACTACTTCTGTCAGTGGAATCTCTTACTCTGGAATGTATCTCCCTGGTTGTTGCGGAGCCGAGGTCAGCGAATCGTACTAAGTTCCCACTTCTGCCGTAAAACGACACGGAGCTTGCATAGTTATACTCAGCAGATCTCCACTGCCCATAGGATCCTCCTGACCCCCTATTTATACTACCTTCGTGCGTCACGGAAAGCTTCTAGAACATTCTAGTAGGTTCTATATATCTGGCCCAGAGACTGGCCACACTTACTAGTACATTTCCATCATTACGAGACGCGTGAAAGCTATTTGGTTCCCTGGTATCGTCACGTAAGCTTATTTGCCTTCTGGCGCCGCTGTGTCGGCGCTGGGTAAACGCGATCATCAAGTACAGTCGCAACGTTTCCTTCCTGGAACGTGCTGCTCCATTGCATTAAGAGCTGAATTATTCTTACTGTTGTCAATTTATAATTGTTGTTGACTTAGATTCGCAACGACTGAGTACACATTAGTTTGATTATTAGGTCTTTGCAGTCATTTGTTTGGCTCGAGTCCTATTGTATTGCAGTTTCAGTTGTGTTGTTAATTAGCATCAGTAGGACTAGAAACCAATATGTTCATTAATGTCAACACTAACAGTGTATATATATTCTGCAAAGTGACTGTTTCACATCATTTCGATAAAAGAATCGTTCGAATGATCTACAGACGATGTAACTAACTAACTTGCTGCATGTTGCTGAACAGCACATTACTCGCAACTTTCAGAATATATGGTAATGTTTTACGTAGTAGCACGACTGACTTTGCTATCGTGTTTACTGTTCTACATACACAAGCAATCTTCGCTGGCCACCTTACCGTGTGTTCAGCAGGGTACTTTGTGTTTCGCTGTCACTTCCTCCATTCCTCTTCCAGTCGAGAATGATGCGCGGGTAAAATGACTGTTTTTACGTCTTTCTGCGAATTTTAGAAATAAACCACGTCGCAATGCAAAACTTCTCTGTCATTGCGTCTGCCACTAGAGTTGAGTGTACATCCCCGTGAGGCCATGGTGCTTGTTAAACGAAACTGCGATGCGCTGTTCTTCGTTTTCGTAACCTACCTTCTTCACTGATCAACTACGCTTGCTGGGTTGTTCCACTGAATCTCTGTCAGAATATGAGCTTTCCTACAATTATTTGCATGTAGTGGTTCCACTTTAAATCGCTCCGTAGGTATATTCCCAGATAGTTAATGGGTGTGACCGCTCTCGCTGTTATTGCTGTGTTCGTATGTATGGATGGTTCAGTACAATTTCTTTCCTTTCTTCCACCCACTGTTAACAACGCACACGTACTACTCTATAAGTGATATCTTGAATACTATTTTCTGCTGCGGTTTACCAAATGGCAATACTCTCAAAGCCCGTTTCCTCTCAGTTGCAAAGTATCCACGCCAGAGGGCAGCATCTGATAAGCTGCTCTGTCGACGTTATCAGTGTCCAGGGACGAAGGTTTCCCAGCTCTCCAAGAGGTGAACAGTGGGAGCCCTCGCTCAGTCCACACGCCAGAGAGTGTGGTGCATTCAGATGGCGAAACTGCTGAAACCAGTGTGTAACGATAAGCAGCAGTAGAAACAATACTACACTACTGGCCATTAAAGTTGCTACACCAAGAAGAAATGCAGATGATTAACGGGTGTTCGTGGACAAATATATTATACTAGAACTGGCATGTGATTACATTTTCACGCATAGATCCTGAGAAATCGGTACCCAGAATGACCACCTCTGGCCGCGCCTGGGTATTGAGTCAAACAGAGCTTGAATGGCGTGTACAGGTACAGCTGCCCATGAAACTTCAACACGATACCACAGTTCATCAAGAGTACAGACTGGCGTATTGTGACGAGCCAGTTGCTCGGCCACTATTGACCAGACGTTTTCAATTGGTGAGAGATCTGGAGAGTGTGCTGGCCAAGGCAGCAGTCGAATATTTACTGTATCCAGAAAGGCCCGTACAGGACCTGCAACATGCGGTCGTGCATTATCCTGCTGAAATGTAGGGTATCGCAGGGATCGAATGAAGGGTAGAGCCACGGGTCGTAACACATCTGAAATGTAACGTCCACTGTTCAAAGTGCCGTCAGTGCGAACAAGAGGTGACCGGGACGTGTAACCAGTGGCATCCCATACCATCACGCCGGGTGATACGCCAGTATGCTGATGAATACACGCTTCCAATGTGGGCTCATCGCGATGTCGCCAAACACGGATGCGACCATCTTGATGTTGTAAACAGAGCCTGGGTTCATCTGAAGAAATGACGTTTTGCCATTCGTGCTCCCAGGTTCATCGTCGAGTACACCATCGCAGGCGCTCCTGTCTGTGATGCAGCGTCAAGGGTAACCGCAGCCACGGTCTCCGAGCTGGTACTCCGTGCTGCTGCAGACGTCGTCGAACTGTTCTTGCAGATGGTTGTTGTTTTGCAAACGTCCCCATCTGTTGACTCAGAGATCGAGACGTGGTTGCACGATCCGTTACAGCCATGCGGATAAGATGCCTGTCATCTCGACTGCTACTGATACGAGGCCGTTGGGATCTAGCACGGCGTTCCGTATTACCCTCCTGAACCCACCGATACCATATTCTGCTAACAGTCATTGGATCTCGATCAACGCGAGCAGCAATGTCGCGATACGATGAATCGCAATCGCGATAGGCTACAATCCGACCTTTATCCAAGTCGCAAACGTGGTGGTACGCATTTCTCCTCCTTACTCGAGGCATCACAACAACGTTTCACCAGGCAACGCCGGTCAACTGCTGTTTGTGTATGAGAAATCGCTTGGAATCTTTTCTCACGTCAGCACGTTGTAGGTGTCGCCACCGGCGCCAACCTTGTGTGAATGCTCTCAGAGCCTAATCATTTGCATATCAGAGCTTCTTCTTCCTGTTGGTTAAATTTTGCGTCTGTAGCACGTCATCTTCGTGGTGTAGCAATTTTAAGGGCCAGTAGTGTATTTTATGCTGCGATTTGCCAAATAGAAATAGCCTCTAAGCCCGTTTCCTCTCAGTTGCAAAGTATCCACGCCGAAGGGCAGCATCTGATAAGCTGCTCTGTCGACGTTATCAGTGTCCAGGGACGAAGGTTTCCCAGCTCTCCAAGAGGTGAACAGTGGGAGCCCTCGCTCAGTCCGCACGCCTGAGAGTGTAATGCATTAAGATGGTGAAACTGCTGAAACCAGAGTGTAACGATAAACAGCAGTAGAAAGAGCGCTAGAAAAACGACTGCTGCGTCCATACTATCTTAAGAGCGCCCAGGTCCTAAGACCAGAAGACCATCATGGCAGAGTTCAACTATGTCAACAACACTTGCCTGAATGCCTCAATGGATCTTGGCTCAGATCAACTGCTCTCATCTAACATTTTATTACTGATGTGGCACGGTTCGTAAGAGATCGTTTTCTTTTGGATGGCCCCCACAGCATAATAAATTTGAAGAAGGACATTACTCCACCAGGTTGTGTTTAAAATATTTTGCTTTCGCTACCAGTTTCGGGCACTGCTCATTCTGATTAGTAAGAGGCAGGTAACAGGTTGACACTATAAATCTATAGCCAAGAAGAATTGCCCATACGTTAATTAAGAATACCCCCTTGCTGCCATTCCAAGGGCGTTTCCAGTGAATCACGAACGCTACTTATCTAAAATTTCAGCGCCCTCTCATGTGAATTTCAAGAAAAACATTATTTGACTAGGTTGTGTTTAAAATATCTTATTTGCGCTACCAGTTTCGGGCACTGCTCATTCTGAAATGCACCTTTAGTAACAGATGTGGGTACATTGTTGTCGCTTCATTATGCACAAATAAGAATGGCACACAATTTTTTAACGAAGTGACAACAATGTATCCACATCTCTTACTGCAGATACAGTTGAGAATGGGCGGTGCCCGAAACTAATAGCGGAAATAAAATGTTTTAAACAAAACCTAGTCAAATAATCTTTTTCTTGAAATTCACATGAGAGGGCGCTGAAAATTTAGATAAGTAGCGTTCGTGATTCACTGGAAACGCCCTTGGAATGGCGGAAAGGGGGTATTCTTAATTGACGTATGGGCAATTCTTCTTGGCTGTAGATTTATAGTGTCAACCTGTAACCTCCCTCTTACTAATCGGCCTATCCTGCTTGCCATATAAATTATGACCGTGGATCGCGGCTATGCGTAATGGATTTTTTTTCTAATTGTATAAGGCTATCTTTCCCGAAGAAGTGATACCGATGAGCAGGAGGAAAGTGTACAACCGACCCTTCTGATGGAAAGTCTACTAAAAATAAAAGTAATTAAACCGAACAGGGCTATAATTACGAAAATGAAAGTTATTTTGTGCATTCACTCACAAACAACACTGGACAGAAAGGGGTACCACTGATCATGAATCCAAAAGTTACACTAATAAACGAAAAGGAAGTAATTAACGGTCGCCAGCCCACTAGGGCAATTTACATGCAAAATCCTGTACAAGATGATGGAAAAGAAAAACAAGTGTTATTAAATTCTGACGTGGCAACTAAAGGTTGCCACTTTCTTTTTTTTTCTTTTTCTTTTTACACTAGTTTTAAGTCAGTATGTAATGATAAAGAAAACTGAGAAGTCACTCTTACGTTATGTTTGACATTAAATTTTGAAAAAAGCAATCGAGTAATGATTTGAAAATATACAGTTAAACTGTATGTTAGTACTGAACGTCGTTACGTGAACAATGACTTTCAGTGACCTCAGCATAACGTCATCAAAGAAATTTAAAAACAAGCAAGCACTTTTTACTTTGCCGTTACTTATTTTGCAAATTGCCTTTTTTACTGACTTGAACAGAATTAAATACTAGAACACCTACCAAACCAAACAGCCATGTGCTCCAAGCTATATGTAAAATAAATAAAACATCCGCACTCTTAATTGGTGCATATATTTAGATTTGGATTTTTTCCAGTGATTGATTCTCAAATTTGAAAATTGAAATTGGTTTACTTTAGTCATATACTGAAGCCTGTGTTGTACAACAGTTAATTGAACGTAGACTGAGGCTAAAATTCTTAAAAGAGAAATTATTAATTAATAAAATGGCTGTAACTATTCAATTTGTTTCTTATGACACTTAGTTAGCACATTAGGAAAAAAAAGGAACAAGGATCCTGCTTCGTAACAATGTCTGGGGGCAATGAGGACACAATCGCCCTGAGTTTAACTGATTATTATTTAAATAAATCTTATCAATCAAATCACATTCAGTTGTGCTGCTGGCCTAGCCGTTAATACTTTCTACCAATGAACAGTCTTACTTCAGTGCTGTGCATTAGACGAAACTCGGAGCCGAAGACGAAACTGTGTTGCTGGAACTGCTGCTGTTGTTGAAGATGGTAGCATATTGTGGAGCCACGGCTAATTATATGAACGGGCAATCGTAATTAATACAGCCTCTTCCGCCCGTCCACTGTCCGTACTCCTGCTCTAGACATCTAGCCGGCGAGCGTACATGATGCCGCCGAAAATGGTACTCTCTACTGCGAGAGCGCTAACACCACACTTCCGCACACTAGAAGCGCTGGAACCCGTCTCTCGCTCTCTCCGCGCGCTCTGCGCAACAACTCCCTACCCAAAGATTTTACGACGTACAAGCACTGCTATTATCTTTACTAGCCGATGCAAATAACAATTCCTTTGGGTTTTTCCCAGAGGTTATAAGTTTCACAGTAAAACACAGATAAATACAATGAAATGTCAACAGACTTCTACCTAAATGTACACATACAGTGAAGCAATGTCCTTACTTATTATAAGAAAGCATTTAAATTACACATATTTACAGACAATTCAAAAAAAGTTATATATCGGTAGCAGGTGCCATGCATCCTGCATTTTCGGCTTACAAACCCTACTACAGCATATGTTAATTGTGCACATTAGCTGGACTTTCTCATTAACTTATTACTATCCTTGCTGGAAGATGTGATATGGCATGAAAGATTACAGCTGAGGTTCATGTAAGATGGCACACCAGAACATTTTCCAAGTAAGGTGGATGATCATTTGATGCTCACATTTTGGGATCGCTGGATTTGTTGGAAAGGCCTACGCATCGACCGTCAGTCGCCTAGTCCTTACGTTGTGAACAGTGCCAAGAATATCGCAGACAGTGGGACCTCTCTGCCATAGTATCTCTGTTACTGATAAGAGTACCTTTTGCTAATTGAAGTAAACCATTGTTTCTTTTCTTCTGTTATATTTTCTTCTGTAGCTTTGGTGTCGAAACCCAGGTTGTTACTGATGTGCAAGACAGTCAAGGTAGTTCTCCGTTTCCTTCTGCCCTGCAACATAATTCGTAAATGTCCATATGCCGAAATATAATTACCTTTGCTACTAGACATATCCTTTTAGGAGTATGGGCCTTGATTTTGTTGGGCCATTCTAAATTACAGACAGTATCCAGAATAAGAAATCGTACATGGTTCTTTTCGGACGTACCAAAACACATGCTTCATCTCGAGCAATTCACAGACACGTCCAAGAGCAAATTTCCTAAGCCGCCGCAAATGTGGAACCAAACGAGTTTAAACACAGGCTTTGCTATCCACTGATGACCATAGCTAGTTGCCTGTTGCGATTTGATGTATGCAAATGTTGCGTAAAGGCGTCGGCACACGGGCCGTGCTGTCGAACGTTAACGTTGAGCGTGCCGAGTTCAACGTGCTGCTGAACGCTCAGGAACGATGCGACTTGCGCATACGGTACGTGGGCTCCAACGTGGTATACGCGATCACAACGCACTCCAGCGGCAGTTGAGGGATGTTTCTAGTTCGTAAATCACACTGTTTACTCAATGGGCGCGGGTAAAATTCCCACGTTAGCTCTATTAGAATGTACATTTCCACAATCGTCCACGAAAAGGAAAGTACCATGTCCATTACAAACAGTGTGGTACAAATTTGCAATACTTCTCCGCCTAAGATAAACATTGTTTCATCATTTCCACATTTTAGTAAAACCCCAAGGTCAGTGTTACTTGACCACTGTTCCTACGCAGTAGCAGAACCTTTGCAACATTTGAACTACGAAGCGTAAAAGAAAAAGGAGCAAAATATCTTTATACAAGTAGCGCAAGCTGTCCTGTAGATTAAGCCAATCGAACAAAGTCAACCCTCAAAAAAGGTTAACTTATATTTACATAACGTCAAATATTATAGTATATACCTATATTAAACTAATAATAAAGTATCAGAACCTAATAAAAACGCAGATGACAAGAAAAAAAAATTGGAAGTGTCAAGACGCGAACCATCGCCCCAACGAACATTTCTACAAAACATTGACGCCATTTATTACGCTAAACCAACATCACAGTGCTGCTGTCTATTCATATTATCTTATAGCTTGCTGAAAACCTTAGTCGTAGATATGTTACTAATTGAAATTTAATTATAACAAATTGTACCAAGAACAATGCGTTTTGGGTGGCTCTTCAGTGTGTCGCTGCCTTCAAATAGCCTACTCTCACAATACGCAAGTTACAATAATCTTTTGCCACGAATATGATGTTTCTCATTATTGGAAGGAATCACACAGTTAACAACGTGTTTTCCAGTGATTCTCAATTTGCTGGCGCTCAGAAACGGCATATATACGTATAGGCTTGAAATGAATGCCGATATGGCGCCTCACAACTCTGTACCGAAGGGAGACGGCGTGCGTGTGACGTAGGTGGCGTTGTGCCATCTCATTGGTCAACGCTCAGACGCACGCTCAGAGTGTCTGAGACGCCAGATATTGCTCTGCACGTTCGGAAAGACTCCCGAACGTGCTATTCCACGCTATGACGTCACAAACTCGGCACGCTCAACGCTCAACGTTCGGATGTACGGTCCACGTGCCGAAGGCTTAAGTGTGGGTTGCCCTAACACATGGCAGTGTCAGAGCGGAAACCAAGAACGTCTGTGCAGTGATGTACGAGCATTGGCAGGACCTGGACAGGTGGCACGATGTTGCAGCGGGGCGGCGGCACGGGGGCAAAAGGTCGTCGACGCACACTGTTCGGCAACTGCCCCACAAGGAGCTAGGGCGGCACTCTTACTTACACTGAGGTGACAAAAGTAATGGGATATACAGATGGTGGTAGTATCTCGTACACAAGGCATGAAAGGGCAGTGCATTGGCGACGCTGCCATTTGTACTCATGTGACTCATGTGTAATGGTTTCCGACGTGATTATAGCCGCTCATCGGGAGTTAACAGACTTTGTACGCGGATTGGTAGCTGGCGCTACACATATGGGTCATTCCATTTCGGAAATCGTTAGGGAGTTCAGTTTTCCGAGATCCACAGTGTCAAGAGAGTGCCGAGAATAATAAATTTGCTGGATAATGAAGATCTGAGATACATTCAAGTGTGACGACATAGATATAATTGTACACAACAAAAATCCTAAGAGCCATGGGGTAGCAATGTCCATGTATACACAATGGAGCGCCAAAGGAACTGTATAGGCACGTGTGTTCAAATACAGAAAAACGCTCTGAGCACTATGGGACTAAACTGCTGTGGTCATCAGTCCCCCAGAACTTAGAACTACTTAAACCTAACTAACCTAAGGACATCACAAACATCCATGCCTGAAGCAGGATTCGAACCTGCGACCGTAGCAGTCGCGCGGTTCCAGACTGTAGCGCCTAGAACCGCTCGGCCACTACGGCCGGCATTTCAAATACAGAGATACGTAAACAGGCAGAATACGGCACTGTGGTTGGCAACGCCTGTATAAGGCAAAAAAAGAATCTGGCGGAGTTGTTAGATCGATTACTGCTGCTACGATGGCAGGTTATCAGGATTTAGTGAATCTGATTCTGGTGTTACAGTCGACGTACGAGAGATGGGGCACAGCAACTCCAAGGTAGCGATGAACTGGGGATCTTCCCATACGACAATTTCACGAGTGTACCGTGAATATCAGGAATCGAGTAAAACATCATATCTCCGACATCGCTGCGGGCGGAATAAGAACCTGCAGGAAAGGGACCAACGGTGACCGAAGAGAATCGTTCAACGTGACAGAAGTGCAACCCTTCCCCAAATTGCGGCCGATTTCAATGAAACATCATCGATATGGGCTATCAAGGCCGAAGGCCCACTCGCGTACCTCTGATGATTGCATGACATAAAGCTCTAGCCTCGCCTTGGCTCGTCAACACCGACTGTTGATGACAAGAAACATGTTGTCAGGTCGGATGAGTCTAGTTTCAAATTGTATCGAGAGGATGGACGTCTACAGGTGTGGAGACAACCTCATGACTCCATGAACCCTGCATATCAGCAGGGGACTGTTCAAGCTGGTACAGGCTCTGTAATTGTGTGGGGCGTATGCAGTTGGAGGGATATGGGAGCCCTGATACGTCTACATACAACTCTGATAGGTGACCCATACGAAAGCATCCTGTCTGATCACCTGCATCCATTCATGTTCATTGTGCTTTCCGACGGGCAATTCCAGTAGGACAATGCCACACCCAACACGTCCAGAACTGCTACAGAGTGGCTCAAAAAATGGCTCAAATGGCTCTGAGCACTATGCGACTCAACTGCTGAGGTCATCAGTCGCCTAGAACTTAGAACTAATTAAACCTAACTAACCTAAGGACAGCACACAACACCCAGCCATCACGAGGCAGAGAAAATCCCTGACCCCGCCGGGAATCGAACCCGGGAACCCGGGCGTGGGAAGCGAGAACGCTACCGCACGACCACGAGATGCGGGCTACAGAGTGGCTCCAGGAGCACTCTTCTGAGTTTAAACACTTTCTCTGGCCACCAAACTCCCCAAACATGAACATTACTGAGCATATCTGGGAAGCCTTGCGACGTGGTGTTCAGAAATCTTCACCCCCTCCTACTCCTACCCAGTTATGGGCAGTCCTGCAGGATTCATGGTGTCAGTTGCCTGCAGCACTACTTCGGACATTAGTCGAGTTCATGTCACGTCGTGTTGCGGCATTTCTGCATGCCCTCGGAGGCCGTACACGATATTAGGCAGGTGTACCAATTTCTTTTGGTCTTCCGTGCAGATGGTGATAGGGTCGCGTACACAACGTGTAAAATGGCAGTGCTCTGGCGGCACTGTCGTTTGTATTCAGGTAATTCATCTGAAAAAGTTTCCAAAGTGATTAAGGCTGCACCACGGAATTGACGGAGTTTCAACGCAGACTGGCAGTTGTAACCAGACACATGGGACATTCCATTTCGGCAATCGTTAGGGAATTCAATATTTCGAGATCAACAGTGTCAAGATTGGGCTGAGAATACCAAATTTCAGGCATCGCTGCCTCTCACCACGGAGAACGCAGTTCCCAACCGTCTTCTCTTAACTACCATGGGCTGCGGTAATTCCATGGTGTTGTCAGTGCTTGAGACAAGCAACACTGCGTGAAATAACAGCAGAAATCGACGAACGTATCCATTCGGACAGTGGAGCGAAATTTGGCGTTAATGGGCTACGGCACCAGGTGACCGACGCGATTGCTTTTGCTAAAAGCTCGACATCGCCTACAGAGCCTTCCCTGGGCTAGTTATTATATCGGCTGGACTGTGGAAGACTGGAATATCGTGGCTCGATCAGGTGAGTCCCGATTTCAGTTGCTAAGAGATAATACTAGGATTCGAGTGTGGTGCAGAGTCCACGAAGCAATGGATCCAATCAACAAGCCGCTGAGCAAGCTGATAGTGGTTTGGGCTGTGTTTACATGCAGTGGACTGGATCCTCTACTCCAACTGAACCGATCATTGACTGGAAATGATTGCATTTGGCGACATGGAGACATTTTGCAGCCATTTATGAACTTCATATTCCCAAACAAAGAAGGAATTTTTGTGGATGTCTCTGCGCCATGTGTCATGGTCACAATTGTTTGCTATTGATTTGACGCACATTCTGGACAGTTCAAGGAGGAAGAGGAGGCTATTGTTTAACATCTCGTCGACACCGAGGTCATTAGAGATGGGGCACAAGCTCGGATTGGTAAAGAATAGGGAAGGAGATCTGCCGTGCCCTTTCACAGGAACTATCCCCGCATTCGCCTGAAGCGACATAGGGAAAACCCTGTATCAGGATGGTCGGACGCGGGTTGAACCGTCGTCCTCCCGAATGCGAGTCCAGTGCGCTGAACACTGCGCGTGGTGGATGGTTCTTGGCCACCTGACTTGAGTCCAGTCGAACATTTGTGGGATATAATCGAGAGGCCAGTTCGTGCACAATATCCTGCACCAGCAACGGTTTCGGAATTATGGACAGCTATATAGGCAGCATGACACAATATTTCTGCAGGGACTTCCAAAAACTTGCTGCTCTACGCTGGACAAAAGGAGATCCGACACGATGTTAGGACGTATCTTACGACTTTTGCCACCCCACTGTACAAAATTCGTGGCTTGTGAAATTAGTCAGCCAGTAAATGAATAACAGCTATGATGTTAAAACATTAAAAAATGTCTTCCCGTCCATATTTGAGAAGGGCAAGACGCCACGTATTGGAAACTTTAGCATCTGACGTTTGTTTGACAAACTTAAGTGTAAACGATCTAACCTCTTTGTCAATCCAAATTTCGGTAAACGTGTCAAAAATGTTCTTTGTTTGACAAACCCATAAAGCAAATCAGCATTGCCAATTAATTTGAAAACACGCAAAACGTGACATCATTTCATGGAATATAGGGGAGTATAGGTACGCCTTATGGTGTTCAGCAACGTAATTACTATTTGTTCTTTACCAGCCTGGCTCTTATCTGTCTCTGATGGCAGTATAAGTGATAATCCTTGCAGCAACTTTTCTTCTGGAAACTTGATTTAAAGTACGTCTTAAAGGCGGGCACTATTTCTTCAACTAACGCTGGAAAGATTCTTTTCGCTGAGTCCATTCTTCTAAGAGGGATGTTCGCTCATATTTCTTACGCAGTGCCTTCGTCTCAACGTAGGCATTTCCCAGCAAGAGCGTTCTAGAAACTGCTACATCATCCCGCCTACACGCACCCCCCTCCCCACTGCACTTTGTGTTACGAAATGTTGCGTCACATTTCTCCACTGCTTATTACCCTTTGGGATGGGAACTGTATTTAGGAGTAGCTACATGTCTGAACACTCACTGTCGGTTCTGACTAATATTTTCATGCAGTCATTGGCATTCAAGATTAAACAGAAATGTAGGAGCTGCCGAGTTTTCATGCTATTCATCCTTCAATTTACTAACAGACTATAATTCACAGCAGATTTTCATCCAGTAACAAACGTTTTCTTTGTTTGTTTTATAGGAAATTGTATTCGCAATTGACTGTAGAAATTATTTATCATTGACTGTAGAAATGATTTATTTCACAATTGTGAAATAAATAATTTCTGCGTCAATAGTGAAGATGACTGTGAACCACAACAGTGAGAAGTTAACAAACAATTAAGCTTTACTGTTGGACACAAAATAAATTCGAGTGATTTTAGGCATTTCTTGAAAGCGTTATTGGTCGAGTACAATGACATTTACAGGCTCCTACCTCAACACGCAGTGGCCTAACCGAAAACTCATTTTGTACCATTAGTACAGATACCACTATAAACCAAGACATCTTTTTTATAATAATCTTTGTTTGTGGTGTTGTACATCAGGTTTTTTGCAGAAAATATAACTTTATGTGTGTTGTATGCTTATTACATATTGAACTGTTTTATTTAGGTCGCCGTGTATTCACTAATTTTATAAAATGTATTTGTTATGCCTCGAAGCTGTTCGTATGTGTCTGAACTGAACTGTGTTATTTATACGTTTACTTCTGTAGGTAGACCAGGCTGGTCGTTTTATAACCGTGTTAGGGCCAAGTAGCAGGCGAGATGTAGCGAAGCCAAGTGAATCCCAATCGACAACATGTGAAAGGGGCCATACAATCAAAGGAAACCTCCCAAAAATCTTGGTCACAGTCGGTAACTACTTTTAGTTTAATACTGGTACAATTGTGTGTGAGGCAAAAAATTTTGAAAGTATAATTTGTATCAAAGTGTACTTATATAAACTAAAGGAAACATTTTTTTTGCATTGTTTCATAGCATTTAATTTTCTTACGACCTAGGTTTCGTATTGTAAGCCCAAAATCTAGTAAGCAATTGATTCAAAAGATGACAACTAAGTACAGGTAAATACATATCAACTCAAACTATCACAGAGAAAATATTATCCTAAAGAAGGTCACAAGGCTCTATAATTACAAATATAACTGTTTCAGGATGAAAATAGTCAACTGAGATAACGTTTATTATGTTTGTAGTAGCCAATAGTAAATAAATAACAAAAAATGGTAAAAATTGTCTCAGTTGACTATCTTAGTTACTAAACAGTTTATTGTATAAGCTCATGACCTTCATTAGGATAGTACTTACTACAGCTATTACTAAACTTTCCCTGGAAAAAGTTATGAGTACAGGAATGGATATCACACAATCTTTGAGTAATTTAAAATGCTTTGCAGGTACTGAAATTCATATTGCCTTTAAATATGAAAGTTGTATTTTTGTCAGCTCTTATTGCGAGAACAGTTTTTACTTGACCTGAGTTATGATATGAGGTTGCTATAAACGTATTGCTGCTTATGACGTCTGAATACTGCAAGGTCGTTTGCTAAATTGTCATGTAACAACACACACCAAAGGTATAATCCTAGGGGAAGTCGCCACGACCTTCCGTAGACAACAAAATAATCTACAATCACACAAGGCCAGCGGGTGCAATACTGGTTATCTTCACTGAACAATAACTGATCGTTCAGTTTGGCCCATATGTACAATGACAACAGCGTCACAGTGAGAACAACGTTCTTAGGTGTACAATAGGTTCTATTTGTTATTTTCGTAGCTCCGACCGAGCTATGAACGGGAGTCTTCCGGATGCTTTAAGGACCTGCATCAACTGGGCTAGCGGTACAGCGTGACAGATCGCGCCCCAATGAAGTCAGCTATTAAATTAATAACTCTGTGCAATGAATTTGGTGTAATTGAAGGGATGGCCCTTTCAAACGAGTCCTGGATGCTAGGCTTCGCAAATCATTAACAGTATACTGTATAGGAAAGGGGTTCACTTACTACGAGATTAAAACGTCGGCCCAAATGAATCCAAGTTTATTATTATCATTCTCAGTGTGCTCAATTCGAATAATGATATTGATATGGATTTTAATTAAGCACACGACAAAATCAGCAATTAATAGGAACACATCTGTAAATGAGGTACAGTTATCACTGATTAAATTGACAGAGTTTTCGGTAAAGGAATCCGGGTTCAGAAATCATTATCATACTAACGCTTGCCTCTGCATCACGTTGCCTCTAATCTTAACTCTGAAGTGTGTACTGCCTCGTGTCTGCTCTCAGAGTCTTTATCAAAACTGTACCTCCTCCCAGTGTCTATGTTTCTTCCACGTCTCCTGCCCCTGCACTGAGCACAGTCCGTCCACAAACGTAATCCTCCAGTGAAAGAAGGTGCGCCAAACTCTGTCCAGTGAGAAAACTGTTTAGACGCTCTTTGTTCTCACACCAAATAATCAGTGTAAAAAGTTCTCCAGTCAACCGATTCCCCACAGACGCTGTTTCTAGAACATTCTATGTCGCTTTCGTGTGTCATCAATTTCTTTTTTAGTCCACCAATGCGTGGTTTTTGTTGCTTCTTCTTCTTCTTTCGTTTCACCCTCTTTGGGGTACGCTGGATCAATCATTTCTTTGTGCGTTGTTCTTTTCTTAGGGCCCAGTATTTCTTCATTCTTTCTGATCTTCTTCTCCTCTCTTCTTCCGAGATGAAGGGATTGGAATTTTGTGTGGATTTGTCTTTGAACCTTATGTTTTCATCGTTAGTAATTAATTTAGCAGTTCTATCAATAAGTGAATTTCCTGAAACCTTTAATTCCACTAGGTCTTTCTCAGTTTCTTTAAACCAGTTGGGCTTCGTTTTTCGGTTACGGAAGAAGTCAAAGATTTGTTTAGTTGATCTGTTGGAATTCATTCTGAGAAGATGACCATAAAAATTTATTCTCCTTCTTCGCATAGAATCTGAAAGTTTTTCAGTTTTCTTGTAGAGAGTTTCATTTTTGATGTATATAATCTTATTGTCTTGAAATTTTGGCCCAATGATTTTTCTTAAAATTTTTCTTTCCTTTAGCTCAAGTTTCTCCATTTGGCCTTTGAAATTCATGTTAAGTATTTCTGCTGCATACAGTGCTTCTGGCTTAATCAGTGTCTTGTAATGTGTAATTTTGGACCCCCATGAAAGGGATTTTTTGTTGTATGTATTTTTTGTTATTTGGAAGGACAATTCAAGTCTATTTTTTCTGGATTCCATTGCTTTGCTTTCCCCAGCATTCCAACTAATCCATTCTCCGAGATATTTGAATTTGCTTTGTTGCTTATTTCACGAAAAAGTAGAGAAATTTAATATCGTTGGTGTACGAAATGCACATTACCAACCACGAGGTTGGCAACAGCCTGACGCGGTGGGTCTTCCATTGGTTGGCATCTTCACATCGAGCATGGTGTCCGGGACGACAAATTCAATTGGATACACCAAAACTTTTGGAGCAAAAACAATCGACTGTCTAACACTGTCCGGGGGGCTCCTTCGGATCTCATTCTTCGATGTTTGTGCAGAAAAGAGAGAGATGTCATTCACAGCTACTCTTAGGAGACGGAAATGATGGCATGGCATCCGTTTCCCTCAGCGAGGACCAGGCCGCAGCTCCAACTCCGCGAAAACTGCTCATCTCGCTAGGGGGCTAATGAGATGCACCGACTGTATTCTGCCAGCAGGTACGAACCTGAGACAACTCCCTACGAGAAAGACTCAGCGCTCTCCTCCTTAGCAAATAATGGGTGAACATTAACAAAACCGACGAAGCTCAGGGACTGATTTCTGAATGGAAATGGACGAAGAGAGGTTCCATGAACAAGTGTCCGGAAATGCATCGCTGCCACGGTAGATGACGCTGACGAATGACAGGTCCTGTGGTCACCTGCCGTGAGTTCCTTGTGTTGCAGGCCGTGTGATTCACGCAGCATACTGTGAGCAGCAGAATTGCCCGGTATTCGTGTCAGGATCAACCCTAGAAAGTAGACGTGTATAGCTGAGCAGATGGAAACGGTCGAGAGGCAGCCGGCTACACCAAGTCAAGTACCCTCACAGACTCCAACCACATCACACAACATTTCAAGACCTTTTGCGAGTTTGTGTGATCATGTGTCCTTTCAGGCAGACGAATGTGCAATGATGGGGCGGCCTGTGTGTACAGCACACTTGAAGAACCGGGTCCTACAGGATATTGAGGCGAATCCTCGTACAAGCTCCACGCAAGAGGCCCACCAGCAGTAGGAGCAAAAGGTAGGTTCTGGTTCACTGGCTCACTTCCTGACCCTCCCAGAGGGTTTGTCAGAAAGTGACACAGTTATCCAGAACCTACCTTTTACTCCTACTACGCTCCAAATGTTCAAGCTGACTCACCCCACTTTCATTCAAAAGAATATATTTTTTACAAAGGTGCACGTAAGAAAAACGAATTTCAATGTTTTTTATGTAACAAAATAAAGTTAATACAATTGTTATAAAAGGTGCACATAAGAAAGTAAATAAATGAATTGGTTAATGAATATAGCCATTGCAAAAAAGTGCAAAACCTTCGGCGCCGTTTGAAGGAAACCCAGAGGTTTTTTTTCTTCTTGGTGGTCATCTCTTTATTTCATTTTTTCACCCTCTGTGTTTTTCGCTGAACGATGTTGTTCTGTGACTGATTGCTTCTCGTCGCCCACCCATCATCTTCTTCAGTCAGCATCTTGTCATCTACACTCCTGGAAATTGAAATAAGAACACCGTGAATTCATTGTCACAGGAAGGGGAAACTTTATTGACACATTCCGGGGGTCAGATACATCACATGATCACACTGACAGAACCACAGGCACATAGACACAGGCAACAGAGCATGCACAATGTCGGCACTAGTACAGTGTATATCCACCTTTCGCAGCAATGCAGGCTGCTATTCTCCCATGGAGACGATCGTAGAGATGCTGGATGTAGTCCTGTGGAACGGCTTGCCATGCCATTTCCACCTGGCGCCTCAGTTGGACCAGCATTCGTGCTGGACGTGCAGACCGCGTGAGACGACGCTTCATCCAGTCCCAAACATGCTCAATGGGGGACAGATCCGGAGATCTTGCTGGCCAGGGTAGTTGGCTTACACCTTCTAGAGCACGTTGGGTGGCACGGGATACATGCGGACGTGCATTATCCTGTTGGAACAGCAAGTTCCCTTGCCGGTCTAGGAATGGTAGAACGATGGGTTCGATGACGGTTTGGATGTACCGTGCACTATTCAGTGTCCCCTCGACGATCACCAGTGGTGTACGGCCAGTGTAGGAGATCGCTCCCCACACCATGATGCCGGGTGTTGGCCCTGTGTGCCTCCGTCGTATGCAGTCCTGATTGTGGCGCTCACCTACACGGCGCCAAACACGAATACGACCATCATTGGCACCAAGGCAGAAGCGACTCTCATCGCTGAAGACGACACGTCTCCATTCGTCCCTCCATTCACGCCTGTCGCGACACCACTGGAGGCGGGCTGCATGATGTTGGGGCGTGAGCGGAAGACGGCCTAACGGTGTGCGGGACCGTAGCCCAGCTTCATGGAGACGGTTGCGAATGGTCCTCGCCGATACCCCAGGAGCAACAGTGTCCCTAATTTGCTGGGAAGTGGCGGTGCGGTCCCCTACGGCACTGCGTAGGATCCTACGGTCTTGGCGTGTATCCGTGCGTCGCTGCGGTCCGGTCCCAGGTCGACGGGCACGTGCACCTTCCGCCGACCACTGGCGACAACATCGATGTACTGTGGAGACCTCACGCCCCACGTGTTGAGCAATTCGGCGGTACGTCCACCCGGCCTCCCGCATGCCCACTATACGCCCTCGCTCAAAGTCCGTCAACTGCACATACGGTTCACGTCCACGCTGTCGCGGCATGCTACCAGTGTTAAAGACTGCGATGGAGCTCCGTATGCCACGGCAAACTGGCTGACACTGACGGCGGCGGTGCACAAATGCTGCGCAGCTAGCGCCATTCGACGGCCAACACCGCGGTTCCTGGTGTGTCCGCTGTGCCGTGCGTGTGATCATTGCTTGTACAGCCCTCTCGCAGTGTCCGGAGCAAGTATGGTGGGTCTGACACACCGGTGTCAATGTGTTCTTTTTTCCATTTCCAGGAGTGTATATCTGGAATTGATGGAAGAGCTGCTGACAGCAGATGTTGGCATCTTCTTGATGGGCTGCAGTGGTAGACGACGATGGCAAATTACAATAGTACTAGCTGGCCGAACCAATTCTATAGCAATTCAGCTTTTGCTCCTGCAGGGCAAAGCGACAGCGCTGACAGTCTGTGTATATAGTTGGTATTCAAGTTCCAAAGTACATTCTAAAAGCTCTGGTTATAACGAATTTTGACGAAAACAGGCAATATTTTTCACTTTACTACATTTTGTAAATAGAGAACAAATGAGAAAAACACATAAATGTGAGTGTAATCGTAAAAATTAAGTTTTCCCCTGCTAATTGTAATGGAACTTGCATCAATGCCATCTATCATACACTCACGAAACTTTTGAAACGCCAATTCATTTTAGTAGCTTAGCAGTGAGTCGCTGTACTAGGCTAATAGAATGTCTAAGGAGGTGGAGCGTTTCTGCGGCAGTGAGAGGTGGCTCAGAGCCACGATAAGTGAATGCAACCTTCACATTGACAGAGTAAAACCTAGCTACAGAGCGAGAAGGCGCAACCTTCAGATAACAAGGCACAGGTCGCGTGCCGTAAGCCATCGCTGTTCCCGTCGCCGTCAGTTTGAGTCGGTCTTCGCTTGGAGCAGGATCTTACGTAACATTGAACTTTCCACAGTGACAGTAATAGATCGATTTTTCGCTAATTTCTCAGCGAAATATTAACCGTTTTTAAAAATTCAGAGTGTTAAAATGACGGAGTCAATTTCACTTTTTACTTTCTCTATCTTCTTTAAAATGTTTCGAAAATGTATATAAGCATGAACTTAACACTTCCAAAAAATTTTTCATTCATTTATGTAGAAGTAAAAATTTAAAATTAAAAATGTTCAGTAAGTATTCTCTGTTGAGCATCGTATGTAAGATTCTTCTTTCCATTCATAACTACATATGCTAAAGTGTGTGCAGGAATTTTATCATTAAAAGTTGCACACAGTTTCATAGTCGTTTTCTGTGATGTTACACTATACTATCTTCGAGTCATATTAATGATATAAATCGGATAATTCGTTATGAAATTATATGGGCTAATGTCAAGATCTGCTTTCAGTTGTGTAACTAGTTTAAAATCGAGAAATGCATCGTATGCTTTGAGAAAAATATTTTGAGGATTAATATTACACATCTCCTGTGGGAATATTTCGTTTCTTCCATTTTTCAAATATATATTCTCTAGGTTAATGTGATCGAATAATGAAGAGTTGACTAACTGATTATTTATACGATTTGTCTGAAATGTAACAAATATGAAATATGGCATATCAAATTCTAGTGAGTTATGATAATTTGTGATATCTAGCTCAAAATTATTTTTACCATTCAATCCAGCAACTTCCATAGTTTGAAGCTCACAAAAATATATAGGAATTTTCGGATTTTTCAGTATATTTTCGCTTTGTAATATAGCTCATATTTAACAATTGGTACAGGAAGTTCCATGGATTCTACATCAATTCTACCTTCCTTTGGAAGAGTGTCTTTTACTTCACTTCTATTATAATCAGACCAATGATGAATAGAATCTCCATCACTTGATGACCATGTAAAACTTAATGTTAAATCTACCTGTCATATAAAAATCCACCAAGCATTCCTAATGGATAAAGCACTTTTCTGTTCTTGCTCTTTACTTTTCATTTTTAGGAATATGTCCTTCCATACCTATTTTATCAGCAAAAGATGAAGTCAAATGCAGTAAAACTAATGAGGAAATAAAAGGATGCTCTATTCTAGACATAACATTATTTCCCTTCTTTATGGTTATAAAATCAAAAAGTTTTGCCACATAATTATCGATTAATTTTTTATTGGATTTTCCATCATTAAGCAGATTAAGAACTTCAATTAGCTGTGAAAGAAAGAATGCATGCCAGTGATGCTTCAACTGGCGAAAAAATAGCTGCAGTTGCAGTTAGAGGAATTATGTATGGAAAGAGAAAATTAGGAATGAGCTTAGGCATGGATGACAATGGTTGGGGATTATGAAAAATATTAATAAATTTTTTAATCTATATAAATGAATAACTTTTCAATCGATTATACTTTGCTACTTAGTGGCAAGACTAAACCAAAATCAATTACATTTAAACTGAATAATGATCAATGAAATAGCATTGAACCATTTTAACTGATGCACAAAAAACAAAGAAAGAGAAAGAACTGGTGGTAATTTAATCATTATACTAGATATTCCTGCTGTGAAAAAGATTATTGAATATCTAACGAAAAAGAAAGAAGGAAAAGGACTAACACAACAAGAAGGTGGATATTTACCATTACTTTTGGCTGCATTACCATATCTAGCAACTATCAGTTCACTTGCTGGTAGATCTGAAGCAATTGCAAATGCAGTGTTAAACAAGAAAAAACCTGATGCAGAATTGGAAGAACAAAAAAGACGCAATGGAAAAGGAAAGTAAGGGATTAAAAAATGTCAAAGAAACGATTAATAAATATAATAATCCATTATGAAATTCTGATATAGAAGAATTAGTTAAACAAGTAAAAATCAAACACTTTCATGGTGTATTTAAGGTTGATGAATTACCAAGTCATCCTAGAGAATACGAATCTGGAATAATTAATTCAGATACATCTGATCATGTTGGTTCTCATTGGATTTGTTACTATAAGAATAAAGATATAAAATTTGTGTTCGATTCATTTGATGCTAATATATCAAAACAACTAGTTAATTATTTGGGAAAAAAGGTCTGTACTACAATGCTGAGAGAATACAAAATTTGGATAAAGTATTATGTGGTCACTTATGTTTGTTTGTTTTTAAAACTACTCTGTGATAATTTTGAATTTAATGACATTCTGAGTTCAATAAATTGACATTTTTGGAAATAAGGCTAATAAAGAGAGCAATGGAAAAATAAAAAATGGAAAGTTAGAAAAAATCTAAAGTGAAATTGATCCAAAAATAGAAAGTTCAATTAAACCATGTCTTAGAGAATTACTAACCATTTTTAAAGTAGCTAAAGGATATATTGATTTTAAAGGCAGAAGAATAGTATATATGAAAGATCCAGTAAATGGTTATAATGCAGTTACTAAACAATACCTAGAAAAAGAATATGTTACAATACCTGAATATCCAAGTATTTTAACACAGTTCAATAATTATGTCACTGATTCATCAAGATAACTGTAACAATATAAAAATTTCTTTACAAGAAAAGAAGTAGAAAAAGCTTTTACAGATTACTTTCCAAAAGCATATTTAACGTCATATCCGAGTCAAATACGTGATCTTCAGAAAAGAATGTGTGACAGCCATCAACTGAAATTTGATTTTAATACTGGTACAGAAATATTGAAATACACATTTGGGTATGATGTAAAAATCAAGAGAATTACTTTATTTGGAGCCAATTTAAATCGTGACCTGTCACCTACTGACTTTAAACTAGAGATAAAGAGATTCAATGTTGATGCACTGCAAATTTTATATCCAAGACAATTCAATAATCCATCACTTGAAATGAAAAAGAAAGATAAAATATTTGTATCTCTAAATGAATCTGTGATTTTGAAAGTTTACTCTTGAAGACAGACAACTGTCAACTGAATCCAGAAAACTCACGTACAGTGAAATACCAAAAACATGAACCAAGTGGTTTCTGTTATTATATCAAGTATGTTAATGGACATTATAAAGATCCTGTTGTTTATAGAGGACCAAATTGTCATCAGAAATTTATTGAATGTATAAAAAAGAGGTTGAAGAAATTCGAAGAATTTATTCCAAAATTGAAGAAATGAGGCCATTAACTCCTGCAGAACAATTAAGACATAATAAATCTAAAGTTGTACATTGTGTGGATGTCATTATACAAGAAATAATAAAAAGATCCGACATCATGATCATTTGACTGGAAAATATATAAATCCATTGTGTAATAATTGTAATTTAAGTTAAAACATCCAAGCTTTGTACAAATTTATTTAGATAATTTATCTGGATATGATTCTTATTTGATTGTGAAAGAACTTGGGTATGATAAGAAAGAGATAGTTTTAATACTTAACAATGAAGACAGATATATTAGCTTTGGTAAAAGGGCAGAAAGTCTAAAGATGAGATTTGTTGACACATTTAAATTTATGGCTTCTTCACTTGACAGACTTTCATCAAATCTGAAGGGAGATCAAATGCAAAATATTGAGAAGTTTTTCAAAGCAGAATTATTCGATTTAGTGATCAGAAAAGGTGTCTATCCATATGATTACATGGATCCTTGGGATAAATTTGAAGAGAGACAGTTACCAGCAAAAGAAGAATTTAACAATAAACTGAATGACTGTGAAATAAGTGATGAAGATAATAAACTGATTTGGAAAAAACACAATATGAAAAATATTGGTGAATATCATGATTTGTAAATTTAAAACTGATATTCTGTTATTGGACGATGTGTTTCAAAATTATAGAAAAACTTGTATACAAGCTTATGATTTACATCCTTCTTGGTATTTTACTACACCCAGTTTATCTTGAGATGCAATGCTGAAAGTGAGCAGACAACCTCTTGATTTATTACATGATTATGATATGATTTTGATGGTTGAAAAAGGAATAAGAGGAGGCATATCACAATGATGCAAGAGATATGTAAGGGCAAACAACAAATATCTGAGTGATTATGATATGACTAAGACATCGAATTATATAACTTATTTAGATGCAAACAATTTATATGTTTATGCTATGAGTCAATATTTACCATATGGAGGATTTGAATGGGATGAACCAGATTTATCATTTGTACAAAAATAAGTGAAATGTCAGATATTTCTAAAAATGTATATATTTTTGAAGTAGATTTTGAATATCTAAAAGAATGACATGATTTACATAAAGATTTACCACTTGCACCTGAAAATAAAATTGTGCCTAACACTAAAGAAAGCAATTTGATGCCTCCTCTATGTGACAAACATTATTATGTAGTTCATTGTAGTAACCTCAAACAGTATCTGTCTCTTGGAATGAAACTCACAAAAATACACAGAGTCTTAACATTTAAGCAATCTGATTGGTTGAATAAGATGTAGACTTGAATACAAAAATGAGAACAAAATCCAATAATGATTCTGAAAAAGATTTCTACAAACTGATGAACGATTCTGTGTTTGGTAAGATGATGGAAAATATAAGAAACAGAGTAGACATAAAATTAGTTTCAGATGGAGAAAAGTGTGATAAATGAATAGCAAAGGCAAACTTTAAAGTAAGAACTATATTTAATGAAAATCTTGTTGCCATTCATATGAACAAGACAAAAATCACATTTAATAATCCCATCCATGCCAGAATGAGTATACTTGATTTATCTAAAGAACTGATGTATGATTTTCACTATAGAATAATGAAACCGAAATATGGAGAAAATATTGAGTTGTGCTATCAAGATATGGATATCTAGACTATACAGCTGAAGATTTTTATGAAGACATGAAATCGATGATTGATTACTTTGATACAAGTGATTATCCAGCAGATAATATTTATGGCATTGCACAAGTAAACAGGAAAGTTTTAGGAAAAATGGAAGATGAATGCAATGGAAAAATAATGGAAGAGTTCTGCAGCTTAAGAGCAAAAATGAATGGTTATAAAGTTGTAGATAAAATAGAGAAAAAATCTGAGAAGATTACAAGGATTGTTTGTTCACAATAGTGATCAGTATAGAAGAATTAATAAGGTTTGCATTGCACGACATGAAATTTACAGTGTTGAAGTAAACAGGAAAGCATTGAGCCCTCATGATAATGAAAGATATGTTCTGAAAAATAAAATAGAGACCCTACCAAATGGACATTGTTGTTGTTGTTGTGGTCTTCAGTCCTGAGACTGGTTTGATGCAGCTCTCCATGCTACTCTATCCTGTGCAAGCTTTTTCATCTCCCAGTACCTACTGCAACCTACATCCTTCTGAATCTGCTTAGTGTATTCATCTCTTGGTCTCCCTCTACGATTTTTACCCTCCACGCTGCCCTCCAATACTAAATTGGTGATCCCTTGATGCCTCAGAACATGTCCTACCAACCGATCCCTTCTTCTGGTCAAGTTGTGCCACAAACTTCTCTTCTCCCCAATCCTATTCAATACTTCCTCATTAGTTATGTGATCTATCCATCTAATCTTCAGCATTCTTCTGTAGCACCACATTTCGAAAGCTTCTATTCTCTTCTTGTCCAAACTATTTATCGTCCATGTTTCACATCCATACATGGCTACACTCCATACGAATACTTTCAGAAATGACTTCCTGACACTTAAATCAATACTGGATGTTAACAAATTTCTCTTCTTCAGAAACGCTTTCCTTGCCATTGCCAGCCTACATTTTATATCCTCTCTACTTCGACCATCATCAGTTATTTTGCTCCCCAAATAGCAAAACTCCTTTACTACTTTAAGTGCCTCATTTCCTAATCTAATTCCCTCAGCATCACCCAACTTAATTAGACTACATTCCATTATCCTTGTTTTGCTTTTGTTGGTGTTCATCTTATATCCTCCTTTCAGGACACTGTCCATTCCATTCAACTGCTCTTGCAAGTCCTTTGCTGTCTCTGACAGAATTACAATGTCATCAGCGAACCTCAAAGTTTTTATTTCTTTTCCATGAATTTTAATACCTACTCCAAATTTTTCTTTTGTTTCCTTTACTGCTTGCTCAATATACAGATTGAACAACATCGGGGAGAGGCTACAACCCTGTCTTACTCCCATCCCAACCACTGCTTCCTTTTCATGTCCCTCGACTCTTATAACTGCCATCTGGTTTCTGTACAAATTTTAAACAGCCTTTCGCTCCCTGTATTAAAAAATGGACATTACAAATTATAAAAGATCTGAATATTTTCCTATTATATTTTATATTCTTTAAATGGACATTACCAAACAGCTAAAGCAATGTGGTTTCTGTGTAGAGAAAAAGGATAATAATGAATTCTATACTGATAAGTATCAGAGAGATGGATATCGTTGGATTTGTAAAGAATATAGTAAATATCTTAATGGAACTGAAATTAGATGTGAATGTGGAAGAACTGTGAGTAAGTCTTCTCTCAAAAAACATAAAAATTCGACAGTTCTTAAAAGTCTTATCACTGCTGAAGAAGGAAGAATTAGGGTAATTTTAGGTAAGAAATAGATTTTATACACTCATCATAATTCATTTATTTATTTTCTTATGTGCACCTTTTATAAAAATTGTATTAACTTTATTTTGTTACATGCACCTTTTATTAAAAAAAACAGTAAAATTGAGTTTTCTTACATGCACCTTTGTAAAAAATATATTCTTTTGAATGAAAGTGGAGTGAGCTAGACATGAACTTTTGGAGTATACGAGGAGCAAAAGGTATGTTCTGGATAACTGTGACACTTTCTTACGAATCCTCCGGGTGAGTCAAGTGAGCCAGTTAGCCAGAGCCTACCTCTTGCCACTACTGCCAACATACAATTATGTGTATCCTGCATGCCAACCTCTACTATTCCTATCACCTACAGCCCCATGGAGGCCAGTTTGAAAATCTGTTGTGATCTGGGTGCGATGCAGCCCGGTACTGTGTTCTGAGACGATTTATTGTCTTTGCACGCACACTGTCCATTTCCAGATTCGTGTTCATAGGACCGTTTTTTCGCCATTTCCACTCAGGAATCCGTTCCTGCAATTTGTCACTTTTATCAACGTTCACCTTTTGCATCCAGTACTCACAATAAAATAACAATAAAGCGATGACAGAAATGCAGGTTTGCCTAACCAATGTGACAGTAATGTCAAAAATATATTATCAAGGTATGCAAGTACAAACATTTCCCTTTTGACATTTCTTTCTTTCTTTCTTTCTCACATGTCCTTGAACATTCTGCAGTAATCTGTATCTTTCCATTTCATATTTTTCCCATTTCATTATAGACAAATGTATACAATGTTTGTATTACTTCCTTATTTTTGAGTCTACACAGAGCTGAGATGGAAGTTTTTAGTAATTTGCACAATGGCTTGTTGAAATCAGGCTATGAAGTAGGATGCGATTTTAAGCCAGCTAGTTTCAACCAATGAATAAATAGTAAATAAAGTACTGAGAAAAATATATGGAGCAGTGAAAGAAAATAAACAGTGGAGGTTAAGGAAAAACAGAGAACTTAGATAATTATACACATTGCCTGCGTAGCAAGTGTGAAAATTAAGAGACTAAGATGGTACGGACATGTGAGGAGGAGATGGGAGAACACGGTAATAAAGGCTGTAATGGATGGAGAAGCTGAAGGAAAGAGCCCACAGGAACGGCCGAGAATGAGATGGAAGGATAATATCATGCACATACTGGGTCTGGGAGATGAAGATGCAGATGACAGGAAAATGTGGAAGGCTGGACTCAGAGAGGCCAAGGACCGGATGCAGTTTGTGTGGCCAGTATAAGTAAGTAAGTAAGTAGTTTCAAATAATAAGGAAAGAGTGAATGGCTTCTCATTGGTGTGCTGTCTGGACCATGGGAAAACGTCAGATCTGATACATACATGTCGACAGTAGAGTTTGTTCAAATCTCAGAATTTGTAATACTGCAGTATTCCAAAGTCAGTGTCGGAACTTACATTGTCTGATCATCAATACCTGTACACGTATTAGCGGACGCTAAGATGGAATGTGCGAAGGTAATGATTTTGAACGAAGGGCCTGGAGCATAGTCGACTTTCTAAATTACACTGAAGATATTCTACTGGATTCATGTCGGGACTCTGGGTCTGGCAGTCAGTTCCGATAACGTTATTGTCCACGAACCACTGACAACTTTGCCGCGCAGATGCTTCTTTAGTACATTGTGCATTGTCATGCTGGTACAAACAATCATCACCAGCAGATTTTTCCTCCATTGTATGCAGTACACAATGTAAAATGTGTTGATATCTTTCCACATTCAGCGTTTTCTTGAGTGTTGCAAGCGAACCACAGCTTAATCGTCCCCAGAGTAAGACATCACCTCCACTACATGTAATCCGAAGAAACATTCTTCAGTCATTTGCTACATACAAACCATTCTATCCGATGCCACAGAGTATAGCGTCATTTGTCATTCCAAATCGTTCGTTTCCAGTCATCCAGTATCCAGTGGCGTCGATGATATACCCCCTCAAGCATCGCTTAGCACTGACCAGAGAAACCTGTGGATCATGATGACCCGCTCGCCCCCTTCATTTTAACCACCTGCCCACAGTCATCAAGTTGGCTGTAGTGCTGGTACCACTTTTGAAGGTACGAGTGTTTCCCTCCGCTAATTTTGCGATTTTTTACGACCACCCTCCGCAATGCTCGACTGTTCCTATCCGTCAGTACACGAGGTCTCTCTGATATTGGTATAGCTGTGATTGTCCCTTCGTGGTTCCGCTAAACAAACACATCGTTGAGAGTGGGCTTAAGCTATAGTAGGTTTGGAACGTCCGTGATGAATTTGTTTCTCAAGTGACATATAGTGACTGGTCTACACCCAAAACCACTGAACTCTCCCGACCTTGTATTTCTGTTGGTACTGCTTGTCTACTGATCACGCAACACCAAAATACATTGAAGAGCAAAAGAAACTGGTACACCTGCCTAACATCGTGTAGGTTCCCCGCGAGCACGCAGACATGCCGCAACACTAAGTGGCGTAGACTCGATTAACGACTGAAGTAGTGCTGGAAGGAAGTGACACCATGAGTCCTGCAGGACTGTCCATAAATTCGTAAGAGTGGGTGGAGATCTCTTCTGAACAGCACATTGCTAGGCATCTCATACATGCTCAGTAATGTCGAAGTCTGGGGAGTTTGGTGGCCAGCGGAAGTGTTTAAACTCAGAAGAATGTTCCTGTAGCCACTCTGCATCAATTATGGACGTGTGGGATGTCGCACTGTCCTGCTGGAATTGCTAAAGTCTGACGGAATTCACAATGGACATGAATTGATGCAGATGATCAGACAGGAAACTTATGTACTTGTCACCAGTCAAAGTCGTATCTGGACGTATCAGAGATCTCATATCACTCCAACTGCACACGCCTTACACCATTACAGAGCCTTCGTCAGCTTGAAGGCTCCCCTGCTGACATGCTGGGTTCACGGATTCATGAGGTTGTCTCTATACCGTGCACGTCCATCCGCTCGAAACAATTTGAAACGAGACTCGCCCGACAGGGCGACATGTTTCGAGCCACCAACAATCCAATGTCGGTGTTATCGGGCCCAGGCGAGACATAATGCTTTGTGTCGCGCAGTCGTTAAGGGTCTATACAAGGGCGATGTACTTGAGGACAATATTATGGAAATGGAAGAGGATGTAGATGAAGATGAAATGGGAGATACGATACTGCGTGAAGAGTTTGACAGAGCACTGAAAGACCTGAGTCGAAACAAGGCCCCGGGAGTAGACAATATTACATTGGAACTACTGACGGCCTTGGGAGAGCCAGTCCTGACAAAACTCTACCATCTGGTGAGCAAGATGTATGAAACAGGCGAAATACCCTCAGACTTCAAGAAGAATATAATAATTCCAATCCCAAAGAAAGCAGGTGTTGACAGATGTGAGAATTACCGAACAATCAGTTTAATAAGCCACAGCTGCAAAATACTAACACGAATTCTTTACAGACGAATGGAAAAACTAGTAGAAGCCGACCTCGGGGGAGATCAGTTTGGATTCCGTAGAGGTGTGGGAACGCGTGAGGCAATACTGACCTTAGGACTTATCTTAGAAGAAAGATTAAGGAAGGGCAAACCTACGTTTCTAGCATTTGTAGACTTAGAGAAAGCTTTTGACAATGTTGACTGGAATACTCTCTTTCAAATTCTAAAGGTGGCAGGGGTAAAATACAGGGAGCGAAAGGCTATTTACAATTTGTACAGAAACCAGATGGCAGTTATAAGAGTCAAGGGACATGAAAGGGAAGCGGTGGTTGGGAAGGGAGTAAGACGGGGTTGTAGCCTCTCCCCGATGTTATTCAATCTGTATATGGAGCAAGCAGTAAAGGAAACAAAAGAAAAATTCGGACTAGGTATTAAAATCCACGGAGAAGAAATAAAAACTTTGAGGTTCGCCGATGACATTGTAATTCTGTCAGAGACAGCAAAGGACTTGGAAGAGCAGTTGAACGGAATGGATGGTGTCTTGAAGGGAGGATATAAGATGAACATCAACAAAAGCAAAACGAGGATAATGGAATGTAGTCGAATTAAGTCGGGTGATGTTGAGGGTATTAGATTAGGAAATGAGACACTTAAAGTAGTAAAGGAGTTTTGCTATTTGGTGAGCAAAATAACTGATGATGGTCGAAGTAGAGAGGATATAAAATGTAGACTGGCAATGGCAAGGAAAGCGTTTCTGAAGAAGAGAAATTTGTCAACATCGAGTATAGATTTAAGTGTCAGGAAGTCGTTTCTGAAAGTATTTGTATGGCGCGTAGCCATGTATGGAAGTGAAACATAGACGGCAAATAGTTTGGACAAGAAGAGAATAGAAGCTTTCGAAATGTGGTGCTACAGAAGAATGCTGAAGATTAGATAGGTAGATCACATAACAAATGAGGAGGCACTGAACAGGATTGGGGAGAAGAGGAGTTTCTGGCACAACTTGACCAGAAGAAGGGATCGGTTAGTAGGACATGTTCTGAGGCATCAAGGGATCACCAATTTAGTATTGGAGGGCAGCGTGGAGGGTAAAAATCGTAGGGGGAAACCAAGAGATGAATACACTAAGCAGATTCAGAAGGATGTAGGTTGCAGTAGGTACTTGGAGATGAAGAAGCTTGCACAGGATAGAGTAGCATGGAGAGCTGCATCAAACCAGTCTCAGGACTGAAGACCACAACAACAACAACAGTCGATAAGGACACAAGAGTGGACCTTCGGCTCCGAATGCCCATATCTATGGTGTTTCGTTGAACGGTTCGCACGCTAACACTTGTTCATGACCCAGAATTGAAATCTGCCGCAATTTGTGGAAGGGTTGCACTTCTGTCACGTTGAATGATTCTTTTCAGTCGTCGTCGGTCCCGTTCTTGCAGGATCTTTTTCCGGCAGCAGCGATGTCGGAAATTTGATGTTTTACCGGATTCTTGATTTTTCACGATACATTCGTGAAATGTTCGTAAGGGAAAATGCCCATTTCATCGCTACCTCGGAGATGCTGTGTCCCATCACTTGTGCACCGGTTACAACAGCACGTCAAACTCACGTAAATCTTGATAACTCGCCATTGTAGCAGCAGTAACCGGTCTAAGAACTGCGCCAGACACTTGCTGTCTTGTGTAGGCGTTGGCGACATCGCAGCGGTCTGAAAAAGATCCTGTATGAACGGGGCCAACAACAACTCAAGAGAATCGTTCAACGTGACAGAAGTGCTATCGGTCCGCAAATTGCTGCAGATTTCAATACTGGGTCACGAACAAGTGTTAGCGTGCGATCCATTTCAACGAAACATCGTCGACATGGGCTTTCGGAGGCAACGGCCCACCCTTGTACCCTTGATGACTGCACGACACAAAGCTTTACGCCTCGCCTGGGGCCACCAACACTGACACTGAACTGTTGATGACTGGAAACATGTTGCCTGGTCGGACGAGTCTCGTTTCAAATTGTGTCGAGCGGATGGACGTGTACGGGTATGTAGACAATCTCATGAATCGATGGAGCCCGCATGTCAACAGGGGACTGTTCAAGCTGGTGGAAGGTTTGTAATGGTGTGGGACGAGTGCATTTGGAGTGATATGGGACCCCTGCTACATCTAGATACGACTCTGAAAGGTGACACTCACGTAAGCATCCTGTCTGATCACCTGCATCCATTCATGCCCATTGTGCATTGTGCATTCCGACGGAGTTGGGCAATTCCAGCAGCACAAGACACCACCTCACACGTCCAGAACTGCTACAGAGTGGCTTCAGGAACACTCTTCTGAGTTTAAATACACTCCTGGAAATGGAAAAAAGAACACATTGACACCGGTGTGTCAGACCCACCATACTTGCTCCGGACACTGCGAGAGGGCTGTACAAGCAATGATCACACGCACGGCACAGCGGACACACCAGGAACCGCGGTGTTGGCCGTCGAATGGCGCTAGCTGCGCAGCATTTGTGCACCGCTGCCGTCAGTGTCAGCCAGTTTGCCGTGGCATACGGAGCTCCATCGCAGTCTTTAACACTGGTAGCATGCCGCGACAGCGTGGACGTGAACCGTATGTGCAGTTGACGGACTTTGAGCGAGGGCGTATAGTGGGCATGCGGGAGGCCGGGTGGACGTACCGCCGAATTGATCAACACGTGGGGCGTGAGGTCTCCACAGTACATCGATGTTGTCGCCAGCGGTCGGCGGAAGGTGCACGTGGCCGTCGACCTGGGACCGGACCGCAGCGACGCACGGATGCACGCCAAGACCGTAGGATCCTACGCAGTGCCGTAGGCGACCGCACCGCCACTTCCCAGCAAATTAGGGACACTGTTGCTCCTGGGGTATCGGCGAGGACCATTCGCAACCGTCTCCATGAAGCTGGGCTACGGTCCCGCACACCGTTAGGCCGTCTTCCACTCACGCCCCAACATCGTGCAGCCCGCCTCCAGTGGTGTCGCGACAGGCGTGAATGGAGGGACGAATGGAGACGTGTCGTCTTCAGCGATGAGAGTCGCTTCTACCTTGGTGACAATGATGGTCGTATGCGTGTTTGGCGCCGTGCAGGTGAGCGCCACAATCAGGACTGCATACGACCGAGGCACACAGGGCCAACACCCGGCATCATGGTGTGGGGAGCGATCTCCTACACTGGCCGTACACCACTGATGATCGTCGAGGGGACACTGAATAGTGCACGGTACATCCAAACCGTCATCGAACCCATCGTTCTACCATTCCTAGACCGGCAAGGGAACTTGCTGTTCCAACAGGACAATGCACGTCCGCATGTATCCCGTGCCACCCAACGTGCTCTAGAAGGTGTAAGTCAACTACCCTGGCCAGCAAAATCTCCGGATCTGTCCCCCATTGAGCATGTTTGGGACTGGATGAAGCGTCGTCTCACGCGGTCTGGACGTCCAGCACGAACGCTGGTCCAACTGAGGCGCCAGGTGGAAATGGCATGGCAAGCCGTTCCACAGGACTACATCCAGCATCTCTACGATCGTCTCCATGGGAGAATAGCAGCCTGCATTGCTGCGAAAGGTGGATATACACTGTACTAGTGCCGACATTGTGCATGCTCTGTTGCCTGTGTCTATGTGCCTGTGGTTCTGTCAGTGTGATCATGTGATGTATCTGACCCCAGGAATGTGTCAATAAAGTTTCCCCTTCCTGGGACAATGAATTCACGGCGTTCTTATTTCAATTTCCAGGAGTGTACTTCCGATGGCGACCAAACTCCCCAGTCTACATCTACATCTACATGATTACTCTGCAATTCACATTTAAGTGCTTGGCAGTGGGTTAATCGAACCACAATCATACTATCTCTCTACCATTCCACTCCCGAACAGCGCGCGGGAAAAACGAACACCTAAACCTTTCTGTTCGAGCTCTGATTTCTCTTATTTTATTTTGATGATCATTCCTACCTATGTAGGTTGGGCTCAACAAAATATTTTCGCATTCGGAAGAGAAAGTTGCTGACTGAAATTTCGTAAATAGATCTCGCCGCGACGAAGAACGTCTTTGCTTTAATGACTTCCATCCCAACTCGCGTATCATATCTGCCACACTCTCACCTCTTTCACGTGACAGTACAAAACCCCTTCGATGTCCTCCGTCAATCCCACCTGGTAAGGATCCCACACCGTGCAGCAATATTCTAACAGAGAACGAACGAGTGTAGTGTAAGCTGTCTCTCTAGTGGACTTGTTGCATCTTCTAAGTGTCCTGCCAATGAAACGCAACCTTTGGCTCGCCTTCCCCACAATATTATCTATGTGGTCTTTCCAACTGAAGTTGTTAGTAATTTTAACACCCAGGTACTTAGTTGAATTGACAGCCTTGGGAAATGTACTATTTATCGAGTAATCGAATTCCAACGGATTTCTTTTGGAATTCATGGGGATCACCTCACACTTTTTGTTATTTAGCGTCAACTGCCACCTGCCACACCACACAGCAATCTTTTCTAAATCGCTTTGCATCTGATACTGGTCTTCGGATGACCTTACTAGACGGTAAATTACAGCATCATCTGCGAACAACCTAAGAGAACTGCTCAGATAGTCACCCAGGTCATTTATATAGATCAGGAACAGCAGAGGTCCCAGGACGCTTCCTTGGGGAACACCTGATATTACTTCAGTGTTACTCGATGATTTGCCGTCTATTACTACGAACTGCGACCTTCCTGACAGGAAATCACGAATCCAGTCGCACAACTGAGACGATACCCCATAGGCCCGCAGCTTGATTAGAAGTCGCTTGTGAGGAACGGTGTCAAAAGCTTTCCGGAATTCTAGAAATACTGAATCAACTTGAGATCCCCTGTCGATAGCGGCCATTACTTCGTGCGAATAAAGAGCTAGCTGCGTTGCACAAGAACGATGTTTTCTGAAACCATGCTGATTACGTATCAATAGATCGTTTCCTTCGAGGTGATTCATAATGTTTGAATACAGTATGTGCTCCAAAACCCTACTGCAAACCGACGTCAATGATATAGGTCTGTAGTTCGTTGGATTACTCCTACTACCCTTCTTAAACACTGGTGAGACCTGCGCAATTTTCCAATCTGTAGGTACAGATCTATCGGTGAGCGAGCGGTTGTATGTGATTGCTAAGTAGGGAGCTATTGTATCAGCGTAATCTGAAAGGAACCTGATCGGTATACAATCTGGACCTGAAGACTTGCCCGTATATGATCATTATTGAGCATATCTGGGATGCCACGCAACGTGCTGTTCAGAAGAGATGTCCATCCCCTCGTACTCTTACGGATTCATGGACAGCCCTACAGGATTCATGGTTTCAATTACCTCCAGCACTACTTCAGACGTTAGTTGAGACCATGCCTCGTCGTTTTGCGGCACTTATGCGTGTTTTCGGTAGCCGTATGCGATATTAGGGAGGTGTACCAGTTTCTTTGGCTCTTCAGTTTTTATATATTGTATTGGAATCCTGTCTAAAGGTAACCTGCTTTCTGAAAAAAAAAGTGTTGCGTTACGTATTGAAGACCTTCCGTATTTTGAAAGTTTTTGGTCTACATAATCATTTCAGGTGGTATATTACTTTCACCAGGTATTAAAATTTGTTGTTCATAACTGTACTCGACGTCTTAAGTTTTGTTGAATAATGTACTGTGTTCGCGAACAGTGACGTACGGATGTCAACTCCGCCACGCGGGTGAGTGGTGTCTGCGAGCGCTGGGTGCCCGCCGCAGAACTCTCCAGAGAGAGGTGTCAGTTGTGAAGAGGCGGGTCCCCTCGCCCCCCAGCAGTGGCTGGAGTCTCCGCGGGGGGCGGCCGGGCCGCGCTGGCCGGCGCTCCGCCTCTGTAGGCCCACAAGTCGCTCTGTTGTCCCACAGGGGCAGCTGCTTCTACACCTGATTACCTCCGCTGCCACAATGGCCGCACTTACGCCACATTACTCCCCGCCTTGTCCTCAATGCTCCATTTGTCGCCTATTTACCTTATCTGTCCCACCCACTGGGCGACCACTCCCTGCAACTTCCACCCAACAATGATCTGCCAGTCACCAATTTTTTGTACGGTACGAATCTTTCGAGTAGCACCCCTCATCTCATCCTATCGTGTCAGCGGTACGTACTCACCACACCCAACTTTCTACATAATCCCTTACGGCATATTCCATCGTTTATGAATTGATTAGTATTTACTAACACTGTAAGTAATGAGAATGAAATCAATGAACGTTACAGCAGTTGTAGATTTAGACAAATATTTTGACAATTTTGACTGAAATACAATAAATTCGGCAGCTACAGGGATAAAATACAAGAAGCGAAAAGTTATAGACAGCAATCGGGGGAAGCAATAGTTGAGAAAGGAGCGAAACAGACTTGTAGCCCGTGCCCAACGTTATTTCAATCTGTACTTTGAGCAGGCAGGAGAAAACGTAAAGTAGAAATTAGAGACGACATTGAAGTTAAGGAAGAAGTATAAAAACTTCGAGATTTTTCCCACGACAGTGTAATTCTGTCAGAGAAGGCAAAGTGAATAGTGAATAGAACAGCAGTTGAACAGAAAGGACGGTGTTTTGAAAATAGGTTATAAATGAACATAATCAAAAGTAATGGAATGTAGTCGAATTAATTCAGGCGATACTGAAGATATTAGAAGAGTATCGCCAGATACTCAGGGAGTTAGATTAGGAAATGAGACATTAGAAGTAGGTGTTTTGCTATTTAGGCAGCAAAATCACTGATCATAGCAGAAATAGAGAGGATGTAAAATGCAGACTGGCAATACCAGGAAAAATATTTCTGAAAAAGAGAAATTTGTTCACATCGAATATCAATTTAAATTTTAGGAAACCTTTCTCGAAGTTAGCCAGGAGCCTAAGAGTTGCTGCAGCTGAAACGTGCACCAGCAACATTCTCTTTTTTCCTGGTCACAAAAATTTCGGTGTTTAGTTAAGAACGTGTGGAGATTTCCGATTGTGTGGTTAGGTAGGTACCTAAGAGGACGGCTTAAATTGCTGTGAGTGAACCGAGGCGCAATAAAATTCATATTCTTCCTTGTCACATACACTATGTGATCAAAAGTACCCGGACACCTGGCTGAAAATGACTTACAAGTTCGTGGCGCCCGCCCTCGGTAATGCTGGGATTCAATATGGTGTTGGCCCACCCTTAGCCTTGATGACACCTTCTACTCTCGCAGGCAACGTTCAGTCAGGTGCTGGAAAGTTTCTTGTAGAATGGCAGCCCATTCGTCACGGAGTGCTGCACTGAGGAAAGGTACCGATGTCGGTCGGTGAGGCCTGGCAAAAAGTCAGTGTCCTAAAACATTCCAAAGGTGTTCTATAGGACTCAGGTCAGGACTCTGTGCAGGCCAGTCCATTACAGGGATGTTATTGTCGTGTAACCACTCCGCCACAGGCCGTGCGTTATGAACAGGTGGTCGATAGTATTGAAAGTTTCAATCACCATCCCCGAATTGCTCTTCAACAGAAGGAAGCAAGAAGGTGCTTAAAACATTAATGTAGGCCTGTGCTGTGGTAGTGCCACGCAAAACAACAAGGGGTGCAAACCCCCTCCATGAAAAACACGACCACACCATAACACCACCGCCTCCGAACTTTACTGTTGGCACTACACACGCTGGCATATGATGTTCACCGGGCATTCGCCTGTTATCGGATCGCCACATTGCGTACCGTGATTCGCCCAATGTTTACGCTTCTTACACCAAGCGAGGCGTTGTTTGGCACTTACCGGCGTGATGTGTGGCTTATGAGCAGCCGCTCGACCATGAAATTCAAGTTTTCTCACCTCCCGCCTAACTGTCATAGAACTTGCAGTGGTTCATCCATGCAGTTTGGAATTCCTGTGTGATGGTCTGGGTAGATGTCTGCCTATTACGCATTACGACCCTTTTCAACTGTCGTCGGTCTCTGTCAGTCAAAAGAGTCGCTGCATAATATTTTCATATACAGGGCTTTCAAAATAAGTCTCGAATGCTTTGAGAGGTAGTAGTAGTCATCGAAACAAGGAAAATAAGTCCAATAACATGGGCCCAGAAATGCATACTTTCTGAGATAAATCCAATAAACATGGGTTCGGTAATGCATACTCTCTGCGATAAACAAGTGTTTACACGAGGTGTTCAGCGTCGCGTCCATTCATGAGAATGCACACCTCTGAACTCCGGCGTAAGGAATGCTACACCCTTTGAAGTACGCCCGGCTGTTGTACCTACTGGCACGAGTTGAAGTCGCGACCCTGTAGTGTCTGGTCATTGTTGATTGGCGTCGCGTAGACCAATTCCCTCAAGTGTCCTCATAACCAGAAGTCTTGGGGATTGAGGTCTGGGGAACGACCAGGCCAAGGTGTGGGGTCCAGCGACCAACCCAGTAGTCCTGAAATGTCTGCTTCAGATGTTGGCGCACACTGTGACGAAAGTATGCTGATTCATACTTTGTACTGTATTCGTTGCTGCTATGGCACAGCATCCAGTAAAGTAGGCAATACAATAATGAGAAAGGCCAGATAATGCGCCCCAGTTAACATATTAATCTGTCGCCAAGTACACCTACCAATACGTTGATTGAGAATTGGTGTTGACGACCTCTTTCCTGAAGTGCTTGGAGAATTCAAAAATGTTCAAATGTGTGTGAAATCTTATGGGACTTAACTGCTATGGTCACCAGTCCCTAATCTTACACACTACTTAACCTAAATTATCCTAAGGACAAACACACACATCCATGCCCGAGGGAGGACTCGAGCCTCCGCCGGGACCAGCCGCTTGGAGAATTATATCTGCCCGTACATGCTCGTTACGGAAATTCACAATACTTTATTTGTGAAGCCTGCCGCATTGGTAAATAAAATCTTGGATGTTAACAGTGGATATGCGGCACACTTCTGCAACAGCCATTGAAAGAACCACCGTCTTCCACGAAGATCCTGTGGCCTGAGGAACCGAACGCGCTGTAGATGACAGGGTCCAGAAATTGTCCTGAAGTACCCCCCAGATAGGAGAGAGAGAGAGACACGCTTTCTGCTGCTGTTGATCGTCCAACACTGGTCTCAGGGGTTTCTTCCACCAAACGTAGAAACGCTTGTCCTTGTCAGGTGTGTGGAATGTGCCGGACCTTCCACTATCAGTCCTCTGAGGTGCAGTGGTAGCTGTGTCCCAGAGACGCTCGATAAGTCTGCCGGACGGCTTATCAGGGGCCACTCTGCGCTGTGGATACTTTTCAGCGTGGAGGGTACCGGCTCGCAGGCTAGGTTCATTGTCTAAACCATAGTAGAATATCATATCCGCCATTTCAGTCGTCGAGTGGTAGGCTTCCAATGCTAACAAGTGGTGGAAGAGAGAAAATGTAAAAGTACTACACCACTTGTACTTAAGGGACCGATGACCTTTGCAGTTTGGTCCCCTTAATCTTTAAACCAACCCCCCACTTGTACTTACAAACAGCGCAATAACAGTAAACATACACCACTGGCCATTAAAATTGCTACACCACGCAGATGACGTGCTACAGAAGCGAAATTTAACCGACAGGAAGAAGATGCTGTGATATGCAAATGATTAGCTTTTCAGAGCATTCACACAAAGCTGGCGCCGATGGCGACACCTACAACGTGCTGACATGAGGACAGTTTCCAACCGATTTCTCATACACAAACAGCAGTTGACCGGCGTTGCCTGGTGAAACGTTGTTGTGATGCCTCGTGTAAGGAGGAGAAATGTGTAACATCACGTTTCCGACTTTGATAAAGGTCGGATTGTAGCCTGTCGCGATTGAGGTTTATCGTATCGCGACATTGCTGCTCGCGTTGGTCGAGATCCAATGACTGTTAGCAGAATATGGAATCGGTGGGTTCAGGAGGATAATACGGAACGCCGTGCTGGATCCGAACGGCCTTGTATCACTAGCAGTCGAGATGACAGGCATCTTATCCGCATGGCTGTAACGGATCGTGCAGCTACGTCTCGATCCCTGACTCAACAGATGGGGACGTTTGCAAGACAACAACCATCTGCACTAACAGTTCGACGACGTTTGCAGCGGCATGGACTGTCGGCTTGGAGACCATGGCTGCGGTTACCCTTGACGCTACATCACAGACAAGAGCTCATGCGATGGTGTACTCAACGACGAACCTGGGTGCACGAGTGGCGAAACGTAATTTTTTCGGATGAATCCAGGTTCTGTTTACAGCATCATGATAGTCGCATCCGCCGGCCGAAGTGGCCGTGCGGTTAAAGGCGCTGCAGTCTGGAACCGCAAGACCGCTACGGTCGCAGGTTCGAATCCTGCCTCGGGCATGGATGTTTGTGATGTCCTTAGGTTAGTTAGGTTCAACCAGTTCTAAGTTCTAGGGGACTAATGACCTCAGCAGTTGAGTCCCATAGTGCTCAGAGCCATTTGAACTATTTTTGATAGTCGCATCCGTGTTTGGCGACATCGCGGTGAACGCACATTGAAAGCGTCTATTCGTCATCGCCATACTAGCGTATCACCCGGCGTGATGGTATGGGGTGCCTTTGGGTACAAGTCTCGGTCACCTCTTGTTCGCATTGACGGCACTTTGAACAGTGCACGTTACATTTCAGATGTGTTACGAACCGTGGCTGTACCCTTCATTCGATACCTGCGAAACGCTACATTTCTGCAGGATAATGAACGACCGCATGTTGCAGGTCCTGTACGGGCCTTTCTGGATACAGAAAATGTTGGACTGCTGCCCTGGCCAGCACATTCTCCAGATCTCTCACCATTTGAAAACGTCTGGTCAATGGTGGCCCAGCAATTGGCTCATCAGAATACGCCAGTCACTACTCTTGATGAACTGTGGATCGTGTTGAAGCTGCATGGGCAGCTGTACCTGTACACACAATCGAAGCTCTGTTTGACTCAATGGCCAGGCGTATCAAGGCCGTTATTACGGCCAGAGTTGGTTGTTATGGGTACTGATTTGTCAGGATCTATGCACCCAAATTGCGTGAAAATGTAATCACACGTCAGTTCTAGTATAATATATTTTTCCAATGAATACCCGTTTATCATCTGCATTTCTTCTTGGTGTAGCAATTTTAATGGCCAGTAGTGTATTTACTTTAATCTGCATCTGGAAGAAGATAAAACGCCATGATTCGTACGTAAAGGTAAGTAGAGTACTGTGACTAAGACATCATAACACCCTGCCGACACATCTGACTGAGCGCTAATGTAACGCCTGTACTAATATCTGCAACTAAGCGTCGGGGAGCCCTTCCGATAAACACGTGTTTATATCGGAAAGTATACGTTTCCGGACCCATGTGTACTGGACTTAATTTCCTTGTTTCGATGAGTGCGACCACCTCTCAAAGTATTCGACATTTTTTTTAATACCCTGTATACAGGGTGGTCAAAAACAGATTGGAAACCTTGTAAGGGTGGGTGTTGTAGGGTTGCTTGTGCTAAGAAATAATTTTTAAGAGAAAAAATTGATACATTGCGCTGTTTCCAGGTGAATTAGTAAAGACCGTTAGGAGCGCAAATTCAAGACGCCCGCCAAATATATTTAGTGTCGGTCGTTTTTATAGCATAGACGATAGCGCACGAGACTATTCAGCACTTACTCGGGTTCGATCCTTACTACCATCCCATGTCCAGTTTTTGTATCGCTCTCCTGTTTGGTTTTAAGAAACCAAAGGACACCGTATCTGGAAAACACTTTAATTTTCGCACGCAGCAACCTGATTGGTTAACTTAAATGCAACGTATCGATTTTTTTTTTTGTTAACAACTATTTCTCAGCAGAACCTACCCTGCAACACTCCTGCAAGCTTTCCAGGCTAAATGCAGTATTTACACGGCGTAATCCTACCTACATTGTTAGGTTTATCTGTAAGGATAATCATTTAAATATCTACGCATGCCTGTTTAGCGATTTCATGGTGTCGCAACTTTAATGGCCACCAATATATTAGCACACGTAAGAAATACCTGCCAGAAAACGTTTGGAGTCCAGTAAGGAGATTTCAGATAACTGAACTGACGACATCAACGTTCAATTCCCCAGTCATTATGCCGCAGTAACGCATTGCATATACTCCCTAGAAAACAACTTAGAAAATGCTCGTTGATTTAAATCAGGCTTATTTAAGGAACATGTTATCTTTGAATGTATAGTAAGTTACGGCTCCGTTACTATTGCCCTGAAAATATTCCCTTTATCCGAATTTTTGCTCATAAATGAACGACAACGCGATGTGAAATATGAGCTAATGAGAAACTTTCATAGCACAATGCGACAATAAAGAGGCCATTAATCTATAGACAATGTAGATAAATTGCGGTCAAAGTGCTCAACTGTTCTAATACTATCAAGCAGTATACATGTTTCCTCCTCCCCCCCCCCCCCTCCCCAAGTAGGAGAGACGCTTTCAGTGCAGATGTAAGTGCTCACTGTGCGTATTCTAAAAGCTATTGAAAGAAAGACGCCAGTATTCATTGCTCCAACACGTGCATTGATATTCAGTCCCATTTACTCTCATATTAATAAGCTGAATACTGTACATAAAATAGTAAAATACTGAGCCTGCAGAGGGCAGCTTCTGTGAACATGTACTGAGCTGAAGGCAATTCGTTTCAATTACCTGGCACTCGTACATGGTGACTGAAACATCCAAACTGAAGGGAACAAACGTGCAAATGACTATTAAAGACCGAATGATTGAAAAATGACTTCGCGAGGAAAATAATTCATAAGAGATTTGATTTTAGGCGTCGTTATTATTCAAAAACTAGACACCATGAAAGTGGCTGTCCTATTTGTCATGTCGATTTTCAAGACGTTTTGGCCATAAACGTGAGTGAAGTTGTGAATTTGATAAATGTACTTAACCTCCGTAGTATCAACGTAACCATATTCTTGGTAAGACTGTTCCTGAGACGACAGATGTTGGTCAGAGAGGTCACTTCTCCTGAAGAGAGTAGCAGTCAGTGTGTGTTGGATATCTGGCTACTTACTTGCTTTGAAATGGACGGAAGCTGGCCTACTATGCAGTTCTCTGATAGTTGATATATGTGTCAAGGAAGGCAATTATAGACAAGAAAGTTAGTAAAAAATATTTTGCTAATTTGTCTAGTTGCGAGAACTTTATCAAAGGGTATATTGTTGTTGTGGTTTAATAAAGCCATTTATCAGTCGTTTACGTTTTGCTCCCCATATTTCATTCTTAGCTTTAAGAATGTGTTTGTATACTTGCATTGGACATTGCGAGCTGTGTGCTTCGGAACCATTTTTATGAAAAGTGATAAGATAGCGTATTGCACTGAACATCGCAATTAGACAACTTCATCTTTATCTTAATGGTAACAGGTTACAGAACGGATGAGCATTTCGTGCGCACAGGTGGGTCAATTATTTTAATTACTATTAAAGTTCATGACCACTGTAAGTTGAAACGTCCCCTTTAAACAATTCTACACGAGACTGTGCTTAACCTGACACACAATATTTTGTTAGCGCAACGCAATCTGACTTTCAAAATTCCCTACAAAAGAATGGCCCTGACTAACATTAAACTATACCTTTCACAAATCACTTACCTCACAAAAATCTTCGCTGCTCAAGCTACTGCAATACAGCGAGCGCCACTACTGCCAGCTAAATAAAAGATTCAAACTATGGAAGGCACTAACTACTGATAGGGATAGTTAGCAAATGAAAGATATTAATAGAGAACAAACGATGTATTTACCTTGATATCATCATATATAAATATAGCAGTTCATGACAAATTTCAAAACTCCGCCATCTCTCTCCCCACATCCACCACTGCTGGCGGCTCACCTCCAACTGCGCAACGCTACGCGCTGTTCACATCCAGCTGCCGCTGCCCAACACTACAATGGCAGACAACAATGCAAACTAGCCACAGACTGCACACAGCACAGCCAGTGATTTTCATATTGAGCGCTACGTAACGTTGCCAATAAGAAAACATAAACAGCCTACTTACATAGAGAAAACATAAACAGCCTACTTACATAGCCCCCATGCTCCCCACAAAAAATTTTACAAATTGTATTGGGCAGTGGCCAATACAGATTTGAAAAAAATTTTTCATAATTACAATAATAAAGAAATAAATGCACACACTTATTGATACAATGTTGGTCAAAAGCTTAAATTTTCTCACAGTCCATAAAGATAGTCCTGATCATTCATCATAATAGTAGAATAGCAGTGTTTTTCTCAAAGTCTGAGCAGTAAAAGAAAATGCACACGGAAGTAGTGGATTTCCATGCAGTCTTGAAGAAGTAGCGTTGTCCCTCCAACGGAAAGACAGTGCTGACTCTTGACATGCTGACAGGTAATGGGCCACAATGGAGCAAACCCACAGCAGAGTCATTCGAAGTTTTGAAGAATATTGGTAGGTAGGTCATCACAGAGCAGACCCACTGGAGTCCTGGTAGAGATTGTGGTATTGGTGGGCCACCAGAGGTGCAGACCCACTGCAGTCCTTGTAGAAATAATGGCATGGTGGGTCATCATAGATGCAGACCCACTGTAGTCCTTGTAGAGATAATGGTACTGGTGGGTCATCATAGATGCAGACCCACTGTAGTCCTTGGAGAGATAGCCAGCAGCCATCTGTTGTGACTGTGCAGGTGCACAATCACCGTTGAAGAGTCTTGCGGATAATATAGCAAGTCCATAAACCACCACTTGTGCACTCACAAAGTTTTTGAAATTGTCCTTAGAACCAGCAATGCTGTTATCCAGTCCCTTGCTGAATCATTAACACACGTGCAAACACTATCAGTCCCTACTTCTCACATATTGTCCATATACTATGACCAACAGAAACGTGTGCAGTGAAATGTAACTTACAAATTACTTAATTTGATGAACTGGTGTCAATTACAATTTTATAACTTAAGAATACAATTACAAAGGTACAAAATACATCATTAAAGAACATAACAATACAGATAACATTTGTAGTAATATGGGCTTTACAAAAGAATCGAACTAACATATACGTCAGTGTTCCAGGAATTATGACATGAGTACATACATAAAAGATCAGAATAAATTTCGAAACACCAACTTCACACATGAACATTAAGACAGAACAGAATAAATAATGTTTAAACATCTTTACAAAGAAAATAACATAGTATTTGAAAAATTCTACAACATAAATCTTATTAGCTAAACACATAAAGACAGGACAAAGACAAATACACAAGGGTACACAAACACATAGTGGGATAACACAAAAGGAAAGGACAGGGTTTGTTTCATTGGAGTATTTTGCGAACAAAACTTTCTTTGCTTCTTGGAGATCTCCCTTCATTCATCATTATTCCCAAAAGTCCTATATAAGCCTGCTTTCTGTATTCTGTTCATATTTCTTTCAAATTAATTATTTCTGATTGTACAATACTCATTTGGGCCCTAATCTTTTTCATATAACTTCGCAATGCATTCTTTACCTATTCTCCATAGTCAGTTTCTTATATAGTCTACCCCCTCTTAAGCTAACTTAAATCTACTGAGCTCAGATGCTAAACTATGGGACGAGGCAATGCAGCAGCACAAAACAATTAATACAAACAGCAATGATAAAAAACGCAGATTTGCGAAGCAAGCAGCATTAAGAAATTAGCAAAGCAATTGTAATATGACAATTAATCTAAGGCACTGTGCAGCAAACAGTAAAAATAAATCATTAGTAAAACTGGCTTAACAGAGTAATACAAGGTCAAATTCAACAACACTATGCCTGGCAAACAGCAGTAACTTACCCATATACCTAAACATGACATAGCTCAAGCAGAAAAAATATTACAGTAAAAACAACAATGCAGATAAGGGAAATGTATATTCACATCTTAATGTCTAAGTAATTAAAGTGGTGCACCAAAACAACTTATTGTAAAAGAAATATTACCATGTACTTGAAAAGAAAATTATGTGTTACTGTTACTAGTTCCTTCTTATTGTTCTTTCCTTTCCAAGTGCTCCTTTTTTAAAGAATGTGGATCATAAAATAATTATTTAATAGATCTGTTGACAGAAAGTGTTCACATTAGCAAATGCATTTTATTTTATAAAAGCAATGCTGCAACACAGCTGGAAACCAGATATCAAGTGAAATAAGCAACTACGAAAAGCAAAGCATAAAAATATCATTCAATCTACAGTATTTGCAAAATTGTGTCCTGTCATTTCGGATTCCTGAGGCGAGCTGTTGCCGACCGATCGATCGATAATGCTTCCCTCTTCACTAATTGTTTCAGTGTCCGTGCCATTGTTTGCCGCCCGCTCCATTTCCCTATGCACGATTACCAAATTACTACTTTGAACATCAGTTAATTCATTACTCGGTGGCGCTAACACACTGCTTTCATTTTCACTGTCATTTCTCAGTTTACTTTGGAGCCTAGTGTTACGTTTTTCACACGCCATTATTGTCACAGCATTTCACACGACAACACAGAAAAACACAATTCGAAGATCAAAAATAAGAGAACACATTAACATAGCACTGAAAATAATATCTAGTTAATTGCAAGCGCAGCTGCGAAATACTTAGTGCAAATCTACATGCATGCCACAACTGTTTTAGTATACAACAATGAAAGACTGCAACTACAAAGGAAATTCTCTCTATAATTACGCGCTAGCAATAAACAAAATCTACACTAATTACACAAACTACAAGAAAAATCAGAAGATTCCAGTGAGGTATCCTCGGCTAAGGGTCGACATATGAAACGTCCCCTTTAAACAATTCTACACGAGACTGTGCTTAACCTGACACACAATATTTTGTTAGCGCAACGCAATCTGACTTTCAAAATTCCCTACAAAAGAATGGCCCTGACTAACATTAAACTATACCTTTCACAAATCACTTACCTCACAAAAATCTTCGCTGCTCAAGCTACTGCAATACAGCGAGCGCCACTACTGCCAGCTAAATAAAAGATTCAAACTATGGAAGGCACTAACTACTGATAGGGATAGTTAGCAAATGAAAGATATTAATAGAGAACAAACAATGTATTTACCTTGATATCATCATATATAAATATAGCAGTTCATGACAAATTTCAAAACTCCGCCATCTCTCTCCCCACATCCACCACTGCTGGCGGCTCACCTCCAACTGCGCAACGCTACGCGCTGTTCACATCCAGCTGCCGCTGCCCAACACTACAATGGCAGACAACAATGCAAACTAGCCACAGACTGCACACAGCACAGCCAGTGATTTTCATATTGAGCGCTACGTAACGTTGCCAATAAGAAAACATAAACAGCCTACTTACATAGAGTTAACATAAACAGCCTACTTACAAAGTTACATAGATTGTTGGAATGTATTTGTGAAAATATCGTATCAGTTCAGAGGGTTAATATCAGTAAAAGATTTCAATAAAGTGCTCTCTTGTGAATTTTCAAGCAGTTTTATCAGATAGTCAGATGCGTTAAGTTTTATGTCCATCTGCTGCGTAATTACAATGACATTTCTGGTACAGTGATTGTTTGCGAGACTAATGATAAAGATGAACAATATTCAGGGCCAACATTTTAACCTGTATCATTTTGTTTTGCAATCAAATAGCTTATGTAAATTTCATTGAAAACGGATTGCTTTCCTGCAGGCAAATTATTTGATGTAGTGGTTAGTCCGGATTTCGCATCGTGTAGCGTGAGCTTTGCATATTTCCGTTCTAAATTTTATTTTATGACAATTTTGTCACCCTGCACTACGATTTACGTATTTCGATACCAGAATAAGTTTTACATTCTTTTCAGATACTAACCGGACACATCAAAACTTGACTTTAGAAGATTTTACATTACCATTTCAACCAAAGATCATGAATAATACATAAAAATGTTCTGTACAGAACTACACATTTACAAAGAAAAATATAAGGGGAAGTCTGATGAGTACGAGAGGGATGGAAAAAAAGAAACAGAACTGTTCATTATTTTAAAAGCGATCGCCATAATTGTTAATACGTGTATCCCACTATAAGAGTAGACGGTCAATTCCTTCCTGGAGAAATGTTTGCAGTTGCGCACCCACATGTTGCGAAGGTTATTTCCACTACGCTGTAGAAGTTCCCCTGGGGAGCCCTTAGACATTCTCCATACTATCCCGAACTCTCCCCACACGATTGCCATCTTTTTGGACTCGCAAGAAAACTCTGTTGTCGCCATCGTTTTGCCTCGGACGGGGGAAGAGATGCACACCTGGTATAATCATGGTTCCGTAGTCAATCACAAATATTTTTCCATAGCGGCATTGACCCTCTTGTCTCACGGTGGGTTAATTATATTTACAGTTATGGTTTTTAGTTTTGAACTAACAAACAGTTTACTTTTTTCCATCTGTCTCGTTTTCATTTGACTGAATGATACAAGCCTATAAGCTTCCTAATCTCGCACGATATTATTTCTAGGGTGGGAAAGTAAAAGCGTTAGGCGACCGATATGCTCCTGTGACTCACTGAAAAGTGGGTATTAATGTTCGTGTGTTCAAACAAATACACGGACTGAAAAAAAGAGATAATCTTGGTTACCCTATGTGGCGTTCGCTGTGTTATTCAGTGGTTTGGTATTTAACTAATTTGTAAATGGAAATGATAATCTTATTTTATTACATTGAGTAATTACTAAATAATTTTTCTCCCGGCTAAAGATTTTATCAAGTTGCTAAAGAACTCCAAGTTAACGTCGTGTTAAAGTGTTGTCTGTAAGTTGTGTAAGTGTCACTAAATCACAGTTCATACAACGGATTCTATACAACTAAGGATTATGATGGAAACAGTTATCTTCAGCAAAATGATCATTAAAACCACCGAATATCAGCCACGCACAACACTGACGTATGCTACCTGAAACAATATTCTTCGCAACTCGTGCGTAATTAATTTCGGCTCCGTACAGCAGCTAGAAAAGTTTGTTATAACGATCGTGCTATGAGCATTGTTTTTAAAGAACCAATCTGATTCGAATCATTTTCATTAAAATGAGTTCGGGACCACCGGTGGACATTTATTTTTACACATTTGTATCACCTTCGGCATTTATTCTGCAGAGTTGCGTAATTTAAATTTGAATTTGCCGCTGAGATAATTGTTAAGATGGCGGCAGACGATTGATAGAGACTTTCTATTGTTAGAGCAAATAATTATATTAAATGCTTATTAAACTTTACAGAAACTCTACTTTCGTATTGGGCACCATTTAGACTTCATCAAGCAAACATTTGATTTGTTTCTAAGGAAAACACAGACAAAAACGCGATACAAATCGCTATCATCAATGACTGCGCTCGTTGCAGCGGAAAGAAATACTTAACACAGATAATGCTTACTGAGAGAGGAATTAAAGTTACAAATAATTATTCACTCATATTTATAATAATAATGAACTCTATTTTCAAGTAATAATTAAAAAATAATTACAATTTCTTAACAGACCTCAGTTTGATATGCGTCCGCAACTTACAAAAGCCAACCAACAAAAGGTAAAAACAAAGGAAGACAAACACAGCAGATCATAAAAGGAATTTTCAATTATCATTGTCTTTGTATGATACACATCGATATGTCCAATTACCTCATAGAATATTATATGAATAATTAATATTTGTAAGTTTTCACTGTTTTTTCATACGTCGAATAGATAATGTTTATAACTGTTAGAGGCATAATTTCCTCTCGTCGCACTGTAACCAAAAATTTATCACGTGGATGTTACACCTACATGCATACGCAACTGCAAAGCACGCCCCGGCAATGGACCTGAAAATCGTGTAATATACTGAGTGATTGTTATGAAGGTTTATAAACTCGCTCAGGCAAGTAATTTAAAATCAGACACATGAGGCCGCAAAAGCGGATGAGAAATGCTGAACGTATGGCGTCACTAGATGCACTCAGCACGTGCGTTGGTGGAGCCCATCCCTCCCCTCTGGGTTGTCTATGATGAAATTTGGTATTCTAGAGCCTACGGAATATCACACCAGCTGTGTGACTGGATTGAAGAGTTTTTAGCAAACAGAACACAGCATGTTCTTCTCAATGGACAGACGTCCACAGGCATTAAAGTAACCTCTGGCGTGCCATAGGGGAGTGTTATGGGACCATTGCTTTTCACAATATACCGGGTGATCAAAATGTCAGTATAAATTTGAAAACTTAATAAACCACGGAATAATGTAGATAGAGAGGTAAAAATTGACACACATGCTTGGAATGACATGGGGTTTTATTAGAACAAAAAAAAGGACAAAGTATTGCTAGACGGATGAAAGATCTCTTCCACGCGTCGTTTGGTGATGATCGTGTGCTCAGCCGCCACTTTCGTCATGCTTGGCCCCCCAGGTCCCCAGACCTCAGTCCGTGCGATTATTGGCTTTGGGGTTACCTGAAGTCGCAAGTGTATCGTGATCGACCGACATCTCTAGGGATGCTGAAAGACAACATCCGACGCCAATGCCTCACCATAACTCCGGACATGCTTTACAGTGCTGTTCACAACATTAGTCCTCGACTACAGCTATTGTTGAGGAATGATTGTGGACATATTGAGCATTTCGTCTAAAGACCATCATGTTTGCTTTGTCTTACCTTGTTATGATAATTATTGCTATTCTACTCATATGAAGAATCATCTGTCGGACATTGTTTGAAAGTTTGTATTTTTTTTCGTTCTAATAAAACCCTATGACATTCCAAGCATGTGTGTCAATTTGTACCTCTCTATCTGCATTATTCCGTGATTTATTCAGTTTTCAAATTTTTTGATCACCCGGTATAAATGACCTAGTAGATAGTGTCGGAAGCTCCATGCGTCTTTTCGCGGATGATGCTGTAGTATACAGAGAAGTTGCAGCATTAGAAAATTGTAGCGAAATGCAGGAAGATCTGCAGCGGATAGGCACTTGGTGCAGGGAGTGGCAACTGACCCTTAACATAGACAAATGTAATGTATTGCGAATATATAGAAAGAAGGATTCTTTATTGTATGATTATATGATAGCGGAACAAATACTGGTAGCAGTTACTTCTGTAAAATATCTGGGAGTATGCATACGGGACGATCTGAAGTGGAATGATCATATAAAATTAATTGTTGGTAAGGCGGGTTCCAGGTTGAGATGCATTGGAAGAGTCCTTAGAAAATGTAGTCCACCAACAAAGGAGGTGGCTTACAAAACACTCGTTCGGCGTATACTTGAGTATTGCTCATCAGTGTGGGATGCGTACCAGATCGGGTTGACAGAGGAGATAGAGAAGATCGAAAGAAGAGCGGCGCGTTTCGTCACAGAGTTATAGCGTTACGGAGATGTTTAGCAAACTCAAGTGGCAGACTCTGCAATAGAGACGCTCTGCTTCGCGGTGTAACTTGCTGTCCAGGTTTCGAGAGGGTGCGTTTCTGGATGAGGTATTGAATATATTGCTTCCCCCTGCTTATACCTCCCGAGGAGATCACGAATGTAAAATTAGAGAGATTCGAGCGCGCACGGAGGCTTTCCGGCAGTCGTTCTTCCCGCGAACCATACGCGACTGGAACAGGAAAGGGAGGTAATGACAGTGGCACGTAAAGTGCCCTCCGCCACACACCGCTGGGAGGCTTGCGGAGTATAAATGTAGATGTAGATGTAGAGGCTCTTGACACTGTTGATCTCGGAGTATTGAATTCCCGAACGATTTCCGAAATGGAATGTCCCATGCGTCTAGCTCCAACTATCACTTTGCATCCAATATGTGTTAATTTCCGTCGTGGATCTGTAATAGCGTCGGAGACGTTTTCACGCGAGTCACCTGAGTACAAATGACAGCTCCGCTTTTTTTTCCTTTATTGTACTTCGATTTCCCCCGAAGGGGGCGGGCTGGCAGCAGCTTATTACGCTGCTCTGCAGCCTACAGACTTTTTAAAATGTAAGGAGAAGTTAAGAAACAATAAAACCAGGCGATAAAACGGGGACTTAAACTGTAAAACGGCGGAAAATTGGGGAAAGTTAAAACATAAAGAAAAGGGTTGGCAAAGCGAATAAAAATACTCAGGATGCAGACAGGTAACATAGTAGACAGACTATTAAAAAACATGGCGACCGTCTGGTTTCTGTTCGCAAGAGATATAAAATCACACTCAGCGACAGTGTGATGGTCGTTCGCAACACTTCTGAAAAGACACACAAGACTGGACACTCACTGTAAACACTGCACTAAAATGTCGGCACAAAGAGGACATACCATAGCCTAGGGAAGATGGGGGGTTGGACCTGGACAAATGAGGAGGAAAACAAGGAGGGAGGGGAGGAAAAACGAAAGGGAGGCAACCAAAGGAGGGAGTGGACTCATAAAGGGAGGAGGGGCAGGGTAGACGCGAGAGGGAATGGGAAAAGGCAGAGGAGGGAAATGCAAAAGGACTTGGGGAGAGAAGGGGAGCAGAGAGAGGGTAGGTGGGGAAAAAAGAGGATGGAAGGGGGGAGAGGGAGCCCAAGAAAAGGATGGAGGAAAGGAGGGGGGGTGAGGATCAGAGTTGATAGGAGGGATAAATGAAGGGAGAGAGGGCATCATCCGGGAGGGGGAGTTTACGTAAGCCACCTTGGGAAAGGAGCTGGTGTAGAGATGGAGGGTTGGGGGGACACAACAATGAAGATGTGGCAAGGGGCAGGGGTGGGAGAGGAGAGGAGCAACCAGTGGGTGAGAGGGATAAAGGTGGCGGGAGGTGTAGAGTATGCGGATATGTTCAAGGAACAGGACAAGATGGGGGAAAGGAATGAGGTCATAGAGGGTCCGCGTGCGGGACGGGAGGCGTATACAGAAGGCGAGGCGGAGTGCATGACGCTCAAGGATCTGGAGGGACTTATAGAATTTGGGGGGGGGGGGGGGCGCAGATATCCAGGCGGGACTGGCATATCAGAGGATGGGACGGATTAAGGATTTGTAGGTGTGGAGGTTGGTAGAGGGCTGCAACCTCCATGTCTGGCCAGAGAGGAGTTTGAGGAGTTGGAGGCGGTTGTGGGCTTTGGACTGGATGGAGCGGAGATGAGGAATCCAGGTGAGGTAACGGTCAATGGTGAGGCCAAGGTAGGTGAGGGTGGGGGAGAGGCGGACAGGACGGGCGCAGACAGTAAGGGAGAAATCCAGGAGCCGGAAGGAGCGAGTGGTACGACCCACGATGATTGCCTGGGTCTTGGAAGGATTGATTTTCAGGAGCCACTGGTTACACAGTTCGGCAAAAATGTCAAGGTGATTCTGGAGATGGCGTTGGGACCGTTGGAGGGTAGGAGCGAGGGCGAGGAATGCGGTGTCATCGGTATATTGCAAGAGGTGTACTGGAGGGGAGGGGGGGTGGGGGCATATCTGCCGTGTACAGAAGGTAGAGGAGAGGGGAGAGGACAGACACCTGCAGAGGGGACAGCTCCGCCAATGGACTGTTCTTTTATACCTTGTGTACGCAGTACTACTGTCTTCCGCATACGTGCATATCGCTGTCGTTGTATGCACATCTGCTGTGCCTCATGCTAGTGCGCGGCTGCTCCGCGGCGGCCTATCCGGCCGTGCAGATAGCGCGTCCAGTTTCCCACCCATTGGCGGCGGCCCGCCGCGCGCTGTTGAACGCTCGCTGCAGCGCGGCTCCTGCTGCCCACCGCCACCTCACCAGAGATGTGTGCGCAGCGCCGCCCTACTGTGTTTGCCTAAGCGAGCGCTTCCAACAAGCACCCCTGTCGCGATTCCTAGCCGCTTTTACATCTGCACTGTGTCCGACAAGTCCCCTACTTGCAGGAGAAAATGGTACTGTACACTGCGCAATGCAGTACTTACACATACAAATTAAGTATCCAGTGGGGCCGTGTGTACCATCGCGAATTACCTCCGAATGTACCAGCCTCGATTAAAAGTTAACCGATGCTCTGTGTCCTCGGTGGCTCAGATGTACAGAGCGTCTGCCATGTAAGCAGGAGATCCCGGGTTCGAGTGCCTGTCGGGGCACACATTTTAATCTGTCCCTGTTGACGTATGTCAACGCCTGTAAGCAGCTAAGGGTGTTCATTCATTTTAATTTCATCGATCTAAGTTAAACGAGGGACATACGCTACTGGCCATTAAAATGGCTACACCACGAAGGTGACGTGCTACAGACGCGAAATTTAACCGATAGGAAGAAGATGCTGTGATATGCAAATGATTAGCTTTTCAGAGCATTCACACAAGGTTGGCGCCGGTGGCGACACCTACAACGTGCTGACATGAGGAAAGTTTCCAACCGATTTCTCATACACAAACAGGACTTGACCGGCGTTGCCTGGTGAAACGTTGTTGCGATTCCTCGTGTAAGGAGAAGAAATGCGTACCATCACGTTTCCGACTTTGATAAAGGTCGGATTGTAGCCTATCGCGATTGCGGTTTATCGTATCGCGACATTGCTGCTCGCGTTGGTTGAGATACAATGACTATTAGCAGAATATGGAATCGGTGCGTTCAGGAGGGTAATATGGAACGCCGTGCTGGATCCCAACGGCCTCGTATCACTAGCAGTTGAGATGAAAGGTATCTTATCCGCATGGTTGTAACGGATCGTGCAGCCACGTCTCAATCCCTGAGTCAACAGAAGGGGACGTTTGCAAGACAACAACCATCTGCACGAGCAGTTCGACGACGTTTGGAGCAGCATGGACTATCAGCTCGGAGACCATGGCTGCGGTTACCCTTGACGCTGCATCACACATAGGAGCGCCTGCGATGGTGTACTCGACGACGAACCTGGGTACACGAATGGCAAAACATCATTTTTTCGGATGAATCCAGGTTCTGTTTACACCATCGTGAACGTCGCATCCGTGTATGGCGACATCGCAGTGAACGCACATTGGAAGCGTGTATTCGTCATCCCCATACTGGCGTATCACCCGACGTAATGGTATGGGGTGCCATTGGTTACACGTCTCGGTCACCTCTTGTTCCCATTGACGGCACTTTGAACAGTGGACGTTACATTTGAAATGTGTTATGACCCGTAGCTCTAGCCTTCATTCGATCCCTGCGAAACCCTACATTTCAGCAGGATAATGCACGACCGCTTGTTGCAGGTCCTGTACGGGGCTTTCTGGATACAGAAAATGTTCGACTGCTGCCCTGGCCAGGACATTCTCCAGATCTCTCACCAACTGAAAACGTCTGGTCAATGGTGGCCGAGCAACTGACTCGTCACTATACGCCATTCACTACCTTTGATGAACTGTGGTATTGTGTTGAAGCTGCATGAGCAGCTGTACCTGTACACGCCATCCAAGCTCTGTTTGACTCAATGGCCAGACGCATCAAAGCCGTTATTAAGGTTAGAGGTGGTTGTTCTGGGTACTGATTTGTCAGGATCTATGCACCCAAATTGCGTGAAAATGTAATCACATGTCAGTTCTAGTATAATATATTTGTCTAATGAATACCAGTTTCTCATCTGCATTTCTTCTTGGTGTAGGAATTTTAATCGCCAGTAGTGTAATTTCGTAGCACTTAACTTCTGTGATCCGGCGGGAACCAATGATATCACTGCGGCAAGGCCGTTGGAAACATATCCAAATTAAAGATACGGTAGGAATCCAGCTCGTATGATAATAAGAGGTGCGTTCGTTTCCGACTCATGCGAATAATGGCGACCTTCTTCAGACGAGGAAACTAGATAGAACCTGTATGAAATACAACATGAAGCACATTCGTCAGCATACAAAATTCTTCAGTATAGAGGGAAATATTGCAATGGGATATTGTGCCTACACAGCACAGTAGGATGCAAGTTTCTGATCCATGTCCTTGCTGCATTACACTTCAAGATGGTACATAATAACATGACATTATTTTTCAACGTAGTTAATAAATCCCAGCAAATAACGGCCCGAACTCATTATACAACTCTGGAAAGTGACACGTACTTAAGCATCCTGTCTGCATCCATTCATGTCTATTGGGCATTCCAACGGACTTTGGCAATTCCAGCAGCGCAATGAGACATCACACACGTCCAGAATTGCTACAGAGTGGCTCCAGGACCTCTCTTCTGAGTTTAAACACTTCCGCTGGCAACCAAACTCCTCAAACATGAGCATTATTGAGCATATTTGGGATGCCTTGCAACTTGCTATTCGTAAGAGGTCTCCATCCCCTCGTGCTCTTACGGATTTATGGACAGCCCTGCAGGATTCATGGTGTCAGTTCCCTCCAGCACTACGTCAGCCCTTGGTCGAGTCCATGCCACGTCTTGTTGCGGCACTTGTGCGTGCTCGCTGGTGCCTTCCACGATATTAGGCAGGTGTACATTTTCTTTGGCTCTCAGTGTATAAATGCATTCGTATTTCTGTCATTATTTGCTCTATTTGTGGAACTTTCCCACTAATCGCTTCTGAAAAGTGTGTTTGTATCGTCTCACATCAGTTACGGCTTAACAACTGAAACAAAAAACTGCAATTGTGACCACTCTGCTTTTCGCCTGCTTCAAAGAAGGGATACCAATAAAACAACATTTTATTTCTCCAATTGTACAAAGTCAAAAGGTGTACGGAGTCTTCTCGGACTCACTGCACATAGTGACCTGACGGTCAGTTAATCTGACACTCTCAGCTGCAATAACATTGACTGAAACATGTGTGGTGCCGTGAAGTGGAGCGTTGTAATGAAGAGGGACTTGGTGCTGCTATCTGGTCATGAGTCGGAGTTTTGACATTTGGTTGTCAGGCTAGGCCTTTCTGGGAGGACGAGGCAGAGTTGAGAATGGAAAATGTATAGATGAGCTATCGAGTACTTCCACTGTTGATAGCAGCAGTTGATTACCTGATTCAGGATCTCATGGGCAGAGGTTATACAGTGTAAGTGACGCTGGAGAAGTTCCCGTTTGAGGACGTTGCTGTGGCGTATATGCAACGTAGTTCGACACCGATATATGTATATAAATACCGACATGTAGTCAAGGGACTAGTGTGGCATTCGTGTCTCTGTGACGTGCGTGCGGTAAATAAGGAAACGTAGAATGTATCGACGTCATTACCAGATGCATCCAAACAGGGCCAACGTGCTGCAGTTTCTTGAGTACCGAAGGACAAACACCGGTAGATGTCCATCGGACAATGAAAACTGTGTTTGGGGTAGTATGACTGTCGAGAACCAGCGTTGTGCAGTGGTGCACCAACAAGAGCTGCTGCTTCACGACAACACACGTCTCCATATCGCTGATCCAACACGCAAGGGACGCCGACTCAAGAGGGAAGCACCCGAGCACATATTGGGTACATTTTCCCCATGGGATTCTCACGTTGTTGGTTCTTTAAAGAAGACCTTGAAGCGTTGACTATTCTTGTCGATATATAAGAAGATTAGCAGACCAGTATATCATTTCCTTCAATGACACCATTGGTAAAGGAATCGATTTGCCTAATGAGATAATCATAACACTTCGAGCGAAATGACACGGTATTAATAAAATGATAGAATCATGCAATTATGTGTATGGTGAAACTACGTCATAATTAGAATAACGTCATTTCTGTAGTGAGAAACCTAGGGCTCTGCGTGCCGACGGCCTTCGACCTGGAATGCGACTCCGAGGGGCGTTTGAAAAGTCCGTGCAAAGACCGAGAGATGGCACCACCGGCGCGTATCGAGGTCATGTTTAGTCAGTAGCATCTTTGGAAAGAACACACACCAAGTTTCAGCCATATTGGTCTATTTCTTTGTGTTTGGCATTCGTGTGAATCAAGGAAGTCGAATGACTGTCAAAAAATGGACGAAAAGAATTTCCTGTGGTGATTAAACATTACTTTATGAAAGACAAAACGCCTGAGGAGACTAAAGAGAAGCTTGATAAACATTACGGTGACTCTGCACCTTCGATTAGAACAGTTTATAAGTGGTTTCAAAATTTTCGGAGTGGCCATATGGGCACAAGTGATTCTGAACGTTCTGGACGCCCTGTGGAGGTTACGACTCCAGAAATCATTGATAAAATCCATGTAAGTTGATGGATGACAGAAGAGTTAAGGTGCATGAGATTGCTAGTGCTGTGTGCATCTCGAATGAACGGGTACATAATATTTTGCATAAAGATTTGGACATGAGAAAGCTATCCACAAGATGGGTTCCGCGATTGCTCACGCTCGATGAAAAACGGAATCGTGTGAAGTGTTGCAAAGATGGTTTGCAGCTGTTCAGGAAGAATCCGCAGGACTTTAAGCGTCGTTTCGTCACTGTGGATAAAACATGGATACATTACTATTCTCCTGAGACCAAAGAACAGTCTAAACAATGGCTTACCAAGGGAGAATCTGCACCAGGAAAGGTGAAGACCATTCATTCGGCCGGAAAGGTTATGGCGACTGTCTTTTGGGATTTGGAAGGAATAATCCTCATCGACTGTCTGGAAAAGGGTAAAACTACTACAGGTGCATATTATTCATCGTTATTGGACCGTTTCAAACCCGAGCTACAAAAAAAAAAAAAAAAAAAAAAAAAAAAAAAAAAAAAAAAAAAAAAAAAAAAAAAAACGCCGGCGATTGTACTGTAAAAAAATCCTTTAACATCACGCCAATGCACTAGCACACATCTCAGCAGTTGTGGTCGCAAAATTAATGGAAATAGGATTCCAGCCCGTTTCACATCCCCCCTATTCTCCAGACTAGTCCTTCTGACTACCATTTGTTCCCAATTTGAAGAAATGGCTGGCGGGACAAAGATTTTATTCAAACGAGGAGGTGATTGCAGCAACTAATAGCTATTTTGCAGACTTGGACAATTCCTATTATTCGGATGAGATCAACAAATTAGAACAGAGTTGCACGAAGTGTATGAGTCTAAAAGGAGACTATGTCGAAAAATAAAAAAAACGTTTACCCCAAACACGTAAGTAGTTTTTATTTGTGGTCGAAATTTTCAAACGCGCCTCGTACAGCGATGCTTGAAAGCTAACCCCATGGCGCAGGGCAGCAGCTCTGCGCCCATATTAAGCCGGGGGAACGGGCAGCTGAGAGAACCCTGCAGTTTGTGGATCTTTGAGTCAAAAGGCGGTGACGGCACGGGCGCTAGCGGCGGCGCATCAGGGGGAGAGAAGTGATTTTGCTGAAAGGTAAACGGGAGTTAACGGCTGTAGATTAGTGACATATTCCCGGTCTCCTGCTCCAGGGGAACAGTGGACGTTAGAGTGTCTGGTGCGAATCAGTGAAGAACAAACCCCCAGTTGCGGCAGCTGGAGGAACAGAAATAATACAGGAGATTTCACGTGCTAAAGAATCTTAATCTGCGCTGTTGCGCAGAACCCATACCATCATAGCCAGATCCCTGTGACCGGATGATGCATCGTTCCGTCGCTCGATTAGTGTGCAGGTAGCGTATCGTCTTTAAACGAGTTAAGAGCGGCCTTACAAACAAATTCTAATGAAAATCGTTGCGCTGTTTAGCAGTTCCGACTGGTTACTAGTACCAGTTATAAGAGTCGAGGGACATGAAAGAGAAGCAGTGGTTGGGAAGGGAGTGAGACAGGGTTGTAGCCTCTCCCCGATGTTATTCAATCTGTATATTGAGTAAGCAGTAAAGTAAACAAAAGAAAAATTTGGAGTAGGAATTAAAATCTATGGAGAAGAAATAAAAACTTTGAGGTTCGCCGATGACATTGTAATTCTGTCAGAGACAGCAAAGGACGAAGAGCAGCTGAACGGAATGGACAGTGTCTTGAAAGAAGGATATAAGATGAACATCAACAAAAGCAAAACGAGGATAATGGAATGTAATCGAATTAAGTTGGGTGATGCTGAGGGAATTAGATTAGGCAATGAGACACCTACAGTAGTAAAGAAGTTTTGCTATTTGGGGAGTAAATAACTGATGATGGTCGAAGTAGAGAGGATATAATGTAGACTGGCAGTGGCAAGGAAAGCGTTTCTAAAGAAAAGGACTTTGTTAACATCGAGCATAAATTTAAGTGTCAGGAAGTCGTTTGTGAAATTATTTGTATGGAGTGTAGCTATGTATGGAAGTGAAACATGGACGATAAATAGTTTAGACAAGAAGAGAATAGAAACTTTCGAAATGTGGTGCTACAGAAGAATGCTGAAGATTAGATGGGTAGATCACATAACTAATTGGAGAGAAGAGAAATTTGTGGCTCAACTTGACTAGAAGAAGGGATCGGTTCGTAGGGCATATTCTGAGGCATCAAGGGATCACCAATTTAGTACTGGAGGGCAGCGTGGAGGGTAAAAATCGCAGAGGGAGACCAAGAGATGAATATACTAAAAAGATTCAGAAGGATGTAGGTTGCAGTAGGCACTGGGAAATGAAGAACCTTGCACAGGATAAAGTAGCATGGAGAGCTGCATCAAACCAGTCTCAGGACTGAAGACCACAACAACAACAAGAACTAGTACCAGACGCTCACAGAGCTCTGTTGAACTTAACTCTGAAAGCTTACAACGTAAAAATAATTCATCTACTGACTAATCCTGATACTGTAGTTGGAGATCAGTACTGCAGCCGGCTATTGTAGGCTCTACATGACGCACATATTGATGCTGAAATGCTCATTCTTGTTCTGAAGAATCTTGAATTAATATTCTGTCATCAAAAGCACCTCGCAAATCTCTCAAAGACGCATCTGCTATAAGTTCATGTATTGTATTGTGTGAAATTACTATAGATCTTTTCGTTAGTTTTTAGTTCTCTGAAAAAAAAAGGTTGCAATGTATTGTTCATACGCCTGTCAGAAGTTATGGTTAGGGGGCAAAGATCGGTCCAGAAATTCCTCTTGCATTAAATGCATACCACAGTTGTATCTTCACCGTGTACAGGCTCTTGGCGCACCTCATGAGGAGTTTCAGAAATTCCACGTTCAATCTTCTGCGAGTATCCGAACTGCTATTCACGTTTCACCAGAAAAGAGAACATTTAATAATGAACCACTTCGTTCTTCACAGAGTGCAACAGCCAGTTGCTGTACTAACGTCGAGAAACAGTGTCCGAGTTGATTAATAGACGCACTACTGTTACTTTGTGAGGGTTCAGTTTCACTGTGTGCACAGCGCTACGACCGGATGTTGCTGGCACGTCAGTCCGAAGTACACTACTGGCCATTAAAATTGCTACACCAAGAAGAAACGCAGATGATAAACGGGTATTCATTCGACAAATATATTACTCTAGAACTGACACTTGATTACATTTTCACGCAATTTGGGTACATATATCCTGCGAAATAAGTACCTAGAACAAATACCACTGGCCGTAATAACGGCCTTGATACACCTGGGCATTGAGTCAAACAGAGCTTGGATGGCGTGTACAGGTACAGCTGCCCGTGCAGCTTCAACACGATACCACAGTTCATCAAGAGTAGTCACTGGCGTATTGTGACGAGCCAGCTGCTCGGCCAACATTGACCAGACGTTTTCAGTTGGTGGGAGATCTGGAGAATGTGCTGGCCAGAGCAGCAGTCGAACACTTTCTGTATCCAGAAAGGGCTGTACAGGACCTGCAACATGCGGTCGTGCATTATCCTGCTGAAATGTAGGGTTTCGCAGGGATCGAATGAAGGCTAGAGCTACGGGTCATAACACATTTCAAATGTAACGTCCACTGTTCAAAGTGCCGTCAATGGGAACAAGAGGTGACCGAGACGTGTAACCAATGGCACCCCATACCATCACGCCGGGTGACACCCCAGTATGGCGATGACGAATACACGCTTCCAATGTGCGTTCATCGCGATGTCGCCAAACACGGATGTGACCATCATGATGCTGTAAACAGAACCTGGATTCATCCGAAAAAATGACGTTTTGCCATTCGTGCACACAGGTTCATCATTGAGTACACCATCGCAGGCGCTCCTGTCTGTGATGCAGCGTCAAGGGTAACCGTAGCCATGGTCTCCGAGCTGATAGTCCACGCTGTTGCAAACGTCGTCGAACTGTTCGTGCGGATGGTTGTTGTCTTGTAAACGTTCCCATCTGTTGACTCAGGGATCGAGACGTGGCTGCACGATCCGTCACAGCCATGCCTGGATAAGGGTTTCCGGTCAACGGCAGGCACAGCACTTGTATTGTACGTGAAACAGCCCTATTTCTGTACTTCCAACTGTGTTCTTCTTAACCATCTGTTATTACAACACTTTCAAATCTACTACTATACACCAACTAGGGGCCGGGCGGAGTGGCCGAACGTTTCTAGGCGCTACAGTCTGGAGCCGCGCGACGTCTACGGTTGCAGGTTCGAATCCTGCCTCGGGCATGGACGTGTGTGATGTCCTTAGGTTAGTTAGGTTTAAGTAGTTCTAAGTTCTAGGGGACTGATGACCTCAGTGAGCTCAGAGCCATTTGAACCACCAACCATGGGTGCTAACCTGCTCAAATGGGTGCGTCTGGATGAACCTTGTGCACTTGAATTGATGCAGACTCAGCACGTTCTATTCATTCACGAGACGCTGGTCTACTGCTGGTTAGCTGCAGATTAAATTGGTAACAGTGCGCCGCGCTGTATTAGTCGAGCGGTCTAGGGGCGCTGCAGTCATGGACTGTGCGGCTGAACCCGGCGGAGGTTCGAGTCCTTCCTCGGGCATGTGTGTGTATGTGTTTGTCCTTAGGATAATTTAGGTGAAGTAGTGTGTAAGCTTAGGGACTGATGACTGTAGCAGTTAAGTCCCATAATATTTCACACACACACACACACACACACACACACACACATATATATATATATATATATATATATATATACAGGGTGAGTCACCTAACATCCTAACATTACCGCTGGATATATTTCGTAAACCACATCAAATACTGACGAATCGATTCCACAGACCGAACGTGAGGAGAGGGGCTAGTGTAATTGGTTAATACAAACCATAACAAAATGCACGTAAGTATGTTTTTTAACACAAACCTACGTTTTTTTAAATGGAACCCCGTTAGTTTTGTTAGCACATCTGAACATATAAACAATTACGTAATCAGTGCCGTTTGTTGCATTGTAAAATGTTAATTACATCCGGAGATATTGTAACCTAAAGTTGACGCTTGAGTACCACTCCTCCGCTGTTCGATCGTGTGTATCGGAGATCTCCGAATTACGTAGGGATCCAAAGGGAACGGTGATGGACCTTAGGTACAGAAGAGACTGGAACAGCACATTACGTCCACATGCTAACACCTTTTTATTGGTCTTTTTCACTGACGCACATGTACATTACAATGAGGGGTGAGGTACACGTACACACGTGGTTTCCGTTTTCAATTACGGAGTGGAATAGAGTGTGTCCCGACATGTCAGGCCAATAGATGTTCAATGTGGTGGCCATCATTTGCTGCACACAATTGCAATCTCTGGCGTAATGGATGTACACGCCGCAGTACATCTGGCGTAATATCGCCGCAGGCTGCCACAATACGTTGTTTCATATCCTCTAGGGTTGTAGACACATCACGGTGCATATTCTCCTTTAACGTACCCCACAGAAAGAAGTCCAGAGGTGTAAGATCAGGAGAACGGGCTGGCCAATTTATGCGTCCTCCACGTCCTATGAAACGCCCGTCGAACATCCTGTCAAGGGTCAGCCTAGTGTTAATTGCGGAATGTGCAGGTGCACCATCTTGCTGATACCACATACGTCGACGCGTTTCCAATGGGACATTTTCGAGCAACGTTGGAAGATCATTCTGTAGAAACGCGATGCATGTTGCAGCTGTTTGGGCCCCTGCAATGAAGTGAGGACAATGTTTCAAGCGTCAACTTTAGGTTACAATATCTCCGGATGTAATTAACATTTTACATTGCAACAAACGGCACTGATTACATATTTGTTCATATGTTCAGATGTGCTAACAAAACTAACGGGGTTCCATTTAAAAAACGTAGGTTTGTGTTAAAAAACATACCTACGTGCATTTTGTTATGGTTTGTATTAACCAATTACACTAGCCCCTCTCCTCACGTTCGGTCTGTGGAATCGATTCGTCAGTATTTGATGTGGTTTACGAAATATATCCAGCGGTAATGTTAGGTGACTCACCCTGTATATACACTCCTGGAAATGGAAAAAAGAACACATTGACACCGGTGTGTCAGACCCACCATACTTGCTCCGGACACTGCGAGAGGGCTGTACAAGCAATGATCACACGCACGGCGCAGCGGACACACCAGGAACCGCGGTGTTGGCCGTCGAATGGTGCTAGCTGCGCAGCATTTGTGCACCGCCGCCGTCAGTGTCAGCCAGTTTGCCGTGGCATACGGAGCTCCATCGCAGTCTTTAACACTGGTAGCATGCCGCGACAGCGTGGACGTGAACCGTATGTGCAGTTGACGGACTTTGAGCGAGGGCGTATAGTGGGCATGCGGGAGGCCGGGTGGACGTACCGCCGAATTGCTCAACACGTGGGGCGTGAGGTCTCCACAGTACATCGATGTTGTCGCCAGTGGTCGGCGGAAGGTGCACGTGCCCGTCGACCTGGGGCCGGACCGCAGCGACGCACGGATGCACGCCAAGACCGTAGGATCCTACGCAGTGCCGTAGGGGACCGCACCGCCACTTCCCAACAAATTAGGGACACTGTTGCTCCTGGGGTATCGGCGAGGACCATTCGCAACCGTCTCCATGAAGCTGGGCTACGGTCCCGCACACCGTTAGGCCGTCTTCCGCTCACGCCCCAACATCGTGCAGCCCGCCTCCAGTGGTGTCGCGACAGGCGTGAATGGAGGGACGAATGGAGACGTGTCGTCTTCAGCGATGAGAGTCGCTTCTGCCTTGGTGCCAATGATGGTCGTATGCGTGTTTGGCGCCGTGCAGGTGAGCGCCACAATCAGGACTGCATACGACCGAGGCACACAGGGCCAACACCCGGCATCATGGTGTGGGGAGCGATCTCCTACACTGGCCGTACACCACTGGTGATCGTCGAGGGGACACTGAATAGTGCACGGTACATCCGAACCGTCATCGAACCCATCGTTCTACCATTCCTAGACCGGCAAGGGAACTTGCTGTTCCAACAGGACAATGCACGTCCGCATGTATCCCGTGCCACCCAACGTGCTCTAGAAGGTGTAAGTCAACTATCCTGGCCAGCAAGATCTCCGGATCTGTCCCCCATTGAGCATGTTTGGGACTGGATGAAGCGTCGTCTCGCGCGGTCTGCACGTCCAGCACGAACGCTGGTCCAACTGAGGCGCCAGGTGGAAATGGCATGGCAAGCCGTTCCACAGGACTACATCCATAATCTCTACGATCGTCTCCATGGGAGAATAGCAGCCTGCATTGCTGCGAAAGGTGGATATACACTGTACTAGTGCCGACATTGTGCATGCTCTGTTGCCTGTGTCTATGTGCCTGTGGTTCTTTCAGTGTGATCATGTGATGTATCTGACCCCAGGAATGTGTCAATAAAGTTTCCCCTTCCTGGGACAATGAATTCACGGTGTTCTTATTTCAATTTCCAGGAGTATATATATATATATATATATTTTAACAGTGCTACAGGGCAGGTTCGTCAAAGACTGTGCGAGGGGATCTTTCAGTCTCTAATTTTATCCTAACACTACTAGAATGCCCAGTGACTCCCGTATAGAGACAGATCATAAATTACGCACTATGCTCTAAGTATTAGAAATACGTAGATCGCTATCTAGTATACTTTGATGATGTATATGTTCGAGAATTAACAATGAATGAACGTACTGCACAGCCATCTATCTACATTCGCAATGGTACTCGCAAAGTAGAGGAGGGGCAGTTTAGCGATGATACTGCACTGAGAAGCATTCTGTCGTATCATCGGTTGGTGTTGAACTTCCTGTAAAATTGCTAAAATTGTTCGCACTATCAACTGTGATGCTTATTATTACAGAACATTGACAGTCTCTTTTCTATCCCATCTGTCCACTCGCATGCCGTTGATTACCACATAATGATTGACTGACATTACTTGTTTGAGATGGAGAAAGAGTCTTGGCGGAGGGTTGACACCTTCTGGAGGGCAGCTAGCACCGAAACAGTGATCACGTACATGACTGCAATATGAGGAATCAATCGAAACAGAACACAGAGTCATCAGCTATTCCGTCACTATGCAGATGAGTTTAAATGTAGAGGTCGTCAATCACCATCGGAGAGCAGTTTGGAAACGCACAACAACGCCACAAAACTCTTCCAGTTTTCTTATGTTGTAACTGCCTTTTATTTAAACCCACCAGTCTATGTGTGTGTGTGTGTGTGTGTGTGTGTGTGTGTGTGTGTTATAGTAGCAGCAGCAGCAATATGATTTACACCATGCGGCGTCTAGTTTTCTGTGAGAGGCAATGGATCAGAAAATGTTAACGTCAGCTTAGAGCGTGACACAGGCCTCGAAGTTGTGTCGGAAAAAACAAAAACAGCAGAAAAAAAAACTTTCAAACAATGGCACAGGGTCACATGGAGCGCCTCTTGCAACTGATAGTATAGTCCGTGGGATACGGTCATCCTCCTACGGTACAGGTGATGAAACTTTAAAATGGTGTGTGGAATGGATCAATACCCGCATTTTTGATAGGATCGCCACATATGTTCGATGCTGACATGCAGGCGGTGTTTGTTTTCAATATATGGATGAAGTTAGTGGAGCTTTTATAGTTCGTAATTTTTCTCTGTTGGATAGTACAGAATAAGAATGATAGAATGTTGGGGGATGGTAGACATGAATGGACTCGGAGGAAACATGAATCTGCTTCAGACTGTAGTACCTGTATGTAGTTTGGAGACACACCACAATGCAGTAGCAAAATCCTCATCTTCTCCCAGTTTCCATGCTGTCTTTTATACTACCTCGAGTTGCAGGAGCAGGCTTCGTTTGGCAGTGTCGTTACACATCATACACTGTTGGCAGAGCTACAATAACATGTCCCCATTTCCACCAAATGGTCAAAACACGGTCCTGTCGCACTAACTCAGGTCACTTTGTTTCTACATGGGTTGCAGAAGGTGATAGATGTAGTTCTCTCTTACTTCTGCTCAGTTGTGACTTGAACGATCACATGCACAAAGCTGCAGGAATGGCAGCAGTTGCAAGAGGAATAGGGACTGCCTAAAGAGCCACGTTGGAATTTTACTGTAACAGACAGGTTCAAAAAATGTTAACTCCTTTCGAGAGCCAGAAATATGATTCACTAGTGGCTGTAATCATTAAAGGACTTCTCCCTGGTATCCAATGCAGGTATGTTGTTGAATGGAAAGACTTGAGTCCAAATCACAGACAGCATTTCTAACGAAGAGCTTAACACTAGAAATCTGAAAAGCCTGTGTAAATTTCTTATGACCTCAATCAGCACACCATCTACTGTTTGTGGTCCTTCTCAATCAAAACTTTGCCTATAACCCAGTGCATGTTTCGCAGAACCTCTGACATGGCATCGAGACAGAATACATTACAGATACTGGAGAAATATCTAGCGGCGGCATGAGAGAGTTGAAATACTGGATTCATGCCATGTTCCTTAGCCGAATCACTTTCTAAATTCGGTGATTTTATCACGAGGTTGCATCATCGGCGACGTGTAACTGCACTGTAGGTCTGTCAATATATACTCCGGCGATCACCGTCTATATTCAGTGTCGCGGTCTGGAAAAACCACTTCATTCGGAGGTAATGTCATACCTCGATTTATAAAGCCAGTATAGCTTTTAACATGGATACTTGTGTGCACCTGTAGAACCAAGATCGATTGTGATAGTAATATGGTCGTTGCGATCTTGTTTTTTTAACATCTCGTGGTTTGTAAGATGATTACATCTCTCTTTCCAAAACGCATTGGTACCATGTGTTGTGGGTTGGCAAGAGAGCCAACCCGGTACTACTAGAGGAAGCCGAAAGGCACGCGTTTTAGCTCACGCAGCCTGGCGTGAGGTCTGGAACAGGACAAAGAAATTAGACTTAGAAAAAAAACTGACGTAGCTGGTGGAATACTTAACTTTAATCCATAAATGGTGAACATCGCTCTTGATGGTACGTTATTCATAATCTCAATAGTAACTGGTAATAGCGCCTTGCTAGGTCGTAGCAAATGATGTAGCTGAAGGCTATGCTAACTATCGTCTCGGCAAATGAGAGCGTAATTTGTCAGTGAACCATCGCTAGCAAAGTCGTCTGTACAACTGGGGCGAGTGCTAGGAAGTCTCTCTAGACCTGCCGTGTGGCGGCGCTCGGTCTGCAATCACTGATAGTGGCGACACGCGAGTCCGACGTATACTAATGGACCGCGGCCGATTTAAAGGCTACCACCTAGCAAGTGTGGTGTCTGGCGGTGACACCACACCATGCACAGAAAAAACTTATGAGACATGTCCACCCATCGCTGATTTTCGGTCAGTATTATTTTGTATCACCAGCAATCAGCTATTGGCGAAATATTATACTTAGTAGTGGGAGATGCGTGATAGGTTCACCTTGAGGATCAGGCTTATACAGTGTGTGTGTATGTCCCAACATGTGCAAAGGAAATGACTATGTCCAGTCATAAGGAAGGTACGGATTTGACATGGAATACTGTGATAGCAAAAGGGAAAAGTGTGTCAAGTTATAAGAATGATACAGATATTTCTATTTCCAGGGCCACAGCCATCAGCAGGGTGTATTTCTGTTACTTCGCTCATTGTCGAATGTCGTCAAATTGAGACCGCGATCGTAATATTTAATTGTAAGAATAGCGATGAAATATGTATGTGGCCGGTTTCCTGGGACGATTCTGTCTATGGATGCGTGGCGAGCGGTGGCGGTGACCTATGACGGGAATGATTCACGTTTCCTGCTAACGGCAGGAGCCATCTGATTGGAGAGGCCTATTGGGATGCAGGAATGTAGCTGACTTAACCGTGTCGTCCTCTAGACGGATGAATAGCGAACTAATATTTAGTATATTTTGGACAGCTTTCGTAATCGCATGGAAATTTGAAAATATTCAATATGGACATGTGTTTGCGCTGGAACGCTGTTTCCTCCCATGTAAATATTCTGGATGACTGCTTCTGCACATTTCGCGCCTTTATTTAGCAGAGAGAACATCGATTGTGGTCTGTGCATCTATAAGGTGAAAGATGGGTGGAAGAAACGTTTGGTGGTTCTCTAGACATCAGAAACAGTTTAGTTGACTATGTAAATTATAGGGATGATTTGGAATCTGTTACATCACCGACATCAGTATTCACGAGTGGAAATATCAGTTTCCCCTATTTTTTCGAGTTTTCATGTAAAGGTCCTCGCAGACGGGATTAGTTTCTAGTTAATCAGTGGTTTATGGCACGCTCGATCTCGCTAAAGTTTAGGGTTTCTAAGAAATAATTTCCAGTCTATATCTTTGGAATTATACTGTTCAAGCGGTACTGTTATGCAATCGATATTGCTACGAGCTTGATATCGAGAAGTATCGCGTAAATTGTATAATATTTTGGCAAACCATGTGAAAATGCATGTGTTCTTGTAATCCCAGAGTCTGGAGATGGGTGTAGAAAGCAAGCAAGCAAGCAAGGTGTGGGCCAGAAACAGTGACATCTGTGTGTGGAAGGGAACTGACCGAGCCTTTGTACAACAGTCTTCGCGGTATATGTACAAATGTCTTGTGCTCGCTACTGTGTGTCCTATCGTGAGGGAAGTATCGATTCAGCACATTGGTAGCTGTAAGGGGAATGAAAGACTAATTTTTACGTGGAAAATTATGTGTGCTATAGATATTGAGGTTCGTTCCAGAAACACGGCCATCAAAAGGAGACACTTCCAGTACATTGCTCGGTGGCAGCCTGCAGCAGAAATCCTAATATTTAATTGTAGTTACACTGATAAATATGTGCCTGGTTCCCCATATTCTTGTGCGTCTGGAGATAGACGTAGAAAGCACAGCAGCAAGCAAGCAGGTCGGAGCCGGAAACAGCATCTCAGCAAACGCCTTTGTTCCGAGCTGGGCCTTGCCCATCCTTTGTACACCAGTTCAGAGAGTCCGAGAAAGCTTCTGACTTATGACAATTTAGCTCGTGGCTCCCCATGAACGGGTAAATAGTGAACTAATACCCAGTTTGCATTGAGTTTGTTTTTCTTTTTTTGTCATCAGTCTACTGACTGGTTTGATGCGGCCCGCCATGAATTCCTTTCCTGTGCTAACATCTTCATCTCAGAGTAGCACTTGCAACCTACGTCCTCAATTATTTGCTTGACGTATTCCAATCTCTGTCTTCCTCTACAGCTTTTGCCCTCTACAGCTCCCTCTAGTACCATGGAAGTCATTCCCTCATGTCTTAGCAGATGTCCTATCATCCTGTCTCTTCTCCTTATCAGTGTTTTCCACATATTCCTTTCCTCTCCGATTCTGCGTAGAACCTCCTCATTCCTTACCTTATCAGTCCACCTAATTTTCAACATTCGTCTATAGCACCACATCTCAAATGCTTCGATTCTCTTCTGTTCCGGTTTTCCCACAGTCCTTGTTTCACTACTATACAATGCTGTACTCCAGACGTACATCCTCAGAATTTTGTTCCTCAAATTAAGACCGGTATTTGATATTAGTAGACTTCTCTTGGCCAGAAACGCCTTTTTTGCCATAGCGAGTCTGCTTTTGATGTCTTCCTTGCTCCGTCCGTCATTGGTTATTTTACTGCCTAGGTAGCAGAATTCCTTAACCTCATTGACTTCGTGACCATCAATCCTGATGTTAAGTTTCTCGCTGTTCTCATTTCTACTACTTCTCATTACCTTCGTCTTTCTCCGATTTACTCTCAAACCATACTGTGTACTCATTAGACTGTTCATTCCGTTCAGCAGATCATTTAATTCTTCTTCACTTTCACTCAGGATAGCAATGACATCAGCGAATCGTATCATTGATATCCTTTCACCTTGTATTTTAATTCCACTCCTGAAGCTTTCTTTTATTTCCATCATTGCTTCCTCGATGTACAGATTGAAGAGTAGGGGCGAAAGGCTACAGCCTTGTCTTACACCCTTCTTAATACGAGCACTTCGTTCTTGATCGTCCACTCTTATTATTCCCTCTTGGTTGTTGTAAATATTGTATATGACCCGTCTCTCCCAATAGCTTACCCCTACTTTTTTGAGAATCTCGAACAGCTTGCACCATTTTATATTGTCGAACGCTTTTTCCAAGTCGACAAATCCTATGAAAGTGTCTTGATTTTTCTTTAGCCTTGCTTCCATTATTAGCCGTAACGTCAGAAATGCCTCTCTCGTCCTTTACTTTTCCTAAATCCAAACTGATCGTCACCTAGCGCATTCTCAATTTTCTTTTCCATTCTTCTGTATATTATTCTTGTAAGCAGCTTCGATGCATGAGCTGTTAAGCTGAATGTGCGATAATTCTCGCACTTGTCAGCTCTTGCCGTCTTCGGAATTGTGTGGATGATGCTTTTCCGAAAGTCAGATGGTATATCGCCAGACTCATATATTCTACACACCAACGTGAATAGTCGTTTTGTTGCCACTTCCCCCAATGATTTTAGAAATTCTGATGGAATGTTATCTATTCCTTCTGCCTTATTTGACCGTAAGTCCTCCAAAGCTCTTTTAAATTCCGATTCTAATACTGGATCCCCTATCTCTTCTAAATCGACTCCTGTTTCTTCTTCTATCACATCAGACAAATCTTCACCCTCATAGAGGCTTTCAATGTATTCTATCCACCTATCTGCTCTCTCCTCTGCATTTAACAGTGGAATTCCCGTTGCACTCTTAATGTTACCACCGTTGCTTTTAATGTCACCAATGGTTGTTTTGACTTTCCTGTGTGCTGAATCTGTCCTTCCGACAATCATATCTTTTTCGATGTCTTCACATTTTTCCTGCAGCCATTTCGTCTTAGCTTCCCTGCACTTCCTGTTTATTTCATTCCTCAGCGACTTGTATTTCTGTATTCCTGATTTTCCCGGAACATGTTTGTACTTCCTCCTTTCATCAATCAACTGAAGTATTTCTTCTGTTACCCATGGTTTCCTCGCAGCTACCTTCTTTGTACCTATGTTTTCCTTCCCAAGTTCTGTGATGGCACTTTTTAGAGATGTCCATTCCTCTTCAACTGTACTGCCTACTGCGCTACTCCTTATTGCTGTATCTATAGCGTTAGAGAACTTCAAACGTATCTCGCCATTCCTTAGTACTTCCGTATCCCACTTCTTTGCGTATTGATTCTTCCTGACTAATGTCTTGAACTTCAGCCTACTCTTCATCACTATTATATTGTGATCTGAGTCTATATCTTCTCCTGGGTACGCCTTACAATCCAGTATCTGATTTCGGAATCTCTGTCTGACCATGATGTAATCTAATTGAAATGTTCCCGTATCTCCCGGCCTTTTCCAAGTATACCTCTTGTGATTCTTGAACAGGGTATTCGCTATTACTAGCTGAGACTTGTTATAGAACTGTATTAGTCTTTACTCCTCTTTCATTCCTTGTCCCAAGCCCATATTCTCCTGTAACCTTTTCTTCTACTCCTTCCCCTACAACTGTATTCCAGTCGCCCATGACTATTAGATTTTCGTCCCCCTTTACATACTGCATTACCCTTTCAATATCCTCATACACTTTCTCTATCTGTTCATCTTCAGTTTGCGACGTCGGCATGTATACCTGAACTATCGTTGTCGGTGTTGGTCTGCTGTCGATTCTGATTAGAACAACCCGGTCACTGAACTGTTCACAGTAACACACCCTCTGCCCTACCTTCCTATTCATAACGAATCCTACACAAGTTCTGCTGCTGTTGATATTATCCGATACTCATCTGACCAGAAATCCTTGTCTTCCTTCCATTTCACTTCACTGACCCCTACTATATCTAGATTGAGCCTTTGCATTTCCCTTTTCAGATTTTCTAGTTTCCCTACCACGTTCAAGCTTCTGACATTCCACGTCCCGACTCGTAGAACGTTATCCTTTCGTTGATTATTCAACCTTTTTCTCATGGTAACCTCCCCCTTGGCAGTCCCCTCCCGGAGATCCGAATGGGGGACTATTCCGGAATCTTTTGCCAATGGAGAGATCATCATGACACTTCTTCAATTAGAGGCCACATGTCCTGTGGATACACGTTACGTGTCTTTAATGCAGAGGTTTCCATTGCCTTCTGCATCCTCATGTCGTTGATCATTGCTGATTCTTCCGCCTTTAGGGGCAATTTCCCACCCCTAGGACAAGAGAGTGCCCTGAACCTCTATCCGCTCCTCCGCCGTCTTTGACAAGGCAGAATGAGGCTGACTTCTTATGCCGGAAGTCTTCGGCCGCCAATGCTGATTATTCATCAAAATTTAGGCAGTGGCGGGGATCGAACCCGGGACCGAAGAAGTTTTGATTATGAATCAAAGACTCTACCCCTAGACCACGGGTCTAGAAATGTTAAAGGATTCAATATGATGAGTATTTGCATTGGGAGTATTGACAGCATTCGAACTCCTGCCACTTAGACCCTCCTGGGGTGGGGAGTGGTCCACAGCTGGCTGGCCTCCCTCTGGCTGACATGCAGCTGTAGTCATGGTCCGCGTTTATGGCGACAGTTTCCTCCGTCGGCGCTGCACAGTGGCACTATGAGTATATGGGATGTATTTGACGATCTGTAGAACACTTCTGCAAGGGTTAATTGTCTGTGAAATATGGTGATCTGCACAGGATAGTTTTGCCAACGAAAGTCTCCTTTGCAGAGAACAATGGTGGATGGTGCTCATACACCAGCAGCAGCAGCAGCAGTTTGACAGGTAAATTCAGTGACGGATGGGCTGTCCCTTTAGGATGATCAAGAAGAATGCATTCAGTGTTATTCAGATCTATTTTCGTAAACAGGTCCTGTTTGGACAAGAATTTACATGCAGACAAGCTGAGACATCACGAAAGGTCTTATAACAGCAGCAACAACAGCAAAAGAGACTGTTAATTGTTTCTGCAACACTTTACGAATTCTGAGAAGGAGCTGGTAAGTAATGGACGAGCTGAGCCATTAGCATCACAAGGAACAAGGCATCATGTGTTATTCTGGGAAGCATTGCAAAAGATTTCTATAGCGGGTGCTGAGGGAGGCATGGTTGTTATTTACATAGACTTGAGACATCAGTATAACACTAGAAACCATTTAGTGCGCCTGTGTGGGTAAGCTGCTACGCAGACATCTCTCGCTTGGCTAGTACACCTGTGCTGGGCCGGCAGGTATGTGAGGTGGTTGGGTAAACACACACGCAACCAGAGGCGTCTCGCATGTGAGACGATTGCCCCATTAGGATCGCTAGAGAGAATGCATCCTGTATTATTTTGGGAAGCATTGCAACAGATTTCTATAGAGTGCCTGGGGGGAGACTTGGCTGTTATTTATATAAACATATGTTGTCAGTATAACATTGAGAACCTTTTAGCTGCATCTGCAAGTTTAGGCTGCTATGCAAACATCTCTCTCGCCCTGGACCTGCAGCTATGTGTCATCATGCCAGCAATGGTGCCTAGGTGAACACGTGTTTCAACAGTTATTTCTCAGGTGTCATGTACGAAAGAGATACCGCTGCCTCATCCTTGCAGGTCCCAAGCTGACATCTGCATGTAGTTTGGCAGCTGGCAGCAGCATCATCATGACCTCTCACCAACCTGTGCAAACTGACTTTTTTGTAAATAAACAATATACCCTTGAATTTCCCTTAGTGAGATCCTTCCTCTCCACCACAGAGCCGCCCATTTCCAGTTATGGGGGAGGAGGGAGAGAGGGGTGAGAGAGAGGGGAGGGAGAGGGATGGGGTGTTTACCAGAGGGGGAGGGGTTAATTAATTGATCAATTCAATTAAGTAGCCATTCAAACTGATAAGGGTAAGAGGGGCTATTCGAATAACACAGAACTGAAAGTGTACCTGTAACAGTGAGAGGAAGGGGTTGGGTTGTAGGTTTCCTAAGGGGTGGTGGGGAGTGGGAGGGGGTACAGGAACAATAGGTTAAGGACCTTTCAATCAAAAGGAAGGATCCTTTTAGTAGAACAATAGGTTAAGGGCCTGTCAATCGAGAACAATAGGTTAATGACCTGTCAATCAAAGGAGAACAATAGGTCTGATCCTGAGTGCATACCTGCCCCTGATGTAGTCAACCCGCGCCAAAAACCGTGCTCGTGCTGCCCTTGTTCCCCTACTTACATGACCATTGTTAACAATAAGTGATGGTTTTCTTTGCTGATCGGCTTGTGATCTTAGAGCAAAAGATTCATGAACTGAATTAAACAAGCTGAAATGAAGTAAAGGAATTGATGGCTATGAAGCAAACTGTAGTGGGTGGGTGCCAGGAGGTGCCATAGTCAAACTTGGCAGGAACTTTCCAAATGATTTATTTGTTTCCACTACAGTGCTCCGTTCACCTCGGTCCGCAGAAGCACCCCAGCGGCCTGTGCACCGCAACGCTGTGTTGTGCCGGTCTTGGTCGGCCCGCTGAGTTCCGATGATGTCAGGTATGCGTAACTTACTGCAATCTGGCCCACACCTGGCTGTAGTTCGTGCTGCGAATAACTCACAAAAATAAGTTTCCCTATCCTAAACAGTGGTGCTGCAACATTATTCCTCTCTTTGGAAACAGCCCGGGTCCTCCTTCAACTAACTCTTAAACTTGTTTGGATTGACTTATGGCATACTTACTAACTATTAGAAAACTTAGACGTGATCTAGTGCTCCGAAGCACATGGCATGAGGGGAAAAACATAAAAAAATCCTTGATGGACAACTACTCCGCTGAACGCTCGTTGAACCCCTTACCTACGCCCTTGGTATCCAGTCTGCTTTGGACTACCCCTGGATCCCACTGGGAATTGTCTCTCCGACTGATCAGAAAGAAAGCAACACATAACAAAAATGGCTCTGAGCACTATGGGACTTAACGTCTCAGGTCATCAGTCCCCTAGAACTTAGAACTACTTAAACCTAACTAACCTAAAGACATCACACACATCCATGCCCGAGGCAGGATTGGAACCTGCGACCGTATCGGGCGCGCGGTTCCAGACTGAAGTGTCTAGAACCGCTCGGCCACCAGCGGCCGGCCAACACATAACAAAGCTAAGGCTGCGATGACACTTGGCACAGAGGCGCTCAAAATGATCGTTATTTTCCATTGCCTTTCCCTATACTGCGCGACATTTTGAACAAGCTGTATGGCTGATATGCGCCCCTCTTGGTCTAAAACGAACTGGTTTACAGATCTCAACAGAGCTGGCTCCAGACTTTGATTTAACAAGGTCAGATTCTGCCTTAGCAAAAACTCTAAAGTGGCTTCTGGCCAGTACAGCTGTGGCTGCGTCACATTCAATTGCATGACTCCTGAAATTGACGCTGGAAGATAGAAGGTTGGTACCATTATGTTATACTTAGTTGCATTGATTAAAATTTCGCTTCCTTCGAGCTCTACACGTTCCGCTCCCGTAAACACTCCAAACAACTTGCTACTACTACCAAATCCTCGTAGGTGGAGAAGATCCTATGCATCCTGAACCATTGCAAGCTCAATTTTGGCTCCAAGATGTCCCTTTGGCAGTCTATTCCTTTCTGCCTTGCTAAAAATAACTGCACCGTGCATTTGTCCCATATTTGTAGCTTCACACATTTTCCTCCAACATTCACTATTTTTGATCGAAACTCAACACCGATTGCTTGAATACTTTTACCCTTAAATTTACATCATATAAACGGGTGCAATAAACACGACTTTCCTGATCCAGCATTGTCGATAACTAAAAATGTAAACAGGAAGTCGTACAACTCTGACATCCTTCAACACATGTTTATTACGGCTTTGCCGCAAAATTTTCTCCGACGCATTTATTTATCCAGAACTGCTTTTTATTTCTCCTCCAACAACACTCCACATACGTCAGACACTTCACTTTTTCACTTTTCAGTGACCTGAGAAGAGGGATCACCATCACTCTTCCTCCCTCTTCAAAAACACTGCTGCCCCTAGCAGGCGCACAATAGTTGAAAACACATATAAAATACAATGCCTAATTAATCTACGTAAACCCAATGATACATAAAAAGAAAACAAAAAAACTACAAATACTCTACTACTTTCTAGACTGCAAAGCATATGTTACTTCATGATGTACTCTATCTTCCTTCCTCCACACGTCTCCATACTCCACGCTGCTGTTTTCCACCCCTACCTCTATTCATCGGTGACTGGGTACATTGCCTCTGCACATGTCCTGTACGACCACACTTAAAACATTTCACACCCGCTGTAAACACTGTTTGCCTCTCGTGAACCCCTGTTGCCATGTCTATTTCCTCACATTGACTTGCCAGCTGAATGGCCGAATACAAATCTTTCGGATTCCCTTCACGCACTTTGCCTGACATATGCGTCGGTAACCCTCCCAAAAATACATCAAGTGCCCTTTGCTCGGCCTCCTGCAACAGAACACCATTCACTTCATCGCTCTGGCCCAACTCGTAAGTGAAACGCCCGCTAAACCCACTGGGCAGAACAGGTAATTAGGATTGTGGAAAGGGTCATATAAAGTTGGTGTCAGTTTCACCTTCTAATGTAATATATTGTAACTTAATAACACATTTACAACCAAAGCGGCACACAGACGAACCTTTACCAAATGCAACTCTTAGACGGCTGAAGGCCTCCAAACAAGAAATCTTAAAAATCAAGAAGATAAATATCCAATTAAAATAGAAAATAAGATAATTAAAAAAAACATATATCACAGCTAGGTGGAAAGCCTCAAGGTAGAGCAGATAGAACAAACATATGCAAGGTCCAAAACCAATGGCTGAAGGCCACAATTTACAAAATTTTTAAGAAGAAAAGAAAAAATAACCATAAGCCTAAAATTTTAAGTAGCTGATAACAGATAATTAAACACTGGTGGGAAAGACAATTAAGACAACTGCACTCAGAAGCCTCCAGGGAGATTGGCCTGCCCTCGTTTGCTTAGGTGAGACAGGTGGTGAGCCCAACTACACTTGATCCATCGGAACCCAACCACGGGACAGCCACGGACCGAACAACACAACGACTTGCTTCCCATCAATCAGTACATGAGAACTCAAACACAAAAGGTTACAAACGTGATAATCCACAATGGAATATGTAATAGCTGTCAAAATTACATACCATGTTGGACAGCGACGACAGGTGAGGCAAGGACGCTGCCTGAAATTTCTTTAGTGCCCAGGGCAGGTAACAGGAACACTAACGCTCACAAGGACGAAAATTCCACTGGTGCACTCGAATTGTAGTCAACCAAAATAGTTAATTGCACTGAATGGCGGTTAAGTTTCAGCAATAGAAATACTCGGTGTTGCTCACAGGAAAACCTCCCCAACAGCAAACCACCGAAACGAACTACCACAACATGAAAGGATGTGGCTTGGGTAGTTGAAACCACTACTCAACTTTGACGTCCTTGTGTCGGTGAACCACGAAGCTCGTAGCGATTGGACAGCTCCACACACACTCCGACACTGCACAGCGACCGCCAGCAGACCAAGTCGACTGCACCGTGTGGATATAACTTCCCTGGTCCACAGCGACTGACCGACTCTCTCAGAATGCCGATAACATCTAAAATTGTCGCTAGTGGAAATAACGCCAGCTACACACACACACAACCTGACGAACACTTGCACTAAGTCCTGAACAATACCCAACAGTAACGAAGACTAATTGGGAGTCTTGCACACACACACACACACACACAGCTGACTCATGAACGATTGTCGAGCCAAGACGCGTCGTCTGGTAGGACGACCGACCTACGATCCAAGACCGTGGCCCAGCTCAAGTGATGCGTGGCAGCAACGGTCGGGCGAGCCATGTCGACTCAAACCGCACTGCTGCTCCAACCGACTGCTCTAGTGCCGCATTGCTAGTCCCCAACTGGCAGGTCCGGACTGCACTCCACACGCGTTCCAACTGACTGGCAGCCCGAAGTCGCGACCCAAACTCATAACCCAAACTGGCTTACGACAGACAACGACCGGGAAGTCATAGCAGTCGAGCAAAGATACTACAAAAGGGTATATATCGATAAGCGTTGCTAGCGCCGGTCACAGTGAGGCAAAGAAACAACTCAGTGACAGTAGTAATTTAAATTAAGGTAGTAAGGTGGAAGTATGTTAAAAACAGGACGTAAAATACATAATGGCGGAAACACGAGCCACGCACGGCTCAGTAAGTATACTCATTAATTTCCCTTATCCTGTCCACAAATTTCTCCACCATCTCCCCCTGTCTCTTCGTCATTGAACTTAACCTCTTCCTAAAGTGCCGAGCGCTATTCTCTTTCTTGTACCTTTGTAAATGCCCTTCCTTTAATTGCTTAAACTGTTCTGCCCTCCTTAAGGCCTCAGAACACCTTACATACGTTTTCGCTTCCCCTGTTAATCTAATCCTGGCTGTATGTAACAACTGCTCATAATACCAACCATTCATCACTGCTGAAGTCTCCAAGTCTCCACAAACGAACGCACATCCTCAGATGCCTTGCCAGAAAAAGGAATAATCAAAATTTCGGTGGCTGGATCAATCTCCTGCACCCTAGGCAACAACGACTCATCAGATGCGGCTTCCCGCCCAGTTCTAGATGTTAATTCATTTCTCGACTGCGCACTGTCTGCTGTAAATTGTGCTACTTTTTCCGACAAAATCTGCACCGCTTCTGGTTCTGACACACCTTGTGTCCTTCACTCTGCCATTGTGTTGTTTTCGTTCCCAGTTAGTCGCAAAACAAAACGATTAAGAACAAGAATAATCTGACTTCCTACAGCTCCGTATCGTCATACTCAGTATCATCATAAACCAATACAAGAGTAATCAAATATAAAAAAAAAAACAATCTTACTGCCCCAAATACACTAACACTTACTCTGACAACAAAAAATACTACACCCATGCAAAACATCTACAATGTGGCTTTTGACACTTCGTACTCAAAACACAAGCAAAAAAGAAAGAAAACGTCCATCTTGTGACTGTACTGCAGGTGGTGGACTCGAGTGTCATACTGGACAGACGACATCCGCTATTCTGACACCAAATGTAGTGGGTGGGTGCCAGGAGGGGCAGTATTAAAACTCGGCGAGAACTTTCGAAATGATTTATTTGTTTCCACTACAGAGCTCTGTTCACCTTGGTATACATCAAAGGGCCCCGCAATGCTGAGGAAGCACCCCTGCACCTGTGCAACGCAACGCTGTGTTGTGCTGGCCTCGGCCGGCCCGCTGAGTTCCGATGATGTCGGGATGGCTGCGCCAGCAGCCGACTCAGCGCTGGTCAGTGTGAGTCACGGGCGGCCAGCTATGTCCTTCTCCTGGCCGGTGTGGCTGAGATTGCAGCGACGAACAAGCATCCACTATCCAGCGTCCGAATCTGCGGCCATCGCCTGGGGAGCCAAGACGACTGCCCGTGGTAGCGAGCCGAAGAGTGGCCCGCTGCTGGCTGGCTGCAGACCCCGCGTCGGCCTCAGAGGGTCGAACCACGACCGACCGTGGACTGGGACACTGGTACCACATCTGTTGCTGCGTGTAGCCCGGCGGTGTGATACACCTCGGCATCCAGGAGAGCTGCCACACTTGAATCTCGTTAGAAAACGGCACCTGTTTATATTCGGCTGTGTGCCTCTGTTTTGCCAAGCGCACCTCTTCGTGTCACGTATGCATAACACTTAGGTTGGCCATTGGCCCTCTTCTGCCTGTGACTTGCGCCATGGAAACTGCAGTGTGCGCCCTCTCCTACAGTTCTACTCCTCTGTGGCCTCTATTTGCCTTTACAACTGCTGGTATGTGTAACTTGCTGCAATCTGGCCCACACCTGGCAGTAACTTGTGTTCCAAATATCGCACAAAACTAACTTTCCCTATCCTAAACGGTGGTGCCGCTACATAACAAAGATCTAATGACGTGGAATGCTGCCAGTGAAAAATCCTTCCAGCGAAACGAAAATGTAGTGACAATAAAAACTTTGTGACAGACAAGCACTTCAACCAAATTTCCTCCCTTCCGCATGCAGTCGCCTTAAACATGAAGTTATCTGACAAGGCCTTCAAGCCTGAGCCAGACTTCATTCTTCCTGATGTTCAGCGAATCGGATTGTTTTGCACTGACATTCCATGTCATTGCGACTTAACCGATTTCATCCACATAGATCCATTCATTTCGTTTCAGCTATTGTAGTTCGTTTGATATACGCTGGTGAGCCAAAACATAATGAATGCCTGCAAAATAGCGTGGTGGTCCATATTTCGAAAGCAACAGAGCATAGTATCTGTGCGCGAATGGATTCCAAAAATGATTGTTAGGGTTCTGGGGGTATATGGCGCCAGAAGTCTACCTCCAGGTCACACAATTCCCGTAAATGCCGGTGGCTTTTGGGTTTGAAGCTGACGCCCGAAATTCCCCAGATGTGTTCCATCGGTTTCAGAACAAGCGAATTTGGTGACCAAGACATGAGCGTGAGTTGACTACCACGCTCTTAGAGCCATTACAGCATGATTCTGGGCTTGCAACACGGGCAATTAACACGCTACAAGATATCATGGCCATCGGCGAAGACATCATGCAGGGAGGGATGCAACTGGTCCGCAGTAATGTTCACGTTGCACTGTGACCGTCTTCTTGTTCGTGCTTGCCTGCGCGGCTTGCTTGCTTGTTTGGTGCTCATTCACTAGTATGGCACTGTATCTTTATCTATAGTTCTCCCCGACTGGGTGCTCTGTTTGAATGTGTTTGAGAATGTCGTTGTGTCATTACTGCTAACGGCCCTGAGTCTTAATTACTGCCAAAACACCAGTGCAAGCAACGGATAACGCGACAGACACCCAAAAGCAATGCACTAAGTAATGGGTACGGCAACCACTAGCATTATTGAGGCCTACGCTCATAATTCTACTGGATTATCAAGAGGGGGGAAGGCTACTACATTTGGCACTATTTAACAAAGCAATGATGGGGTTCTTACTCTTTTATAATTTTTAATCTGAGCTCGATAACAATCAACTGGTATACGAGAGGTAATTGTCTGAAAACCCCAACACTGACTTCACATGACTGAAAGTTTATTAGACATTAAGATGGCATAATTCAACATAATCTGGAATCACTGGTCCTCACTATTATCGGTACTGACAAATACTGAAATATCTAATAGGTCACGTACCATCAACCTATCAATTGTCACACTATAGGGAGGCCAAAGGGATTTCATTATCACAAATCAGGACGCAGCCCTTCCAAGCGCCGACACGCAGAAAACATTGCGAAGCACTACGCAGAACGCCGCTACTACACAAGTTAATGCCAAAGCGTGAACGCACAGAGCTGGGAAGCTACTCAAAGGGGTACCTGAGCTTACGAGTCGAGCAAAGTGACGTTGATTCGTGAACTGTATCTGCTGTCATGTACTGCATTTCCTGTCTTACCACCTTCCAGACGGAGCGTCTCCACACTGCGTCCTCTGCTGATCACGTCCCGCGTAACAGACCCCAAGGCACGCTACCGGTCGAATTGCCACGTTCCTATTGTCTGAAGGCCAACCTCCACCCTCTACACTCCTAGAACCGATCTTTCTGAAGTATCTCAAGCAATCTCTGCTTTTAGCTTCCCTAGTTTCTTTACTGACAATTTTTTAAACAGCTCTTGACCTCTGTAAGACCAGAACATTCACACAACATGCCCTCACACATACTGCAAAGGTACAGAGCGGATGAGAAAGTGTGACACATTGAAAAAGTAATCGAAATAAAGCACTTAGGTGCCTTTTTTCGTGTCCATTAGTTGGTTATTGACTTAACAAGTGAGTATCATATGGTAAAGCTGCAATCTGCTAGGGTGGCCGAGCGGTTCTAGGCGCTACAGTCTGGAAACGCGCGACCACTGCCTCGGGCATGAATGTGTGTGATGTCCTTAGGTTAGTTAGGTTTAAGTAGTTCTAAGTTCTAGGGGACTGATGACCTTAGAAGTTAAGTCCCATAGTGCTCAGAGCCATCTGAATCATTTGCAATCTGCTGATCAACTTCTGACGTCCCTCGACTGGGATTTATTCAACCGAGGCACGATTTAAGTTGCTAAAGCGTACTCCCAGTACCGCTTCATCGTAGTCCACTGCTGTAATAGTGTCTTCGATTACTGCCACAGGTCCCATAGCGTTACGCTGGTTTACACTCTTGGTGCTGTGCACGTTTCGAAACCCTGTTCCCCTGGATGACGGTGTATCTGGACACAAACAAAGACCTGATGTAAGAAACGCGTTTTCATTAACCCATGATCTGATATCTATGATCCCGTGCCCACTGCAGTTCCAGCTGATGATATCGTTGGGACAATTTGGGAACACGTAGGGGGCGTCTGCCGCTGAAATGTGTGTTCAGCAATGTTCGAGTGAGACGCGCTACCGAGCTCCTGCGCTTGTACCAGTAATGTACTCTGCCGTCAGATCTGCCGCGTGTAGCCTCCCACCTGCTCGTTCTGTGAAGAGGCCTAGGCGTTCAACGGCTTGTCACCGTGTAACGTCGGAAATGCATATCCTCCTATTTCCCTCTATTGTACTATAAATTTTTTTCCTTATTTTGTTACCTGAAGATATGACACTTCTGTGTCTTTATGTATTGTAATTGTTTTACTATTTGAATATACATGTATTTATGCATTTATGTCGATGTATAATTGATTTGTTTTGTAAATATTATTTGTATTTTTACGCTGGGTCTGGCCTAGGGAAAACTATGGTATCGAACGGTTACACCGATAGTGTGTAGGATCTTTGGTAGTGTTAACTCTGCCGCATGGTGCGCGGGCAGAGGGAGAGTCTGGCTGGGGTGGTGCAGTGGAGCAGGTGTGTCGTGTGACGCTTCCGCGAGTTGCCGCGCTTTCAGGGTTGGGAAGCATGTAATTGCGCTCGACTTGCTGTGATAGTTTCTGACACGGTGTCGCGGACGGGAAGCATTAGCTGGCGCACGTCAAGAGCCCGTTTCGGCTGGTGACCGTGTCGAGAAGAAGGCGCGCCAATATCCAGCTTCTGCAACAGCGATGGCCAACAATGACTCACTGTCGCCACCTCCCCGATCGACGACTGCAAACCGTCAATCAACCAACAAGGAAGACTAAAAGCACGTGAAGTTTTAGAACTGTATGGTAGACCTCAGCTTTTCAAACTGTTCCATTTGCCTCACAAAATTACAGCAACTTAGCATGAACCTTTGTTGCTCATTGCCCCAATTGCATTACCAAGCAGGGTCCCTTCCTTTTCCGGAATGAACCTGAGTGTAGTTGAAATTCAAAAGCCAGCATTAAAGTAATATCATTCCATTTCACTGCTTTAATTTCAAAGTTCAGTTAAAGTATTCATAGCTGGCTACAATGCTTAGATTATACAAGCACAAATTAAGAGTGCGAGTTTTGTTACCATATTTTAGCATACCTGTGACTGCAGCCCAGCTTGGTACGTACTAAATTTTACTAATGTTAGTTGTTCAGAATCATTTAATTCAAGTTCAAAGTTAAATCTCTTATTTCTAAATTGCGTAGATTCAAGTCGCTTTGAAATGATTGTTGAGGTAGCCCACGACTAACCTTATTTTATTGAATTTCGTAGTGCTTCAGAATCAAAGTTCACTATTAATTTCAATCATTAAAGTAACTTTCAATTTGCGGTTTTATTAATTCTTTTGCTGAATTAAGTCATAGTGTATCGAAATTTTATTACTTCTGACAAACATTCAATTCTTTTTCAGTTATTATAGTAATTATCGATAGGACTGGCGACCATAATTTTCCCCAAATCTCAAATATCTAACTAACGCCAGTTAATTGTTAACGTAACGACCGCACATTTACTTTCTTTATTAACTTTACATCTTTTCAAAATTAATTTCCACCAGTTTCATTTGCATTTTTCCTTTCAATTTAAATGTAACCCTTTCCTCCCTCTATACTGACAGGTTAACTTCGGTGACGATTGCTTTTCCCAAATTTCCATTAGGTACACGCGGTTTAATTTTTCACTGTCATCAAGGTCGATAAGTGAGGGGGAGGTTACAACCGCATCGTGTCATCTCCGAACTTCAACACCGCTTTTCACAGTTGTTCACGACAGTAAGACGCGACAAGCGACCAACTTGCACCCTGGCCCTTTTTAAAAGTCAAGTCGATTTTCCCATTTATGGTCCCTAGTGCCACAATAACTATTCCTCATCTACCTCTGATTCGCTTACACAGAAAGTTCAAAAATTCGGTGCCCAAGATATAATGTCGGAATCAACGACAAGTTTATTTCGTTAAGCAGCCAGGTGTCGGAAATACACATTGAGTGCGGAGTGTCCAGGAGGTTACTGGAAGAACTGAGAACACAAAATGCTAAATATATTTCAATCCTGTGTCATTATAATCATTGTTAACAATGAATGTCCAAAACGAGTACTGTTAACTTCAGCACAGGGACGGTATCCATGTAGCAGGGCTTTGTGTGTTCATCGAAAAATGTCTGTCGCGGTCTGTGCTTGTGTTTGTGTGTGTGTGTGTGTGTGTGTGTGTGTGTGTGTGTGTGTGTGTGTGTGTGTGTGTGTGTTTGTGTCTGTGACCACTTCAAGAATTCTTGCAAGTAATTTCTCTTCTGAGTTCCCAGGGGTAGAATACACTTCACTTTTTATTTAGTCACAGATAGAGATGACCAGTGGTAGGTTCGGGATCGTGGAGAACATGTGTGGCGACCGTCAAGCCGACAATTACAGAACTGCATGTTCTTTACTGGCTGAATTAGAACTTCAGGATGTCACAAGACAAAGTACGATAAATCTACTCTGGTGGAACTATGACTGAAGAAGGCACTTTTTATTTATTTCGCTCGTTACTGGTGTCCTTACGCATGCTTAGTGCTCAAATCCTATATGGTTGACGAAATATATTTTTTGTTGCCTTCGTTAGTATCTGTCAGCACACTTTCCTCACTGCATGACGTGCACACAACGCCACCACTCTGCACTCAGTCTCGCGGCAGGCAGTGGCCATGACTTTTTGGCTCATAGGTCTACAGAGTGTTTCCGTAAGAGCGTGCAAAAATTTAACACGACGCAGAGGATGCTCCATTGAACGATTTGAGGTATCAAACCTGGGGTCGGAGAAGCCAGCTTAAGACGGTAATAGGAATAAAATCACATTACTCTGTACTGTTTTGTTTACTTTAGTTACAGTTAACTGCAAGTATCACAATTACGACAATGAACGTACCATTTGTACTGTATCTAACAAAATGTGCTAAAAGTGACGGACATCAACCTCAATGCAAGCATGACATCGGTGGACGAGATTCGATGCACCCAGACAAATATCCCTGGTGTGTTTCGAAGCACATCACAGGCAGGTACAATTCTGGCAACTACTTCCATCTCTGTATCCATTTGGGCCTCATACACAAGCGGTTTTAGATGTCCCCACAGGAAATAATCAAGGGGACTCAGGTCAGGTGAGCCGGCCGCTGTGGCCGAGCGGTTGTAGGCGCTTCAGTCCGGAACCGCGCTGCTGCTACGGTCGCAGGTTCGAATCCTGCCTCGGGCATGGAAGTGTGTGATGTCCTTAGGTTAGTTAGGTTTAAGTAGTTCTAAGTTCTAGGGGACTGATAACTTCATATGTTAAGTCCCATAGTGCTTAGAGCCATCTGAACCATCTGAAGACCCTCTTTTTAGTAGTGTTCCGAAGTAACAGGCAGAAACCTCAGCAACAATGAAAGTTTGAGTCAGGAGTGGAAGCGTGCTGAGGTAGCATAATGGTTAGGGCGAGTGGCGGCAAAAAGCAGGGCCGACGGTTAGACTTCCGATCAGATATAGATTCTCATATATCGCAGAATTCGTCTTGTCGTTTGGTTACATGTGTTGGAAAATGGCTGTTTGAGCACTATTCGGACTTCACAATTCTTTACTGTCCTCAGAATCCCTCAGCTGTGAAATGTACCGAACGTGCTGCTTTGCCTTCCCTGTAAGCACCTTCTGCCAATATTTGTAGCAAGCTCACTAGACAGTGCCCTTCCTGAAAAAGCAAAACGTCTATCAACAAATCCTTAGTCACTCCAGATCCCGTACTGCGGTGTTGAGGGTAGCAGCTGTTATTCATAACGAACGATGTATTGAATGAAGATAGATCAAAAACTGGTTACGAAGACGTCATACAGCTTGATTTGATATTAGCAATAGTTAAGCGCTTAGTTTAATACTAAATCATATGTCACTAAGGCTACCCAATAACCTGAAAGCGAACTGCAGAATTAGCTCAATTTTGTAATAGTAATTATTTGAAAATAACTGCCGCTGCGTCAGCATCGACAGAGATTTCAGTTTTTGTTCTGCCATCCATATCTTGGGTTTTTGAAGTGTCCCTAAATCCTTTACAGTGAATCACGAGATGGTTCCTTCGAAGCATCCACAGTTGAATTTCCCTCCCCTCCCAATTATCGTTTTATCCGATCTTACACTGCGTCTGTAATGATCTCATCGTTGACAGAACGATTAATCTCAATTTGAATTCTGAGTGGCCGCGCGGTTCTAGGCGCTACAGTCTGGAATCGCGTGACCGCTACGGTTGCAGGTTCGAATCCTGCCTCGGGCATGGATGTGTGTGATATCCTTAAGTTAGTTAGGTTTAAGTAGTTCTAGTTCTAGGGCACTGATGACCTCAGAATTTAAGTCCCATATTGTTCAGAGCCATTTGAACCTTTTTTTTAAAGTCTGTTTTTAAAATTTTTCTTTCCCATTTCATTTTCATATGACAGCGGGTGAAATATTAAAACATTATAGAAAATACGGATTTAGTGAACAGCTAGAGTATCGGTCTCTTCTTTGAAGTGTGGCGACAAGTATTTTTATTGGTATTTTTTTAGGTATGCTGTCGTTCGTATTCGTTACCAATATGTCGTATAAGCACCTGTGGGTGGAAACTTGTACATCTACATTATACATTTATACTCCGCAAGCCACCCAACGGTGTGTGGCGGAGGGCACTTCACATGCCACTGTCATTACCTTCCTTTCCTGTTCCAGTCGCGTATGGTTCGCAGGAAGAACGATTGCCGGAAAGCCTCAGTGCCCGCTCGAATCTCTCTAATTTTACATTCGTGATCTCCTCGGGAGGTATAAGCAGGGGGAAACAATATATTCAATACCTCATCCAGAAACGCACCCTCTCGAAACCTGGACAGCAAGCTACACCGCGAAGCAGAGCGCCTCTCTTGCAGAGTCTGCCACTTGAGTTTACTAAACATCTCCGTAACGCTATCACGCTTACCAAATAACCCTGTGACGAAACGCGCCGCTCTTCTTTGGATCTTCTCTATCTCCTCTGTCAACCCGACCCACTACAGATCCCACACTGATGAGTAATACTCAAGTATAGGTCGAACGAGTGTTTTGTAAGCCACCTCCTTTGTTGATGGACTACATTTTCTAAGGACTCTCCCAATGAATCTCAACCTGGTACCCGCCTTACCAACAATTAATTTTATATGATCATTCCACTGCAAATCGTTCCGCACGCATACTCCCAGATATTTTACAGAAGTAACTGCTACCAGTGTTTGTTCCGCTATTATATAATCATACAATAAAGGATCCTTCTTTCTATGTATTCGCAGTACATTACATTTGTCTATGTTAAGGGTCAGATGCCACTCCCTACACAAAGTGCCTATCCGCTGCAGATCTTCCTGCATTTCGCTGCAATTTTTTAATGCTGCAGCCTCTCTGTATACTGCAGCATCATCCGCGAAAAGCCGCATGGAACTTCCGACACTATCTACTAAGTTATTCATATATATTGTGAAAAGCAATGGTCCCATAACACTCATCTGTGGCACGCCAGAGGTTACTGAGGCGACAAAAGTCATGGGACACCTCCTAATATTATGTCGGACCTCCTTTTGCCCGGGCAGTGCAGCAGCTCGACGTTGTATAGACTCACCAAGTCGCTGGAAGTCCCCTGCAAAAACAATATGCCACGCTGCCTCTATACCCGTCCACAATAACGAAAGTGTTGCCGGTGCAGGACTGACCTCTCGATTACGTCTCATGACTGTTCGATGGGATTCATGTCGGCCAGTTTCAGACGCCAAATCATTAGCTCGAATGGTCCAGTATGTTCTCCAAACCACTCGCGAACTATTGTGACCCACTGACATAGCGCAATGTCATCCACAAAAATTCCATCATTGTTTGGGACCGTGACGTCCATGAATGGCTTCAAATGTTCTCCAAGCAGCCAAACACAGCCATTTCCAATCAATGGTCCGTACAGTTGGACCAGAAGACCCAGTGCTCTCAATATAAACACAGCGCACACCGTTATGGAGCGACCACCAGCTTGCACAGTGATTTGTTGACAACTTGGGTCCACTGCTTCGTGTGGTTTCCTCCACACTCTAACCCTACCGTCAGCTCTTACCAACTGAAATGGGCTCATCTGAACAGGTCACGGTTTTCCAGTCGTCTAACCGATATGGTCACGAGTCCGGCAGAGCCGGTGCAGTCGATGTTGCGCTGTTAGGAGGACACGCGCGTCGGTCGTCTGTTGCCACAGCCACATAACGCCGGACTTCGCCACACTGTATTAATGGATACATTTGTCGTACGTCCACCATTGATTTCTGCCATTATTACACGCAGTGCTGATGTCTCTTAGCACTGACAAATCTACGCAAACGCTGCTGATCTCGGCCGTTAAGTGAAGGCGTTGTCCGTGGTGAGAGGTAATGCCGGAAATTTGGTATTCTTGGCACACTCTTAACACTGTGGATCTCGGAATTGTTGAATTCCCTGACAATTTCCGAAATGGAATGCCCGATAGGTCTGACTCCAACTACCATTCCGCGAGCACAGTCAGTTAATTCCCGTAATCACGTCGGAGTACAAGTGAGGACTTCGCCAAGGCACTGCCCTGTTATATCTAGTGTACGCGATACTACCGTAAGATAGGTCTGTGCGTATCGCTATCCCACGACTTCGTTGCTTAAGCGTAAGCCCCTGCTAAAAGCTGTGTTTACCCGCAGTGGTTTTATAGTTTCAAGTTTCTAATATATTTCAAGGTGTAAATAACTAAACATACATGTAAACACACGTACATACATTCCATAAGTTTGTCGGTATTTGTTTTTATACTGTTTTTGTATTGTTAGCAATATCGTTCATCAGTCGTCCCTTGAGACCCGTATCTCCATCTTGTTAATGACGTCGTTCGTTCGTCGGCGTAACATAGCGTTGCTTACTTATCCCAATAGAACGTGACTGAATAAAAGTGGAAAGATGTAATTGTCTTCTGCATAAGACACAATTCCCAAAACCAGAGCGACAGCTGTTTGGATCGCGGCGATACGTAATACCAGCGAACTACACTACTGGCCATTAAAATTGCTACACCACGAAGATGACGCGCTAGAGACGCGAAATTTAACCGACAGGATGAAGACGCTGTGATACGCAAACGATTAGCTTTTAAGAGCATTCACACAAGCTTAGCGCCGGTGGTGAAACCTACAACGAGCTGACGTGAGGAAAGTTTCCAATCGACTTCTCATACACAAACAGCAGTTGACCGGCGTTGCCCGGTGAAACGTTGTTGTGATGGCTCGTGTAAGGAGGAGAAATGCGTACCATCACGTTTCCGACTCTGATAAAGGTCAGAATTTAGCCTGTCGCAATTGCGGTTTATCGTATCGTGACATTGCTGCTCACCTTGGTCGAGATCCAATGACTGTTAGCAGAATATGGAATCGGTGGGTTCAGAAGGGTAATACGGAACGCCGTGCTGGATCCCAACGGCCTCGTACCGCTAGCAGTCGAGATGACAGGCATCTTATCCGCATAGCTGTAATGGATCGTGCAGCCACGTCTCGATCCTTGCGTCAACAGATGGGGACGTTTGCAAGACAACAACTATCTGCACGAACAGTTTGACGACGTTTGCAGCAGCATGGACTATCAGCTCGGATACCCTTGACGCTGCATCACAGAGTGCTTGCGCTTGCGATGGCGAACTCGACGACGAACCTGGGTGCACGAATGGAAAAACTTCATTATTTCCGATGAATCCAGGTTCTGTTCACAGCATCATGATGGTCGCATCCGTGTTTGGAGACATCGTGGTGCACGCACATTAGAAGCGTGTATTCGTCATCGCCATACTGGCGTATCACCCGGTGTGATGGTATGGGGTGCTATTGGTTACATGTCTCGGTCACCTCTTGTTCGCAATGACGGCACTTTGGACAGTGGACGTTACATTTCAGATGTGTTACGACCCGTGGCTCTATCCTTCATTCGATCCCTGCCAAACCCTACATTTGAGCAGGATAATGCACGACCGCATGTTGCAGGTCCTGTACGGGCCTTTCTGGATACAGAAAATGTCCGACTGCTGCCCTGGCCAGCACATTCTCACCAGTTGAAAACGTCTGGTCAATGGTGGCCGAGCAACTGGCTCGTCACAATACGCCAGTCACTACTCTTGATGAACTGTGGTATCGTGCTGAAGCTGCATGGGCAGCTGTACCTGTACACGCCATCCAAGCTCTGTTTGACTCAATGCCCAGGCGTATCAAGGCCGTTATTACGGCCAGAGGTGGTTGTTCTGGGTACTGGCTTCTCAGGTTCTATACACCCAAATTGCGTGAAAGTGTAATCACATGTCAGTTCTAGTATAATATATTTGTCCAATGAATACCTGTTTATCATGTGCATTTCTTCTTGGTGTAGCAATTTTAGTGGTCAGTAGTGTAATTCAATATCTGTAACTGACCGCTGTTGAAGTTCTTTGCGATAATGGAAAAGGACGTGTGACTACTGATTCGTACAGAACTCAGTCCTACCAGAGTGTTTATTAGATTTACTCCTTCGCTAACGTTTCCGAGACGCAATAACTTTGCCAACAATGGACTTGGGATTATATATCCGCCTAGACACCAAATCTCTTCGATGGTAGATTCAACATGAAGGGCCGCTGGAGTCGAGCGTCTCTGGACCTCATGACCTGATGTAAGCGCGTTGTCATTGTGTGTAAACAATTACGTGCAAAGATGACTGGTATAGAGTAATATCAATGGCAATGAGAAACTACTAAAACAGGTAAAACTTGAACACGGTACTGGGGTCCGACGCAATCCCTGTCAGCTTATATACAGAAATAGCTACTGAGTTATTCCTTCTCTGAACCTTGATATGCCATAAAAGCAGTTTTAATGGCCAGTAGTGTGCATTTCCTGTGGTAAGCGATTACAGAGCTCCCAGTTACTTATTCCATTAATGTAGTCCCGCAGACACCGCTTCTACGCGTTTCCCTCAGCCGGTCTCGTACAATTGCTTCCGTAACGTCATTATCTCGGCACATCTGCCACCCTTCCATCCCTAAGCAAATAGCCCGGCAATGGAGCTCCGGCGCGAGAAATATTGACTCCGACTCGATTTGCGCGCGAATAGCCCGTGCGCGATCGGGCGGGGCACGAACAATCGCCGGCTGGAAAGCGGGTCCGCCGAGGTAATACCGAGGCGAGGGGGCGTGGCCGGCCGCGGCCGTTAGCCACCAGCTGCGGACAGAGTTAAAGACGGCGGCGGCGGCGCGCCACTTTAGAAAACACGGCCGCGCCGGCTCACTGCGCCCGAATGGCGCGCCGCCCGCTGGCGCCAGCTTTGTCTCGCGACTTGTTAAATTATTCCGCGGCGTGCGCCCGTGGTGCGAGCGCGCCGGCGCGGATGCGCGCCTAACGCGCCGCGCCGGCCCGTGCCCGGGGCACGCGCCCCAGTCCCCAGTCCCCAGTCCCCAGTCCTCTGCCCTGTGGACGCCGGCGGGAGGCCGCAGCCGTCCGCTGTGTGTCCCCACACAGCCTGCCGCCGACTCTCTGTAGCCCACCTCTGCAACTGCTCCACACTCCCTAACGTACCAGTCCACGTCACCCTTACCGCTCAGCACCGCCTGTCGCCTAAAATCTGCGCCTGTCACGGTCGCCATCCGCAACGAAATCCCATGGCGGCTCAGGGACCGCTGACATTCGCAGGGAAACTCAGTCCAATATGGTTCAACCAATCGCTACCCTTCTGGTGCGTCCGGAACCGACACTCCACGCCGTAAAAGTCAACAGCAGCCTCACTGGCTGATGGGAAAATTCTATTTCTGTCACGGCCGGCCGTAGAGGCCAAGCGGTTCTAGGCGCTACAGTCTGGAACCGCGCGACCTCTACGGTCGCAGGTTCGAGTCCTGCCTCGGGCATGGATGTGTGTGATGTCATTACGTTAGTTACGTTTAAGTAGTTCTAAGTTCTAGGGGACTGATGACCTCAGATGTTAAGTCCATAGTGCTCAGAGCCATCTGTTTCACAGAGGAAGGCTGCACTGTAGTTCCTTCTCTAGATTGTCGCACAGATGACAAAATGGTAGATATCAAAATAGACGACAGAGGGATAGAGAAACAATTAAACTCGCTCAAAAGAGGAAAGGCCGCTGGACCTGATGGAATACCAGTTCGTGGCGCAGTGGTTAGACACTGGACTCGCATTCGGGAGGACGACGGTTCAATCCCGCGTCCGGCCATCCTGATTTAGGTTTTCCGTGATTTCCCTAAATCACTCCAGGCAAATTCCGGGATGGTTCCTCTGAAAGGGCACGGCCGACTTCCTTCCCCATCCTTCCCTAATCCGATGAGACCGATGACCACGCTGTCTGGTCTCCTTCCCCAAAAAACGACCAACGACGACGACGACGACGACGACGACGACGATACCAGTTCGATTTTACACAGAGTACGTGAAGGAACTTGCCCCCTTTCTTGCAGCGGTGTACCGTAGGTCTCTAGAAGAGCGTAGCATTCCAAAGGATTCGAAAAGGGCACAGGTCATCCCCGTTTTCAAGAAAGGGCGTCGAACAGATGTGCAGAACTATAGACCTATATCTCTAACGTCGATCAGTTGTAGAATTTTGGAACACGTATTATGTTCGAGTATAATGACTTTTCTGGAGACTAGAAATCTACTCTGTAGGAATCAGCATGGGTTTCGAAAAAGACGGTCGTGTGAAACCCAGCTCGCGCTTTTCGTCCACGAGGCTCAGAGGGCCATAGACATGGGTTCAGAGGTAGATGCCGTGTTTCTCGACTTCCGCAAGGCGTTCGATACAGTTCCCCACAGTCGTTTAATGAACAAAGTAAGAACATATGGACTATCAGACCAATTATGTGATTGGATTGAGAAGTTCCTAGATAACAGAAGGCAGCATGCCATTCTCAATGGAGAGAAGTCTTCCGAAATAAGAGTGATTTCAGGTGTGACGCAGGGGAGTGTCGTAGGATCGTTGCTGTTCATAATGTACATAAATGAGCTTGTGGATGACATCAGAAGTTCACTGAGTCTTTTTGCAGATGATGCTGTGGTGTATCGAGAGCTTGTAACAATGGAAAATTGTACTGAAATGCAGGAGGATCTGCAGCGAATTGACGCATGGTCCAGGGAATGGCAATTGACTCTCAATGTAGACAAGTGTAATGTGCTGCGAATACATAGAAAGATAAATCCCTTATCATTTAGCTACAAATTGCAGGTCAGCAACTGGAAGCAGTTAATTCCATAAATTATCTGGGAGTATGCATTAGGAGTGATTTAAAATGGAATGATCATATAAAGTTGATCGTTGGTAAAGCAGATGCCAGACTTTCATTGGAAGAATCCTAAGGAAATGCAATCCGAAAACAAAGGAAGTAGGTTACAGTATGCTTGAATACTGCTCAGCATTGTGGTATCTGTACCAGATAGGGTTGATAGAAGAGATAGACAAGATCCAATGGAGAGCAGCGCGCTTCGTTACAGGATCATTTAGTAATCGCGAAAGCGTTACGGAGATGATAGATAAACTCCAGTGGAAGACTCTGCAGGAGAGACACACAATAGCTCGGTACGGGCTTTTGTTAAAGTTTCGAGAACATACCTTCGCCGAAGAGTCAAGCAGTATATTGCTCCCTCCTACGTATATCTCGCGAAGAGACCATGAGGATAAAATGAGAGACATTAGAGCCCACACAGAAGCATACCGACAATCCTTCTTTCCACGCACAACACGAGACTGGAATAGAAGGGAGAACCGATAGAGGTACTCAAAGTACCCTCCGCCACACACCGTCAGGTGGCTTGCGGAGTATGGATGTAGATGTAGATGTAGAATCATTTTGAGCCAATTTTGTCACTGTTACCAATCGTGACAATCAGAGGCCACTCGATTAATGAATGGACCACTCAGATTAAAGAAATACGAGGATCACTGCAAAAGAAATGCACACTATTTTTGTAAAAATACAGTTTTCATTCTGCATGTGTGAAAGTCTTATAGTGTGTAGATACATCCTTCTCGCTTGTTTTCAAACTTAGTTCAACCTATTCCCGTGAGTGGCGCTGTCACAGCATGTCTTCAAGATGGCTGCTACACGTGCTGTCACAGAATTCCTGTGCCGTGAAAACGAGACAGTGGGAAACATCCACAAGAGGTTGAAAAGGTGTATCGAGATGCTGCTGCCGATCGCAGTACAGTTAGTCGGTGGGCAAGCAGGTTACGTGATGAAAGCGAGCATGGCAATTTTGATGACTGTCCTCGCAGCGGCAGGCCTCGTACTGCACACACTCCAGACAATGTGCAGAGAGTTAACGAATTGGTCACTGCCGACAGACGCATCACAGTGAACGAATTGTCACGCTACGTTGGGATAGGGGAAGGAAGTGTTTGCAGAATACTGAAAGTGTTGGCGTTAAAAAACTTTGTGCCAGGGGGGTTCTCAGGATGTTGGCAGTGGCTCACAAAGAAACCAGAAAAACGGTTTGCAGCGAACTTTTGGAACAGTACGAGAATGGTGGAGATGAATTTCTTGGACGAATTGTGACAGGTGATGAAATATGGCTCCATCGTTTTTCACCAGAGATCAATGGAGTGGCATCATGCAAATTCACCCAAGAAAAAAAAATTCAAAACCACACCTTCTACTGGAGAAGTTGACTACGGTGTTTTTCGATTCCGAAGGACTCTTGCTTGTGGACATCGTGCCAAATGGAACCACCATAAATTCTGATGCATATGTGACGACACTGAAGGAACCACGCTCGACTGAGTCGTGTTCGACCACAACGGCAAAAGCTGGACGTTTTGCTGTTGCACGACAATGCACGGCTACATGTCTGTCAAAACCATGGAAGCGATCACAAAACTCGGATGGACAATACTGAAACACCCGCCTTACAGTCCTGACCTGGCTCATTGTGACTATCATCTCTTTGGGAAACTGAAAGACTCTCTTCGTGGAACAAGGTTTGAAGATGATGACTCCCTTGTGCATGCTGCCAAACACTTGCTCCAACAGATTTTACTGTGCGGGCATACAGGCGCTGGTTCCAAGATGGCGTAAGGCAGTTGAGAGGGATGGAAATCATGTGGAGAAATGAAACCTAAAGGATGTATCTACACACTGTAAAACTTTCAGACATATAGAATAAAAGATGGAAAAAAATAGTGTGCATTTCTTTTGGAGTGACCCTCGTATTTCAGTCTGCTGCCATCTCTCTGAAGCACCCACAAGTGCTCAAAGTTCCACAAACGCACATATCAACGGCTCCCTCAACACTCACCTTTGCCTGTCGACCAAGATAAATTCCTGTCATCGTCGCTAACCACAAAGAAATCGCATGACGACACAAAAACCTCTCAAATCTTTAGAAAAATTCAGTGCGATTTTCTCTGTCCTTGTGTGTCCAGAACCACTCGAAGCTCCCTAAATAGAAGTCAACAATAGCCTCATCACTCAGCATTGCCTGTCAACCAACACGTGTTCCTGTCATGGAATTGCATGACGACCGAGGGACTACTCACATCCATAGGAACATTCGGTCCAACTTGGTTCATCTGGTACGTCCAGAAACGATGCTCAAGAATATTCAAGTCAAGAACAGTTTCGCCGCACTGTATTCATGCGCAAACTCTAATTCTGTCGCAGTTAACAATCGCAGCGCCATCACTTTACAACCTAGGGGTCGCTCACTTTCGTGAAATACTTTAGTCCAGTTTCGTTCAGCCTGCTACTCCCTGTACGGAGCGTCCCAAAGTGTTCAGGACTCCTACACGTCAACACCAGCCTCACTGTCCTTGATTGCCTGACGAAGAGACTCTAGTCCCCTCATGGTCGCCATGATATTTTTCACAGATCCATCTTGCGTAATAGCTACCGCTTCATGTGAGGCCCCTAACTACAAATACATCTGCATCCCGGTGTATGGAGGAGGGTACTTCGCGTACAACTGTCATTTCCCCATCCCAATTTCCTACTCCGGTAGTGAATGGTGCGTCGGAAGAACGACTGCGAGTAAGGCTTTGTACGAGGTGCATTCAAGTTCTAAGGCCTCCGATTTTTTTTCTAATTAACTACTCACCCGAAATCGATGAAATTGGCGTTACTTCTCGACGTAATCGCCCTGCAGACGTACACATTTTTCACAACGCTGACGCCATGATTCCATGGCAGCGACGAAGGCTTCTTTAGGAGTCTGTTTTGGCCACTGGAAAATCGCTGAGGCAATAGCAGCACGGCGGCCACGGAGAGTGTCTTTCATTGTTTGAAAAAGCCAAAAGTCACTAGGAGCCAGGTCAGGTGAGTAGGGAGCATGAGGAATCACTTCAAAGTTGTTATCACGAAGAAACTGTTGCGTAACGTTATCTCGTTGTGCGGGTGCGTTGTCTTGGTGAAACAGCACACGCGCAGCCCTTCCCGGACGTTTTTTTTGCAGTGCAGGAAGGAATTTATTCTTCAAAACATTTTCGTAGGATGCACCTGTTACCGTAGTGCCCTTTGGAACGCAATGGGTATGGATTCCGCCCTCGCTGTCCCAGAACAAGGACACCATCATTTTTTCAGCATTGGCGGTTACCCGAAATTTTTTTGGTGGCGGTGAATCTGTGTGCTTCCATTGAGCTGACTGGCGCTTTGTTTCTGGATTGAAAAATGGCATCCACGTCTCATCTATTGTCACAACCGACGAAAAGAAAGTCTCATTCATTCTGTCGTTGCGCGTCAACATTGCTTGGCAACATGCCACACGGGCAGCCCTGTGGTCGTCCGTCAGCATTCGTGGCACCCACCTGGATGACACTTTTCGCATTTTCAGGTCGTCATGCAGGATTGTGTGCACAGAACCCACAGAAATGCCAACGCTGGAAGCAATCTGTTCAACAGTCATTCGGCGATCCCCCAAAACAATTCTCTCCACTTTCTAGATCGTGTCGTCAGACCGGCTTGTGCGAGCCCGAGGTTGTTTCGGTTTGTTGTCACACGATCTTCTGCCTTCAGTAAACTGTCGCATCCACAAACGCATTTTCGACACATCCATAACTCCATCACCACATGTCTCCTTCAACTGTCGATGAATTTCAATTGGTTTCACACCACGCAAATTCAGAAAACGAATGATTGCACGCTGTTCAAGTAAGGAAAACGTCGCCATTTTAAGTATTTAAAACAGTTCTCATTCTCGCCGCTGGCCGTAAAATTCCATCTGCTGTACGGTGCTGTCATCTCTGGGACGTATTGACAATGAACGCGGCCTTATTTTAAAACAATGCGCATGTTTCTGTCTCTTTCCAGTCCGAAGAAAAAAAATCGGAGGCCTTAGAATTGAATGCACCTCGTATGATTCTCCCTAATTTTACGGTCATGGTTAGTTCGCTACATATATGTAACATATTGATGGACTTGTGTGTGTGTGAAATCTTATAGGACTTAACTGCTAAGGTCATCAGTCCCTAAGCTTACACACTACTTAACTTAAATTATCCTAAGGACAAAGACACACACGCGGGACTGCTACGGTCGCAGGTTCGAATCTTGCCTCGGGCATGGGTGTGTGTGATGTCCTTAGGTTAGTTAGGTTTAAGTAGTTCTAAGTTCTAGGGGACTTATGACCTAAGATGTTGAGTCCCATGGTGCTCAGAGCCATTTTTGAACAAAGACACACACCCATGCCCGACGGAGGACTCGAACCTCCGCCGGCACCAGCTGCACAGTCCATTACTGCAGCGCCCTAGACCGCTCGGCTAATCCCACGCGGCTATTGATGGACTTCCATGGGTATGTATATACAGGAAATTTTAACAGTAAACGACACTGTGAAGCATAACGCCTCACTTATAACGTCTGCAACTAGATTTCAATAAGCATCCCTGCGACACTTGCGCATTTACGTAGTCTACCAGTGAAGAAATGGGCTGCTCCTTTTTGGGCCTTCTCTGTGTCCTCTATTAATTCTACCACATTAAATGTCCCATCCCAAACTGCAGACCAGTACTCAAACAACGATTTGACGAGGATTTTGTAACGTACGTCCTTTGTGACTGTACTACACTTCCTAAGAATTCTTCCAGTGAATCTCAGCCTGGCATCTGCCTATCCTGTGAATAGATTTAAATCGCTCCTCATGCATACTCCTAGATGTTTAATGGATGTGTCTGTTTCAGGTACTGTTCTGCAATGTCGTAATCAAAAAATAACCGGTTTCCCATCTATTTAGAATTGCTTGTGTTGAAGGTAAACTGATAATTGTTTACCAAGTGACTATCTTCTTCAAATCTTGCTGCATTTTGCTACAGTTTTGAAGCGATGGGACTTCTCTACGTACAACATAATCGTTGCCCAGGCTCCGACGCAGAATGACCCAGGACAGCATAGATGCCGGTGACGTGCTAGTCCGCTGGTAAAGTGTACAACCCACACAGGAGTTGTATGCGGAGCCAGAGGCCAGCTCACGGGAATGATGATACCCTGGAAGGGACGCTTTCGAAGTTTGCAGATTAAGAAGAACAACAACTTCAATGGTCTCTGAAAACAGTCACTTTAATATTGCCTGGAATAGTGACAGAATCTGTTCATGAGCTCACAATTTTTTTCGTATTTTTGCAGCAAATATTCTCACTTATTCACGTTAATGATTATTGCAATTGTTTAATAAGCCTCTGCATCATGAATGGCAGCTGAATTTGACACTTTTAACGTTTCATGTCCAACACTACTCGGCACTGAAATTCCAGCGCGTTAATATTATCAGCCGTTATTCAGTTATCTCTTTCGCACAAACCTCTGCGTGCAATGACTATTGGAGTTATGAAAAATGAAAAAAAAGGACATTGTAACAACATTATTGATCGACATTTGGTCGGGGAATTTTCTTTATAGAACAGAAAGACTCGTGTATTTTGGCGTGTAGTACGTGCAGAGCCAATGAAATATAATGCCTTTTACTTGGTCATTTATTTCGAAAAACACATTATAAATTGCAGGAACTGCGTTCACACACTGGTGACGACGTCACTTTCACGAAGCCGCAATTAATCGTCTTTCTTGTCCGCACCTTTCGTTTTAGACGGACATGTATGGCCCTTGTGTTTTTGGAACGAAGCTTAGTTCGATCACAGATAACACGCCTTCTCGTGGTTCTCGATCGTTACTCTATTAAACAAGTACTACTTTCCATTCAAATAATCGCACAGTTATAAATTTTACTGATATAGAGTAGACACCAACATGGTTGGCTCATATTTCTTTTTAACGAACGTTTCTCGCTGACCTGTGGACCTTCAATTGTTTCGCTTCCAGATTCCTCCCAGATGTTAGACATAAATAATTAACATAAATAATTACTTTCGTCGAGCATGCTTCATTATTTTTTTACAGGAGCATTTTAAGTTCAATACCAAATAAAAAACGTAAGAAATTATTGCACATAAGTATTCATAATAGAAAAATTACATGAATTCCACTGTAGTGTTCTTTAAGATCGTGTATTATCCTTTGATATACGTTTCAAGCCCTCACGTATTGCTCCGTGGATGTGCGTGCTTGGAAACTGTTGCGAACAATTATGTTCGTATTGGTTACGTCAAGAGTGGCAACATTTTGTTATCCGCATTCTCTGTTATCAAAGCCTGAATATCTTTGTGGTTCACACACACTTTCAACTAAAGATGTGCAATAAAGAATGCAGAGTTAAAATCATAGAGTTTTTTTTGTTCGTAACTTTGTTGCTTATTCTGCTTAAAGTGAAACATGCACAGTAATGTGTTAATGCACAATTGTATTTAAGAAGAAGAATCCGCAATCGAGTATACAGGCTTTATAGCTGTACAGTAGCGATTATTTATATGTACAAGTCAGAATTATTGCAGTTTAAGGGAAAAAAAACGAAGTTTTGGAGAAGGAATTGTTCTCATTGTGGCTCTATTATTTCTATCTGACATTACCTAAGAACAGTGTAACCAAGAAATTTACCTTGAATCAGCATAAAAACACCGCAGAAATCTATATATTTTTTAAATTAGTTTAAAAAAAGAATTGACGTTGTTCGCACTAGGAAACTGATTTATCATGATTTTTTATATATGGTATAAGTGAATAAGACATAGAGCTGATTAAAACGTTTTCTATTTAGAAATTTAGTTATCAATAGTACACTTCAGTCTTCTGTGCTAAGATGTGAAAATATAGATGAAATGACCAGAAAGGTTGAGCAACATCACGTCATTAACAAATATACAAGGGTATTTAAAAATAATGGAACGTCGATCAGGAAACGCTTTTACAGCATTTAAATGAGGATGTATAATAAATAGTAGCTCGATCTCACATGATCTGACGGTTTAATCTAAATCCCACCTGCGCCGTATAGTCCAAGGTAAGAGAATTTTAACAATTTCTGAAACCCTATATCATGGCAGGCAAAATTTGGCTGTGCACCACAGTGATGCATGAAGAAGGTGATCCACGTAGTAGTGTGATGTCTGTGAATGGAGGCAAAGTATGGCGCAAGAAAAGGAATGCTGCTATCTGCGGAGGGGTCTGAGGGTTAGCAAACGTTACGTCCAATACGAATTTAAGCGTCTGATTTTAAATCTGTTTAACAGCTGGAGAAATAACCCAATGGCGTGTCTACAAATGTCTAACGACTCCAAAAAAATCGAGATAACCTGTTTGTCAAGTCCATGCTTCCACCTTAAGGTACTGAATTTGCATTCTCAGGTTACTTACTTTTTCCATGTATGCATAACTTTCTCAGTGATGTAAAGTTGAGTTCCAACGAGCTTGTGAATATTACTTACGTAGTTTCCGGCCCACCATTTTACGGCGTTCAGCAGTGACTGGATAATTCTTTCGCCTCAATGATGGCAATAGGTAGTCGAAGAATATGGCACTCACTCCCTCTGATAAAATTTCTCTCAAACTTATCCCACTTATCCATTAAAATACCAAAAACACTGTCTTTCCAGCCATTTGCATAAAAACCCATTCTTAAAATATAAAAGAAATCAGTTATATTGTCAGGTTACAGCATACAGAGAGCATGAAGTGCAGGTTGTGTTATACTCCTGTTTGCAACTTACACTCCAGACAGAAAATATAAGCTTCAGTCTTGGTAATACTGATTCTTAAAAGTTGATGGAAATGTTTGAAGTGTAAGTCCCGATCACATAGCGCACTTAATATTTTTTCATTTGAAGGAACATTTCTTCGCCAATGTAAATGCTAACGAAGATAGTAAACGTGATAGTCGCAAACGTTTGTAGTTCGAGTGCTCTGTCAGATTGGCGTAAAATATAATTGTAAAGTTATTATTAGCCGAGTATTTCAATGCATCATTCGCCTGTAGCTCAGTTACCTGAGTCTGTATGTTTCCTGGAGCTCTGAGACCATTTTCAGTACTTCAAAATGATTTTGGAAGAAGCAGATCTCACCTGCGTAGTTGGAAAGTTCAACAAACTTTACTTTCAAATTGTCTTCAATTAATTCTATCGACTGAGCACTACTTTTTTCTTTAATCTGTCCCGAAATAATGGTGTAAGATCTGGTAAAAAAAAAAAAAAAGCTAGCTCTATTAGCACCCCATGTCAGGCCTTGTAGAACTCTCCAGCAGTGTTCACTTGGTGCACCGCCAAGTGTTGTTGCGTTTCATTTCATACATTTCCTAACTGCTTACTGTGCAGCTGTTGGGCGCCAACTTCATAATAGTTATGAAGAAAGCTATTTTATCAATAATAGCCAATGACTTACAAAGTTTTAGTGAACAATACTGAAATGATGTTTTGTAATGAATATAATTCAAACAGGCATTAAAACATAACAATATACTTGAGTTATTGCACAATGTGTCTTGTGTAATTACACAACTTTAACTGTCAGAATTCAGCACGTGTCTCCAGCCACATCTTCCTCTTCGTCCTGTGGTATTTTATTAACGATTGTATTTCCATGAGCCGTCTCACTAGCCTTCATCAAGCACTGTGCCATCTGTCAGTTCGTTCCTTGACATTTTTGTTTCTCTCGGTGGCATCTGGTCGTCATATCTACATCCACTGAAAAATAAAAAACGTTACAACCTCAAGGACGGAGTTCAGTGGCACCAGGGTATAACATGTGCGTAGTGATTCATTTGTCGCGCTCGTCAGCGATCAGATGAAGGTGCGGAGGCCCGTCTGTGCACCCTCTGTTTTGACTCTGCAGGCATTACGTGTGCTGAGTTTGGAGCTGATCAGTTCATGCAACATTCATTCTATGGTACAACCATGCACTCCGACAATGATCATGCACATCCGATGGTACAATGTTTGTTACTAACTGGTAATGCCGTGTTCCACGACAACACGGCGTCTGTTCACACAGCTCTCGGCGTCCAGGACTGTTTTCGTGAGCACGAGGATGAATTGCCGTATCTCTCCTGGCCAAAACAATCACCAGATCTCAATATCATTGCGCCTTTGTGGTTTGGAGAGGAGTGTGCGCTATAGCTACTCACTGCCATCGTCGTTACCTGCGCGTGGCTCTATTTTGCAGGACGAATGGTATAAGATTCCCTTGAAAACCATACAGGAACTGTATTTACCCAATCCCAGACCACTGGGAGCAGTTTTGAATGCCAACTGTTTTCCTACATCGTATTAGGCACTGTCAAGTGTTGTGTTTGTGGTGTATATTTTTGTTCAGCCGCTGTATGTAATGCCTGTTTCTATTCTAATTAGAAAATCATTGACAAAATGCTATTTGCACCTGTCCATAATTCCTGATCCAACATCATTGTGTCTTACAGTCAGGTCCCCCTCTATAACTGATTGCGTCAAGGACTTACTCCTGTGAAAGTCTACCATGTAAAATTTCGCATTTTTTTTCCTTGTTTGCTTTCCACTGTATTGTTGTGAAAGGTGCCACTTTGTCTATAACCCGGAAAAAAAATCGTTGTTATTAATGCTTGACTTTCGGTCAGGTGAATACAGGGTTATAAATACAAAATCAAATAGGGGTGATGCAGGAGTAGGTTTAATAATGAATAAAAAAATAGGAGTAGGGGTAAGCTACTACAAACAGCATAGTGAACGCATTATTGTGGCCAAGATAGACACGAAGCCCACGCCTGCTACAGTAGTACAAGTTTATATGCCAACTAACTCTGCAGATGACAAAGAAATTGATGAAATGTATGAGGAGATAAAAGAAATTATTCAAATGGTGAAGGGAGACGAAAATTTAATAGTCATGGGTGACTGGAATTCAAGCGTAGGAAAAGGGAGAGAAGGCAACATAGTAGGTGAATATGGATTGGGGCTAAGAAATGAAAGAGGAAGCGTCTGGTAGAATTTTGCGCAGAGCATAACTTAATCATAGCTAACACTTGGTTTAAGAATCATGAAAGAAGGTTGTATACATGGAAGTACCCAGGAGATACTAAAAGGTATCAGATAGATTATATAATGGTAAGACAGAGATTTAAGAACCAGGTTTTAAATTGTAAGACATTTCCAGGGGCAGATGTGGACCTGACCACAATCTATTGGTTATGAACTGTAGAATAAAACTGAAGAAACTGCAAAAAGGTGGGAATTTAAGGAGATGGGACCTGGATAAACTGAAAGAACCAGAGGTTGTACAGAGTTTCAGGGAGAGCATAAGGGAACAACTGACAGGAATGGGCGAAAGAAATACAGTAGAAGAAGAATGGGTAACTTTGAGGGATAAAATAGTGAAGGCAGCAGAGGATCAAATAGGTAAAAAAACGAGGACTAGTAGAAACCCTTGGGTAACAGAAGAAATATTGATTTTAATTGATGAAAGGAGAAAATATAAAAATGCAGTAAATGAAGCAGGCAAAAAGGAATACAAACGTCTCAAAAATGAGATCGACAGGAAGTGCAAAATGGCTAAGCAGGGATGGCTTGAGGACAAATGTAAGGATATAGAGGCTTATCTCACTAGGGGTAAAATAGATACTGCGTATAGGAAAATTAAAGAGACCTTTGGAGAAAAGAGAACGACTTGTATGAATATCAAGAGCTCAGATGGAAACCCAGTTCTAAGCAAAGAAGGGAAAGCAGAAAGGTGGAAGGAGTATATAGAGGGTCTATACAAGGGCGATGTACTTGAGGACAATATTACGGAAATCGAAGAGGATGCAGATGAAGATGAAATGGGAGATACGATACTGCGTGAAGAGTTTGACAGAGCACTGAAAGACCTGAGTCGAAACAAGGCCCCGGAGTAGACAACATTCCATTAGAACTACTGACAGCCTTGGGAGAGCCAGTCATGACAAAACTCTACCATCTGGTGAGCAAGATGTATGAGACAGGCGAAATACCCTCAGACTTCAAGAAGAATGTAATAATACCAATCCCAAAGAAAGCAGGTGTTGACAGATGTGAAAATTACCGAACTATCTGTTTAATAAGTCACAGCTGCAAAATAATAACGCGAATTCCTTACAGACGAGTGGAAAAACTAGTAGAAGCCGACCTCGGGGAAGATCAGTTTGGATTCCGTAAAAATGTTGGAACATGTGAGGCAATACTGACCCTACGACTTATCTTAGAAGCTAGATTAAGGAAAGGCAAACCTACGTCTCTAGCATTTGTAGACTTAGAGAAAGCTTTTGACAATGTTGATTGGAATACTCTCTTTCAAATTCTGAAGGTGGCAGGGGGAAAATACAGGGAGCGAAAGGCTATACACTATTTGTACTGAAAGCAGATGGCAGTTATAAGAGTCGAGTGGTATGAAAGGGAAGCAGTGGTTGGGAAGTATTGGAGGGCAGCGTGGAGGCTAAAAATCGTAGAGGGAGACCAAGAGATGAATACAGTAAACAGCTTCAGAAGGATGTAGGCTGCAGTAGGTACTGGGAGATGAAGAAGCTTGCACAGGATAGAGTAGTATGGAGAGCTGCATCAAACCAGGCTCAGGACTGAAGACCACAACAACAACAATAATGCTTGCTTATTCATAGCGACTTCTTTAATCAGCACAATGGACAAAAATTTAGTCAGTCCCAGGAAACGTCACGCCAATACCATGCAACACTGCCTATAAACTTGATATAGTTTGGCGGGTAAGAGAGTCCCCAAGTTTTTTCGGGCAGGCTTATCGCATATGCACCTGAAGCTACCAAATTGTGCCGATCTGTACTGCTTCGTTTGATCCGCTGTTACAAATTGTCCAACACATGTACTGTGGGCTTGAGATCGGGTGATTTATAGGGTCAGTCGGTGTTAGTATTCGTCAAACCACGAACAGTGGGTCCAACGCTGCCACGCGGCTGCTGTGAGTGTCCACAGTGCACTCAGCGTGGATTTTTCGAATCCTGCAAAACGTCGCTGAACCACCTTAGGTCTGAACTGTACCCTCCACACACTCTGGGTTACGCACTTCGCACGGCCCTCGGTGCACTCACAGCCTCGGATCACTTGGAAAGAGGCGAAATGCCGGCTCTGCGAACCTCCGTCCAGTCGCCCCCTAACCCATCTTCTGTGTTGTGTGGCCCGTTCAAGACTTGCAGCTTTACACTGAGGAGACAAAAGCCGTGGTGTGGCGATATGCATATGGCGGTAGTATCGCGTTCACGAGATATAAAAGGGCAGTGCGTTGGCGACGCTGTTATTTGTACTCGGGTGATTCATGTGAAACGGATTAACAGGCTATGAACACGGAATGGCAGTTGGAACTAGAAGCATGAAACATTCTGTTTCGGAAATTGTTAGTTAATTTAATATTCCGAGATCCACAGTGTCAAGAGTGTATCTAGAATATCAAATTTCAGGCATTGCCTTTTACTACGAACAACACAGTGGCCGATGGGCTTCAATTTACGATGGAGAGCAGCGGCGTAGAGTTCTCAGTGCTAACAGACAAGCAACACTGCGTGAAATAACCACGAAAATGTATGTAGTACGTATGACAAACGTATACGTTAAGACAGTGCGGCGAAACTTGGCGATAATGGGCTATGGCAGCAGGCGACCTTTCTAACAACAGGACATCGCCCGCAACACCTGTTCTGGGGTCGTGACCATATCGGTTAGACCATAGAAGACTGGAAAACTGTGGCCTCGTCAGGTGATTCCCGATTTCAGTTGGCAAGTCCCAATGGCAGGCTTCGAGTGTGGTGCAGACCTGACGAAGCCATGGACTCAGGTTGTCAACAGGGCTATGTGCGAACTGGCTGTGGCTCCATAATGGTGTGGATGTGTTTATATGGAATGGACTGAGACCTCTGGGAGAACAGAAACGATGGTTGACTGGAAATGGTTACGTTGGGCTACATGGACTTTCATGGACTTAACGATCCCAAACATCAATGAAATTTTTATGAATGAGAATACATCATATCATTGGGCCATATTTGTTTGGTTTGAAGAGCATTCTGGACAATTCGAGCATATGATTTGGCCACCCAGATCGCCCGACATGAATCCCGACGATCATTTAACGAATATAATCTAGAGGCCAACTCCTGCACAAAACCCTGCACAGGCAACGCTTTCGCGGTTATGGACGGCTGTAGGCATAGAGATGGGGCCCCTCCACGCCCGCACCAACGTGGTGACCAAACCAAAAGTTCTACTGTCACCTCCGTAAACATGTTAGTTATCTAGTAAGTGGATCACAGGATGCTGGGCTGTGATGTTGTCCGTGCGTCTGGGTAAGACTACGAATTAACACGGTCCACCAGGTGATAGATAGTGGACGAAACGCGAATGAGGGTAGCAATTTGAAGAGCAGAGGGAAAAAAGTGCCAAGGTTGGTGCCGTGGGGAAAAGACCTCTGTGACAGTGGGATGGGTAGTAAGAGCGGTAGTGGCTTGCTAGCTGCTATAGTTCATGCAAGGTTGGGTTTGTTAGTGTGGGTATCATGCATCATTACTGTGGCAAGCGATGGAGATGTACCCGAGTTTGCTGCAGCTGCTGCATTCCTGGAACAATCAGGATAGTTGTATATTAGTGGGAGATCGGCCATAGATCATCTCACTATGTTGGGGGGGGGGGGGGGGGGGGAGCCAGTTATTTGGCAAGAGTGTTCCAACTGGATATACAGTAATGGTGTCTGATTAACAGGGGCTCACCTGTACCGTTGTGTTTTCGTGTACTTGGCCATAGATGTTAGGTCCTTACAAGTATGTCTTTTGGTCTTTTATGTTCCCATCTATGGTTGTGGTCGTAATTCCCCAGATTCAGAATAAACGGGTTCTGCGAATGTCTGGAGTTTCTGTATAGTCTTGTGGTGAGTTTGTGGATTACCTCCGTGAGAGTCTCAAGTGTCGGTATTCCCGGTGAAGGCCCGCGATGCGTGTGTATCGTGGAACATTGCTTATGATTTTGAGTACTTTGTTTTGTATGAGCTGCAGACGGCGCAGGCGTGTGGGCGCAGCATATCCCCAGACAGGGGCTGCGTACGGCATCAGGGGTCGAATAAGCGTCATGTACATGGACATAGACACACTCCTATTCATTGTGCTACGCCTGTTGAGCATAGGGTATAGCTGTTTGAGCCTCGCGCTTGCTCGGTTGGACATGTGCTGTATGTCCCCCCCCCCCCCCCCCCCAAACTAATTTCCGGGCCAGCCAAACACCGAGGTATTTGACTTTCTCGCGGAAACGTATTGGGCGTCCATGTAGAGTTATTGGTCTGCAGTATCGGTGTTTGCGCAGTTGCTTTGGTCTTCTAGTGAACAGAACGGCTAGCGTGGGTCAACGAGGTATCCCATGACTTATCGCCTCAGTTTATTGTCCGGTCAGATTTTTGTAGCATTTTCGTTTTTCAGCGTCCTTTAGAATACTTACGGAATTGGTTAATATCACTGTATCACTTCGCGTGTAACAACGGCAATATTTTACTGTTGGCACAACAGCAGTGGCATCCACATCGTACGTTGTTATTTCTGCATGAAGAGAATGTGGGCCATGAAAATATTCAGCACAATTGTGTGTTCTCCTTTCGATATCGATGCTGTTGGAAGTCTTCGTGTTGTTCATTCACAACAATTCGTCAAACATGCGACAGCAATCTTTTTTTTTCCCCCTCCTCTCCCGAAATTTACTGTCGAAAGATCCGAAACGGAGTGAATGGAAGCATAACGTTGTAAACGTGTCAGCTCGCAGCAGTTTGTGTGCGTTGCTGTTGCCAGATCGCTGTGGGAGATTAGTATCGACCGGACGGGAGTAGCGGCTTCCGGTCGCACACACAATCGGCAAATAATGTGACGATTTATGACCAGTGCTAACTGGGGAAGAGGAGAGAGAGAGAGAGAGAGAGAGAGAGAGAGGGGGAGGGAGAGAGAGAGAGAGAGAGAGAGAGAGAGGGAGAGGGAGAGAGTGGAGTGGCACAGACCATAAATAAGAGGCGGACGCACTTGTCAGCGCTGGCGCTGGTGCCGATTAAAACGGCCCGGCTGCCATTGAGGCGAGGTGCGGCGATGTGCAGCCGGTGTGCCGCTGATGGAATTAGGTACTCGATGGCCGGAAAGCGGCCGCACTCACAGGCACCGGGCTAATCCTGTACTGGGCGGCCGCAGTCGGCCCGTTGCCCCGCAATGCAAACAGACCGACGGGCCGGCACGCTTCCGGGACCTCAACGCAAACAACCACTCAACTCACCCGGCTCGACTCGCGTTCTTTCAACGGACAAGGTACCGCTCTGGCCACGATTTAACATCAGATCCATATTTGTTAAATTCACCATTGTTCAATATCTACAAGCTGGAGTCCAACTGAAAGCAATTTGTTTCATACCTTTATCCAGTTGAAGATACGCTGAAGAGCCAAAGAAACTGGTACATCTGCCTAATATCGTGTAGCCCCCCCCTTCCCCCCGCGAGCATAAAGAAGTGCCGCAGCACGACGTGGCATGGGCTCGACTAATGTCTGAAGTAGTGCTGGAGGGAACTAACGCCATGAATCCTGCATGGTTGTCCATAAATCCGTAAGAGTACGAAGGGGTGGAGATCTCTTCTCAACAGCACGTTACAAGGCATCCCAGATATGCTCAATATTGTTCAACTCTGGAGAGTCTGGTGTCTAGCGGAAGTGTTTAAACTCACAAGAGTGTTCCTGGAGCAATTCAGGACGTGTGAGGCGTCGCATTGTCCTGCTGGAACTGCCCAGCTCCGTCGAAATGCGCAATGAACATGAATGGATGCAGTTGGTCAAACAGAATGCTCACGTACGTGTCACCTGCCAGAGTCGTATCTAGACGTATCAGAGGTCTCATACCACTCCAAATCCACACGTCCCACACCATCACAGAGCCTCTACCACTTTGAACAGTCTCCTGCTGACATGCGGGGTCCATTGATTCGTGAGGTTGTCTCCATACCCGTACACGTCCACCCAGTCGATACAGTTTGAAACGAAACTCCTCCGACCACGCAAAATGTTTCCAGTCATCAATGTCCAATGTCGGTGTTGACGGGCCCAGGCGATACGTAAAGCTTAGTGTCGTGCATTCATGAAGGATGCACGAGTGGGCCTTCGTCTCCGAATGGCCATAGCGCTGATGTTTAATTGAATGGTTCGCACGCGATATTTGTTGATGGCCCAGCTTTTAAATTTGCAACAATTTGCGGAAGGGTTACGCTTCTGTCACGTTGAACGATTCTCTTCAGCAGCCGTTGGTCCCGTTCTTCCAGAATCTTTTTGCGGCCGCAGAAATGTCGGCGATTTGATGTTTTATCGGATTCCTGATATTCAAGGTACAATCGTGAAATAGTCGTACGGGAAAATCCACACGTCATCGCTACCTCGGACATGCCGTGTCCCATCGCTCTTGCGCAGACTATATCACCACGTTCAAACTCACTTATGTCTTGACAACGTGCCACTGTAGCAGCAGTAACCGATCTAACAACTGCGCCAGACACTTGTCTTACATAGATGTTGCCAAACGCTGCGCCGTATACTGCTTGTTTACATATTTCTGTATTTGAATACTCATGTCTATACCAGTTTCTTTGGCGCTGCAGTGTATTTTATTACATGCACTTGAAGTTAATAAGGTTCTTTTCTTTCTCACTCTTCGATATATTCTGTATTATATTACTACTGAGTGTCAGTCGCACTAAAATTTGTCGTCGGCCGGGAAACACTCTGTGGCAATGTTATCTGGTGCTTTCCCGTCTGTAAGCGAAACACACGCAGGGCTGGTGCAGTCTATTAGGTTGGTGCATAAGATTGTAGCGTCTTTGTTTTGCGTATTAGTATTGATAGCAGCGGAGGCAGTCAGCAACATATGTGTCGTGTATGGGGATAATGCCACAGGACAGAGTTCAGCAACGAAATGGTTTTCGGTCCTAAGGGGATGTTTTAAACATTAGTGGCTCTCCACGTTCAGGAAGTCCTTCGGCGTTTAATGAAAAACGTTTAAAAGCATTAACCCACAATGATCCACGCCAGCGCACTCGAAAAAAATGCTTCAGATGGCTCTGAACACTATGGCACTTAACTTCTGAGGTCATTAGTCCCCTATAACTTAGAACTACATAAACCTAACATAAGGACATCACACACATACATGCCCGAGGCTGGATTCGAACCTGCGGCCGTAGCGGTCGCACCTTTCCAGACTGTAGCGCCCAGATCCGCTCGGCCACACTGACCAGCAGCGTGCTTGAGAACTGGCAAATGTGATGAAGTGTTGTAAGGTTGCGTGATCTCCTGACCTTCATTTCTTCATATTCAGACCACACCATCGTATTCTGCAAATCAAGACGTTTCATTCGAGCCCAAACTCGATGGGGTAGAGTCAATTTTACATATTTCCATTTAATCTATATGCAAATCTAATAAATAAATCGTAAGTGCGCACCGAGATTAAAAAGTCGAGGGTGGCATACACAAACAGTGAAGACATGGCGTCCACAGGAGTTTTTGTTCGGCGGAGGCAACCAGCCCTCTGGAAACTCTGTAGGAGGGTGAGTTAGCACACAGGTAACCTCCTATTCCGAAAGGAACCAGGAAATTTGTGTATCAGTTTATAAATAAAAGTTTCACTTGATTTTCTCAGATTTTGCAATAAATAATATTTTCCGTTCTTTTAATGTTCTTCTTAGACTAACTAGCAATATTCTAGTACCCAAGTATCACACTAGTTATGTAAGAAAATAGAATATTTTTGTGTCTTTTCCTTACAGCAGACGACTCCATAAGATATTTATTGCTGAAAGTTTTTCAGGCATTTCTTTTTGGTACTTTAGGAGCGTCTGTCTGACTTCTGTAGTAGTGTGGGGTGGAAATTGCTTCTTGCAGGAGCCAGAGGGTACTTGTCAGATCAATCTGTTGCGCAACTCGTCAACATAACATCCACACACTTACAGTGTCGTAATTCCTTCGTTGTGTGACATTTGCATGCAACGGGGAAGGCTCATAAATCGAATGATGGCTACCGCATGCTTTAACCCAAAATCCCAAAAATCAGAGGGTGGTCATATGTGCATCTTTGTTTCTTCGTCAGCGATTGGCTAGTGAACAACACCTACCATTCGTATCCTCCATCGTTAGTGCCGATGAGAAATGGTGTTTATGCTAAGTAAATAATTGAGGACGTAGGTAGCAAGTGCTACTTCGAGATGAAGATGTTGGCACAGGAGAGGAATTCATGGTAGGTCGCATCAAGCCAGACAGAAGACTGATGACTCATAAAAAAAAGAAAAAAAAGTCTGGGTTAGCCCGAACAAAGCTGCAACTCCTCGTACAAAGACCTGCGAGCATCCACAGAAAATAAAGTACCGACGGTGTGCTTCCCCGAGGTGTCACCATCACTGCTCACATTTATTGTCAACAACTGTGGCGTCTTGCAGAAGACTGTGTAAAGTGACGCTACTTCACAATAACGCCTGCCCGCATTCTACTGCACTGACAGAGAAAACACTGTACAGGTGGTAGGCTGGGAAGGCATTCCACACCCACCTTATTCGGCTTTTCTTGCACCCTCAGACTTTCACCTTTCCCACTCTCTATCGAACCACCTTCAACGAACTTCTTTTCGGGATGAAAATGTGGTCCGAACCTGGCTCGAGTAGTTCTTCGCTCAAAACCACGTGATTTATACAGTTGCGGAATGGAAAAGCTACCCCGTCTTTCAAATTCTGATGGTGGCAGGGGTCAAATACAGAGAGCGAAAGACTATTTACAATTTGTACAGAAACCAGATGGCAGTTATAAGATTCGAGGGACATGAAAGGGAAGCAGTGGTTGGGAAGGGAGTGAGACAGGGTTGTAGCCTCTCCCCGATGTTATTCAATCTGTGTATTGAGCATGCAGTGAAGGAAACAAAAGAAAAATTGGGAGTAGGTATTAAAATCCACGGAGAAGAAATAAAAACTTTGAGGTTCGCCGATGACATTGTAATTCTGTCAGAGACAGCAAAGGACTTAGAAGAGCAGTTGAATGGAATGGACAGTGTCTTGAAAGGAGGATACAAGATGAACATCAACAAAAGCAAAACGAGGATAATGGCATGTAGTCGAATTGAATCGGGTGATGCTGAGGAAATTAGGTTAGGAAATGAGACACTTAATAGTAAAGGAGTTTTGCTATTTGGGGAGCAAAATAACTGATGATGGTCGAAGTAGAGAGGATATAAAATGTAGACTGGCAGTGGCAAGGAAAGCTTTTCTAAAGAAAAGGACTTTGTTAACATCGAGCATAGGTTTAAGTGTCAGGAAGTCGTTTGTGAAAGTATTTGTATGGAGTGTAGCTATGTATGGAAGTGAAACATGGACGATAAATAGTTCAGACAAGAAGAGAATAGAAGCTTTCGAAATGTGGTGCTACAGAAGAATGCTGAAGATTAGATGGGTAGATCTCACAACTAATCGGAGAGAAGAGAAATTTGTGGCTCAACTTGACTAGAAGAAGGGATCGGTTGATAGGGCATATTCTGAGGCATCAAGGGATCACCAATTTAGTACTGGAGGGCAGCGTGGAGGGTAAAAATCGCAGAGGGAGACCAAGAGATGAATACACTAAGCAGACTCAGAAGGATATAGGTTGTAGTAAGTACTGGGAGATGAAGAGGCTTGCATAGGATAGAGTAGCATGGAGAGATGCATCAAACCAGTCTCAGGACTGAAGAACACAAGAACAACAACAATAACAACAACAACTATAACCCCAGCGTTGATAGACTTTTGTAAATAGTGAAGGAGAATATACACTTCTGGCGAGTAAAATTGCTACACCAAGAAGAAATGCAGATGATAAACGGTATTCATTGGACAAATATATTATACTAGAACTGACATGTGATTACATTTTCACGCAATTTGGGTGCATGCATCCTGAGAAATCAGTACCCAGTACAACCACCTCTGGCCGTAATAACGGTCTTGACACATCTGGGCATTGAGTCAAACAGAGCTTGGATGGTGTGTACAGGTACAGCTGCCCATGCAGCTTCAACACTATACCACAGTTCATCAAGTGTAGTAACTGGCGTATTGTGATGAGCCAGTTGCTCGCCCACCATTGACCAGACGTTTTCAGTTGGTGAGAGATCTGGAGAATGTGCTGGCCAGGGCAGCAGCCGAACATTTTCTGTATCCCCGTACAGGACCTGCAACATGCGGTCGTGCATTATCCTGCTGAAATGTAGGGTTTGGCAGGGATCGAATGAAGGGTAGAGCCACGGGTCGTAACACATCTGAAATGTAACGTCCACTGTTCAAAGTGCCGTCAATGCGAACAAGAGGTGACCGAGAAGTGTAACCAATGGCACTCCATACCATCACGCCGGGTGATACGCGAGTATGGTGATGACGAATACACGCTTCCAATGTACGTTCACCGTGATTTCTCCAAACACGGATGCGACCATCATGATGCTGTAAACGGAACCTGGATTCATCCGAAAAATGACATTTGGCCATTCGTGCACCTAGGTTCGTCGTTGAGTAGGCCTACGCCATCGCAGGCGCTCCTGTCTGTGATGCAGCGTCAAGGGTAACCGCAGCCATGGTCTCGGAGCTGATAGTCCATGCTGCTGCTAACGTCGTCGAACTGTTCGTGCAGATGGTTGTTGTCTTGCAAACACCCCCATCTGTTGACTCAGGGATCGAGACGTGGCTGCACGATCCGTTACAGCCATGCGGATAAGATGCCTGTCATCTCGACTGCTAGTGATACGAGGCCGTTGGGATCCAGCACGGTGTTCCGCATTACCTTCATGAACCCACCGATACCATATTCTGCTTACAGTCATTGGATCTCGACCAACGCGAGCAGCAATGTCGCGATACAATAAACCGCAATCGCGATAGGCTACAATCCGACGTTTATCAGAGTCGGAAACGTGGTGGTACGCATTTCCCCTCCTTACACGAGGCATCACAACAACGTTTCGCCAGGAAACGCCGCTCAACGGCTGTTTGTGTATGAGAAATCGGTTGGATATTTTCCTCATGTGAGCACGTTGTAGGTGTCGCCACCGGCGCCAACCTTGTGTGAATGCTCTGAAAAGATAATCATTTGCATATCACAGCATCTTCTTCCTGTCGGTTAAATTTCCCGTCTGTAGGACGACATCTTCGTGGGGTAGCAATTTTAATGGCCAGTCTCTTTATTAACTTATGAAAATATTTACAAAATTATCACGAACATAATACTTTTTTGCCTAGACATTAAACACGTATATGATGCTTAAGTAACGTTATTCTCCGTGTTTTCTTTATTTTTATGAGACAAGTTTTTGTTAACATGCTCGATCTACGAAATTGTACATTATGTCTGTGTGTGTGTGTGTGTGTGTGTGTGTGCGTGTGTGTGTGTGAGAGAGAGAGAGAGAGAGAGAGAGAGAGAGAGAGAGAAATAGACGGTCAGAAGGATGGTCCGAACCGAGCCATCACTCTGTACATTGCATGTGCGAGAGAACTGAACGTTACGTTTACCGCCTTGGTCTATAACTTACCATACATGTACTCACATGGCTAACTCGAAGCCACTGACAAAATTTCACAGATTATTCACGAATATTTGGTGACTATTTGCGCATGAGGGACCTGCGGCCTCCGGTGCCTATTTTCAGAGTGGTAGAGTCATTCGGGAAGTAACGAACTTTTTTCTACCGGAATTTTTATCGGATATAATCAAACGAAACTGTGTTTTACATGCAATTTTCGCGCTGCGGACGGCTGCCAGAGGTGTACTCTGCATCACAGTGCGGCCGGACAGGCGTCTACTGACCAAGCAAATTGTCAGCATTCGAGACAGGCCGGCTGGCGAGCGCGTGCTACGTACCGTACGGCTGCGCGCAATCCGTAGACCCTTACATTGCTTTTTCTGTTTCATTGGTGACTGCAAATGATGCCATTCCATTGACTGGGGCTTTGTTTTTCTGGCGTGGGATGTGATATCCATGTCTCATCACCAGTGACAATATGATTCAAAAATACATCACCATCCTTTTCATAAGCGACTGAAAAATGTCACTGCAGCTGCCATCCCTTTGTTTTTGTGTTCGCTTGACAAAATTCGAGGAATCCATCAGGAACACACATTTTTATAGTCCAGATCTGCTCTGGCAGTCTTGTACACAGTCCTGGAAATGTCTGTATATTGAGCAAGCAGTAAAGGAAACAAAAGAAAAATTCGGAGTAGGTATTAAAATCCATGGAGAAGTAATAAAAACTTTGAGGTTCGCCGATGACATTGTAATTCTGTCAGAGACAGCAAACGACTTGGAAGAGCAGTTGAACGGAATGGACAGTGTCTTGAAAGGAGGATATAAGATGAACATCAACAAAAACAAAACGAAGATAATGGAATGTAGTCGGATTAAGTCTGGCGATGCTGAGGGAATTAGATTACGAAATGAGACACTTAAAGTAGTAAAGGAGTTTTGCTATTTGGGGAGCAAAATAACTGATGATTGTCGAAGTAGAGAAGATATAAAATGCAGACTGGCAATGGCAAGGAAAGCGTTTCTGAAGAAGAGAAATTTGTTAACATCGAGTATAGATTTAAGTATCAGGAAGTCGATTCTGAAAGTATTTGTATGGAGTGTAGCCATGTATGGAAGTGAAACATGGACGATAAATAGTTTGGGCAGGAAGAGAATAGAACCTTTCGAAATGTGGTGCTACAGAAGAATTCTGAAGCTTAGATGGGTAGATCACATAACTAATAATGAAGTATTGGATATAATTGGGGAGAAGAGGAGTTTGTGGCACAACTTGACAAAAAGAAGGGACCGGTTAGTAGGACATGTTCTGAGGCATCAAGGGATCACAATTTTAGCATTGGAGGATAGCGTGGAGGGTAAAAATTGTAGAGGGAGACCAAGAGATGAATACACTAAGGAGATTCAGAAGGATGTAGGCTGCAGTAGGTACTGGGAGATGAAGAAGCTTGCACAGGGTAGAGTAGCATGGAGAGCTGCATCAAACCAGTCTCACGACTGGAGACCACAACAACAACAATCGACAGGCTCAGTTGCACCGTTTACCTAGAATTTACCCAGGTTTCAGTCGGGGTAACCCAACCTTCTTCAGAATAACAGTAACTACCGCTTGTCCATAGTGGACATCGTCAAGCTAAAACTACAAATCAATAAATTGTCGTCAGACTGTAAAAACTTAGCCGTCCGGGGTGGCCTAGCGGTTCTAGGCGCTTCAGTCTGGAACCGCGCGACCGCTACGGTCGCAGGTTCGAATCCTGCCTCTGGTATGGATGTGTGTGATGTCCTTAGGTTAGTTAGGTTTAAGTAGGTCTAAGTTCTAGGAGACTGATGACCTCAGCTGTTAAGTCCCATAGTACTCAGAGCCATTTTTTTGTAAAAACTTATCTGAAACTGCCTCGGCCCCACTTCACGACCGCGATGCAGCAGCCACGAGTGTTGTACTGGAACTCGTTGCTGCCGCATCGCGGTCGCGAAGTGGGGCCGAGGCAGTTTCAGATAAGTTTTTGCAGTCTGACGATAATTTATGGATTTGTAGTTTTAGCTTGACCATGTCCACTATGGACAAACGGTAGTTACTGTTATTCTGCAGAAGGTTGGGTTATCCCGGCGGAAACCTAGGTATATTCTAGGTAAACGGTGCAGCAAAGCTGTTGATTATTAAAATTAAAATTAATATTTATACAGTTGCTGACAGAGCCGCGAAATATTGAAAATATGTAACTAACAAATGTGACTGCAGATGAATTCCAGTTTGCTGAATTTTAAAAGCGGGCATTCTCATTGTAAATAATTTTTGTATTGGTACGTAGCTTCTTTTACATGATGGCTTCGATATCTTCGGCGTGTGATTGTTGTTTCCAGATTTTGTTGTTAGATGAGACCTAAAACTTTTCAGGATTGTAAAACTAAAATCCATTAGTAACTGCGAAATAATAAGTGTTCATACTTTGAACTTCTGTGTTCTTGAACATTTCAAATAACAGGTTGAGGAAATAATTCCCATCAGCTCCTGTGAGCTACAGCTTCCAGACAAATACAGGGTGAACGTTAATGAAACTGTTAAATTGCAGGGACAGATTCCTAACTGGAAATGCAGGAAAGAAGGTCCTATGAACAAGTGTTCGGAAATGCAACGTTGCCGCGGTAGATGTCGCTGACCAATGACAGTTCCTCTGGCTTTTTTTATGTTTATTTTATTTATTTTTAATGGCTCTGAATACTATGGGACTTAACATCGAAGGTCACCAGTCCCCTAGAACTTAGAACTACTTAAACCTAATTAACCTAAGGACATCACACACATCCATGCCCGAGGCAGGATTCGAACCTGCGACCGTACCGGTCGCGCGGTTCCAGACTGAGGCGCCTAGAACCGCTCGGCCACCCAGCCGGCCGCTCCTCTGGCCACGTGCCGTTTATTCTTTGTGTGTTGCAGACTGTGTTATTGATCCATCGTTCTGTAAGCAGCAGACTGGTCCGGTATTCACGTCGGCAAAAAGCTGAGGTGGTCGTGTAGGCCAAGCAGGTGGAAACGGTCGAGAGGCAGCACGGCTGTACCAAAACATTCTCACAGGCACCAACCATGCCACACAACATTTCAAACCCATATTGGCAGCTTTTGTGATCGTGGGACCTTTCAGAGAAACGAACGTGCAGGAAGGCGACGGACTGTGCGTACACCAGATCTGGAGGACCTGGCTCTGCAGCGTATTGAGACGAACCCTAGTACAAGCTCCAGGCAAGTGATCCGTCAACATAGTTAAGCCAAAGTACGATTACGTGTATCGTGTAAGACGTTGCATCCCATGGGGGACGCTTTGAACATTTGTTGTGTCGTGGATGCTATGCAGTTCTGTACTGTGTTCCGGGACTATTTGTTGTTGTTGCACGCACACCGTCCATTTCCGGTCACATATTCACAGGAACTTTTTTCCTCCATTTGCCGTCAGATATCAGTCTCTGCACTTTGTCGATTTTATTATTGTTCACCCTGTATAAAACTCGTGCAGCCTTCACAGTCGAGTTCACACGGCTCCCTTCTTGCAAATGCTCTTCCCGCCAAGCAAGTGGGAACAGCAACTACGTTTGTAGGTACAAAATCTAATTATTACAGTATTTAAATTGACTTATAAGCGGGTATATTCCGTATGTAAACAGGGAAAATGGTATTGGAAGTGTTGGAAATAACTGTATAGGCTATATGGACATTGATGATTGTCTCAAAGAACTTAAAACTGTGTTTATCTTGCCAGAATTCCCCATTAAAGCTGTGTGCCAGAATTCACCTCGCTGCGTGATTCTTCGTCTCGAACTTATTTCGTAAGAATATTCGTTCATTTATCGTACTGCAGTACATATGTAAGGTTTCTGTGTGTTATCGACGTGCGAGCAAACAATCTTTGGTCTTGTTGTGACACGGTCTTCGCCTCTGCACAGTCTGACACATTCTTAATTGAGGTGTGGTGGGTGATGGACGTATTTAGTAGTGCAGTGTGGGCTTTAATTGTACCTGTTGGATGAAGAAAGACTGATTGTAAAGGGCAACAAGGATGAATAACACGTATGTATTAGAAAGCGAAGAGACTATAAATTTTGAATAACCTTTTTTTTTTTTTTTTTTGATGAGAAGAAGCTTGAGGCGAGACTGCACAACTCCGCAGCTAGTTTGTAGTTTGTCAGTGTGATTATTCTCGGCTAGTTAACTTGTTCACTTGCTCAGAGCTGACCATCCAACTTCGCTGAGTCATGCATTAACATATTAACTGATTGAGTTGTCTGATTTTTGTAGAAATTTTCTGTTAAGATTGTATGCTTAAGTCATTGTTCACTTTGTTAAACATAGTATTGTTCGGACGTACGTTATGTGTGTGTAATATCTCTTTATATTCGATGGAAATGAAATGAGCGTTTGGCGTCATTGGCCGGGAGGCCCCTCGCGGGGCAGGTCCGGCCGCCATACCGCAGGTCTTATTACATTCGGCGCCACATTGGGCGACCTGCACGCCGGATGGGGATGAAATGATGATGAACACAACACAACACCCAGTCCCTGAGCGGAGAAAATCTCCGACCCAGCTGGGAATCGAACCCGGGCCCAGAGGACGGCAATCCGTCGCGCTGACCACTCAGCTACTGGGGCGGACTTTATATTCGATGAATTATTCTGATACAATTCTACCCTTGAATGACGTTTACTAATTTTCTATCTTCATACTCGCAGAATCCATGCGCGAAGTAGTTTCATACAATAGCTATGCCATGAGCGCATAATTATTCTTTGTAGTACTCTCTCTGGTGGTTGTTAGAAAAAAGCTTCCGAGATTGTCTTCGTGCCGATTAGCCTGAGCATTATTTGAAGAATTGTAATCTGAATATTGAGATTTATGACAAAAGATAACTGACACGAAATTGTACCATTAAAAGGGAAAAATATATATATTGCTCCTTCATACAAAAGGTGTGTAACAATTTAAATTATTTGACATTTGAGAATTAATGATATTCATCGATATATTGCGTAGTTGATAATCAGAAGCGAACTTCCGAAAGACTGGATACGAACCTGCATGTAATAACCCAAGAGCTCCATTACTTCTTCGGAAGGTTAAACTTCATCAAAACCAAATATCCGCTTGATCTGAGGTTTCCCGACTGATTATACAACGCTCCCAAAAATACGAGGCATTTGTACAGATTAGCAGACTGCCGCAAACCACGAGCCTGCAGAGAAGAAGAATCATCGCCTGATTTCATTCTAACAAGTAAAATTTCTGAATCATTTTGAGTGACTGAGTTATGACTGTGTTTCCTATTATGAATGATTGATTGCTCGAACGAATTGAGAACTACATAACTACAGCCGGCCGAAGTGGCAGTGCGGTTAAAGGCGCTGCAGTCTGGAACCGCAAGACCGCTACGGTCGCAGGTTCGAATCCTGCCTCGGGCATGGATGTTTGCAATGTCCTTAGGTTAGTTAGGTTTAACTAGTTATAAGTTCTAGGGGACTAATGACCTCAGAAGTTGAGTCCCATAGTGCTCAGAGCCATTTTTTTAAGTAACTACATAATTACATAGATAGGAGGAAAAATTACATGTGAAATCAAACGAAGTTTTAGTCTGTCTTTTTGAACATACAGGATGAGTCCCTAACTATTGCCATCTAGAATCTCCAAAAGTATGACAGGAGCTAAAATGTTTGTGCGAGAACGGGGCCACAATATGACGTTGGTTTTTTGTTGCTAGGTTGGGTCGCGTCACAGATACGAAGGTCAACTTTGTTTCCTTTTAAATGGGATGCTATAGTTTGGTACATATTTTCTGATAGCGGCTATCGAGACGAATCCAATGATGTGTAACAGTAAGGCCTTTGAAGGTCAACGAAGGTAAAAAAGGTGGCATGAGCGTCCATTTACAGAAGGTGTCCCAAGTGATGACCATCGGTATCAGTGGAGTACTGCAATCTTCTTATCGTGGATTGAGTGGTATTCCGTACCACTTCCGCACTTATCGAAGTACATGCTCTGACAATTCTCTCTCGTATATCGTGCGAATAGTAAATATTCGCCGAATTACGGCGTATCCATCTAACGTGCCACTGACATGTAAACACCATTAGATGGTTTCGCAATACAACGCTAATAGGAACGGTAAGACTAGTATCGTGGAATCAAGCGAATGTGAGTGATGTATTCCTTCGAAGAAGAAGTCGATATGCTTCTCGCTTACGGAGAATACCAACGAAAATCAGTGAGAGCTAGTCTTATACGCTGAAAGATATCCTCAACGTACTCACCCGACACATCGTACGTTTAAATATGTGTATGATAAATTGAGAACAACTGGATCTTAAATGTATCGGAAACATATCCGGCAAAGGAAAGTTACTAACGAGGAAACGGAAACTGGTACTCTTGCCACTACGGCTGAGGTCCTTGTGTTAGTTCGCGTCAAATCGCAAGGGAATCTGGCATGAGCCAGAGTAGTGCCGTTCGTGTTCTGCATCACCATAAATATCATCCTTACCATATCAGTCTCCACCAAAAATTAGGTGGTACGGATTGAGTGCGTCGCATTGAATTCTGCCGATGGGCTCAACTTCAGATTCAGAAGGTTGACACATTTATTAATTTGATTTTATTTACTGACGAGGCTACATTCACGAACCATGTAAATGTTAATTTACATAACATACATTATTGGGCAAGTGAAAATCATTGTTGGCTGCGGCAAGTTGCCCACCAAATACCGTGGTTGGTAAATATACGGTGTGGGATTCTGGAGGTCAGAATTATAGGCCCCTATTTCATCGAAGGAGATCTCAATGGTAGGAAGTTCGCCACATCTCTGCAAGAAACATGAGGTCTGTTATTGGAAGGAATACGTTTAGGAACATTTCGACATTTGTAGTAATGTCCTATGGGACCAAACTGTTGAGGTCAACGGTCCCTACGCTTACCCACTACTTAATCTAACTTAAACTAACTTAAGCTGAGCACAACACACAGACCCATGCCCGAGGGAGAAAGACGCCTTCAGGAACAAGGAACAGAATTTGGCATCAAACACGATGGCTAGAAATGAGTTGCAGAGACAATTCCTCAATCGTTTTACTGGACGCGGAGGGGATGTGTCGTGGCCGGCTCGTTCGCCAGACTTGGCGCCTCTGGATGTTTTTCTTGTGGGGATTCGTAAAAGACATTGTTTATAAAGACGTTCCAACTACACCTGAAGGTAGGCGAGAGGGAATAGTCAGAGCATGTGCTTCGATAAGTGCCGATGGGATGAGAAATAACACTCAGTCCATGATAGGAAGATTGCAGCTCTTCATTGATACCAATGGTCATCACTTCGAACACCTTCTGTAAATGGACGTTCATGCCACCTTTTTGACCTTCGTTGACGTTCAAAGACCTTACTGTTGCACATCGTTGGATTCGTCTCGATAGCCGCTATCAGAAAATAAGTACCAGACTACAGCGTCTGATTCAAAAAAGAAAGTTCACCTTCATGTCTCTGACGCGACCCCACCTAGCCAACGTAATATTATGCCCCCATTTGTCCCACGCAGCTTTTGTCCCACAAACTTTTCAGCTCCTATCATACTTTCGGAGTTATTCTTGGTAACAATAGTTAGTGATTGACCCTGTATACTTCATTCTAAAATCTTGGAATATCATTTCATAGGAATAGTTACTCTCGTCATTCCTCTCTTTAAACATTTCGCATTATCACATCTCACATTTTATTTAGAAATTGAAATCTAGCTTAGCCACCACCTGCTTGCTGTTTGCTATTGTGTTTTCGAGAAATCTGCAACAGCGCTGTCAAGACGCGAGATAAGTGGAAATTTTGAATAGGGCCAGATAATTGGCTTCACTTCAGCTGCCCATTGTATATAACATAAGTTGTCTCCAGGTCAGTTACACATCAATTCAAATTAGGTTCTGTTTATTCAGAGGTTAGCATACGAGTGTAAGTTGGATAACAGTTTGTGGATACATAGTTTTGCTAATACGCAGATTTTATAGAATCGGTGGTAAAGTTAGGCCTAATTCGACACAGAAACAAATATAGTGGAGAGGCTACACATACACAAAGATTACAAAACCGCTACATTTCAACATTTAAACAAGGCTCTCCAGCATAAAATAACAGACATAACAACAGCTATAGACCGATGTCAAGGTCTTTAGCGTATCACATCATATCACTCATCGTTGTCACAAAATCTTGCAAAGGATCCTTTTAGACGCAGTTGGAACATGTTAATACGCGGTAGCAACTGTCTGTCGTTCCGCACCGCAGTCACACGATGCTGATGAAGATTTACCCAACTCGTAGAGTGCGTCTGCACATCTTTCTTGGCTCATTCGGATGCGGTTCAATGTAGCTCGAATTTCCCGAGGCTGGCTGAATCCAGGGGGAAGCTTCTGGAGGCAAGACAGCTTCAGGCATTGTGAAGGACAGTTTTGTTGCCAGCAGCGTTTCAGTTCATCGATGGTATTGAATTCAGTTTCTGTGAGAATGGTGGCTGTGATCAGAGTGGAATGACTTGATTTTAGTCTTTTTAGCTCCGCACGGAATACATCATACAATATTGGAAGGTCAGTGTTATCAGCAATCTTTTGGTGTTCAGGCCATAGCGCGTGCTCTTCCGTCCGATATTAGGAGGTGGAATATGGCTCAGTGTAGGTAACCAGTGTGCGGGAGTGCATCGTATTGACCACTAGCAACGCGCATCACCTCTTTAAGTCGTACATCAGTCTTTTTTACGTGCGAACTTAAGCCAGACAGACGCACAGTAGTCTGCTGCTGAGTATACCAGCCGGCCGGTGTGGCCGAGCGGTTCTAGGCGCTTGAGTCTGGAACTGCGCGACTGCTACGGTCGCAGGTTCGAATCCTGCCTCGGGCATGGACGTGTCTGATGTCCTTAGGTTAGCTAGGTTTAAGTAGTTCTAAGTTCTAGGGGACTGATGACCTCAGATATTAAGTCCCATAGTGCTCAGAGCCATTTGAACCCATTTTTTGATTATACCAAACCGAGTGTTGATACCCAAAGAGTGTCTGCCGACGACCCCCAACGAGTGCCACAGAGCTTATGGAAAATGTTGTTTCTGCTTTTGAGGTTAGCACATATTGGTGTTCAGTGCTTCTTAAAGGAAATTGTTTTGTCTAACGTGATCCCAAGGCATTTTGAATGCGTGTTAAGATGAAGTTTGTCTCCCTTAAAATATCCATCGAGGGCTCCGTTCAAAGGTGTTCAAATACCCCTGCACTATCGACGTTTTTTCGGTAATCCTCGACAAATATCGGGCATGTCCAGCCAGAACAAATATGATCGCTGGCATCAGAACACGCTCACACTGAAGAAATACTGCCGCGACTGATCAGTGGTGCTGGGACGGCAGTGAGCGTGTGTGGCTGGAGGTAATGTACGAGGCGCTGGCGGTGGCTGTGCGTGGGCGTCGCCTGCCGCGATACGGCCCCCGACACCCGACACCGGCGGTCTTTACGGCGCTCCGCCCCTCCCCCACCCCTCCCCACAGCAAGGTGCGGCCGGCAGATAAGGCGCCCGCCACGCCTCTCCTCTCCTCTCCTCTCCTCTCCTCTCCTCGTAAACGCGGCTGCCGTCACCGCCGCGGGAGCCGCAGCTGAGCGGAGCGACGACCCGCTCCCATCGCCGGCTGAGGGAGTGCCGAACACTGCGCAACACGACGCAGAACGTGCTGTGGCCACAACAGCTCTGCACGCAAGACCGGGCTACGGCGGGGAACCATCTCAGTAATCTAGTCTGCCCCCGAACTACACTGAGCGGGATAGCGATATGCATGTGTATTTTCAACTTCTCGCGGCGTAATAAATAACCCATTAAATTTCGGGCATGCAGCCGCGCAAATAAAATTTTCTCCACTGATATTTCGGCCGCGTATCGTCCGGCCATCCTCAGAGTGAGTCCTGTAACTAGCACTATCGGTTCATCAACGTATTTTTCTGCCATATATTTAGCTTCCTTATTAAAACCATTGGTAGGAAAATGTGGACACAACATTCCTAATTCTATTGATTTTATTCAGAGACTTAGCAGTGTCAGGCTAAATAGTATGGATGTGCTTGTTACTTTTAATGTGGTATCATTATACACCAAGGTACCTTTAAAGGACTCTTTATGTCTTATCGGCCAATATTTTCTTAAGAACATTATGGCCTTATTTGAACATGTGCTTTTATCATCTTATTTTCAGTTTAATGGTGAATTTTATGAGCAAATTGATGGTGTTGCCATGGGAAGCCCCCTCCCTCCTCTGGTAGCTAATTTATTTATGGAAGACTTCGAGGACAAGGCACAGGACTCGGCAAGTTTTAAACCAACGATCTTCTAGAGGTACGTGGATGACACATTCGTGGTATGGCCCATTGGATGAATTACATCGATTTCTTGAGCATTTGAATTCCATTCATGCTAGAATTAAATTTACTGTGGAACTAGAAAAACGGCCTTGCCGCAGTGGATACACCGGTTCCCATGAGCTCACCATAGTTAAGCGCTGTTGGGTGTGGTCGGCACTTGGATGGGTGACCATCCAGGCCGCCATGCGCTGTTGCCATTTTTCGGGGTGCACTCAGCCTCGTGATGCAAATTGAGGAGCTCCTCGACCGAATAGTAGTGGCTTCGGTCAAGAATACCATCATAACGACCGGGAGAGTGGTGTGCTGACCCCACGCCACTCCTATCCGCATCCTCCACGGAGGATGACACGGCGGTCGGATGGTCCCGGTAGGCCACTCGTGGCCTGAAGACGGAGTGATTTTTTTATGGAAATAGAAATAGATGGCTGCCTCCCCTTTTTGGATGTTGCCGTTCGCCATAAAGGTGATGGCACATTGGGACATGCAGTATATCAGAAACCAACACACACAAATCTATATCTTCATGCCAGTAGCTGCCATCACCCTTCACAGACCATAGGTGTCCTTAAGACCTTAGTGCATTGGGCACACTGTATATCTGATAAAGACGATTTTCAAGAGGAGCTCACATACCTCAAGAGCATTTTCTCCATAACAAATTCGCAGAGCATTCGATGCAAAACCTAAAATTCAGGTATGTGATGGGGAAGAAGATAGTAATTCCTTCAGCTCTAGTGCGTTTTTGCCCTATGTGGATGCTCTTTCCTCGAAGATAGGCCGCATTCTTGAGAAACACTGTGTTAAGGTGATCTTCTGGCCCCCCAAGAAGATTGCAGCTTTACTCGGCTCTGTGAAGGACGATTTACAGCTTCGTAAAGCGGTGTGTATCAGATTCCTTGTGGAAATTGTGAGAAGTCGTACATAGGTCAAACAACACGCAACATTTATGAGAGGTGTGTGGAGCATCGAAGATAAACATGCTTATTACAGCCAGACAAGTCAGCTGTGACCGAACATTGTATTGATACAGGGCATTCCATGAATTACAGTGATGTGAAGATTTTAACATCCAACTCTTCTTTTTGGGAATCTGTCTTCAAGCAAGCTATAGAGATTAGATTACCTAATAATTGTAAGATGACAAGAACTATGCCACGTACATGAAGTCATCAAAGATCACGTAACTCACGTTGAGCGAACAGTAGGGCTGAACAAAATGACTGACAAGGCACAAAGCATCTTGTAGATGGTATTGTATGGACATATTGGAATAATCATTGTCGGGTGATGGTTTCAAAGTAATTCACACGACATAATAACTTAGTGGAAATGCGTCGATTTACTGGAGGCTAGTTTATCCCAGGGAAGTACCCAGAAATGACTGCGGCATGGGGCTGGGAAGCGGCAAAGGGAAGTGACAATAGGCAGCTTAGGGCGATTCAAGCTCTGAGAAAGTGGTAACGGGGCATGGCCTCCAGCTGCCTTAAGATGAGTGACAGTAAGTGGGTGGTTGACCCCATGCTGGTGTGCCGGGAACTTGTACGCCTGTTGATAAATGTCAGTCGTCCAGTTTTCAGTGAAACATGCAAGAAAGCCACGTAAAGCTATGGTGGAGCAGTCAACAGAGGTCAAAATATGTGTGTTCATGACTACAGCAACTTCATGCTGAATTCACGGTCCGCAGAGTCTGAAGTAAATCAGGTGAAGAGCGACAGAATGAAATAGACCGGTCTCCGATGGGAACGTAGGACCAAGGAATTTGAAGTACTCTCCTGGGAGTCAGAATTCCGGAAAAATTTGTGTTTGTGCAGACGCTAACCTTAATGGGTGGCCTGGGAGGAGCTAAATAGCAGAAGTTGAGAGGAAGGGAAATTTTGTGGGAATTTGTTCACTTCCCAGAGCAGGCATTGGTCGGCACTGGGAAGGGACGCATAATTAACGCGACTTGCGCTGCAATTGGCGTAAGTGATTTTGCTGGAGGGGAAACCGAGGTGAAGAGCGGACTGGGAGAAGTCCCCGTAGAGGTCTTCCGTTCCCAGCTTGCCTAGAGTGCGGACGTGGCGTTCTTTACTCAGCTTGCCTGAGAAAGAGTGAGTATCTCTGCAGTTTAGGACTTAGCAAATGGAACGATTGAGCTTGGAGATAGAAAGTTTTGGTTCAGCTATGTACTAAGCAAGATAGCTGGGAGTGAATAGACGAGTGCAGCCTTGCAGCACCACGAGGTCGGCCGATGTCTGCACAACGACGCCGCTCCGCCACGCTGTATTCGGTGATATTGCACCCTCTCCGGCCACTGGTTAATTTGTTGGATTACGTCGGCAAAGTTTCCAAGAAGGTTTCATGGGCCGTGTAGTGTAGAATTCTTCTCGCACTTCACATTACGCCTGGGTCAGTCGATAGGAATTACTTTTAGTTGTCACGCTTTACTCCACGCAAACGCAATTTATTACCACTGCCTGTTAGGAGAGTCATGTAATGTGATGATTGAAGGTCGTGAGTTACAAATAAATCTGTGCTAATCAACTGCATCTGTTTTCAATCAAGTAGTTGAAATCCCAAGTCACTTTCTTAATTAATTTTATGTTCAACATTTGCATCTGGTGTTCAATAGCTGAATATAACATCAATGTGCACCCCTTTTAATTAAAAGGGATCAATTCTGAATTAATTAATGTCAACACTGCTACCACAGTTCAATCATGAGTCACAGGGCCTTATTACTTTCTTTGCGTTATCTGACATTGCGGCAGTTTTGCACTCTCTGTTGATCTGTTAGTCAATTAACTGGGGGGAACACACACCAAAACCAGATAAGTGACGGGTGGGATGTTACATAATTTAATAAATAGAGATAGTGGTTTTAATTTGGACAAAGCATGGAATCCGGCTCTTGGGGTAATTAAACTGCAGAGAAGTCGTCATGGTGTCAGCGCCGCCGATCATACATCGATGAGCGAATCGAATGTCTGTACCCCTTCGTCACAGGCGGCGGATGTGTAAGCGGATTTCTCTGCCGCCGACAAGCATCTGTGACCCGCATGTGCAGTACCGCTGCGGTGGAGAATATAAGGCCGCGCTTGGCATCTTGTCGTCAGTCTTGTAACTCACTCTCAGGATGGCCGGACGATACGCGGCCGAGATATCAGTGGAGGAAATTTTATTTGCGTGGCTGCATGCCCGAAATTTAATGCATTAGCGATATGCATGTTTGCAGATACCGGTAGTGGTGTGCAAAAGGTATAAAAGGGCAATGCGTTAGCAGGGTTGTCATTTGTACTCCGGTGATTCTTGTGAAAACGTTTCCGACGTGATATGCCGCATGACGAGACTTAACGGACTTTGAACGCGGAATGGTAGGTGGAGGTAGACGCATGGAACAGTCAGTTTCGGAATTCGTAAGGGAATTCATTAATACGAGATCCACAGTGTCTAGAATTTGCTGATAATACCAAATTTCATGCATCTGAAAAACATTGGGAATATCATAAAGATATGTACAGCCAGTTCGTCGATTTTCAACGTGCATATGACAGCATCCACAGGAATAGCCTATATAATGCAATGTGTGACTTCAGAATCCCCCAGAAGTTAGTGAGAATGGTGCAAGCTTGTATGGAAGGATCAAAGGCAGCAGTACTTTTCCGAGGAGCCACATCAGAAACATTCGAGATTGAGACAGGCCTCAGACAAGGGGATGCTCTGTCATGTGTTCTGTTCAATGTCATCTTAGAGAAACTAATAAAAGAGTGTAGCCAACAGGAGTGGTCTGGAGTAGAGATGGACGGTAAGTTCAATTGTCTCGCATATGCAGATGACATAGTACTATTAAGTGAATCAAAGCACGAGTTGAAAGAAATGTACCAGAAAATGGACAATAATGCACTGAAAATAGGGCTCAAAGTGAATCGAGACAAAACAGAGTTCATGCAGTTAGGAAGAAGACAAGAGCAGGTGGAATTTCTTGAGATAGATGGCAAGAAGTTCAAGAGAGTAGACCAGTTCAAATACTTGGGATCTTGGTTTATCACGGACAACAACATAAAAATGGACATCAAAGAAAGAATAGCAGTGGGAACGAAATACATGCATTCCCTCAAAGAGACGCTCGGTTCTAAATCGATCTCAGTGAGCACTAAGATGAAAATCTACAACATAGTGATATGCCCAGCAGTAATGTACGGTTCGGAAACATGGAGCATGACCAAGAGAGAAGGGGAAAAACTATTAATATTTGAAAGAAGAGTAATGAGGGAGATATGGGGACCAGTTTTAGATAACGGAGAATGGAGGAGGAGGAAAAATGAGGAAATCTGCCTTCTGATGCGACAACCAACTATCCTACAGAAGATATAGAGCAAAACAATACAATGGGTGGGCCATGTAGCCCGTATGCCAGATGGAAGACAGGCGGAGATGGCACTAGCGGGGACACCAAACACCAAACGCCCCATTGGACGAACAAGGCAGCGCTGGATGGACGACCTGGCGAAGGACGTAGCAGCCCTGGTAACTGAAGACACCTGGAGGAGCCGGGCACAAAACAAGAAGGAATGGAGGCAGTTTGTGGAAGCAGAACGTGGTGTGCAGGGCCTGTGATCGGTGAATATCTGTCATGCATTACCTCTCACTACGAATAACGTAGTGACCGACGGCCGCCACTTATAGACCGAGAAAAGCGGCGTTTGCGCAGAGTTATCGGTGCTAATAGACAAACAACACCGCGTGAAGTAGACGCAGAAATCATTGTGGGATGTACCACGAATGTATCCGTTAGGACAGTGCGGCGGGATGTCGCGTTAGAGGGTTGTGGCGGCAGACAACCGATGCGAGTGCCTTCGCAAACAACACGACACCGCCTGCAGCGCCTCTCTTGTGCTCGTGAGCACATCGGTTGGACTCTGTTGTTGTTGTGGTCTTCAGTCCTGAGACTGGTTTCATGCAGCTCTCCATGCTACTCTATCTTGTGCAAGCCTCTTCATCTCCCAGTACCTACCGCAACCGACATCCTTCTGAATCTGCTTAGTGTAATCATCTCTTGGTCTCCCTCTACGATTTTTACCCTCCACGCTGCCCTCCAATACTAAATTGGTGATCCCTTGATGCCTCAGAACATGTCCTACCAACCGATCCCTTCTTCTAGTCAAGTTGTGCCACGAACTCCTCTTCTCCCCAATCCTATTCAATACTTCCTCATTAGTTATGTGATCTACCCATCTAATCTTCAGCATTCTTCTGTAGCACCACATTTCAAAAGCTTCTATTCTCTTCTTGTCTAAACTATTTGTCGTCCATGTTTCACTTCCATACATGGCTACACTCCATACAAATACTTTCAGCAACGACTTCCTGACATTTAAATCTATACTCGATGTTAACAAATTTCTCTTCTTCAGAAACGCTTTCCTTGCCATTGCCAGTCTACATTTTATATCCTCTCTACTTCGACCCTCATCAGTTATTTTGCTCCCCAAATATCAAAACTCCTTTAATACTTTAAGTGTCTCATTTCCTAATGTAATTCTTTCAGCATCACCCGACTTAATTCGACTACATTCCATTATCCTCGTTTTGCTTTTGTTCATGTTCATCTTATATCATCCTTTCAAGACACTATCCATTCCTTTCAACTGCTCTTCCAAGTCCTTTGCTGTCTCTGACAGAATAAATTTTCTAACCTACCTACCCAATTAAGGGATCTGACATTCCACGCTCCGATACGTAGAACGCCAGTTTTCTTTCTCCTGATAACGACATCCTCTTGAGTAGTCCCCACCCAGAGATCGGAATGGGGGACTATTTTACCTCCGGAATATTTTACCCAAGAGGACGGCATCATCATTGAACCATACAGTAAAGCTGCATGCTTTACGGCCGTAGTTTCCCTTTGCTTCCAGCCGTTCGCAGTACCAGCACAGCAAGGCCGTTCTGGTTAGTGTTACAAAGCCAGATCAGTCAATCATCCAGACTGTTGCCCTTGCAACTACTGAAAAGGCTGCTGCCCCTCTTCAGGAACCACACGTTTGTCTGGCCTCTCAACAGATACCCCTCCATTGTGGTTGCACCTACGGTATGGCTATCTGTATCGGCAAGGTTGGACCCTAGACGACTGGAAAACCGTGGCCTGGTCAGACGATTCCCGATGTCAGTTGGTAACAGCTGATGGTGGAGTATGAGTGTGGCGCAGACCCTGCGAAGTCGTGGAGGTAAATTGTCAACAACGTGCAGTACGAGCTGGTGGTGGATCTATAGGGCTCAGTACATTCTGGAACATTTCGAGTGTATGATTTGGCCATCCAGATCACACAACATGAATCCCATCCGACGTGAATGGGAGGTCAGTTCGTGCACAAAATTCTGCACCGATATCGCTTTCGCAATTATGGCGACTACAGAGGCAGCGCTGGTCAATATTTCTGCAGAGAATTTCCAACGGCTTGTTGAGTCCACGCCACGTCAAGTTGCTGCACCACGCCGGGCAAAATAGAGGTCCGGCACGGTATTAGGAGCTATCTCATGACTTTTATCACCTCAGAGTAAAGAACAACCTTCTCTACTTGCGCAGCACTAAAAAAGTCACTCCAGTTTTATTTACCAAATAACTGAGACGAAATCGGAGTGTACACTAATAAACCAAAACATTATTACCAGCCCATGCCGTCTTGAGCGTTGCGGCCACGCGTACAAAAGTATGTAAGCGAAGCATACGTGGACGGGGAATCGCTCTAGCGAAGATACGGGCTGCAAATGGAGAAATCCATTGAGATAAACGACTCTGCGACTCTGACAAAGGGCAGATTATTATTATGCAGAGTCTGTGGAGGAGTATCTTGAAAACGGAGAAACTAGTCGAATGTTTACGTGCTACTCTCGTGAGCACCTACGGAAAGAGGTAGGACAGTGAAGCTACCACTTGGCGGTAGATGGTTGGCGCACAAGACTCTTCACAGAACGTGGGGTTCGGAGGCTGGTCTGCTCTGCAAAGTGGGACAGATGGTAATCTGTGTTATCTCTGCCGAAACAGTACAATGCTGCTTTCATGCACAAGTGTTTCATAGCACACCGTTCACCGTTCGGCAGACCACCCCTACATGTTCACATGTTGACCCAACGACATCGTCAATTTCAACTGTTCAGCTGTGTGTGAATTCCTAAGAGACCAAACTGCTGGGGTCATCGGTCCCTAGATTTACACTACTTAAACTAACTTACGGTAAGAACAACACAGACACACTCATGCCCGAGGGAGGACTCGAACCTCCGGCGGGAGGAGCCTCGCAATCCGTGACATGGTGCCTCAAACCGCTCGGCCAATCCGGGCGGCAGTTAAGATTGCAGTGAGCATGAGACCAGCGGGATTCGATCTTCGAGCAATGAGAACGGGGTCGACTCTTCCGGTGAATCACATATTTGCTGCGCTAGGTCGATGATCGTCTCCACAAGTGCCGTCATCGAAGTGTGGTTGTAATTGAACAGACACTGACAGCTGCGAACCGCCTGAATCTCTTCATGTTTGACGTATTCTCCACGGCGATGTCGTCTTTCAGCAGTGTAATTGTCCCTGTCCTATGGAACCCATCTGAGTCGCTATGGGGTGCCATCATAGTGTTCGGAAATCAGCGACTCATTGTTTATGCGACCCGTTCGTAGACATGTAATACCACATACCACCACAAGCCTACCTACAAAATTCCTGATCCATGATACGCAGAATCAGTGATTTATTTTATTCCAAAGACTGACAAACAAGCTATTAAGCAAGCAGTCATAATGTTTTGGCTCATTGTATAGCAAACAGGAACTGATGAGATTGCCGAAACCTATTGAGTTTTCATAGAATCACCTCCGGGTAGGAGCTTTCTGTTCAAACCAGTAATACCGAATCTGGCTCTCTATCAAGTAGTGAAGTTCTGTGACACAAGTGTCAAGGTGATGGTCACGTCGCGCCGCAGTTGATACTAGCGCTGTTAATTCAGGCTACTCCCTCGACAAAAATTAGACTATCCTAAAAAACGAGAGGCACACGGCTCTGAAGAATACTGCATAGCACCATTAGAGCAGCCCCTGAATCGTCCTACAAAAGAAACGATTGTGTAGCCATCATTCGATTGACAGTTCGGTAAGCCGAAGGAACCCTATATGTACGAATGGCGCTACCAAAGGAAGACTGAGCGAGAAATAATAGTGAATTCTTAATCTGACGTTGAAACTCATGCTACAGACGGACAATAAGCGTCATGTCACTACAAAACAGTATGTAACTTAAAAAATTTCATTTCGACCAGTGATATGAAGCGTATTCCGTAAGTAAGGTCCGACCGGTCGCGAAATGGAAACCACAGTGGAAAACAAAAGTGTTTCACCTGCAATAGTTAGCCACACCTTCCAGCAACGTCTCTAAATAGTCGCCGTTCCACCTGTGACATTTGTCGTAGCATTGCACCCACTTTCCAATACCCTTGTCACATAAAATCATACAAGGCACCCGCCAGCACTTTTCGCCGATTCTCTACGCTGATCTGCATTTCGTTGTCTGTGCCAAAATGCTGTCTTCATAGCCAGCGGTTCATGTCAGCAGAGACGAAAATCAGAGGGAGCGAATTCCCAGCTGTATGGAAAGCGATCAAACACTTCCCATAGAAAACGCTGCCGCAGCGTCCTCATTGTCCCTACACAATGCGGCCGAGAATTGTCGTGAAGTAGGAAATGCGTGACATTTATGTTCTGCAGGGTGCATCAAATCAGGCGAAATCTCTCACGGGCATTCTTACTTGGCGGGAGACACTGTTTTCTAGGCATCTTCAAGTGCTCACTGTGCTCTCAGAACTGAAAACAGACGTGACACGATCAACGGCCAAACTAGAGATGCTGTCCAACACACCTACCCAAAGCTTTGTCGGATTTTCTCTGCGGTTTCCATTTCGCGACCGATAGGAACTTACTTTCACAATGGGCCTCGTAATTTTCTGTCTTTCTACTCAGAACACGATGGCAGCTAGCCCTTATCCTGAAAGAGATATCCCAGTGGCTTACGAAGAACAGTTTTGCTCTCTCTCTCTCTCAGTCTCTCTAGATAGCACTCATCAACAAGAGCTGAAATGTTTAGTTCGTTCAATATTGATTGGTACTCCTCCTAATCCTTATGCAAAGTAGCAGTTTGAAATGTGTCATATCAATAATACAGCATGGAAGCAGACAAGCACGTGCAACGGCGACAGTGTGGTTCCTCTGGAGAGAAGGGTGACTGCTTCAGAAATCCGCAAGGGGTTAGTAGCCACATGTGGGAAAACAGCACCAAGTCGCAGATCCGTGTTTCGTTGGTTACCAGAGTCCACAGACGGCAGGTAGGCCCCTACTGTTCTGAAAAACATAAAAGTCCTGGGGGTCCAGAAACAGGAAGAAAACAAACAATGTCCAGGGTGTCAACGACTTGACAATGAGGCACAGGCGAATCACGTTTGATGAACTACAGAATGCAACAAGTCTATTGCGCGGAACCCTCAGTACCATCATAAATGAGGAGGTACGTGCACATTAAGTGCCCAATCTCTCACTAGTGCGTAGAAGCAAAAGCGTGTGGAAATATGCCAACAGTTGATGCAGATCCACTGGAGTTATTTGAGCATCTGGTCACCGTCGACGAGTCATGGTTGTTCCATGAGATTCCAGGAAAGAAATGCCAGCCTACGGAGTGGAAGCATAGTGGGAACTCTAGTCCGAAGAAGTGACGGCCGGGACTACCCGTGCAGAAGCAAATGGCAACTGTGCTGTGAGATCAGGAAAGGATATTGTTGGTGGATTGGCTCTCTCTCAAAGCGACTCTCAACAGTGATCGGTACTGCCGTTTACTGTACGAACTCTGCCAACGCATTCAACGATGCAATTGGGCCGTGGCCTTCTTCTCCAGCACAATAACGCGCGGCCACATGCAGGTCACCAGATTATTGCCATCGTGCGTGAAACCAATGACGAACTTCGCGCAGTTGCCCATTAGCGGCATAGGGATAACCCTAAAGGAATGGTTTGCTACACAAACACGGGAGCTCCCAGAACGATGGCAGAAGTGCATAGACATGTTATTGTTGCTGTTGTTGTGGTTTTCAGTCCAGAGACTGCTTTGATGCAGCTCTCCATGCTACTGTACCCTGTGCAAGCTTCTTCATCCCCCAGTACCTACTGCAACCTACATCCTTCTGAACCTGTTTAGTGTATTCATCTCTTGATCTCCCTCTAGGATTTGTACCCTCCACGCTGCCCTCCAGTACTAAATTAGTGATCCCTTGATGCCTCAGAATATGTCCCATCAACCGGTCCCTTCTTCTAGTCAAGTTGTGCCACAGATTTCTCTTCTCCCCAATTATATTCAATACCCCCTCATTAGTTATGTGATCTACCCATCTAATCTTCAGCATTCTTCTGAAGCACCACATTTCGAATGCTTCTATTCTCTTCTTGTCCAAACTATTTATCGTCCATGTTTCACTTCCATACATGGCTACATTCCATACAAATACTTTCAGAAACGACTTCCTGACACTTAAATCTATACTCGATGTCAACAAATTTCTCTTCTTCGGAAACGCTTTCCTTGCCATTGCCAGTCTACATTTTATATCCTCTCTACTTCGACCATCATCAGTTATATTGCTCCCGAATTAGCAAAACTCTTTTACTACATTAAGTGTCTCATTTCCTAATCTAGTTCCCGCAGCATCACCCGATTTAATTCCACTACATTCCATTATTCTCGTTTTGCTGTTGTTGATGTATATAAACATAGGCGAGGAATATCTGTAACAGAATCTGTATGCGGGGGTATTACAAAGAATACTCTGATAAAATACTCTAATAAAAATATACTAACGAAGATCATTGCAAGGTGTCCTCCAATTACCCTACCCAATAAAACCGAACATTTAAGCGGAAAAAAGAGATTCTTCACTCCTCCTCATCTCTGCAGACCTTACTGAAACACCAGACGATCAAATTCAGCTGCGTAATTTAAACTATGTATTAAGGCGCAGCTTATACTCAGCGGATCGCAACAGCGAAAACTACACATCTCAGATGCAAGATGCAAGAACTCGAGAGTCACAAGCACGAGGCCGACTGGAACGTCTCAGACGTCTGTGCTCCTAGAGTAGAGGAGAGTGTTGTACCTTAATAAGTTTTGAAATAGAAGCTATTGCAAGCTAACACAGTTTGCATTTTCAAGAGAGGTTAAATTGTTACAACATTAGAGAAATTCAATTAATTTGCAAATTTCACATGTTGTATTATAGCTCTTCCGTTTGAAAGTGCAAGACTGTGCACGGCCAGCGAAGAATGACATAATCGCCCACATGATATATAGTTTTAAACATACATAGAATTCGGTTGAACACTAAATTATTTAACTGAAATAGCTGTAACAGATCCCACAGCATTTATATAAGTAGATCTGAAAATTTTTACAAATGCTGCACAAAACTCAACCTCATGTCTCCCGCCAAAACAAACAATATAAAATGCCGGAAACTCTTTGTTGCTGTCTATAACGCACCTCCCTTCATGTGATTCTAAAATCGGTCACTTAGAAACACCCTTGAGTGTATTGCTGAAATTTCCCCTGTAGATGTCAAAATGAACCGTCTCGGTTGGACTGGCAACGGTCAGATTGTTCCCCGTGGACTCATGGGCATTTAAGGGGCTCTGGAAAGGCTCAAAATCATGAAAAGTTCAATTTTTACTTTTTTGCGTTTTCTGAATCTGCAGACTACTACCTTTTAATAGATATATAATTTATTCAATTCCGAAGACTATAACTATTTTTAAATTTTTTTTGAAATGTGTTCTACATGGGCGTGACCCACTGTGGCGCTGTTAAACTGCTGTCAAATGGTATTATTATTAACGTCCGTGTTCATCAGGTACATTTTAGTGATGTGAGATAAAGTATGTGTTGTGGCTAACCTGTGATGGTTCAATATATATCGCTGGTGTGATTGTCGATTGTTTCATGTTTATTTACTCTGTCGTTATCTCGAAAATATTCGTAATTAATTCTGTTTCTTGAGTCTCTGTTTTGTTGAAGTATAATAATGAGTAAAAGTAAAGTTATTAGAAATCCTCTGAAGGCTTTTAAGAAAAGGAGAAATGTTGGAAAGCCAAAGGTATGTGTTATTACTGTAAACAATAAAGACGATAACCAAGTGAGTGAACCTAACCTCTCAAGTACACCTGCCCATACCAGTCAAAGTGGGAAAGAAAATACTTCACAGAAGAAGCTTGGTTCAATGAGTGAAAACTATGAATGTTTTATGGGCGAATCGGATGTGAATGAAATATTTGATATGTCGGTTCTCAAAGGAATTTTTTCAAACTGTGTAAGATGTATTCATTGTAGTGAAGCTGGTCTGGAACTCTCCATAATAAAGCACGTAGGACTTGCTAGTGAAATACAACTGAAATGTGATAAGTGTTCATACATGACCACCTTTTGGAACAGTGTTGCAGTAACTGCAACTGAAGAAAATGGTAGCAAAATTTACGAACACAACAACGAGCGATGCTTGCTTTAGACAAGGAACGCCTTCGGGCTGCAGACAGGGCTGTAAAGAGTCTAGAAATACAAGCAAGAGTAAACAGGAGGAGGAACAAGAGGAAGCTGGAGGAGGAGTTTGCAGAGGATGAAGATAATCCATCCTATGGACCTGGAATGTACTAAAAAGTTAATCCAATCTTTGTCGCTCGATTCCCAAAACTTTTATTTTCTCATACTAATTACATGTTTTCTAAGGATCTTCCAAACATATTTGTTTTAAACTTTCAGTAAATGTTACACAGTACCTTCTGCATAATTTAACACAGCCTTTTTCCAAAAAACTGTATATTTTTGAATATATAAATAAAAAATTGCAAAAAAATGTTGTGAATTTTCATTACAATTGAAAAAAAATCATCTTTAATAACTGAAATAAAATTTTGTAAATTCCCTGTGTTAAGTTGTAGCCCATATTCCAATAAATAATCTGTAAAAAGTTCAACTTCCTACCTCAAATACTTTGTGAGGAAAGCTGTAATTTATAAGCGTTATTTTAACATTGCAAGTATAGGGCGTTCCGGAGCCCCTTAATAAATTGGGTCCTGCAACGGATAACTACACTCTAAGACAAAAAAGAAAAAAAAGTCGCGCACCGTGATGGAAACATCCGAAAGAGACGGGAATCGGTAGATGTGATGTACAGGTACAGACAAACAAATGATTCCAATTTCACATAGTTGGATGATTTATTCAGAAGAAGGAGCTTCTCAAAGTGAGCAAGTCAATGTCGCGTTGGTCCATGTCGGTCCCTTATGCCCGCAGTCATTCGTCTTGGCGTTGACAGAATTGTTTGATCCTTCCTGAGGGATATCGTGCAAAATTCTGATCGATTGGCTCGTTAAATCGTCAAAATCCCAAGCAGGTTGGAAGGTCATACCCATAATACTCCAAACGTTCTCAATTGGAGAGAGATCCGGCGACCTTGCTGGACAAGGAAGGGTTTGGCGAGCACGAAAACAAGCAGTAGAAACTGTCGCCGTTTGATGTGCGGGCGTTATCTTGCTGAAAAGTAAGGCCAGAATTGTTTGCTTTCAAGAGCAACAAAACGGGATTTAGAATATCGTTGACGTACCCCTGCATTGTGAGGATACCACAGATGACGGCAAAAGGGGTCATACTATGAAATCGGATCGATTCTGTATTCCTGGATTTCCGGAAGGGTTATGACACTATACCGCACAAGCGGCAAGTTATTGAAATTGCGTGCTTATGGGATATCGTTTCAGTTATGTGACTGGATTTGCGATTTCCTGTCAGAGAGGTCACAGTGCGTAGTAACTGACGGAAAGTCATCGAGGAAAACAGAAGTGATTTCAGGCGTTCCCCAAGGTAGTGTTATAGGCCCTTTGCTGTTCCTTATCTATATAAACGATTTGGGGGACAATCTGAGCAGCCGTCTTCGGTTGTTTGCAGATGACGCTGCCGTTTATCGACTAATAGTCATCAGAAGATCAAAACAAACTGCAAAACGATTTAGAAAAAATGTCTGAATGGTGCGGGAAGTGGCAGTTGACCCTAAATAACGAAAAGTGTGAGGTCATCCACATGAGTGCTAAAAGGAACTCGTTAAACTTCGGTTACACAATAAATCAGTCTAATCTAAAAGCTGTAAATTCAACTAAATATCAAGGTATTACGATTACGAACAACTTAAATGGGAAAGAACCCATAGAAAATGTTGTGGGGAAGGCTAACCAAAGGCTGCGTTTTATTGGCAGGACACTTAGAAAATGTAACAGACCTACTAAGGAGACTGCCTACACTACGCTTGTCCGTCCTCTTTTAGAATACTGCTGCACAGTGTGGGATCCTTACCAGCTAGGACTGACGGCGTACATCGAAAAAGTTCAAAGAAAGGCAGCACGTTTTGTATTATCGCGAAATATGGGAGAGAGTGTCACAGAAATGATACAGGATTTGGGCTGGAAATCATTAAAAGAAAGGCGCCTTTCGTAGCGACGGAATCTTCTCACGAAATTCCAATCACCAACTTTCTCCTCCGAATGCGAAAATATTTTGTTGACACCGACCTACATAGGGAGAAACGATCTGCTCGTTAAATAAGGGCAATCAGAGCTTGTACGGAAAGATGTAGGTGTTCATTCTTTCCGCGCGCTATACGAGATTGGAATAATAGAGAATTGTGAAGGTGGTTCGATGAACCCTCTGTCAGGCAATTAAATGTGATTTGCAGAGTAGATGTAGATGAAATGGAACCTCAGACTATGACTTTGGTTGGCACCCCATCTGTTGTGTACATAGTTCCGCGTAGTCAGCGCGTACACAACTTTCCCACTAGAGCGCGCCCCGCTAAGCACAACAGCGCAGGCGCAGCGCTCCTCTGTCTCCACACTACGAGATGGCGCTGCCATAGAGATGGACCAAATTCTGCTTCCGCCGATCCGCGTATTAATATGTAACGCAGCCAATGAGATTGCTGCTAACGTAGAACCTTTTCTCCTCGCGGATCACACTCGCGCTGTGATACATCAACGCGTGAGGTATTATAACGAGTGTACAGACCTCCGATTAGCCAGTCTGCATTTGTCTGCACCAGTCTGTCCCAGTCTGCATTTGTCTGTACCAGTCTATAGTCAAGTTTCAGTCTGCGCCTAATAAGATTACCATATTCCTGTACATAGCCATGAAGATAAAAATATAGACACTTTTGTCAAGTATCAGAGATTAACGTACCAATACCAAAAGAACTTCAGATTGTCAATTGTAAGTAGCATCCAGAACCAAGTTAAGTAATTTTTATGCTTGTTATTATTTTAATAAATGTGTGTGAAAATTAATGAAGTTCTGTTTAAAGTTGATCACTGTCAATCTGCTACTCTAAGCGTGCAAGTGGCATTTCCATCGTCTGACCTAACGGCAGAAGATAAACACGCCACGATAAGACCACGAGACACATTGCTGACACTCGCCTACTTCGTTAGAGCGACAAGTCAAATAATCTGATGGTGTGTGTACCGAAGGTCTTACAGCACGCACGCCACAGCACACTCTCTGTGGCGTCTGCAGACACGCCTTCGCTGGTTATCGGCCCCGTTAGAAACTGGATTCAGCACTGAGCGCAGTTCTACTCCAGTCAATAAGATCCCAGATTCCAGGCCGAAGCCGTGTGTGGAGTCGCCCCGGATAGCGGCGGTATACCAGACAGCTGTCGCTCTCCATACGGCGCGACCAGGAGCGAGGGTGATGGTCTGGGGTTCGTAACGAGACACGTTTGGTTGCCATCCGCGGCACTCTTACAGCATAGCGGTTGTTGTTGTTGTTGTTGTTGTTGTTGTGGTCTACAGTCCTGAGACTGGTTTGATGCAGCTCTCCATGCTACTTTATGCAAGCTTCTTCATATCCCAGTACCTATTGCAGCCTACATCCTTCTGAATCAGCTTAGTGTATTCATCTCTTGGTCTCCCTCTACGATTTTTACCCTCCACGCTGCCATTGGTGATCCCTCGATGTCTCAGAACATGTCCTACCAACTGATCCCTTCTTTTAGTCAAGTTGTGCCACAAGCTCCTCTTCTCCCCAATTCTATTCAATACCTCCTCATTAGTTATGTGATCTACCCCATATAATCTTCAGCATTCTGCTGTAGCACCACATTTCTAAAGCTTCTATTCTCTTCTTGTATAAACTATTTATCATCCACGTTTCACTTCCATACATGGCTACACTGCATACAAATACTTTCAGAAACGACTTCCTGACATTTAAATCTATACTCGATGTTAACAAATTTTTCTTCTTCAGAAACACTTTCCTTGCCATTGCCAGTCTGCATTTTATATCCTCTCTACTTCGACCATCATCAGTTACGTATTTTGCTCCCCAAATAGCGAAACTCATTTACTACTTTAAGCGTCTCATTTCCTAATCTAATTCCCTCAGCATCACCCGACTTAATTCGGCTACATTCCATTATCCTCGTTTTGCTTTTGTTGAAGTTCATCTTATACCCTCCTTTCATGACACTGTCCATTCCGTTCAACTGCTCTTCCAAGTCCTTTGCTATTTCTGACAGAATTACAATGTCATCGGCGAACTTCAAAGTTTTTATTTCTTCTCCATGGATTTTAATTCCTACTTCGAACTCTTCCTTCATTTCCTTTACTGCTTGCTCAATATACAGATTGAATAGCAACGGGGAGAGGCTACAACCCTGTCTCACTCCCTTCCCAACCACTGTTTCCCTTTCATACCCCTCGACTCGTATGACTGCCATCTGCTTTCTGTACAAATAATAAATAGCCTTTCTCTCCCTGTATTTTACCCCTGCCACCTTCAGAATTTGAAAGAGAGTATTGTCAAAAAGCTTTTTCTAAGTCTACAAATGCTAGAAACATAGGTTTGCCTTTCCTTAATCTTTCTTCTAAGATAAGTCATAGGGTCAGTATTGCCTCACGTGTTCCAAAATTTCTACGGAATCCAAACTGTTTCTCCCCGGGGTCGGCTGCTACCAGTTTATCCATTCGTCTGTAAGGAATTCGCGTTAGTATTTTGCAGCTGTGACTTATTAAACTGACAGTTCGGTAATTTTCACATCTGTCGACACCTGCTTTCTTTAGGATTGGAATTATTATTTTCTTCTTGAAGTCTGAGGGTATTTCGCCTGTCTCATACATCTTGCTCACCAGATGGTAGAGTTTTGTCAGGACTGGCTCTCCCAAGGCTGTCAGTACTTCTATTGGAATGTTGTCTACTCCGGGGGCCTTGTTTCGACTCAGGTCTTTCAGTGCTTTGTTAAACTCTTCACGTAGTATCATATGTTCCATTTCATCTTCATCTACACCCTCTTCCATTTCCATAATATTGTCCTCAAGTACATCGCCCTTGTATAGACCCTCTATATACTCCTTCCACCTTTCTGCTTTCCTTTCTTTGCTTAGAACGGTACGTCGACGATATTTCTCCCCCCCCCCCCCCCCTTCATGGCAAATCCCTCCTGGGCTTGCTTTTCAGGAAGACAATGCCCGCCAGTACACGGCGGGAGTTCCTACTGCTTGCCTTCGTGCTTGCCACACCCTAGCTAGGGCAACAAAGTCGGCGAATCTCTCCCCGTTGGAGAATGTTTGTGGCATTAAGGATAGGGTCCTCCAACCAGCTCGGAATTTTGACGGTTTAGCGCGCCAGTTGGACAGAATATGCCACGATATCGGCCAGGAGGACACCAAATAGCTCTACCAGTCAGTGCCAAGACGAATAAATGCTTGCACTAGAGCCAGAGGTGGACTTGCTCAATTTGTGAAAATCTTTCTCTTGAGTATATGATCCAGATTTTCTGAAATTACGATAATTTATTTGTCTGTTCACCTACATCACATCTATCAGTCTCCGTACCCTTCGGATAATTCCTTTTTGGTGCGTTGCGGTTTTTATTAATTTTTTATATTTTTTTAAAAGAAGTATAATAGAACAGTGGTGGTCCTAGCAAACGTGAGACATAGGTGTTGCACCTAGTAACAGATAAAAAACGGTGATCATCTACGAAATGAAACAGAACAGCAGTCCACATTAATCCCTGTTTATTACAAAGTTCCTTGGTAACATACATGAGTTACAACCTATTACAGGATCTGTTCAATCAAAGAATGCAGAGAGTAAGAAAATTAACGTTTGCTGACATGGAAAGTACTAATATAACATTTGAATGTCCCAGTAACGACGGGATAGCTTAGGTGAACGGGATGAAACCGTAATCTACACATGAACTGTGGGAGAATGAATCCGCGATGGACGCACGGTGATTGCCTGAGTCCGCCAGAAGAATAAAGAAACTGTACATGGAAATAACTTTTCTAATCGAGTCACGAAAGAGCCATCGGTCACTCGAGAAAAATATCAGGTGTACCTAGCCGTAACAACGCGCCTACAAACGTACAGTAATTCTCATCCCCTGCTCGCCGAATATGCTATTTCTCACTACATTCAGCACTCACAAGGGAAACTTCCCATCGCAGCCCCCTCAGATTTAGTGGTAAGATGACCCAGTCAAAAACTAAACACAGATCTAACATGAAAACAGCAAGAAGGTGTAATGAACTGTGCAAGAAGAAGCAACAGTGAACGGTCAAAGTTCAATATGGCCTACACTGAGCGCAGGCGTACATCGGCGGTGTCGCAGTCATGTGGCCGGGGTGTTGCACTGTGGAGGGGCTGATCCGTGTTCAAGTCTCCTTCGTTCCCCACTTTTTCTCTCAGAAAATTATAAACTGTCAGTCTGGTGACTGACGAGTCTGTTCGCTGTATTCAAATTTGTGGTTCAATGTCCGTTTGCAACAGCAAGATGTAAAATAGGAACCTCCACACGAACGTACTTCCTATTTGCTCTACACTAGTATCACATGCTATGACTCTTGCGTTCCGTTTTAAATCTTGAATTCCTCTGTTGTAACATAGTTCACGCCCGTTTCGTTTTTTTTTTTTTTTTTTTTATTTCCTTTTCCGATCCTTCCCCAATTCGATGGGACCACGACCTCGCCGCCATTCCCCTGCCCCCGAATCAACCAACCAACCATTTCTATGAGAGGTCTACGCGGCATCTGGCCATGTAACACTATTCATAACATTTACCTGTGACCGTAATACATTCTTACCACATGATTCATTTTCTATAACAAATTTATAGTATGTCTACAAGAGGAGAACAGACACGTAAATCATAGTGTGAAGGCTTTCACGACCGGATGACATATCTTCTGGTAAACCTTCCGGGATGTAAGGTCGTGGTCCATGAAACTCTTCAGCTCCTAACGTTTCGTCCAGAGCTGCGCTGGACATCTTCAGAGGGGTGTTTCTCCTCCGGTGAGTCTTGCCGACTGACGGGTCGGACGTCTGAGAGCGACTTCTATATCGTAGAAAGTGGGCGTGGCCAGAGTTACACGTGATATGCAGAGATAATCTTTGTCAGAGATAAAACTTAACTATCGATCATGATCTTTCTAGAAGAAAGAAGTAAGCAGAATTCTGCACCCAAACAACAAAAAGCCTAAGGACAAGCCCGAAAAACGATGGAAGACTACAGTCTCTCTCCCTTTTATAAAGAAAGTAACGGATCAGATTGGAAAGATTTTAAGTAAACACGATATTAGACCTGTTTTTAGACCAACAAAGAAAATTTGTCATGTTCTCCGGACTGTAAAACATAAACGCGCTCCTCTATCAGCCAATGGCGTATATAAAATCCCGTGTACATGTGGAAAAGTTTATATTGGAACAACAAGAAGAAGTGTAAATACACGGTTAAAAGAACACAGAAGTCTTTGCCGATTAGGAAAAACAGATAAATCGGCTATAGCAGAACACGCTTTTCAGTCAGGAAATCATCAAGTGAAGTTTTCCGAAACAAAAATTTTATCTACGACGACGAACTATTATCCACGGCTTTGTAGAGAAGCAATTGAAATATATAGACATAGGGATAATTTTAATCGGAAAGAAGAGACCATGAAACTTAGTGATATTTGAACAGTAACACTACAGAATTGCTATACAGTTTTATCCGTGACGAGATCACGATCGATAGTTAAGTTTTATCTCTGACAAAGATTATCTCTGCATATCACGTGTAACTCTGGCCACGCACACTTTCTACGATATATAAGTCGCTCTCAGACGTCCGACCCGTCAGTCGGCAAGACTCACCGGAGGAGAAACACCCCTCTGTATATGTCCAGCGAAGCTCTGGACGAAACGTTAGGAGCTGAAGAGTTTCATTGACCACGACCTTACATCCCGGAAGGTTTATCAGAAGACACGTAAATGATCGGACGGAAAGCTCATAACTTTGTGACGGAAAAAAAACGGGGGTGGAAGGAGTTGTGAACACAGATCTCCCACTTCCCAATCCAATACCATAACCACACAACCACGGAACAATGATTCCTGACATTTCCTCGATGTTTCATACACTCCTGGAAATTGAAATAAGAACACCGTGAATTCATTGTCCCAGGAAGGGGAAACTTTATTGACACATTCCTGGGGTCAGATACATCACATGATCACACTGACAGAACCACAGGCACATAGACACAGGCAACAGAGCATGCACAATGTCGGCACTAGTACAGTGTATATCCACCTTTCGCAGCAATGCAGGCTGCTATTCTCCCATGGAGACGATCGTAGAGATGCTGGATGTAGTCCTGTGGAACGGCTTGCCATGCCATTTCCACCTGTCGCCACAGTTGGAACAGCGTTCGTGCTGGACGTGCAGACCGCGTGAGACGACGCTTCATCCAGTCCCAAACATGCTCAATGGGGGACAGATCCGGAGATCTTGCTGGCCAGGGTAGTTGACTTACACCTTCTAGAGCACGTAGGGTGGCACGGGATACATGCGGACGTGCATTGTCCTGTTGGAACAGCAAGTTCCCTTGCCGGTCTAGGAATGGTAGAACGATGGGTTCGATGACGGTTTGGATGTACCGAGCACTATTCAGTGTCCCCTCGACGATCACCAGTGGTGTACGGCCAGTGTAGGAGATCGCTCCCCACACTATGATGCCGGGTGTTGGCCCTGTGTGCCTCAGTCGTATGCAGTCCTGATTGTGGCGCTCACCTGCACGGCGCCAAACACGCATACGACCATCGTTGGCACCAAGGCAGAAGCGACTCTCATCGCTGAAGACGACACGTCTCCATTCGTCCCTCCATTCACGCCTGTCGCGACACCACTGGAGGCGGGCTGCACGATGTTGGGGCGTGAGCGGAAGACGGCCTAACGGTGTGCGGGACCGTAGCCCAGCTTCATGGAGACGGTTCCGAATGGTCCTCGCCGATACCCCAGGAGCAACAGTGTCCCTAATTTGCTGGGAAGTGGCGGTGCGGTCCCCTACGGCACTGCGTAGGATCCTACGGTCTTGGCGTGCATCCGTGCGTCGCTGCGGTCCGTCCCAGGTCGACGGGCACGTGCACCTTCCGTCGACCACTGGCGACAACATCGATGTACTGTGGAGACCTCACGCCCCACGTGTTGAGCAATTCGGCGGTACGTCCACCCGGCCTCCCGCATGCCCACTATACGCCCTCGCTCAAAGTCCGTCAACTGCACATACGGTTCACGTCCACACTGTCGCGGCATGCTACCAGTGTTAAAGACTGCGATGGAGCTCCGTATGCCACGGCAAACTGGCTGACACTGACGGCGGCGGTGCACAAATACTGCGCAGCTAGCGCCATTCGACGGCCAACAGCGTGGTTCCTGGTGTGTCCGCTGTGCCGTGCGTGTGATCATTGCTTGTACAGCCCTCTCGCAGTGTCCGGAGCAAGTATGGTGGGTCTGACACACCGGTGTCAATGTGTTCTTTTTTCCATTTCCAGGAGTGTATGTTGAGCCTGGACCGTTCACTGCTTCTATTTTGCTTCCTTTTTTCACAGTTCAGTACACCTTCTTCCTTTTCTCACGCTTGATCTGTGTTCAGTTTTTGACGAGCTATCCACTGAGACATTTTACCACCAAATCTGAGGGAGGTACGACGGGGAGCTTCCCTCATGTTGCGCGGATAGCAGCGAGCGCCTTAATCTGCTGCAGACGCCAATACAACAGCTCCCTAAGATGAAATGTGTTGTGTCTCATATCCACGGTCGAAGACCTCTGCTCACTGTCCCCAGGAGAAGTGCTCTCCACCGTATTCCGAATCGAAGTGTGTTCTCCACCGACAGATGGTTCTTTCTCACCTCTACAGTTTCACGAAGTTCCCGTGTACCGATGGAAAAGGCTCTACAATTGCTGACCAATGACATTTTTTGCTAATAACTACCTCCTCTCCTGGCAAAAGTTTTGGAACATTAATGACTCGTGACGCCGTAGTTGTCGATTTTGAGCTACTCTGCCAGTCCTTAGCTAAGTTTTCTACTCTGTCCAATACGCTCGTCTCCACGTTCGTATTTTTGGAACCTGCCGCCCTGACGACTTGTACTGTCCTATTTTTTTTAGTGTAACCACGACGAGCCCTCTTACAACATTTTAGGTGAGGTGTTATTCACCTCGCGAAAAATGGCACCGGGAAATCGGCTCATCGCTTTACAAATAGAAGAGAATCGCTGTGCAGGTGTGTCGCTTCTCAGAGAGTGTCGAGATCTACCTTTGTCACTGACATCTCCTGGCCCATCTTCTTCGGAAGGCGAGTCGTCAGTTCCTTTGAAAGGTGTTTTGGCCAGACGGCACTGTGCTTGTAAAAACTGAGACGCTACACGAGTGCACGTGACGTCACGTCACCTTATAAGATTTCTGTGAATGAAGGCCGGACCCCAGTCGCGCAGGCAGCGTAGCACGAAGAACTGCAACAGTGCGACTAGCAGACGACATTTTTAAGTAATTCATAGGTGACACCACATTTTAAAAACTTCTATTCTTTTCTTGTCTCAGCTGCTTATCATCCACTCTACGAGGTGCATTCAAGTTCTAAGGCCTCCGATTTTTTTATCCGGACTGGAAAGAGATGGAAACATGCACATTGTTTTAAAATGAGGCCGCGTTCATTGTCAATACGTCCCAGAGATGGCAGCACCGTACGGCAGATGGAATTTTACTGCCAGCGGCGAGAATGAGAACTGTTTTAAATACTTAAAATGGCGACGTTTTCCTTACTTGAACAGCGTGCAATCATTCGTTTTCTGAATTTGCGTGGTGTGAAACCAATTGAAATTCATCGACAGTTGAAGGAGACATGTGGTGACGGAGTTATGGATGTGTCGAAAGTGCGTTCGTGGGTGCGACAGTTTAATGAAGGCAGAACATCGTGTGACAACAAATCGAAACAACCTCGGGCTCGCACAAGCCGGTCTGACGACATGATCGAGAAAGTGGAGAGAATTGTTTTGGGGGATCACCGAATGACTGTTGAACAGATCGCCTTCAGAGTTGGCATTTCTGTGGGTTCTGTGCACACAATCCTGCATGACGACCTGAAAATACGAAAAGTGTCATCCAGGTGGGTGCCACGAATCCTGACGGACGACCACACGGCTGCCCGTGTGGCATGTTGCCAAGCAATGTTGACGCGCAACGACAGCACGAATGGGACTTTCTTTTCGTCGGTTGTGACAATGGATGAGACATAGATGCCATTTTTCAATCCAGAAACAAAGCGCCAGTCAGCTCAATGGAAGCACACAGATTCACCGCCACCAAAAAAGTGTTGGGTAACCGCCAGTGCTGAAAAAATGATGGTGTCCATGTTCTGGGACAGCGAGGGCGTAATCCTTACCCATTACGTTCCAAAGGGGACTACGGTAACAGGTGCATCCTACGAAAATGTTTTGAAGAATAAATTCCTTCCTGCACTGCAACAAAAACGTCCGGGAAGGCTGCGCGTGTGCTGTTTCACCAAGACAACGCACCCGCACATCGAGCTAACGTTACGCAACAGTTTCTTCGTGATAACAACTTTAAAGTGATTCCTCATGCTCCCTACTCACCTGACCTGGCTCCTAGTGACTTTTGGCTTTTTCCAACAATGAAAGACACTCTCCGTGGCCGCACATTCACCAACCGTGCTGCTATTGCCTCAGCGATTTTCCAGTGGTCAAAATAGTCTCCTAAAGAAGCCTTCGCCGCTGCCATGGAATCATGGCGTCAGCATTGTGCGAAATGTGTACGTCTGCAGGGCGATTACGTCGAGAAGCAACGCCAGTTTCATCGATTTCGGGTGAGTAGTTAATTAGAAAAAAAATCGGAGGCCTTAGAACTTGAATGCACCTCGTAGTACCGGATAGTTATAATTAACGTGTCGCTACTCATGGAAATCAAGTGCAGGTTGTAATTATCGCGCGGCAGCGAAAATTGGTGGATGTGCTATAGCGTTCAAGTGGAATCTATTCACGCCGGAAAAAATTAGTTCCATTTTTAGCCAGCAGGTGCACATTTGGGGCTGTACAGTGTTTGTATGCTAGTATGACATCCAAGCCGTCATTTGACAAGCCATAACTTGAGTGAACAGTGTGGTTATCGAGAAGAGAGAACGCGCGCTATAACTGAGACTCTTTTATGTGAACGGAAGCAGTTACAGTGCTGCAATGAGGGAGTATCGCCGCCTGGTCGGTTTGAGGAGAGGTCTGATTTCAGTAAACGGTTGAAAGAAAATTATAATCAAATTCGACTCCACAGGTGAGCTTAGGGTGGGACCTGGAAGAGGAAGGCGTCCTGTCAGGGTGGAAGTTATGGTGGTGGTGGTGGTCAGTGTTTAACGTCCCGTCGACAACGAGGTCATTAGAGACGGAGCGCAAGCTCGGGTTAGAGAAGGATTGGGAAGGAAATCGGCCGTGCCCTTTCAAAGGAACCATCTCGGCATTCGCCTGAAACGATTTAGGGAAATCACGGAAAACCTAAATCAGGATGGCCGGAGACGGGATTGAACCGTCGTCCTCCCGAATGCGAGTCCAGTGTGCTAACCACTGCGCCACCTCGCTCGGTGGAAGTTATGGACGAGGCTGCTGCTGCTCTAACTGACCACACAGCACTTGGCCCAGCTGGTAATGGACCTCGTGCAGTGTCACGAGGATTGTCGATCCCACGGTCAACAGCACGGAAAGTTTTGTGGTCTTTTTTACTGTTGTACCCATACGAGATCGAGACGGTGCGACGACTGAAACTCCAGGACCTGCAGCGACATTCGGAATTTGCTCTTCGGTTTCTGGCACGAATCAAAGTTGAAGGCGTGTGGCTGGGCAACTCTCTATGGAGTGACGAGGCACATAATACACTACAAGGCGGAGTGAATACACAGAACTGCCGAATCTGGGGTAATGTTAAACTGCGTGTTGGGCACGAAGAGCCACTGCACTCGTCGTATGTGTCTGTGTGGTGTGGATTCACAAGCACCTTTATCCGCAGTCCGATCTTCTTCGGAAAGAATACACCCAGAGGGCCTGTCAGCTGCAACGTGACCTCTTTGTACAGCACGTCATTCCTGCTTTGCAAATCACTGTTTTAATCCAAGTTGGGGCGCTCGCCATGTCGCTCGCCCAGTGAAAGATCTACTTAATGCAACCTTCCACTGACACATTAGATCCAGAGGTTTCCCAAATGGATGGCCTGCAAGATTACCTGATCTTAATCCAGGTGACTTTTAGCTCTGGGAATATCTAAAAGAACGCGTTTACCGGGACACGTTCCGTCTCTAGCGGATCTGAACACCAGTATACAGGAATACGTTTGTCAGATTCCACGGAATACGGATGCAGCATTTCGTCGACGTCTCCGGCGCTAATAGTGAACAAATTGTGTAAGCGTCAGTTAATAGTAAATCGACATTATACCTTTCTCACTTGTCTGACCTTTCCTGTGCGCGTCCTATTCCTAATCACTTACATATGGATACATTTCTACATATCTTTATTACAATCACAGAATGAGATTTGCGCCTGGATGCGAACGTTGCAACTAATTTTTACAGCGTAAATCGGTTTCGTATTAATCCATTAGAATAGGTGGCAAGATTCGCTTCCGTACGACACTGGATCTCTGTGAGTGACTGAACTTTAATTACAACCACCCGGTACTACGTATTACTCTTATTATGCGAGCATAAACGTAGAAGGTGCTGGACGCCACTTTTCTTGTTGGCTGATATCCTTACTGCACTCTTCTAGTCCTTGTTATCTTGCTTCTGGCGTTCTGGCACCCAGGTTCAGTTTGTAACATTCCGTTCGTATACCTTCGCGGGGAGCTGCTACGGTCTCCGACGAGGTGGATGTTGCACGCATATATTCTTTCTGTTTTTAAAATAAGTTGCGCCTGAAATTTTTTTCCCATATGACATCATACAATGAAATTTTTTACGGCAAGAAAGTTTCAGGCTATTGCTTATGGGGAATGTCAACATTATTCTGTACGCAAAGATAGTGGTGTTCTATAGGAACTTACAGTGGGTCTGCCAACAGGACTGTAACAAACTGAATAACTGCGACTGGGCTCAGGTCGACAATTTTCGTATCTGCACCGGCCAGAGTGTGTTCAGCTATAAAGCTTTCGGTTTTTATATGCAGATTATACCGTTACATGACGTCACGCAGCCAGGCACTTTTAAAATCCGCACCACCAGCAAACGATGGCCGAGTAACTCGCTGGCGGCGCTGCGTCGCGTCCATCGCGACACAGAAACCGCTGCGAGGACCTTCTGGTGAAGAGGAAGCGGGGATGGAATCTTGTTTTGGAGAGCAAAGGGCAACAAGCAGAGGACACAATCCAAAAGGGGAAACGACTGTTGGATTTGAGTGCATGCCGTGGCTGCCGTATTGAGACAGCGGAAATAAGGAAGAGTCCGCTGGCCGAACACTTGCGATACGGCGGGGCTGGGAGCAGTTTGTTTCAGATCTGTCTGGCTGGCCGTTTCCGAAGCAGAACCCGCAGAGAGCAGGTTTTCTTGTGTGTGTTGATAAAAGGGGTTATTCTCTTCTGGTTGGATGTCTGCAAATGTTGGGGTTGCTGTATGTAATTCTTGTAATTCAGCCCGATCAGCATACATTATACTACCAGAACTCGTTGTGTGACTTCTATTCATTTCTCTGAATTCCTTATACAAATTGCTTAAAGTTTTCAGTTACCTGCTCCGTTGGCCACTTTCAGTTTTATGTAATTTGAGCTTATGTTTCTGTAACCAACACACTTCTTAATTAGTGTGTATTTCCCTTTAAGATTTGAAGTAGAATATGCCTCTTTGCGTAATGGTTTTAGTGTCTGATAAAAATTACTGACAATTTCTGGACAAGTTAATAAGCTGTTGGGTGGAATGTATTAATTCTTGACAGTGTACTTTTAATTGATTTTAGTTGCGAAGCTGGACTGGTGTTTCATGTACAGTATTGTCCAATGTAAGTGATTTTTACACTATTTCCAGTGCGTCTTGTTGTTTTTGTAAAGTTTTTTTCTTTTCACTTGCTACATACTTGACGCGCTCTTTCAAGCTGTACCAGTTCTTCTGGAAGATAAAAATTCCTGTAAAATAGTTTAAAATTGTACTATATACAGGATGTTTGGGGAGGAAAGGTCAGTATTTTAAACAGTGGTAGTGTACGTAATTCTGAACAAAAAACGTTATATGAACATAGGTCCGTAATGCCAATGCTTCGTTAGGGAGGTATGGGTATTGAAAGGAACTTTAATTCTGCATGATTGATGTGCACAACGTGAACGTATACGCAATACAACTGCACCGTAATGTGATTTTCTTGCAAACAATGCACGGGTGCATGCCATGTTTACGCTACGCAACCTACCACTTATTATGGTCATGTGACGTAAAGCCGCATTGTGTAGTGTACCGGCGACGGATCGGTTAGTTGTGTAGTGTACGGTGTTAACTGTGTTCGTACAAGCGCTGCTAACAATGCTACACGTCTACAGTGATGAGAAATACGCAGATGTGGTGTATGTTTATGGCTTCTGCCACGGTAGTGCTACCGCTGAAAGAGAAGAATACCACAGGCGCATTCCGACTCGACAATAACCTGATAGCAGGGTGTGATTCTTCAGTTTCTCCCGGCGTATTTGTTGCTCGAACAGTCCACGGGTATACTGCCGGTTCATAGTGATAGCAGGGTGTTGACCAAAGTGTTTATCGGTTTGCACGCAACAGGCTCCCTTCCAAGTAGACATTTTTCGTCCGAGCGTGCACGTCAACAAAGTTTCCAAGAACAGGAAGAAATTATCGCAAGTGTTAAGCGAAGTCCCAGTACGAGGATATGAAGAATGTCCCCGCATATTGAATGTCCCACAGACACGTGTATGGGAAACATTACATGCGGAAAACATGTATCCATTTCACATACAGCGTGTCCAAAATCTCCACGTTGGCGACAATGCCCAACGACTTCAATTCTGTTCAAAAATGGTTCGAATGGCTCTGAGTACTATGGGACTTAACATCTGTGGTCATCAGTCCCCTAGAACTTAGAACTACTTAAACCTAACTAACCTAAGGACATCACACACATCCATGCCCGAGGCAGGATTCGAACCTGCGATCGCAGCGGTCACGCGGTTCCAAACTGAAGCGACTAGAACCGCACGGCCACACCGGCCGGCTTTCAATTCTGTCACTGCGTAATTGAGAATAGTCATTGTCTTCCATACATAGTATTCACTGACCAAACCCAGTTTTCACGACATGAATTATACAACACACGCAATAACCATCTATGGTCACGGGAAATACACACGCTTCAGTGGATAGCAATTTCCAAGTTCGTTTTGCCATAAATGTCTGTGCGGCAAGATCGGTAACCTTTTGATAGGTCCATTTATTATCAAATACTGACCTTACGACTTATCTTAGAAGAAAGATTAAGGAAAGGCAAACCTATGTTTCTAGCATTTGTAGACTTAGAGAAAGCTTTTGACAATGTTGACTGGAATACTCTCTTTCAAATTCTAAAGGTGGCAGGGGTAAAATACAGGGAGCGAAAGGCTATTTATTATTTGTACAGAAACCAGATGGCAGTTATAAGAGTCGAGGGACATGAATAGGAAGCAGTTGTTGGGATGGGAGTAAGACAGGGTTGTAGCCTCTCCCCGTTGCTATTCAATCAGTATATTGAGCAAGCAGTAAAGGAAACAAAAGAAAAATTCGGAGTAGGTATTAAAATGCATGGAGAAGAAATAAAACTTTGAGGTTCGCCGATGACATTGTAATTCTGTCAGAGACAGCAAAGGACTTGGAAGAGCAGTTGAACGGAATGGACACTGTCTTGAAAGGAGGATATAAGATGAACATCAACAAAAGCAAAACAAGGATAATGGAATGTAGTCGAATTAAGTCGGGTGATGCTGAGGGAATTAGATTAGGAAATGAGACACTTAAAGTAGTAAAGGAGTTTTGCTATTTGGGGAGCAAAATAACTGATGATGGTCGAAGTAGAGAGGATATAAAATGTAGACTGGCAATGGCAAGGAAAGCGTTTCTGAAGAAGAGAAATTTGTTAACATCGAGTATAGATTTAAGTGTCAGGAAGTCATTTCTGAAAGTATTTGTATGGAGTGTAGCTATGTATGGAAGTGAAACATGGACGATAAATAGTTTGGACAAGAAGAGAATAGAAGCTTTCGAAATGTGGTGGTACAGAAGAATGCTGAAGATGAGATGGATAGATCACATAACTAATGGAAGTATTGAATAGGATTGGGGAGAAGAGGAGTTTGTGGCACAACTTGACCATAAGAAGGGATCGGCTGGTAGGACATGTTCTGAGGCATCAAGGGATCAATTTAGTATTGGAGGGCAGCGTGGAGGGTAAAAATCGTAGAGGGAGACCAAGAGATGAATACACTAAGCAGATTCAGAAGTATGTAGGTTGCAGTGGGTACTGGGCGATGAAGAAGCTTGCACAGGATAGAGTAGCATGGAGAGCTGCATCAAACCAGTCTCAGGACTGAAGACCACAACAACAACATTTATTATCAATCAGCGGTTGACGGGAGAGGGGTACCTACATTTTTGGAAAATTCATTTGTGGAACTAAATGAAGACGTTCCTTTAGCCAAGCGAACTGGAATGTACTTTCAACACGACGATGCCCCTCCACATGTTACCTTCCGTGTGAGGGACCATCTCAGCCACACCTACCCTAATCGCGGGATTCGCCGTGGCGGTGCTACTAACTGGCCTCCAAGATCACCTGACCTTACACCTTTAGATTTCTGTTTGTAGTGTTGGATGAATTCAGAAGTGCACAAAGTGAAGATAAGTACACAAGATGAACTGCTTCGTCGCATCATGGACGCTGCTGAATTGATTAGTAACCAACCACAGCATTTGAACAAGCAACACAACATGTTATTGCTAGAGCGCAAAAGTGCATTGACGTTCATGGTGGAATTTTCGAACCTGTTCTGTGAACTGTACAACATCTCTACGATAAGTGTTAAAGCCGTTTGTAACAGACGTGGTACGACTTTCTGAACTAAATACATGTAACATGCATGTTGTAATGCATTATGTACTAAGTGCAAAGTAAATAAACATTATGTAAAAATGTGTAACATAACTGTACTTATCTGTAACATCGTTTTCAAGAAAATCACGTACGGTCCCGTTGTATTGCGTATACGTTCACGTTGTGCGCATCAGTTTTGCAGAATTAAAGTTCTTTTCAATACCCATACCTCACTAACGAAGCATTTGCGGACCTATGTTCATATAACATTTTTTGTTCAGAATTACTTATACTATCATTGTGTAAAATATTGACCTTTCCTCTCCAAACACCAGTATATGAGTATATAAATGTGAGAGCTTGTCTAAACAAAATAAAAACAATTTTAGCAAGGTGCAAGAATCAGTCACAGCTCACCCCAGTCCTACCATTCCCTCTAGCTGTGCACTGATATTAGACGCCATGCTTCTGCTTACGTTTTCGACTCCAGCAGGTATCACCTCGTGACAGCAGTGCCCTGCAACTAATGTCTGCGTTTTCTCATTAAGGCTTCATGAACTGAAAATTCCGGTAGGGTCGTGGTGGCCACAGTCGTGGATGGATTACTCCGTCCTTTTGATTTTTTATAGATATTCTGGGTGCAGTCCAACTTAATGTGAAACTAAGAATAAGAGTAACGATAAATCGGACACTGGAGAGAAGTCTATTGAGGATCGTTATGTGTGTAAACGAGAACAGACGTTTAGATGGTTACTCCATCACAGTAGGACAAAACACTATTCTTTGCAAAGACTCTAGACATACAACTTGTAATGATTAGTATTTACCGTTAAAAAGTTTAATGTTCAGGAAAGTCAGAACTTTCTAATATTAGTAAATTGCTGATTGCGCTATGCGAACGGGTGCTGTATTTTCATACCCAAACTGTCTCAAAACGATGTTGTCAGGAAGAGTGTTTGCAATTTCGTTCATCATATTAGATGTTTCAGGAAACCCTACAGCTGTATCGTTCATGATTTAAAAAAGTAAAAATGCACCACTTATTTTTCTTATGCCTAGCACAACGCCGTTTGAGAATTTATTCTCATTTAGAAGTGCATTTGTTTACATGAAAATGTTTGGATATGTTTGCGCGTGTGATTTTCTGCCTCTTGCGTCTTTTTAGACTGCAGTCGAAAAATCGGACAAAACGAATCTTTGTGTGTTTTTAAATGCTACTGTTAGAAATAACATATATAAGGTTGTAAATTATAAAATTTATTTTTGCCACTGTTGACTACTAAATTAGCGATTACGTTTTTCTCTAATGAGGAAATGTACATCTTCATGAAACTTGTTATAGTTATCATATGCAGAAGAAACATTCCAAGAAATTACCTGATTCACTATGTAGTTTGTCATCAAGAACTTTTTCTCGTTGCTTTTTGTGGTGTACAGAAATTCAGGCACCTCCATTAAATTCATTTATAAGATTTTTGGAAGTGACAGAGCATCTTAAGATCTTCTATGTTTTCGAATGGATGGAAAGTGTTTTTTATATGTGTTACTATTGCTGATTTTGTAAATTGGTTACGTGTTTAACAGGTGATGTGTTCAGTGTATCTAATTTGAAAATTCCTGTCAGTTTGTCCTATATAGTAGCTTGAGCAAGTTTTACTTCTTACTTTGTATATTCCTGAGTCGGAAAATTTATCTTTTTTACTGTTTAATGTGTGGAGTAGTTTCTGTTGTAATGTGTTGTATGTGGAGAAAACTACTTTCACTTTATGTGACCTAAGAACGTTTGCTACGTTTTGAGAAATGTTGCCTACATAGCCGGCCTGAGTGGCCGAGCGGTTCTAGGCGCTACAGTCTGGAAACGCGTGACCGCTACGGTCGCAGGTTCCCTCGGGCATGGATGTGTGTGATGTCCTTAGGTTAGGTAGGTTTAAGTAGTTCTAAGTTCTAAGGGACTGATGACCTCACATGTTAAGTCCCATAGTGCTCAGAGCCATTTGAACTCTTTTTTTTCTTTTTTTGCCTACATAAGGTATGCTAGCCATATATTTGACTTTGTTATTGGTTCCTCCTAAAGAGCCATGAATTTCTTTCTTTTTTGTCATTTGTCTCTGCATAATGTCTACCTTTGAGCTGGGGAAGTCATTGGCCACTTAAGTTTACTTATTGATGCATAATCTTTCCTCTCTGTCCTATTTGTTCAGTGGGGTTTTATTTGCTCTATCTTCGTTTTGTATTCAGCTTTCTTCTGTAGGTCTGGGTGACATGATATGGCAGCAATTGTTTTGCTGAAAGTTATCTTTTTTCTGTATATCTTGAAATTGTGCCTGTTTCTCTTGTTTTCTATGCACAAATCTAGAAAATTAATGCTATTGTTTATTTGGTATTAAGCTGTGGCATTTATTTCCATGTGCACATTATAAAACAAATTTGTGATGTTACTGGTATTTTTGCTGACATTCGAAAACATAGAAGATCTTACGCACTCACTTCCAAAAATATCATACAATAGGTATAATGGAGGAGCTAGAAATTGTTGTACACCACAAAAAACAATGAGAAGAAATTGTCGATGACAGTCTAGATAGTGAATTAGTTAATTTCTTCAAAAGTTTCTCCTGCGTATGATAACTGTAACAAGTTTCATAGTTATGTACATTTCCTCACGAGAAAAAAAAAGTAATCAATAATTTAGTAGTCAATAGCGACAAAAATAAATTTTATGATTTACAACCTTATACGCATACATAATGTAATCCAAAAACACTGTAACAACTCTGTGTAGAAACTCTGTGTGAACCCATAGCATCGTCATATCTTTGTAGCATGTTTTGTAAACAAACAGTGTAAGCGATTATTTGCGTGTGTGTGAAATCTATATAATGGAGACGGCACAATACCTGTAAGTACACAAACAAAAATACTATATCAGTAGCATTTAAAAGCACTCGAAAATTCATTTTGTCCAACATTCCAAGTGCAGTGTAACTTCCAAAACACGCAAACATCGCGAAACGTATTCATACAAGCAAATACACATATGCCCTTGAAAATTAGAATAAATTCTCGGAAAGCGTTGTGCTAATCATCAAAAAATAAGTAACTGGGGCATTTTTCATCATTTAAATCATGAGCAACACAGTTGTAGGCTACTAATATGAAGAACGAAATGAAGTTATTAGTGCCTAGCCAGGCTACGAAAGTAATACGCAATTTCAAAAACATGAAAATGAAAGTTTTCAGAACAACTTCACAAAAAGATAATGGAAATGAGAATACGGCATTGTGGGTCGGGAGTCCCCCATTTGAGGAAGTTCGGCAGCCGAGGGCAAGTACTTATTGCATTCATCGCCACATTGGGTGACTTGGGCGTCGGAGATGGGGATGAAGTGATGATGAGGACAACACAACATCCAGTCTCTGGGCGGAGAAAATCTGCTCCAGACGGGAATCGAACCCGGGACCCTTGGTGTGGCATTCCACAGCGCTGACCACTCACCGAAGCGGGTGTGGACGATTGCACACATAAAATTCAACAAAGAATGTCGGCAATTAGTTCTAATTCCTAACTACATTAACTACAGACTGGGACACAAAAGACGCTGTACAAAGATTTTAAAGCGGAAAACACAAGCAATATGGTTAAACCTAAAAATAAAGCTTCTATACAAGAATAAAGACATTATAAACAGACAACTTTTGGACATACGTTTACTAACAGCAAACAGAATGTACTATAATATATGGAACCTTGTATTTGAGAAAATTCATGACATTTTGTGAGGAATACCTTAAGATCTGTGACACACACAGTAAGAAACTGCATAATCTGAAATCTAAAAAATATCAGAATAATAAAGAAAGGAACATTGCTAAAAACACACGTTCTACAGCGGGGTAGTGAATAACACAGACAAAGCATTTAATGAAAGAGAGTTAATAATGTTAAATGAAGGTTTAAAATATAATGCAAAAGAAAACCTATCAGACAACACAGTGAAAAAGCTCATAGTTGTAACAAAAATGCAACAGACATGGTAAAACTAAATAGCAATGAAACATCTGGCATAGGTCACAAATTAAACCAACTCGAAAAGGAAGTAGTTAAGTATAAAGATAACCATAGACGTATACAAAATGATTTTAAAAAAGCAGCATGGGGAGCTGCAGCAAACCTTTCTTCGGATTGCAGACCACAACACAAACACGCCACACATCAGGAAAGTTTCACCACGTGCTGGACAGGTGCCATGTTGACAGCCGGGATAAATTTCCTCGTGCCATTTTCGATATACTCATTTGTTGTTCTCCAGTATTTGGTTGTCGAACGGTTCATTGGAATGTGACCAAACCATCCGCTGTAACACCTGCAGCAGTCGAGCGTTACCCTTACGGTCAAGGTTCTGTTGTCCACAGCAAGTGACTGGAGGTGATGGCTCTTTCTGAATAAAGGTTTTCATGGTACAACCTGCCCCGTACTTCCACGACCTCGGATACGCAGCGTGCTATCGTGAGTCCTGTATGGCCTCAGGCTGATGCGCTGCCATCATGCTTCTATAGGATGCTGCAGTCGACTGTCAGGCCCATTGCTAGCGCAAAGTCTGACACGTAGTTGGTTGGTTGGTTGGTTTTGGGGAGAGGTGACACGTGATCATGACACAATACCACACAACAATCACGGGGCATCAGATGAAATTCCTGACCACATTACGCATTTATTGGTAGGTGGACCCAGCACGTTACCTTGATCGGAGAGTCATCGACAGGAGTAGTAGCGGCTTCGGGCTTGCTCCAGGAAAGTGTGTTGGGACGCTTTAATCATTAATGACCTATCATTAATAGAAACCTCAGACAAGTTACAGGTGAATAAAGGTGCTCAAAAATTCAGACAGATCCTGACAAGGTTTCAAAGTGCTGCAAAGACTGGCAACTCCTTTAAACGTACTGAAATGAAACACTGTACACTTCAGAAAACGTTTCGAAGCAGTATTTTATACACTCCTGGAAATTGAAATAAGAATACCGTGAATTCATTGTCTCAGGAAGGGGAAACTTTATTGACACATTCTTGGGGTCAGATACATCACATGATCACACTGACAGAACCACAGGCACATAGACACAGGCAACAGAGTATGCACAATGTCGGCACTAGTACAGTGTATATCCACCTTTGGCAGCAATGCAGGCTGCTATTCTCCCATGGAGACGATCGTAGAGATGCTGGATGTAGTCCTGTGGAACGGCTTGCCATGCCATTTCCACCTGGCGCCTCAGTTGGACCAGCGTTCGTGCTGGACGTGCAGACCGCGTGAGACGACGCTTCATCCAGTCCCAAACATGCTCAATGGGGGACAGATCCGGAGATCTTGCTGGCCAGGGTAGTTGACTTACACCTTCTAGAGCACGTTGGGTGGCACGGGATACACGCGGACGTGCATTGTCCTGTTGGAACAGCAAGTTCCCTTGCCGGTCTAGGAATGGTAGAACGATGGGTTCGATGACGGTTTGGATGTACCGTGCACAATTCAGTGTCCCCTCGACGATCACCAGTGGTGTACGGCCAGTGTAGGAGATCGCTCCCCACACCATGATGCCGGGTGTTGGCCCTGTGTGCCTCGGTCGAATGCAGTCCTGATTGTGGCGCTCACCTGCACGGCGCCAAACACGCATACGACCATCATTGGCACCAAGGCAGAAGCGACTCTCATCGCTGAAGACGACACGTCTCCATTCGTCCCTCCATTCACGCCTGTCGCGACACCACTGGAGGCGGGCTGCACGATGTTGGGGCGTGAGCGGAAGATGGCCTAACGGTGTGCGGGACCGTAGCCCAGCTTCATGGAGACGGTTGCGAATGGTCCTCGCCGATACCCCAGGAGCAACAGTGTCCCTAATTTGCTGGGAAGTGGCGGTGCGGTCCCCTACGGCACTGCGTAGGATCCTACGGTCTTGGCGTGCATCCGTGCGTCGCTGCGGTCCGGTCCCAGGTCGACGGGCACGTGCACCTTCCGCCGACCACTGGCGACAACATCGATGTACTGTGGAGACCTCACGCCCCACGTGTTGAGCAATTCGGCGGTACGTCCACCCGGCCTCCCGCATGCCCACTATACGCCCTCGCTCAAAGTCCGTCAACTGCACATACGGTTCACGTCCACGCTGTCGCGGCATGCTACCAGTGTTAAAGACTGCGATAGAGCTCCGTATGCCACGGCAAACTGGCTGACACTGACGGCGGCGGTGCACAAATGCTGCGCAGCTAGTGCCATTCGACGGCCAACACCGCGGTTCCTGGTGTGTCCGCTGTGCCGTGCGTGTGATCATTGCTTGTACAGCCCTCTCGCAGTGTCCGGAGCAAGTATGGTGGGTCTGACACACCGGTGTCAATGTGTTCTTTTTTCCATTTCCAGGAGTGTAACTACAGTATCAATGAGTCACAACTGGAATTACTCAAGCCAACTGGGTCTAACAATTTATAGGGATACGGAATGGCATGATCACATAGACTCAGTCACAGTAGGTAAAGTAGATGCTGGACTTCGGCTCATTGGTGGGACACTACAAAGGAGATTACTTACAATATATTACAATATACTACGGCAAGAAAGGAAGAATGAATTGGCTGTTGGTGTTAATAACGATCATCCTCCTTTACCTCCTCTCCATTACTGCTGATGACGTGTCACTCAGCACATTGGTTCTGTGCATGCAGTACACGTGAGGCGCCTAGTTGTTTCCACTGCTCTGTGTGGAATACGAAGGTTCTGTTATAGTTCACTAACCTGCTGTCTTCAAGTTGATGCCCCAGCGCAGAAAACAGCACGCAGGTCGTAGGCTCTGTATCTTGAGGCTGAAACTGACTTTCAGCGAGATTCTGTTCTGAAATAATGTACCACTTCTTTGGGATGCCACTCCCGTATTTTAATATAGCCACACGAGAAGACTACGTGATCTTAATACAATAGCTTCTGATGCAGTAAAGTACATGATCAAACACAATGTTTACAAAAATGTATCTTTACACTATTTGTGGCACGTGTCTGTGCCTCATGACTACCAGAGTGAAATTTTTAATACTGAATACTGGCAAACACATCCTGCCACAGACAACATGACTGTACATCTCGACTGCCCAATCCAGAGTGACGAACAGGAACTTAAATAAAAAATTGGAAACACATCCTACAACAGACAGCATGTCTGTTCTTCTCGACTACCTAATCCCGAGTGACGAACAGCCCGAAACACTTCGCGCGCCATACCACAAAAGGCGTGACCCGAACGATTCGAAGTGCTTCGTTTGCAATTTCGTCAGCCTTTTGTTTTTGGTTTAAATTGTTTTTAATAATTCTAAAATGACTGATTGATAGTCAGTTGTTGAGAGATATTTATATTAAAAAGTGAAGTCATTCTAATGAGTAGTTTAACTAATAATAATAACTATACTTTAACGTTTTGGCGCCCTTGCTCCGAACACAGCAGCCAATCACAGAGCAGTAGCTTTATGGCTCTGCGGTCTTTCTCACGGGAATGGTACCGAATCTAACATCTGTCACAGGTACCTCACACCACATTTCGTCATCTATATACTTCTTGCATCTCCACTGCTCTAGGAACAGTTTCTTGGAGCCTAGTATGATGGCTGACTAAGCCAGAAATATTACAATACTCGTGACACATCTTAGAATATTGCTCTAGTGTGTGTAATACATATCAAATAGGACTAACTGGGGCATTGCATGTTTACAGAGAAGGACAGCATGAATTTTTGACTAACGGGAACGCTAAAAAGCCTTAATTTGTAGATGGCTGGATACTGATGCCACTTATCTCGCGAAAGACTAATTACGAAGATTGAAGTTGCTGTATTAAGTGAAGAATCTATGAATATTCTACATGTCCCTTCGTATTGCTCCCGTAGGCCTGTGAAGTCAAGGTAAAAATCATTACAGTGCTCACAGAGGCTTTTAAACTTTCCTCTTGCACGATAAAACGCTAACATGAGTTGCAATGGTAATTATCTCAGGCCGTGCACTTCACAGTGCAATGGAGTGTATGTAACTCGATGTGGTACTTCGAAATGATACTGTCTTCTGGGGACAACAAAAATCTCTTGCACATTTCAAAAACACTATGATCCGAGTGACAACCCCTTTACCGCTAGAAGAAATACAGCTAGCACAACATATAACATAGCGGAAACGTATGGGAAACAGTAAACTTAGAAGTCAACATCCTACCCATGAGTGATCGTTGTTAATAGTGAATCAGTGCTTCAAGGGGAAGAATGATCGTTTCGAAGCTTCCTCATGTTACATACCATGCAACGCTTATGAGAAGGAAGTCAGGAAGTCATAGGAAAACGGCAGCTCTATTCTTGGATACGGCGTCCGCTTCTGCGAATGTTCTACGATCAGAGCGCTTTCGTAGCTTGCGACGGCTCCGGACAGGGGGCCGTGGGTGGCGCTGATGGGAAGAGACGCCATGTTTTGAGGGCGGTGTTAATAGGAGCGGCCCATGAATACATAAATTTTGATCCACGGATTAACGCCTAACGCCAGTAAGGCGACCAAGTAGTGCGCGCCGGGCTGCCTGCTTGCTAGGGGCGGCAGCAGTCTGGGAGCAACTCGGCCACTTCTAGTACGGGCCATGGCTAATGACGCAGGACGGACTAAAGCACCGGCATACATTTAGGGCTATTTAGAGATTTGTGAGTGTTTTTGTGTCTTTATTTGCTGTAATTTGTTCTGACCAGGCATCATGTTTCTTGTAGTGGGCCAGTTCTTGTCGTGGTCTTCAGTCTGCCGACTGGACTGATGAAGTGCTCCGCACCAGTCTATCGCGTGCAAGTCTACCTACTGCAGCTCACATTCCCTTGAGTATGCCTAATCTAAACAAGCTTTGTCTCCATCCTCAGTTTCGCTCCCCTCCCTCAGTTAAGAAATTATATCTTCATCGATGCCTCAGGATACCTAACCTACCGAGCCATCCCTTACTTTACTGGTGTGTCATAAAGTCTTTTGCCCACCATTAGATTCACTGCCCCTTTGTTAGATACTCCTTCTGCCTATGTAATTTCAGCATTACGTAAAACTCCATTTCAAAAGCTTGCATCTTATCTTGTCTGCGACTTTAATCGTCCACGTTTCAAAAAAATGGCTCTGAGCACTATGGGACTTAACTGCTGAGGTCATCAGTCCCCTAGAACTTAGAACTACTTAAACCTAACTAACCTAAAGACATCACACAACACCCAGTCATCACGAGGCAGAGAAAATCCCTGACCCCTCCCCCCCCCCCCCCCCCCCCACCGGGAATCGAACCCGGGAACCCGGGCGTGGGAAGCGAGATCCACGTTTCACTTCAAACAAATAATTTCCGGAAAGTTTTTCTAACAAACCTTTTTGTATTCGATTTTCAAACATTCATTCGTTCCAGAAAAGTTGTGATGTTGCCAATCTTCATTTTATATCGCCTTCGTCTCTCGTTGATAATTTTGTTGCCCAAATAGCAAAACTTATCTATTTGTGTTGATGTCTCGTTTCTTAACTGAATTCCTCTCAGCATGGCCTGATTTAGAGTTACTACACTCCGTTAACCATCTTGTCTTTTTTTATGTTTGTCTTGCAAACTCTTTTCATGACACTATCGATTCCGTTCAACTGCTCTTCCCAGTATTTTGCCAATACTGTGACGTCACCAAACCATTAACTTTTTATTTCATCTCTCTCAACACTCACTATCATTTAAAATTTCTCCTCAGTTTGCCGTTACAGTGCCGTCTGCAATCCATTAAGCGTTTATTTCATCCCTTTGAACACTAATTACCTTTATAAATTATTCTTAGTTTCTTTTACTGCTTGATCCATGTACAGACAGAATAACATTGGGATAATATGCAAAGCTGTCTCTCTTCCTTCTTGACTACTGACACCCTTCCATGTCCTTCCATTCTTAGAAGCAGTCTGCTTCCTGGGCAAGTTCTACATGTCCTTTCGCCTCGTGTACAGTTTCACTGATAATTTCTGAAATCCAAAATGTTTTTCCAAGTCAGTAATATCAAAAGCTTTCCTTTCTAGATCTATTGTGTCGTAGTGCTTCACATTTTCATACTCTAAAAACTTAATAACACCTGATAATTAATTATTTAATGCTGAGAGTATTACACCTTCCTAAATAACTACTGAGATAAGTACAACTAAAAACAAAAAATACCGATAAAGTAAACCTATGTCTAAAGTTATTATAAAAATGCAGAAATAATAATAAACAAAAGAATTCCTAGAATATAAATTTGTGATGCCATTATCAGATCTTAATTTCGGTAGCTGAGCAATATTAATTTTCTTTCCAGACAGACGAACTCTACTAATGTCTTTTATTACAACCTATGCCCCACTGGCCTAAGCTGTCTAGTGTCATGGATCCCATAGTAAGCTATAAACAACGTGAGTTATGTGGTAGTCGTATTCCAGGGTAGCCATAGTGGCTATTATTGGCAGACAGACGCTGAGAAATGAATGGAAAAGTTAACAATAAACTTCGTTCACTATATATACGTCGTTTCTGTTCTTTCAGACATGTCCGAAAGAAGAGCCACCATTTTTATCTAGCAGCCAATATGAATTCTCGTAAAAAAATGGTAAGATTGCCGCTCGCGACAAGCGGGAAATAATAATAAAAGTGCACAGCGCAGCTGCCCAGTAAGCAGGAGTCGCGGGTTCGAAACCGGTCTGGCAGCAATTTTCAACTTTGTCCATTGTTATAAATCAAGGTCCACTAGCAGACAATGTCTGTAATTTCTTTATGTCGTCCATCTAATGTCTTTGTAACATCTGTATTACTCCAGTTTAGATTTCGAATGTAAGGACGTTGATCGCGATGTCAATGCATCAGATAAGCATATCTGTGAATTTTGTTGAATCCTGAAAACAATGTGTTAGTCAACGTCTTGCCTGTCTACCTAAGACATTTTCTAGCAACGGAAAAATTTTAAAGGATCAAACAATTGGCTAATGCCTCACAGATTTTGACAGATGCACAAAATAATTTGCTCAAATCGGAAAGAAGGATCGCGCTATTATCTCGGCACCAAAATATTCCATATCTTGTCTTACGGCACTAAGGCTCCGTTAGTGACCGATGAGAAACATTTGACAGCCCCTTTCGGTCTAAGATAAAAGTTCCCACTAAAAACTGCCAAATACCTGGAACATGTAGTTCTTTTCCTAGGCTGGTACTACACTGAAGCGCCAAAGAAACTGGTATAGCCATTCGTATTCAAATGCAGAGAAATTGTAAACAGGCAATTGTTAGATCGATTACTGCTGCTACAATGGTAGGTTATCAAGATTTAAGTGAGTTTGAACCTGGTGTAGCCACGTGGTCTGAAGCCCTCTTGTCACGGTCCCCCCCCCCTCCCCCACCCCCCGGCGGTGGTTCGAGTCCTCCATCTGGCATGGGTGTGTGTAGTCGTTAGCGTAAGTTAGTTTAAGTAGTGTGTGTAAGCTTAGAGACCGATGACCTCAGTAGTTTGGTCTTCCGTTGTAAGATGGTAAGAGAGTACGCTGTTCTCCTGACACATCAGTTCTTCGGCTTTTTGTTTGGGTCCAATTCTAGCTTTACTTGGTTTGCCGTTCTCCACGAGCTGAGAAGCAATTTGATTTGCAGAAATGTTACTATGTAGTGAGGACTCTTGTTGTATCATTACTGACGTGTCTAAGCTCCAGGCATTGAAACTGTTTCTTCCCATGTCCAATTCCTCCATTAATTTACCCCATTGGTTGCGTTTTGATTCGGAAATGGAGGAAATAACATGCTGCCCGATAGAGATAGTTTCATCACTGAAATGGTCGTTTTTGAATAGGTCGTGATATTCTTTCAACAAAGTGGATGTTTCGGAGGTAAGGCCTTGAATGCAATTGGTCCTGCAGCCTCTAGGAATAGTTTTCTTGATCAGTACTGGACTACTTTCAGAAACTCTTCATATGCCTCAGGAACGGGATCAATTGTTGTAATCCTTTCATCAAGCATTGTGGAGAATGTTTGCCAGTTTTCCTTCTTGAAATTGTACCTTCGCCTGAAGGGCACGGTGTGTGGGCGGATTGCTGGTACCAACTGACACACCGAGCGAGGTGGCGCAGTGGTTAGACACTGGACTCGCATTCGGGAGGACGACGGTTCAATCCCGCGTCCGGCCATCCTGATTTAGGTTTTCCGTGATTTCCCTAAATCGCTCCAGGCAAATGCCGGGATGGTTCCTTTCAAAGGGCACGGCCGACTTCCTTCCCCGTCCTTCCCTAATCCGATGAGACCGATGACCTCGCTGTCTGGTCTCCTTCCCCAAAAACAACCAACCAACCAACTGACACATAAGTGGACGGTGTTGTGTGTGAGGAATCGGTGTACAAACAGAGGCATCTCCATTTGGACATCCTGAGAGTAGCCCCAAACAGCGCTGTGGCTGTTGAAGTCACCAATAATTACAGATCTCTTCAGGCTGTTGAAACTGGCAGGAGGATTAAATAAGAAGGCTCCATTAGGAGGCTTGTAGACAGAGGAAATTACAAGGTTACTAACTTCTACAGTAATGATTTCAATATTATTTTGCTCTGTGATGGAAGTCGTGAGAATCTGGAGATCGAGTTTGGCAAAGATGGCACTGGAATATTGGCAATGAGGTCTTTCAGCCACCAATTTCATTACTGGAGTCTTAGGGCGTCGTTTATGAATGTGTCTATGTGTTTCTTGGGCGCATAATGGATCGCACTTGTGTGAATAACAAAGGTTGTGTAATAGCTCTTCTTTACACTTGATAAATCTTCAATGTTTACAGAGATGATTGTAATGCTTGGCTCTGGTACGAGCCGTTCCCGATTTTTGGATACCATCTTGCTCATCTTACTTGTGAGCAAGAAGAAAATGATTATTATTGCTATTAGTTTCACTCGTAGCAGTTTGTCCTTTTAGGTTCCTGCCTAACCACAGACTCGAAAATTGCTAAATATTTATTTCGTGCCTCGTTCTCTAATAAAAAGGAAATGTAAATAAAATTAAATATTTCAAAACATAATTATATTAATTCGTAATAATGTCCCAGAATGTGTTAAGAGAGCTGAGATGAATACATTCAGATGGGGTGGGATGCGAACCTACATCTTTCGATTCCATAAACCACGATATATTCCGTTACTCTAGCGCTCACTAACGTGATATTAGTTTCCTGTCTCGGTTATTATAGCATCTCTTGAAGGATTATATCGTAGATGCTTTATTAAATGACAATTTATGATAATGTTGACGTGTTTGTCAGAATCTTCAGTACACCGTTACCCTGAATTGGCATACTGCAAGTTATAAAACAAGCGCGTTTCATGCTTAATTTGTAAATTATTGACGATAACAACTCACTGCTGAGAGAGCACTCTTATATGAAAATATTAACCCTCGAAAAATCATTATGTGACGTTTAATTGTAACAGCAATGATAATAAATCGAACGAAGAACGACACGTTTTTATAAATCTTCGATACGCGTGCACGATACGAACTCTTGTGAGACCACCACATCGAACGCTAACGGAAGTCGACAGTACTTCCTGCGGTCGTCGATATTGCACGTGACGTTAAAATGACGTCACGTTTGCAGAAAGTCTTGTGAAATGAGTGTTATCCCGTCGTATGAGGAGAAGATAGTAATTACTGTAAAAATGTAGAAAACAAAGAATACGCTCGCGACATGTCGAGAGACATTGCACGGGTAAGGAGAGTGAGCGCTGCAACTATTCAGTAATTTTCTCAACGTGTTCCGCAGCCAAAGATTGTGTGTGTGTAAAATCCGTAAGTGGTTCGAAGACTTCCATCCAGTCACTCACTGATCAGTCTGGCCCGGCAACGGAAGACAGCAAAACGAAAGCTGAAATTTTAAATTTAGCATTTGAGAAATCTTTCACGCAGGAGGATCGTATAAACATAACGCCGTTTGAGTCACGCACAGATTCCCGTATGGAGGACATAGTGATAGACATCCCTGGGGTTGTGAAGCAGCTGAATGGGTTGAAAATAAATAAATCGCCAGGTCCTGATGGGATTCCAATTCGGTTTTACAGAGAGTACTCTACTGCATTGGCTCCTTACTTAGCTTGCATCTATCGCGAATCTGTTGCCCAACGTAAAGTCCCGAACGACTGGAAAAAAGCGCAGGTGACGCCTGTATATAAGAAGTGTAGAAGGACAGATCCTCAAAATTACAGACCAATATCCTTAACATTGGTTTGTTGCAGGATCCTCGAACATATTCTCAGTTCGAATATAATGAATTACCTTGAGACAGAGAAGTTGCTGTCCATGCATCAGCACGGCCTTAGAAAGCATCGCTCCTGCGAAACGCCACTCGCCCTTCTTTCCGCATGATATCTTGCGAACCATGGATGAAGGGTATCAGACGGATGCCATATTTCTTGACTTCCGGATAGCGTTTGACTCGCTGTCCCACTGCAGACTCCTAACTAAGGTACGAGCATATGGGATTGGTTCCCAAGTATGTGAGTGGCTTGAAGACTTCTTAAGTAATATAACCCAGTACGTTGTCCTCGATGGTGAGTGTTCATCGGAGGTGAGGGGATCATCTGGAGTGCCCAAGGGAAGTGTGGTAGGTCCGCTGTTGTTTTCTATCTACATAAATGATCTTTCGGATAGGGTGGATAGCAATGTGCGGCTATTTGCTGATGATGCTGTGGTGTACGGGAAGGTGTCGTCGTTGAGTGACTGTAGGAGGATACAAGATGACTTGGACAGGATTTGTGATTGGTGTAAAGAATGGTAGCTAACTCTAAATATAGATAAATTTAAAATAATGCAGATGAATAGGAAAAAGAATCCCGTAATGTCTGAATACTTCATTAGTAGCGTAGCGCTTGACACAGTCACGTCGATTAAATATTTGGGCGTAACATTGCAGAGCGACATGAAGTGGGACAAGCATGTAATGGCAGTGGTGGGGAAGGCGGATAGTCGTCTTCGGTTCATTGGTAGAATTTTGGGAAGATGTGGTTCATCTGTAAACAAGACAGCTTATAAAACACTAATACAACCTATTCTTGAGTACTGCTCGAGCGTTTGGGATCCCTATCAGGTCGGATTGAGGGAGGACATAGAAGCAATGCAGAGGCGGGCTGCTAGATTTGTTACTGGTAGGTTTGATCATCACGCGAGTGTTATGGAAATGCTTCAGTAACTCGGGTGGGAGTCTCAAGAGGAAAGGAGGCGTTCTTTTCGTGAATCGCTACTGAGGAAATTTAGAGAACCAGCATTTTAGGCTGACTGCAGTACAGTTTTACTACCGCCAACTTACATTTCGCGGAAAGACCACAAAGATAAGGTAAGAGAGATTAGGGCTCGTACAGAGGCATATAGGCAGTCATTTTTCCCTCCTTCTGTTTGGGAGTGGAACAGGGAGAGAAGATGCTAGTTGTGGTACGAGGTACCCTCCGCCACGCACCGTATGGTGGATTGCGGAGTATGTATGTAGATGTAGATGTATGTGGCATACGCCGCGGGTAGAAGGATAGTATATAAATAAAATAAAACAGTATTCCGCATGCTCGGTTTCCGTTCATTAGGCGACGGATTATTTCGTCCACGGTCCTTTAAGCAGCATTTAAGAGTGTGTCTGTGTGTCGGAGGTGGGAATCGCGACCGTCCGGCACAAAGGACGTGTACTCGCACAGTGCCGGGAGGGAAGTCTCTTTGACGCGGCCGGTCCGCACGCGACGCGCGCCCATTACGCACGGGCGGGCGGTCACGTGATTCTGTTAGCGCGGCAGCGGCCGCGGCCGCACCTCGGGCGCCGCCGCCCTGCCCCAGCCGCGCCGTCGCGACGCCCCTGCCGGCCGCTGATTGGATGCAAACTTATCGGCGCGGCGGTTACTTCCGCTTGATTGGCCGTCGCCCTGGCTACGCCAGATAAGCCCCCAGCGCCCTCCTCCAGGCGCCGCAGATAACCGGCCCCTCGCGCAGACACCCTCCACCCGACACCCTCGCTATATTTAAAAGCTAGGCAGGGGCGCGCGCAGCACTCGTCGCCAAGGGGCTGCTCGCTTGCAGGCGGGAGGTGAGGTGTGTCTCTCTGCCGAGACTGGCCTTCTAGAACTCTACGTTCACGCATTCTATTTATCCCTGCATTTATTGCTCTTATATTCAAACTCTCTCTTCATTTTCAAATGTGTGTTTTAGTCTCTGATTCGGATCTCCTTCGCAGTTGTTTCTAATCATATCTACACTACTGGCCATTAAAATTGCTACACCACGAAGACGACGTGTAACAGACGAGAAATTTAAGCGACAGGAAGAAGATGTTGTGATACGCAAATGATAAGCTTTTCAGAGCATTCACACAAGGTTGGCGCCGGTGGCGACACCTACAAGGTGCTGACATGAGGAAAGTTGCCAACCGATTTCTCATACACAAACAGCAGTTGACCGGCGTTGCCTGGTGAAACGTTGTTGTGATTCCTCCTGTAAGCAGGAGAAATGCGTTCCATCACGTTTCCGACTTTGATAAAGGTCGGATTGTAGCCTATCGCGATTGCCGTTTATTGTATCGTGACATTGCTGCTCGCTTTGGTCGAGATCCAATGACTGTTAACAGAATATGGAATTGGTGGGTTCAGGAGCGTAATATGGAACGCCGTTCTGGATCCCAACGGTCTCGTATCACTAGCAGTCGAGATGACAGGTATCTTATCCGCATGGCTGTAACGGATCGTGCAGCCAGGTCTCGATCCCTGAGTCAACAGATGGGGACGTTTGCAAGACAACAACCATCTGCACGAACAGTTCGACGACGTTTGCAGCAGCACGGACTATCAGCTCGGAGACCGTGGCTGCGGTTACCCTTGACGCTGCATCACAGACAGGGGCGCCTGCGATGGTGTACTCAACGACGAACCTGGGTGCACGACTGGTAAAACGTCATTTTTTTCGGATGAATCCAGGTTCTGTTTATAGCATCATGATGGTCGCATCCGTGGTTGGCGACATCGCGGTGAACGCACATTGGAAGCGTGTATTCGTCATCGTCATACTGGCGTATCACCCGACGTGATGGTATGGGGTGCCATTGGTTACACGTCTCGGTCACCTCTTGTTCGCATTGACGGCACTGTGAACGGTGGACGTTACATTTCAGATGTGTTACGACCCGTGGCTCTACCCTTAATTCGATCCCTGCGAAACCCTAAATTTCACCAGGATAATGCACGACCGAATGTTGCAGGTCCTGTACGGGCCTTTCTGGATACAGAAAATGTTCGACTGCTGCCCTGGCCACCTCATTCTCCAGATCTCTCAGCAATTGAAAACGTCTGGTCAATGGTGGCCGAGCAACTGGCTCGTCACAATAAGCCAGTCACTACTCTTGATGAACTGTGGTATCGTGTTGAAGCTGCATGGGGAGCTGTACCTGTGCACGCCATCCAAGCTCTGTTTGACTCAATGCCCAGACGGATGAAGGCCGTTATTACGGCCAGAGGTGGTTGTTCGGGGTACTGATTTCTGAGGATCTATGCACCCAAATTGCGTGAAAATGTAATCATATGTCAGTTCTAGTATAATATCTTTTTCCAATGAATACCCGTTTATCATCTGCATTTCTTCTTGGTGTAGTAATTTTAATGGCCAGTAGTGTACAATTAAGAATTAAATTATTCTTCCCTACACATTGCCAACAATCTTTACACCAGTTCCTCTTATTTTCCAGCATACCATACACTTTCATATATACTGTCTGATCAAAAGTAGCCGCCCACTTATTAGTGGACATTAATATGAGGCGTGTCAACCGTTCGTCTTTATGAACTTTTTTGCGAATACTTTCAGTGAGGACTCTCAATGTCTGTTGAGGAATGGCAGCTTGTTCTTTCTCAAGAGCTGAAACCAGAGAATGGAGTGACGTCGGTCTCTGGTTTCTGCATTGAAGTTTAATTGATCCCAAAGCTGTTCCATTGGCTTCAAATCGCGACTTTGGGCACGCTAGGCCTTTTGTGGAATATTAGCGACCACAAACCATTGCCACGCAGGGTGCATTGTCAAGCTGAAACAAACAGATCATCGTCTCCAGATTGTTCATCCACTGTGCACAGTATACATTCCTAGAAAGTGTGTTCGTATCCCTCCGCATTTATCATTTTCTGAAGTGCACTGAAGAGGCCACACTCTAATCAAGAAAAGAAATCCTTACCGTAACTCCACATCCTCCGTACTTCACAGCTGGCGTAGCAGGTAAGGTTCTTCAGTCGTTCGCCAAACCCAATCCTTCAATCGGATTACCAGACGGTATAGCTTCACTCCTCAGTCCAAATCAGTCTGAGACGGGTGTTACGATTAATCAAGGAAAACCCCCAGTTGGGAAACGGGGCCAAAATTAGTTGGTCACTGTGGAGTTGCAATTTACAATCTCTTTATTGATTACTTCAACCATTAAAAGTCATTTCTTTATCACTTGACCAGGAACAGATCCAAAAAGGCTAGTAGGCATGAGTGCCTTTTCAAAACAATTTACTTTACAGTTAACGGCCAAGCCATTTTGCTTAAAACCGTCTTTACTAAAACAATTGATTACAAATCAAAATTTTCCAAGTAATGAAATTGAAAACTTTACTTTACCGTTAATAGCCAAGCTATTTTACTTAAAACAGACTTTGATAAAGCATTTAATAATAAAATTAAAACTTTCCAAGTAATGAAACAAAAAAAACACCAATTTGCATACAATTTCGCCACCGAACATGTAGGGAGCCAACTTGTTTTGGCACAACAAGAAATTACATTACAAGGGCTCGCTAACAGCGAGGCAGAACTTGCATTTTCAAAGGATGCCAAGTAGATTAAAACAATCAAAGTAAAGATACAGTCATTCACCTTTTACAATAACTAACAATTTTAAAGCCACGTAATTTTAAAAACCCACCAATGAAAGGCAAACTTAAACTTTTTAAACAGTGGCCAAAAACAATCACAGTAAAATACAACCATTTAACATTTTACAATAACTAACAACTTTAATACAATGTCCTGGGATAGAAATAATTAACGGACCGAGTGTAAGGGCGGCCACAATTGTCTCCCAAAGGATGATCAGCCTAGAAGCGGACTAACAGACCCACAACGCCTCACATTCAGCAATCACATCGACCTCACGCGAGGCCAGGGGAGGAGGAGGAATCAAATCAGGAACCATAATCCCTGCCCAAAAATACACTTCCTCCCAGGCAGTACTAATAAGCCAAAAGTTCGCTCTCTATAATTACACCGGCGACAGGGACAGGAAATCCGAACGCAGGATGCCACAAGGCAGAAAAAATGTAATCTCAAACAATAATCACTGCCCAAAAATACACTTCCTACCGGGCAGTACCAATAAGAAGCGGAAAAGATCACTGTCTATAAATACACCGGCGACAGGGACAGGAAACCCGAACGCAGGAGGCCACAAGGCAGAAAAAATGTAATCTCAAACAATAATCACTGCCCAAAAATACACTTCCTACCGGGCAGTACCAATAAGAAGCGGAAAAGATCACTGTCTATAAATACACCGGCGACAGGGACAGGAAACCCGAACGCAGGAGGCCACAAGGCAGAAAAAACTCTGGTTGCACAAACCAAAATTCTTCAATTAACATCTAAACCTTTAACCAACTTAGCTTGCAGTTTATCAGAGAAACAGCAGGTGAACTCCGATGCGAAGGTTCCTCACACCCGACCGTGTACACGTCGCCAGCGGACCCAACTGGGCACAGTCACGCAGCCGCGCGCTCTGTCACCGGATCCCTCGTCTTGTCTGCACCCATGGCGGCGAAATACCACTCCTCAGGTTAGGCGGGTTACTAGTACATCATTCGCGCCTCCAGACGGGCAATTTAAAGACATCGTTGCCGCTCCCACCAAGTAGTGACTCGGAACCACACCCGTGGTCCCCGGGTGCTCACAGAAAGAGCTTACAGCCTTGTCCCGTCAACGCGTCCCACTCGTCTCGCACCGCCAGGATAGACCACGCGGCTTCTCCGAACAACAGCCACGCCACGCCGCGGTCTCATCGTACGACATTCTCTAATTCCCGATTTTAAAAATCGACCGACCGACTCGTCACCACTAGGCAACCAACCAGCCATCCTTCCAAAGATCTTATTCTCTTACACAAGGCTAACAGGAAGCAACGACTCGAAGATCGATAAGGCCAGACACGCCGCCAGAGGGGAATCTCAACAGAATTGTACGCAGCATGACGATAAATATGAAAGAATCAATTAACGATGGAATGGAAGGACTCAGAACAATCTTTACAGCGCGATATATGTTGAGAGCCGACACACGGCTCACAGTCTATTCCAGTCATCCACCGTCCCGTGGCGTTGTTCTTTACGGAACCTTAAGTGTCGCTTAAAACATCGAATACAGAAATGTGTCGCTGATGAGGAGCTGCTCAACCACTGTGCACCATTATTTTCGACCCTGCGCACAGTTATTGTGCTGGCTTGACTGCTGGTGAGTCCTCCAGCTGAGTTCATGCGATTTTTTTGCAACCACCTTCCACAATGCTCGACGGTCTCTCTCCATCAGTGAACGGGGTCTGCCCGTCTTGGTTTATCTGTGGCTATTCTTACGTATTTTCAGGTCACAATCAACATCACCAGCAGCCGGCTTGGGCAGCTTCAGAACTTTTGAAATGTCCCTGATAGATCTGTCACTCAGGTGACTCGCATTGGCTATTCAACGTTCGAAGTCGCTCTCCCGACCGACCGATTCTGCTTTTACTGCTCCTCTACTGACAACACAATAGTTCTCATCTCGTTTTACACTAGTGGTCTAGAGAGCCTGTATAGGGAGAGAGTGGCCAACCGGACGATATGGCGGCCATTTTTCTATCAAACTGCGGGCGGGACTTTTGAATGCCCAGTAGTGGAGTAGTGGAGTACACACTCACCGAATCAAAAGCACAAGACAATATGGCGCAATGGCTCTGAGCACTATGGTACTTAACATCCATGGTCATCAGTCCCCTAGAACTTAGAACTACTTAAACCTAACTAACCTAAGGACATCACACAACACCCAGTCATCACGAGGCAGAGAAAATCCCTGACCCCGCCGGGAATCGAACCCGGGAACCCGGGCGCGGGAAGCGAGAACGCTACCGCACGGCCACGAGCTGCGGACTATGACGAAATCATTCGTTAAATGCCTTTGTTTATAAGAATAATGTGTTATAATAATTTTCACACAGCCAATTTAACTATGTATATTGCAAGTTGTTTTATATGTAGTAAAAAACAAAAACGACTTACTTCACATAGATAAGAGTACTTGGTTGGTCTCCACAAGGCCCCTGTTTGATTTATGTCAGCCCTGTTGACTGCGACTGCCCACTGCTTTCGTCTTTCTTCATTGCGTGGAAATGCTAACATCGAAATCCACCTTCGCCTCTATTGGAACAACCAAATGCAGCACAACCTGGCATCGTTTACGAACGTCTGCAGAACGAACTACAGATGTCAAAAACAATATTGTACAATTACTAGCGTGTTTACTTCAAACATGTAGGCCTACCGACTTCATCACAAAACGCTTCATTATTTCAACGCGATCTTAAAGATCGCAAACGCTAATTACGTACTAAAAACGATATACAACTAAATCGAACATGCATGCATAACGCATAACAAGTCTCTCAATAATTCAAATACCTTTTAATCGTTTCCAAAAGTCCCCCGAAATTCAATTCAAATCAAAAGCACGGCGAACATAGGTAGCGCGAGAGACGTTTGGCGCCATTTTTCTGCCAAAGCTAATCAACCAATCACGGGCAACTTCACCTATGGCCACTCTCTCCCTATACAGGCTCTCTAGAGTGGTCCCGCTCTCATGACATCTAGTGGTCAGTTCACTAACACATACGATGCTTTTAATCAAATACTGTATCTCTATTACTACTTGAACGTAACGTCTGTCACTGTTGTCCGCCGTCGTCTCCAGATTGCACTTAACTCTTTCACTGGTTCCTCTTATTATCAACATCTTCCTACAGATACAAGTATTTCCCATTAATCCCCGCTTCAAGCCTGTTGCAATTGTGTTTCTATTAAGACATACCTTAGTCAGCAACAGTGAGTAAATTCAGTTTTCATCTTTGCCTTATACGACATTTTGAAACATGTGAATCTGTATTGCAATTTCTAGTTTTACTCTGCTGGCCACTAATATTGCAATATCAGGAATCATAGCAAATAACGAATCTTCGTTATTGTCCATACACACTGCGTTAGGAAGAATACCTGATTAAATTTGTAGGTAATTTGGGTAAAATTTACAGGATGCGAAATTTAGTAAACATAGCTGCCCCCCCCCCCCCCCCACCTCCACCTGTGAACCATGGACCTTGCCGTTGGTGGGGAGGCTTGCGTGCCTCAACGATACAGATAGCCGTACCGTGGGTGCAACCACAACGGAGGGATATCTGTTGAGAGGCCAGACAAACGTGTGGTTCCTGAAGAGGGGCAGCAGCCTTTTCATTAGTTGCAGGGGCAACAGTCTGGATGATTGACTGATCTGGCCTTGTAACACTAACCAAAATGGCCTTGCTGTTCTGGTACTGCGAACGGCTGAAAGCAGGGGGAAACTACAGCCGTAATTTTTCCCGAGGGCATGCATCTTAACTGTATGATTAAATGATGATGGCATCCTCTTGGGTAAAATATTCCGGAGGTAAAATAGTCCCCCATTCGGATCTCCGGGCGGGAACTACTCAAGAGGACGTCGTTATCAGGAGAAAGAATACTGGCGTTCTACGTATCGGGGCGTAGAATGTCAGATCCCTTAATCGGGCAGGTAGGTTAGAAAATTTAAAAAGGGAAAAGGATAGGTTAAAGTTAGATATAGTGGGAATTAGTGAAGTTCGGTGGCAGGAGGAACAAGACTTTCAGTCAGGAGAATACAGGGTTATAAATACAAAATCAAATAGGTGTAATGCAGGAGTACGTTTAATAATGAATAAAAAAATAGGAGTGTGGGTAAGCTACTACAAACAGCATAGTGAACGCATTATTGTGACCAAAATAGATACGAAGCCCACACCTACTACAGTAGTACAAGTTTATATGCCAACTAGCTCTGCAGATGACGAAGAAATTGATGAAATGTATGAGGAGATAAAAGAAATTATTCAGGTAATGAAGGGAGACGAAAATTTAATAGTCAAGGGTGACTGGAATTCGAGAGTAGGAAAAGGAAGGGAAGGAAACATAGTAGTGAATATGAATTGGGGCTAAGAAATGAAAGAGGAAGCCGCCTGGTAGAAATTTGCGCAGAGCATAACTCGGTTCAAGAATCATGAAAGAAGGGTGTATACAAGGAAGAACCCTGGAGATACTAAATGGTATCAGATAGATTATATAATGGTAAGACAGAGATTTAGGAACCAGGTTTTAAATTGTAGAACATTTCCGGGGGCAGATGTGGACTCTGACCACAATCTATTGGTTATGAACTGTAGATCAAAACTGAAGAAACTGCAAAAAGGTGGGAATTTAAAGAGATGGGATCTGGATAAACTGAAAGAACCAAAGGTTGTACAGAGTTTCAGAGAGAGCATAAGGGAACAATTGACAGGAATGGGGGAAATAAATACAGCAGAAGAAGAATGGGTAGCTTTGAGGGATGAAATAGTGAAAGCAGCAGAGGATGAAATAGGTAAAAAGACGAGGGCTAGTAGAAATCCTTGGGTAACAGGAGAAATATTGAATTCAATTGATGAAAGGAGAAAATATAAAAATGCAGTAAATGAAGCAGACAAAAAGGAATACAAATGTCTCACAAATGAGATCAACAGGAAGTGCAAAATGGCTAAGCAGGGATGGCTAGAGGACAAATGTAAGGATGTAGAGGCTTATCTCACAAGAGGTAAGATAGGTACTGCCCACAGGAAAATTAAAGAGACCTTTGGAGAAAGGAGAACCACTTGCATGAATATCAAGAGCTTTGATGAAAACCCAGTTCTAAGCAAAGAAGGGAAATCAGAAAGGTGGAAAGAGTATATAGAGTGTCTATACAAGGGCGATGTACTTCAGGGCAATATTATGGAAATGGAAGAGGATGTAGAAGAAGATGAAATGGGAGATATGATGCTGCGGAAGAGTTTGACAGAGCACTGAAAGACCTGAGACGAAACAAGGCCCCCGGAGTAGACAACATTCCATTAGAACTACTGACAGCCTTGGGAGACCCAGTCCTGACAAAACTCTACCATCTGGTGAGCAAGATGTATGAGACAGGCGAAATACCCTCAGACTTCAAGAAGAATATAAAAATTCCAATCACAAAGAAAGAAGGTGCTCGCAGATGTGAAAATTACCGAACTATCAGTTAAATAAGTCTCAGCTGCAAAATACTAACGCGAATTCCTTACAGACGAATGGAAAAACTGATAGAAGTCGACCTCGGGGAAGATCAGTTTGGATTCCGCAGAAATGTTGGAACACGTGAGGCAATACTGACCCTACGACTTATTTTAGAAGCTAGATTAAGAAAAGGCAAACCTACGTTTCTAGCATTTGTAGACTTAGAGAAAGCTTTTGACAATGTTGATTGGAATACTCTCTTTCAAATTCTGAAGGTGGCAGGGGTAAAATACAGAGATCGAAAGGCTATTTACAATTTGTACAGAAAGCAGATGGCATTTATAAGAGTAGAGGGGTATGAAAGGGAAGCAGTGGTTGGGAAGGGAGTGAGACGGGGTTGTAGCCTATCCCCGATGTTATTCACTCTGTATATTGAGCAAGCAATAAAGGAAACAAAAGAAAAGTTCGGAGTAGGTATTAAAATCCATGGAGAAGAAATAAAAACTTTGAGGTTCACCGATGACATTGTAATTCGGTCAGAGACAGCAAAGGACTTGGAAGAGCAGTTGAACGGAATGGACAGTGTCTTGAAAGGAGGGTATAAGATGAAATCAGCAAAGCAAAACGAGGATAATGGAATGTAGTTGAGTTAAGTCGAGTGATGCTGAGGGAATTAGATTAGGAAATGAGCCGCTTAAAGTAGTAAAGGAGTTTTGCTATTTGGGGAACAAAATAACTGATGATGGTCGAAGTAGAGAGGATATAAAATGTAGAATGGCAATGACAAGGAAAGCGTTTCTGAAGAATAAAAATTTGTTAACATCGAGTATAGATTTAAATGTCAGGAAGTCGTTTCTGAAAGTATTTGTATGGGGTATAGCCATGTATGGAAGTGAAACGTGGACGATAAATAGTTTGGACAAGAAGTGAATAGAAGCTCTCGAAATGTGGTGCTACAGAAGAATGCTGAAGATTAGATGGGTAGATCACATAACTAATGAGGAGGTATTGAATAGAATTGGGGAGAAGAGGAGCTTGTGGCACAACTTGACTAGAAGAAAGGATCGGCTGGTAGGACATGTTCGGAGACATCGAGGGATCACCAAATTAGTATTGGAGGGCAGAGTGGAGGGTAAAAATCGTAGAGGGAGACTAAGAGATTAATACACTAAGCAGATTCAGAAGGATGTAGGCTGCAGTAGGTCCTGGGAGGTGAAGAGGCTTGCACAGGATAGAGTAGCATGGAGAGCTGCATAAAACGAGTCTCTGGACTGAAGACCACAACAACAGCTGCCACCTGTGGCACCAACAACGACTGTACCCCGACTGGGCATCCCGCCGAACCGAGCTTGGATGAAAGCTACGGTTACGCCATTCTGTGCTGCCTTAGTCACTCAATTTTACGTCAACACAATTTTCCCTCATCGCACCCCCACTACCTTTAATCCCCTCACTTTTCCCACTTATTCTCCGCCTCTCTCCACAATTTCCATAACATCCTATTAGTTCTTGATTCTAGTGATTGTTGCAATTGTCGGTCGTTGACTGGCGTTGATTATATCCCTGTAACCTCCCAACTATATTTGTTTGTGTGAAATTTAGCCCAAATTTGCCTCACACACTATAAAAATCTGCATACTACTAAAACTATGTATTCACAGACTGTTATCTAGCTTACACTCGTATGCTAATCTTTGACTAAACAGATCCTAATCTGAACTTAACTGTACCTGATGTCAATGCAGCTTGTCTTTATATGAAATGCGCAACTGAAGTAAAACAGTTATCTGGCCCTAATCAAACTTTCCACTTACCTCGCGTTCTGACAACGTTGTTGCAGATTTCTCGAAATACAACAGCAAACAGCAAGCAGGCACTGGCTGAACCAGATTTCTATTTCTAAGTGAATATTCAAACGGTTGCGCACTACATGATGCAATGTCGGAATGTGTAATGATAAACAATCGGGTGGGGAGAGTAAATATTCCAAAATTATATTCCAAAACAACGATTTTAGAATGAAGTATGTATTAAAATGATAGTAAAATTTTGCGTGTTCACACATAACATTGACCCGAACAATACTATGCTCAACAAAGCGAACAATTATTTAAAAAGGGAAGAATGGAAACGGAAAATTTCTATTAAAAAAAAAACTTTTTTTGAACAGTTGAAATCTTAATGTAGGATTCAGGGAAGTGGGGTGGCCTATCTCTCAATCTGAGAAAGCGAACAAACAATAATCATTTCTACAAATTAGGTGCGCAGTGCTGCAGTCTCACCTCAAGCTTCTTCTCTTCAAGAACAGAAAAAAAAAAACGTTATGCAACACCAATACATACGTTATATTGATCCTTGCTGTCCTGTACGACCATCTGCCTTCATCTAACAGATACAATCATTAGTCCACACCCCACTACTAAATACGTCCATCACCTACCACACTTCAACTAAGAATGTATCAGAATGCGCAGCGGCGAAGACTGTGCAACGACAAGATCAAAGATTGATTAACGGTAACGTAATTTGCTCTCACTCTGACATCCGCATCGATAACTTAACAAAAAGGCAAATGTCATGACCACTTTACGAGCTTACTGAACCCATCGATTCTGTATTCGTGTATTCATCGCGAAATCCAGACCAAGGCGAACAGCAATATCGCGGAACGAAAAACCACAGTCTCGATCGTCCACATTCTTATGGCGTTGAATTTCGACACATGCATCAACCATTCACATAACGTGCAATGTGTTTCACAAGTTAGTACACAGCACTCGCATTCTGAAAGTGTTTACTTAAGGCGAATGCTGGAGTGCTTCTCTCGAACTGTCTGCCAGGTTTTTATAATCAGAGTTCAGTTATTACTGACCTCGACGTAGATTTAATGACACACCTTAATCTTGTGAACAGCTTTCACTGAATATTGGCCGAGATTTTCTGCATGAAACAAGGAACATTAATCAAAACCGAAACTAATTGAATCCTCCTTGAGATATCTGAATGTAATCTGTGAGTAGGATATTGTAACAGCACTCTGAAATAAACCGTTAGAATTTTTTTTGGGAGGGGAGGGGGACAAGGGAGGTAGGATGGTAACAGATTCAGCTGCGTTCGACACTCTAGCTGTATAAAATCCAAGTGGAGCTATTTTAACGTCAGGGAAAGCGTTATTGTGTCTTGGCACACATCAGATTTAATTTGAACCTACCCAACTGCGTGTGTGCGTCAAATATATTCCACTGCTGCTAGAAATGCAAGCACCAGTGATCGAATATGGTCATCTAAACTCGATTTCACAATCTTCTTTATTTCTAATGTGTCCACAGGACGTACTGAAATTTGGAAATTTATGGTACGTTTCTATGGGACCAAACTGCCGAGATCATCGGTCTCTAGACTTACGCACGATTTAATCTAACTTAAACTAATTTACGCGAAGGACAACATACAAGCACATGGTCTTGTTTCTCTAAAAAATGGTTAAAATGGCTCTGAGCACTAAGCGACTTAACTTATGAGGTCATCAGTCGCCTAGAACTTAGAACTAATTAAACCTAACTAACCTAAGGATATCACACACATCCATGCCCGATGCAGGATTAGAACCTGCGACCGTAGCGGTCGCCCGGCTCCAACTGTAGCGCCTAGAACCGCACGGCCACTCCGGCCGGCTCTTGTTTCTCTCACAGTCTTCAAAGAGAAAGATAAACGTCACAAATTGAATGGGTTAATAAATCAAGAAATTTATATATGAATATCGTTAGTTAAGAACTTTTGAGTACTGACGTTTTAATAGTATGATTGTAAGTGACAACACACAGTGTACTGATGCTAAAGATCAGATGATGTAGTAACCTGAAACGCGCCATGAGAAGTTGAGAATAAAGAAAACCTGGCTACGAAGAGGAGTGTGTGACGAGATGGCGTCCGGTCCCCTCAAAGGCATTTTGACTAAGGTGATGAGAATTTACATCATCAAAAAAATTAACACGAATTTAGTTTTGTAATACGCACTAAATATTGCAAAAATTATATCGCTAGTAACAGCGACAAAAAGGAAATCGCAAGAGAAGGTGGACATAAACGGTTCCATAAAATTCGATTTCGTAATGCCCATGGTCTGATGTAAAACACATTTGCAATCGCAATGTTTCCTGAACGAACCGAAGAGCTTCCTTCGATATCGTTGTACACGCCTCAGTTACGAGATACTTTAAATTCTGTGACTTCGTAGGCTTTCCCAGCGTAATAATTCTTGAAAGTCTCTTCGGGTTTGCTGCCGGATCCTAAAATGAACTTGACTCGATATTTCGGCGATCCAACTGGTCACCATCTTCATGGAGAATGCTGCTTCTGCTGATGAGTCCCGCTGAGAACTGACCCCAGGCTGCAAATCGGCGTCCAATAAATTCTCTTTGTCATGGCATGGATTTCAACTTTGACCTTATTCTAGAGAAAAGGAGTTGGGTGAGCGCTTTATTAGCTACTATCTAACAGTTAGCTGGGCACCCATCGTGCTGATATCACATACGTAACATGTCCACTTCGGTAAGAAATTGCGAGTATGTGTTACCTGTTACGATTTCTTCAACAAAGGAAGGATCAATCACGTAGTCTCCAATAACACCGCACCAAAACTTTACACTCCACAGCCTCTGCCCAAATTCAGCCATAGCTGCTTCTTTGCGATTTACTAACGGATATTTCTTACAGTCTGTTTTAGATAATTTAGGGTGAAGGTTGTTTCATCAGGAAAAATTATTTGCAGAAAGAACTTTCTGTTCTGATGTCGCATCAGAACATGACACCTCAATTCGATGCATTCTGTGCAATCTCGCTGGTTAATTTGGTAGTGAAGTGACTTATGGTAGGAATAGGAGCTGTTTGCACACAAAATGCGAGAAACGCTAGGGTGACTAATTCCAGAGGCACTCACAATTTATCCGGTGCTAACATATGGATTCTGAGCAACAACTTGCGGGACATCTTTTTTTTTTAATTTTTTTAATAAATTGTAATTCTTGTTGACTTGTTGCATACTCTCTGACAGGATACGTTTGTAGATACAGCTAGACTATTTTCTTCGTGCTCCTTCTATATTATCTGTAAAGAAATGGAATGTCTCATTTCTCTTCTTTAATGAAATACATTTTTGTTTCACAGCAGTCAGTAGTCGATATATGTGAACGACACAGATACAACAGGAATCTGCGTGCATTTCTCTCTTCTCCTGTTATACAAGTATCACGGCGATGTTTCTCCTTTTCCTGTCCAACGTGAAGTGTTCTTTACTTGAGTGTGGAATCAGGTACATCCACGGAAGACAGGAATCAGTTTGATTTCTGCAGAAAAATCCTTAATTCAAATTACTGATTTTTTTTCGAAGCTATCTTTCTGGTTCTTGGCGAGTGAAAATCGGTTGAAGTCATCTCTAAGGCCCATGAGTCTAGCTGCAGAAACTGCTATTGTTTTATTTGAGAAAACAAAGGCGAAGTTGGTATCGGTGTCTCTGTAATTAATACCGCTATGACAAGAGACGATACATCGTTTGCTTAGTACTTTGTTACATTTGTTCACATTTCCCATGTTGTTGACAGAGACCATCAGTGAGCACACTACATTTGATTACAGAGGCTACCAGTAAATGCTCAGACATGTTTTCTGTCTAAACCAGTTTTGATTCTTACGTCATTCTCTTGTGTCATAGTCTTTAGCCGATGGCTGCATCGGTATTATGTAACAGGAGCGGGCGTTTCGATAGCTCTCCTACTAGAAGACTGTGGACAGACGCACGCTCCTACCAAGTACTGACACAGCCATCATCTTAATTGTGAATATTAACGTATGGGAATTATAAACAACTTGCGGACTAAATGCTGCGCTCTCCTTTCATAAATTGCAAAATTATTTCTCTATTATCTGCTCAAGATACATATGCTATTAATAAAACTAACTTGAAACAAGGACCTGTCGTTTCGCAGCTGCTCATGCTAACCACGAGACCACGGCGCTCCTGCGCTCACAGTATACTTGATGTTGCCTATCTTCGCATGGACTACTCAGTTTGTATATTTTGCTTATTTTTTTTTCATAGTTCCATACAACTTCTTCCTGTTTTCTCGATTGATCTGTGTTCAGTTTTTCAAGGCCTATCCACTGTGCCGACTTATAAATAAATCTGAGGGGGGTGCGATGGGGAGGTTCCCTTGTCAGCAGACCCTGTAATTCTTCTTCGCTTTGACTAAGGAGAGCAATGTCCTCAGCGAATCTTATCATCGATATCCTTTCACCATGAATTTTTAATTCTACTCTTGAACCTTTCTTTTATTTCCATAATTGCTTTTTCGAAGCATAAATTTGACACTAGAGGCGAAAGACTACATCCCTGTCTTACACCCTTTTAATCTGAGCACATTGTTCTTGGTCTTCCACTCTTATTGTTCCCTCTTAGTTTTTGTACTTATTGTATATTACCTGTCTTTCCCTGAAGCTTACCCCTATTTTCCTTAGAATTTCGAACATCTTGCACCATTTTACATTCTCGATTGCTTTATCCAGGTCGATAAATGTCTTGATTTTTCTTCAGCCTTGTCCGCCCCATTAGCTGAACGGTAATCTATTACTTTGTTTTGCGGGAAGCACAGTGATGAAACTGGTATATACCCTATGATTAGTTTCTATCTTTCTTTCCTTTTCTTTTCACAGGAAGACACATTTCTGTTAATTATGTGTAAAATCAAGCAGAAGAAACCTGATTTACTTCATTATCTTCTGAAGAAGAAAATTTTACGTATCAGCAATAATGAGTTTGCTTCTTTCCGTTTTTCCACGCACTGAGAACGAAATTTATAGCTGCAGTTACATTTCCATAACAATTATGTGACTGCCTTCTCAATGGAATTTACATTTATTTTTATTCAAGCCATGTTGCAAACAAAGGCATCAGAAGGGGCATACTTCTTTTGTCGTTGAGAAGAAGCGTGTTAAAAAAAAAAAAAAAAAAAAACAACGGTCAGCGCGTTGGACTGCCACGCACGGGAGCCCGGGTTCGGTTCCCGGCTGAGGTGGGAGATTGTTTCCCCTCAGTGACTGGGTGTCGTGCTGTCCTGATCATCATTTCATCCCCGTTGTCGAAGCTTAGGTTGCCCAATGTGGCGTCGCACTCAATAAGATCTGAACTCGGCGGCCCAATTTCTCGACTGGGAACTCCCGGCCACTGACGCCGCCATACGCTCATTTTTCCATTTCTTCAGCCTTGCTTCCATTATCAACCACAACATCAGAATTGCGTCTCTGGTGCCTTTACGTTTTCTAAAGCCAAACTGATCGAAACCTAACAGATCCTCAATTCTTTTCCTTTCTTCTGTACATAATTCGTGTCAGCAACTTGGATGCATGAACTGTTAAGCTGACTGTGCGATAACTCTCGCACTTGTAGGCTCTTACAATCTTCGAAATTGTGTGGATGATGTTTTTCCGAAAGTCAGATGGTATACCGCCAGACTCATACATTCTACATACCAAAGTGAATAGTCGTTTTGTTGCCACTTTCCTTAATGATTTTAGAAATTCTGATGGAACGCTATCTATCGCTTCGGCCTTCTTTGATCTTAGGTCTTCCAAAGCTCTTTTAAATTCTGATTATAATGCCGAATCCCCTATCTCTTGTATATCGACAACTGATTCTTCTCCTATCACGTCATCAGGCAGAGTCTTCCCCCTCATAAAGGTCTTCATTGTACTGTTTCCAGCTATCCGCTCTCTCCTCAGCATTTAACAGTGGAATTCGCGTTCCGCTCTTTACGTTATCACCCTTGCTTGTAACTTCACCGAAGACTGTTTTGACTTTTCTGTATGCTGAATCAGTCCTTATTATAATAATTTCTTTTTCGATTTCTTTTCATTTTTCTGCAGGATTTTCGTCTTAGCCTCCCTGATCTTCCTATTCATTTCATTGCTAAATGGCTTGTACTTCTGCATTCCTGAATTTCGCTGAACATTTTTGTGCTTCCGTCTTTCATCGATGAGCTGTGGTGTTTCTTCTGCTGCCCATGGTTTCTTTGCAGTTACCTTATTTACGCCTAAGTTTTTCTTCCCAACGTCAGTAATTGCTCTCTTTAGTGATTTCCTCTTCAATTGGACTGATTACAGAGCTACTCCGTTTCGGAATATCTATAGCTTCAGAGAACTTCAAGCAAATTTCCTCATTCCCTGGTATTATACTTCTGTGCACACTGACTTTTCCTGACTAATCTGTTAAACTTCAGCCTACTGTTGATCACTAGTAAACTGTGATCTGAGTTCGTATCTGCTCCTCGGTACGCCTTACAACCCAGTATCTGATTTCGGAATCTCCTCCTGACCATGATGTAATGTAACTGAAATTTCCCCGTATTTCCCGGCCCTTTTCAACTGTACCTCCTCCTCTTGTGAGTCTTTAGCAGAGTGTTCGCTATTGCCAGCTGACGTTTATTGCATAACTCAATTATTCGTTCTCCTCTATTATTCCTAGTTCGAAGCTCCTATTCTCCCACGACGCTCTTTTCTACTCCTTCCCCTACAACCACATTCCAATACCCATAGACTATTAGATATTAATTTCCCTTTACGTACTGAATTACCCATTCAATAACAGTACACACCTCCTCTATCTCGTGATGTTGGGCTAGCGACATCGACATATACACCTGAACTATTGGTGTCGGTGTTGGTGTTAGTTTGCTACGAATAACGAATCCTATTCTCGTTATACCATTTTCTGCTTCTATTGATATTATCCGATACGCTTCTGACCAGAAATCCTTGTCTTCTTTCCATTTCACTTCACTGACCCCCCCACTACATCTAGAATGAGCCTTAGAATTTCCCTTTTCAAATTTTCTATCTTCCCTACCACGTGCAAACCTCTATCATTCCATGCCCCGACTCGTAGAACAATACCATTTCTTTACTCAATCTTTTTCTCATGGTCACCTCCCCCTTGGCAGTCCCCTCCCAGACAAATCCGGAATCTTTTGCCAGTGGTAAGATAATCAGGACGCTTTTTCAGCTACAAGCCACATATCCTGTGGATACACAGTATGTGTCTTTCATGCAGTGATTTCCATTGCCTTCTGCATCCCCAAGCCATTGATCGCTGCTGATTCTTCTGCTTTTATCGGAGGTTTCCCACCTCAAGGGCCAGAGAGTCCGCTCCTCCGCCCTCTTTGACAAGGCCGTTGACAGAGTGAGGGTGACTTCTTATCCAGGACGTCTTCGGCCGCCAATGTTGATGATCGCTCCTAATCAAGATATATTATTCAGTGACTATTGTCTACATTTCATTGGCGAACGAAAGGAGACAAGGACGTGATCCATTAATTTCGTAGATCGTTGATGGGTGAATCATGCAGTTATAAAGCCACATTTTAAAAATTGTCTGTCTCTAAAAGAACAAAAAGTACTTTATAGTGAGAAAACATTAAAATTTCTTAAAAAATTTTCAGTGGCCGGACTGGCAATAAAAAATTGTTACTACCAACATGGGTAGTCGGGGCACAGTGTACTCGTAAATTACTGTATGGAATGGTATGAGGTGGACCTTTGTTCCCCGTGCGACAGCAGGAAAACCCGGTATTGGGAACAGTAGAAGCCGCCCGCACAAGCGGCTGAGACGGGCTGAAGGGCTGGCGGAATGGAAACTATCTACGTGGGCACTGTGACAGCGTGTAGTCATGATTAGCAGCACTTGGTCGCTCCCTTTACAAGCGAGGATAATACTGAATTTTATTTCGTGTTAATACCTAATCGAATAAATAATCGAAATTACCTAGAATGTTATGGGGCTTTAATTCTAATCAAATATTCAACGTGAACTCTGTAATCTCATTTTGGCGTCTAAGAACTTCAACTTCATCTAATATATTCAAAGGATGACATTTTTCTATTTTGTGAAGTATTTTTAAATATCTCGAACGGCTTGTGATGCTGTGCCCCTCTTCCTGTATGTTAATGCAGATAGGGGACTGTTTAAATTAAGATGTTCCTGAAATCTATTTAGAAATGACCTACCAGTTTGCCCAACATATTTCATAGGGAAATCATTACATGTAATGCACTACACACGCGCTTCATTATATTTTACACTCCTGGAAATTGAAATAAGAACACCGTGAATTCATTGTCCCAGGAAGGGGAAACTTTATTGACACATTCCTGGGGTCAGATACATCACATGATCACAGTGACAGAACCACAGGCACACAGACTCAGACAACAGAGTATGCACAATGTCGGCACTAGTACAGTGTATATCCACCTTTCGCAGCAATGCAGGCTGCTATTCTCCCATGGAGACGATCGTAGAGATGCTGGATGTAGTCCTGTGGAACGGCTTGCCATGCCATTTCCACCTGGCGCCTCAGTTGGACCAGCGTTCATGCTGGACGTGCAGACCGCGTGAGACGACGCTTCATCCAGTCCCAAACATGCTCAATGGGGGACAGATCCGGAGATCTTGCTGGCCAGGGTAGTTGACTTACACCTTCTAGAGCACGTTGGGTGGCACGGGATACATGCGGACGTGCATTGTCCTGTTGGAACAGCAAGTTCCCTTGCCGGTCTAGGAATGGTAGAACGATGGGTTCGATGACGGTTTGGATGTACCGTGCACTATTCAGTGTCCCCTCGACGATCACCAGTGGTGTACGGCCAGTGTAGGAGATCGCTCCCCACACCATGATGCCGGGTGTTGGCCCTGTGTGCCTCGGTCGTATGCAGTCCTGATTGTGGCGCTCACCTGCACGGCGCCAAACACGCATACGACCATCATTGGCACCAAGGCAGAAGCGACTCTCATCGCTGAAGACGACACTCCATTCGTCCCTCCATTCACGCCTGTCGCGACACCACTGGAGGCGGGCTGCACGATGTTGGGGCGTGAGCGGAAGACGGCCTAACGGCGTGCGGGACCGTAGCCCAGCTTCATGGAGACGGTTGCGAATGGTCCTCGCCGATACCCCAGGAGCAACAGTGTCCCTAATTTGCTGGGAAGTGGCGGTGCGGTCCCCTACGGCACTGCGTAGGATCCTACGGTCTTGGCGTGCATCCGTGCGTCGCTGCGGTCCGGTCCCAGGTCGACGGGCACGTGCACCTTCCACCGACCACTGGCGACAACATCGATGTACTGTGGAGACCTCACGCCCCACGTGTTGAGCAATTCGGCGGTACGTCCACCCGGCCTCCCGCATGCCCACTATACGCCCTCGCTCAAAGTCCGTCAACTGCACATACGGTTCACGTCCACGCTGTCGCGGCATGCTACCAGTGTTAAAGACTGCGATGGAGCTCCGTATGCCACGGCAAACTGGCTGACACTGACGGCGGCGGTGCACAAATGCTGCACAGCTAGCGCCATTCGACGGCCAACACCGCGGTTCCTGGTGTGTCCGCTGTGCCGTGCGTGTGATCATTGCTTGTACAGCCCTCTCGCAGTGTCCGGAGCAAGTATGGTGGGTCTGACACACCGGTGTCAATGTGTTCTTTCTTCCATTTCCAGGAGTGTATTTATCATAGCTTTTCCCTTATGCTAAGTTCGCTACCTATATCCGAAGAAGTACACTACTGGCCATTAAAATTGCTACATGAGGATGATGACGTGCTACAGACGCGAAATTTAACCGACAGGAAGAAGTTGTTGTGATATCCAAATGATAAGCTTTTCAGAGCATTCACACAAGGTTGGCGCCGGTGGCGACACCTACAATGTGCTGACATGAGGAAAGTTTCCAACCAATTTCTCATACACAAACAGCAGTTGACCGGCATTGCTTGGTGAAACGTTGTTGTGATGCCTCGTGTAAGGAGGAGAAATGGGTACCATCACGTTTCTGACTTTGATAAAGATCGGATTGTAGCCTATCGCGATTGCGGTTTATCGTATCGCGACATTGCTGCTCGCGTTGGTCGAATCCAATGACTGTTAGAAGAATATGGAATCGGTGGGTTCAGGAGGGTAATACGGTACACCGTGCTGGATCACAACGGCCTCGTATCACTAGCAGTCGAGATGACAGGCATCTTATCCGCATGGCTGTAACAGGTCGCACAGCCACGTCTCGATCCCTGAGTCAACAGATGGGGACGTTTGTAAGACAACAACCATCTGCACGAACAGTTCGACGATGTTTGCAGCGGCATGGACTATCATCTCCGAGACCATGGCTGCCGCTACGCTTGACGCTGCATCACAGATAGGATCGCCTGTGATAGTGTACTCAACGACGAACCTGGGTGCACGAATGGCAAAGCGTCATTTTTTGGATGAATCCAGGTTCTGTTTACAGAATAACGATGGTCGCATCCGTGTTTGGCGACATCGCGGTGAACGCACATTGGAAGCATGTATTGGTCGTCGCCATACTGGCGTATCACCAGGCGTGATGGTGTGGGGTGTCATTGGTTACACGTCTCGGTCACCTCTTGTTCGCATTGACGGCACTTTGAACAGTGGACGTTACATTTCAGATGTGTTACGACCCGTGCCTCTACCCTTCATTCGATCCCTGCGAAACCCTACATTTCACCAGGATAATGCACAACCGCATGTTGCTGGTCCTGTACAGGCCTTTCTGGATACAGAAAATGTTCGACTGCTGCCCTGGCCAGCACATTCTCCAGATCTCTCACCAATTGAAAACGTCTGGTCAATGGTGGCCGAACAACTGGCTCGTCACAATACGCTAGTCACTCTTCTTGATGAACTGTGGTATCGTGTTGAAGCTGCATGGGCAGCTGTACCTGTACAAGCCATCCAAGCTCTGTTTGACTCAATGCCCAGGCTTATAAAGGCCGTTATCACGGCGTGAGGTGGTTGTTCTGGGTACTGATTTCTCAGGATCTATGCACCAAAATTGCGTGAAAGTGTAATCACATGTCAGTTCTAGTATATTTGTCCAATGAATACCCGTTTATCATCTGCATTTCTTTTTGGTGTAGCAATTTTAATGGCCAGTAGTGTAAAATACGCTGGAATGATGTTTTTGGGTCTTGTAGATCCGCTTGTTTTTTCTGATATTAGACCGAGATATGGTATTTTGATCGGCTGGTCCAAGGGTTCTAAGATCTCTTTCTCTACGGAAAAGAACATTTTTCCTTTTTAATATATTTCTGTTAGTTGGGTTAACAAATTCTATGTCATAACCGTTTTGAACACTATACGCGGTATAACCTTACAGTCAGCCCTTAGTCATCCATCTGAGTTTCGCATGTAAGGAGCATTTCCTTGCGGATTTATAATTCATTAGGTGACATGACTCCTTGTGGAATTCTTCATAACATCATGCCTATCAACAGCTGCGTATTCGAAGAGTACAAAATACTCTGTGATTAACTTTTCAGTTCCTGTACATCAGAGTGCGAGCTCTGAACCCTATCTATCCCAATTTGATCCACACAAGTTATATTAATTATTAATTAATTACTATTTGAATGTGAGAAATTTGTGGGAGCGATTAACGTTTTTTACGACGGTTTGTTGTACACTTTCTGTACTTCGATTCGGGATCGATCCTTCGTTTTCTAACCATTCACGTGCAGAAGCACACGGTCTAGCGCTCAACCGATCGGAGCTACAAAGGGGATACGTTACAAACTCATTCACCCGTTGCTAGCTGAGAGGTCGGCCTGACTACACACCTGCATCGGTTACCCTCATCTGTAGTGACACGTTGTGACGTCATTCTATTGAGTTCTCTGCTCTTTAGCTAAACCAAAGGTCGACTGCGAGTGCTCCAATTATATCTGAACGATTGCTTCAGAAGGAAGACCACCTGTCAACCAATTCTCGACTGCGAGTGCTCCAATTATATCTGAACGATTGCTTCAGACGGAAGACCATCTGTCAACCAATCCGACATTTTCTCTCAACGAAAGGAGGTTCTGATGCAGCAACAGACATTTTTGACTACGATATAAAATTGCTTGAAATGATCCTCTTCTTTTCATATTAACCATTTTACAGCGATGAGCCAAAACATTATCACCACCTGCTTAATAGCTTGTCTGTCCGTCTTTGGAACGAAATACATAACCGATTTTGCGTGTCAGGCATCCGACAATTTGTTGTGAGGCTTGTGGAGGTATGTGGCATTAGAAGTCTAAGAACGGCCGGCTGACCTGCGTACGCGATGATGGCACCCGAAAGCGACCCAGAGGCATTCCACAGGATTTACATCAGGCGAATCTGGTCTTCGAGACATCAACGTGAGTTCACTATAATGCTCCTCGAACCACTGTAGCACGCCTCTGTCTCCGAGACACGGACTGCTGAAAGATTATGTCGCTGGCGGGGAAGACATCAAGCATGGAGGGATGCAGGTGGTTCGCAGCTATCAATGTGCCTTCCATTCCCACCATAGGTCCCATTCAAGCGCAGAAGAATGTCTCTAATAGGATAACACCCCTCCTACCAGGCGATATATTCGTGGCGCGCTGCGCGTCTCGAGTTGCCGTTCACATCGATGACGGCGTTTGTGGAGAGGACAAGCGACCCAGCGTATAAAAAATGTGATTCACCAGATGATCGACAGTCCGTTGATCGACAGTCGAATCCCAATAGTTCGGTGCCCACTGCAATCGTAACTGACGATGTCGTCGGGTAACATGTGATCACCTAGGGGTGGTCTGCTGCGAAGCTCCATGTTCAATAGTGTACGGTGAACGGTGTGATCAGAAACACTTGGGCGTGCACCAGCGTTGTCCTCTTTCGGCAGAGATACCACGTATCACCATCTATTCTACTTTACAGAGCAGACAAGCCTCCGAATCCATCGTTGTTTAATGAGTCGTGATCGTCCAACCAGTGGTAGTTTCACTGTCCTTCCATCTCTTTCTGTAGATGCTCACGACAGTAGCACGTGAACATTCGACCAGCTTCGCCGTTTTCGAGATACTCGTTCACAGGCTCTACATAATAATGATCTGCTCTTTATCTCAATGAATTTCCACATTTTCGGTCCATATCTTCGCTAGGGTGATTCCCTGTCTGTATCTGCTCTGCTTACATGCTTTTGTTACCGCGTCATGTTCACGCAGCGTCACGCCTTGGTGGGCAGAGGTCGTAGTGTTTTGGCTGATCAGTGCAGATGATGAAGTGCTGAGAAGAAGTGATCTATGCAGCCTGCACTAAAACCTTACTGAAAGAGACTGTAGTCACGAAAGATCGAAAAATCAGTGCATTTACTTTATCAGGTTTAGGTTTCTTCCTGTAATTCAGATTTTCAAAGTGTGTTCCTCTTTCGGAAAATGTCCTCAGAAATACTAAAAGTTATTGGAACTCAGACACCTCTTATTCGCTTTGACGTAATAGGTTTCGTGGGGGGTAGCTCCCATAACGTAATGCCACAGAGCCTGATAGCTCAACTTACTTTTTGGTACTTTCTTTGAAAACCATTCGGGAGCTATTACGTATCAGAATCGACTCATGAGGCCGAAATACCTCGATACGGGTAATTTAATCCCGAAGGCAATGTTTTGATTATTATTGATTAATTCAAGTGTCGGTACAAATGCATCCATAATTTGAGAAACAGTTTGCCTTGGCAAAATCAAAGCCCAGATTTGTGATCTGTGAATTAAATCCAATCTTTTTATGTATGTATCAACCACAATACGCCTGTGCTTCTTAAACTTCTCCCAGCGTAATTTTTCGATGGTGAACACCTGGATGTGATACTAATGTTCAATGGGCGCAATCTTTTGGCAAGCGACCACATTCCCATCATCAGATTCGCTGATGAACTGACTGCCTGGGAGCCAGCACAGGGCTTATATCTCCTTCCCCGTCAACCCCAACCCCTTTCCAGCCTACGCCTCGTCACATCCAGAGACGAGTGTTGATGGGTGTCTGATGTTACTCCTCCTGCCCTTGAGGTCAATTCGTTGTGGGATGACTCTTTCCTCTTCTTAATCAGACTAATTTTGGGTTCCCAGACCTAGCTAAGGATGTACCACTGTCATGACTGATCAGGTGTTCCCTTACTGAAATCTCGGTAGATTCATTAATCATACAGTCCCAGAAGTCAGACCCTTAGTTTGGTCGTAATCCGTTCTCTGTAGTTCCAATGGGCAGTGTTCCACAATTACTGGCTGATATACGACCTGGAGCTAAATCATAGGTACTGCTTGGTAGTGTCTTGGACTGTAGAAGTGCAGGGTCTACCAGATCCCCCACCAGTATGGCATGGCCTATATAGGTGAGATGCCACTTTCTCTTATGAAGACCAAGGGCATCCCAGACTACAACAGCCTATCGGGTTGACAGTCGCAAAACCGTGGCTACACGGAACTATACCCGATGGATTACGACCATACTAAGGTTCTGACACAGACATCTAACTTCCGGGACTGTGTCATTAAAGAATCTGTGGTGACTCCAGTAGCTTATCAATCATGAAAGTGACTACATCCTCGGAAAGGCCTGGGAACCCGCACCTAGACTGGTTAAGAAGAAGGAGATACCACACAATGGAGTGACCGTGAGGGCAGGCAGAACAACAATAGAGATGCCGACGGGACGCATCCCTGGGCACGATCCGCTGACGGAGCGACTAGTTGGAGGGAGCTGAAGATAATGGGGGGGGGGGGGGGAGAGAAATACGTACCGTGCCGGCTGCTGGAGGGTTAGTTCATCAACGCACCTGCTGATGGCAACGAAGCCGCTTGTTGAAATACTGTATCCGTTGGACGCTTACAACCATCTTTTCATCATTGAACTGTTTCGTCACATTGTGTTTCGTTTTTAGTTTGACCTTTGTGTAGTGATTAATGATTGTGGCTGTTACATATTTTCAGCACTTCTGTCGCCATGCCATCCGGGTTCATTCAATACGTAATCAACGGGATTTGCATGGCAATACAACCGACAACCTGTGAGAGTCCTGGAATGCTATTTTGTTTGACCGATTCATAGTGCAACTTGGTCATTTAAAACTGTAGAAAGAATAATTTGACTTATAAGACATTTCGTAAATCTGGCATAGGACTTTGTTGACACCATAATTATGACATCACAAGTCAACATAATAAAAGGAGTTGCATCAACTGAAAATGGGCAGCTGTGGGCTGTTCTGGAAAGCTGTAAATGAGTTACATCAGTCACTGGCAGATTTATGGGAGAAGCCGCTTCAAGTGATACGTTTCTAAGAAGTAGCACGGTGGAAGCACTGACGATACTATATTGAAGTGGAGCAGTATGGTTTGTGTTCAATAACAATAATCAAACATTATATGAATCTGAACAAAACAGTGGACAAAACGAGATAAGTCAACAGGAGCTGCGGATTTGAGAATCCACGGATGTGGGCTCGCCTTTAATGCCAAAATATATATAGCAGTTGGACAAAAATATGGAAACACCGAGGGAAGTGCGTGCCTGAACATAAATGCAGATACAAGCCAAACCCGCAGCTTGCGTTATTCAAGAGTTAATCGTAGTCAGACCAGCGTTCTGTGTGAGTGCATTAAGTCGCAGATAGTGAATTCGAACGTGGAGAAATTGTTGGTAATCTTATGGTCGGTGCTTCCGTAATCACAATAGTCATTGTCTGGTGTTTCAACAGGCACTATATAGAAGATTTCTACCGAATACAAGAAAAGCAGGTAAACGTCATCCGCTAAGTCACAATACGGGCGAAAGTCTGTGTCCAGTGATCGGACAGACGGTCACTGAAAAGAATTTGGACGAATAATGGGAGGACCACACCAGCAAAAGTCACTGCAGAACTGACTGTTGCACTCGAGAATCCCGTCAGCACCAAAACAATATGAAGGGAGCTTCAGAAGCCGGGAATTGTACGGCGAGTTGGAATTCGAAAGCCACTGGTCACTGACTCAAGTGCCCATAACAGGAAAACGGGCTGCCAAAGCCACGACACTTGGACTGTGGATCAATGGAAGAACGCCATTTGGTCAGATGGGACTTGTTTCACACTGTTCACAACTTCTGGCCGAGTTTACGTCCCAAAAAGTGTCACATGATGGGATACATTAATTATTTAAGCACCTTATCGTGGTTGTTGTTGTTGTGGTCTTCAGCCCAGAGACTGGTTTGATGCAGCTCTCCATGCTACTCTATCCAGTGCAAGCTGCTTCATCTCGCAGTACTACTGCAACCTACATCCTTCTGAATCTGCTTAGTGTATTCATCTCTTGGTCTCCCCATACGATTTTTACCCTCCACGCTGCCCTCCAATAGTAAATTGGAGATCCCTTGATGCCTCAAAATATGCCCTACCAACATATCCCTTCTTCTAGTCAAGTTGTACCACAAATTTCTCTTCTCTCCAATTCTATTCAATAGATCCTTGTTAGTTATGTGATCTACCCCTCTAATCTTCAGCATTCTTCTGTAGCACCACATTTCGAAAGCTTCTATTCTCTTCTTGTCTAAACTATTTATCGTCCACGTTTCACTTCCATACATGGCTACAATCCATACAAATACTTTCAGAAACGACTTCCTAACACTTAAATCTATACCCAATGTTAACAAATTTCTCTTCAAAAACGCTTTCCTAGCCATTGCCAGTCTACATTTTATATCCTCTCTACTTCGACCATCATCAGTTATTTTGCAACCCAAAAAGCAAAACTCATTCACTACTTTAAGCGTCTCATTTCCTAATCAAATTCCCGCAGCATCATCCGATTTAATTCGACTACATTCCATTATCCTCGTTTTGCTTTTGTTGATGTTCATCTTATATCCTCCTTTCAAGACACTGTCCATTCCGTTCAGCTGCTCTTCTAAGTCCTTTGCTGTCTCTGACAGAATTACAATGTCATCGGCAAATTTTAAAGTTTTTATTTCTTCTCCATGGATTTTAATACCTACCCCAAATTTTTCTTTTGTTTACTTCACTGCTTGCTCAATGTACAGACTGAATAACATCGGGGAGAGGCTACAACCCTGTCTCACTCCCTTCCCAACCACTGCTTCCCTTTCGTGTCCTTCGACTCTTATAACTGTCATCTGGTTTCTGTACAAATTGTAAATAGCCTTTCGGTCCCTGTATTTTACCCCTGCCACCTTCAGAATTTGAAAGAGAGTATTTCAGTCGACATTGTCAAAAGCTTTCTCTAAGTATACAAATGCTAGAAACGTAGGTTTCCCTTTCCTTAATCTAGCTTCTAATATAAGTCGTAGGGTCAGTATTCCCTCACGTCTTCCAGTATTTCTACGGAATCCAAACTGATCTTCCCCAAGGTCGGTTTCTACTAGTTTTTCCATTCGTCTGTAAAGAATTCGCGTTAGTATTTTGCAGCCATGACTTATTAAACTGATAGTTCGATAATTTTCGCATCGGTCAACACCTGCTTTCTTTTGGATAGGAATTATTATATTCTTCGTGAAGTCTGAGGGAATTTCGCCTGTCTCATATACCTTGCTCACCAGATGGTAGAGTTTTGCCGGGACTGGCTCTCCCAAGGCTGTCAGTAGTTCTAATGGAATGTTGTCTACGCCCGAAGCCTTGTTTCGACTCAGGTGGTATTCCATGAATATTCAGCTAGGTCATATTACTGCCAAGAATTGTGTGACCATTTCGGCTGATCAAGTCCATTCCACGGTAGAATGTTTGTTCCTCAATGGTGATGCTGTTTTCGTAGATGACAGGGTGTTTATACAGCTCGCATCGTCCAGGTCTGCTTTTGTGAGCACGAGGAGAAACTCTCACGGCCGGCCGGGGTGGCCAAGCGGTTAAAGGCGCTACACTCTGGCACCGCGCGACCGCTACGGTCGCAGGTTCGAATCCTGCCTCGGGCATGGATGTGTGTGATGTCCTTAGGTTAGTCAGGTTTAAGTAGTTCTAAGTTCCAGGGGACTGATGACCTTAGAAGTTAAGTCCCATAGTGCTCAGAGACATTTGAACCTTTTGAAACTCTCAGGTTACTCCTGGCCGCCACAGCCATCGGATCTAAGTATTTTTTACCCTTTGTGGTCTACACGGGAGAGAAGAGTTCGTGGTTGCTGTCCACCTCCATCATCGTTATCTGAACTCCCACTTACACTCCTGGAAATTGAAATAAGAACACCGTGAATTCATTGTCCCAGGAAGGGGAAACTTTATTGACACATTCCTGGGGTCAGATACATCACATGATCACACTGACAGAACCACAGGCACATAGACACAGGCAGCAGAGCATGCACAATGTCAGCACTAGTACAGTGTATATCCACCTTTCGCAGCAATGCAGGCTGCTATTCTCCCATGGAGACGATCGTAGAGATGCTGGATGTAGTCCTGTGGAACGGCTTGCCATGCCATTTCCACCTGGCGCCTCAGTTGGACCAGCGTTCGTGCTGGACGTGCAGACCGCGTGAGACGACGCTTCATCCAGTCCCAAACATGCTCAATGGGGGACAGATCCGGAGCTCTTGCTGGCCAGGGTAGTTGACTTACACCTTCTAGAGCACGTTGGGTGGCACGGGATACATGCGGACGTGCATTGTCCTGTTGGAACAGCAAGTTCCCTTGCCGGTCTAGGAATGGTAGAACGATGGGTTCGATGACGGTTTGGATGTACCGTGCACTATTCAGTGACCCCTCGACGATCACCAGTGGTGTACGGCCAGTGTAGGAGATCGCTCCCCACACCATGATGCCGGGTGTTGGCCCTGTGTGCCTCGGTCGTATGCAGTCCTGATTGTGGCGCTCACCTGCACGGCGCCAAACACGCATACGACCATCATTGGCACCAAGGCAGAAGCGACTCTCATCGCTGAAGACGACACGTCTCCATTCGTCCCTCCATTCACGCCTGTCGCGACACCACTGGAGGCGGGCTGCACGATGTTGGGGCGTGAGCGGAAGACGGCCTAACGGTGTGCGGGACCGTAGCCCAGCTTCATGGAGACGGTTGCGAATGGTCCTCGCCGATACCCCAGGAGCAACAGTGTCCCTAATTTGCTGGGAAGCGGCGGTGCGGTCCCCTACGGCACTGCGTAGGATCCTACGGTCTTGGCGTGCATCCGTGCGTCGCTGCGGTCCGGTCCCAGGTCGACGGGCACGTGCACCTTCCGCCGACCACTGGCGACAACATCGATGTACTGTGGAGACCTCACGCCCCACGTGTTGAGCAATTCGGCGGTACGTCCACCCGGCCTCCCGCATCCCCACTATACGCCCTCGCTCAAAGTCCGTCAACTGCACATACGGTTCACGTCCACGCTGTCGCGGCATGCTACCAGTGTTAAAGACTGCGATGGAGCTCCGTATGCCACGGCAAACTGGCTGACACTGACGGCGGCGGTGCACAAATGCTGCGCAGCTAGCGCCATTCGACGGCCAACACCGCGGTTCCTGGTGTGTCCGCTGTGCCGTGCGTGTGATCATTGCTTGTACAGCCCTCTCGCAGTGTCCGGAGCAAGTATGGTGGGTCTGACACACCGGTGTCAATGTGTTCTTTTTTCCATTTCCAGGAGTGTATTATGGAAGACGAATGGAATAAGATACCTTCGAAAACCATACAGAAGCGATATTTAACTCCGGGAGGGTAGAAAATCGGATGCACATAATTACTGGCCAATTTCACTGACATCGATTTGTTGTGGAATCATGGAACATATTTCGTGTTCAGACGTAATGCCCTTTCTAGACTCTGAGTAGCTCATCTGCAGAAACCGGCACGGTTTTAGGAAACAGCGGTCATGCGAGACACAACTGGCCCTCTTTACGCATGATATACAACAGGCTCTAGATACCGGCTCCCAGGCTGATGCCATATTTCTCGACTTTCGAAAGGCGTTCGACTCATTTCCGCACTGTCGCTTGCTCCAAAAAGTGCGGGCTTAACGGTCTATCCAATGAGATATGCTGTTGGATAGAAAGATTTCTAAGAGAGAGGGAGCAGTATGTTGTCCTGAACGGGGTAACTTCAACAGAAACAAGAGTAACTTCAGGTATGCCTCAGGGCAGCGTAATAGGTCCTCTGCTTTTTACGATTTACATAAACGATCTGGTTGATAGTATTGACAGCGGCCTTAGACTGTTTGCCGATGATGCTGTAGTCTACAGGAAAGTAGTATCACACGAAAGTTGTGAACAAATCAGTGAGGATTTGCAGAAAATAAGTGCGTGGTGTAATAACTGGCAGTTATCTCTCAATATTAGTATGTGTAATCTACTGCGTATAACAAGGCGAAAATCCCCATTAGAGTATGAGTACAAAATAAATGATCAGTCTTTGGAAGGGGTAACATCAGTCAACTATCTGGGCGTGACTATTCGAAATGATGTCAATTGGAATGATCAGATTACACAAGTAACGGGTAAGGCAAACTCTAGATTGCGGTAGGATCCTGAAGCGATGCAGTCCTTCAATAAAGGAAATAGCTTACGTTAGTTCGTCCACTCTTATTGTTCGTGTGTGTGGGACCATTGCCAGTTGGGTCTGATTCAAGAGATTGAGAAGGTCCAAAGAAGAGCGGCAAGATTCGTGAATTACATTTAGCCAACGCGAGAGCGTTACAAATCTCATAGAAAGTTTGAAGTGGGACAGACTTGCAGATAGACGACACGCTAAACAGAAGGGGCTGCTCTGTAAACTCCGAAATCGAATCTTCACCGACGATGTAGAGCATATATTATTACCACCAACTTTCAAATAGCGTAATGATCATCATTCAAAGTAAGGGAAATAAGAGCTCGTGCTGAGGCGTTCAGTCATTTTTCCCTCGCGTGATCCGCGAGCGGGACAGAGGGGGGGGGGGGATATGACTTTGGCGCGAATTGTGCCCTCCGCCACACACTGCTTGGTGGCTAGCGGAGTATATATGTAGATGTAGACCGTTTGAATTCCAACAGCTTTTCTACTCCGTGTTAGGTTCGGTAACATGTTTTTTGAAGGCGCCGTTTCAGAACTGAAGCAAGCCAGCAACCCGAAGGTGTGCCGTACCTTACGTCTGTTCAGCCAGGCAATTAACGAAACACCTGTGCCGGAGTACGGAAGTCGACTTGTGGGCGAGTGCAGCACGTGCTGGAGGGAGCCATCAGGGGAGCGGAGGCGGCCCGGGCGGCGAGACGGAACGGCCAACAAGTGTCAGCGGCAGTACCTGCGGCAGGCCAGACCACTGGCTGCGTGATGCGATCGGCCGCTTTGATCGCGGCGACGCGTGGCCGCGCAGAGGCCGCCACGGGCGAGCGCCGCCGCACGCCCGCACTTCAAAGGCGCCGCGCCGCTATAAATGGACACCGGCGCCGACCGCCGACGCACGACGGGCAAGCGTGGAGTGGTGCGTAACGCGCTCAGTGCGAGCCGCACGCAAAAAGGCGCGCCGCCTCTTTCTGTGACCCCTCGGCCGGACAGCGAGCTGATAGCGGCCACACACACGGACGCAGACAATGGCTGTACGATGATCTGCCAGATACGAGTATCTCACGGAGCCCCACTGTCACTGCAGCGGGTGCTTTGTAAGCCCGCGTTCACTCGCTCGTCGATTCTCACCCACCATTAGCTGTTCTGCCTTCTCGTGGTGAGTAACCGGGTAGTCGTATCAGGAAAAGGCTACCATAGAAACACTTTAATCGAAGTCAGTATTTGAACGTTGTGAGTTTGGTTTTTCTGCTAGTCTTTTTACATTTCGAGCTAACTGACATTCATCACACAAACTAGAAATTTTGTCTAGGTCATCTAGTATCATCGTACAGTCACTCAAAGCCGACACCTTCCTGCACCGGGTGATCAAAAAGTCAGTATAAATTTGAAAACTGAATAAATCACGGAATAATGTAGATAGAGAGGTACAAATTGACACACATGCTTGGAATGACATGGGGTTTTATTACAACCAAAAAAATACAAACGTTCAAAAAAGTCCGACAGATGGCGCTTCATCTGATCAGAATAGCAATAATTAGCATAACAAAATAAGACAAAGCAAAGATGATGTTCTTTACAGGAAATGCTCAATATGTCCACCATCATTCCTCAACAATACCTGTAGTCGAGGAATAATGTTGTGAACAGCACTGTAAAGCATGTCCGGAGTTACGGTGAGGCATTGTCGTCGGATGTTGTCTTTCAGCATCCCTAGAGATGCCGGTCGATCACGATACACTTGCGACCTAAGGTAGCCCCAAAGCCAATAATCGCACGGACTGAGGTCTGGGGACCTGGGAGGCCAAACATGACGAAAGTGGCGGCCGAGCACACGATCATCACCAAACGACGCGCGCAAGAGATCATTCACGCGTCTAGCAGTATGGAGTGGAGCGCCAACCTGCATAAACATCGTACGTTCCAGCAGGCTGGGGATGATGCGATTCTGTAACATATCGGCGTACCTCTCACCCGTCCAGCGCCATCTGTAGGACATTTTGTGAACTTTGTTTCTTTTTTTTTGTTCTAATAATAACCCATGTCATTCCAAGCATATGTGTCAATTTTTACCTCTCTGTCTACATTATCCCGTGGTTTATTAAGTATTCAAATTTATACTGACTTTTGATCACCCGGTACATCACAGTACCATCAGCAATCACACATTACAGCTCATTTTCTCCTCTAGACCACTTATGTATGAATAAATTAGCAGCGGTAATGTCATACTTCACTGGGGCACTCCTGATTATACTCTCGTCTCTGATGAACACTCGCCGTCAGCACACTGGGTTCTATAATGAAGAGCCAAAGAAACTGGTACACCTGCCTATTATCGTGCAGGGCCCCGGCGAGAACGCAGAAGTACCACAACACGATGTGGCATGGACTCCACTAATGTCTGAAGTAGTGCTGGAGGGAACTGACATCATACATCCTGCAGGGCTGTCCATAAATCTGTAAAAATGCGAGGGGGTGGTCGGAAGTACCGACCATAAGAGCATCAACAATTTGTTTACGTTCGAATTCACTTATCTCCGGCATAATACACTCACGATTACACAGAGCACTGTGCTGGCCACTATTAACCCTTGCAATGTATTTAGGAGATTTCACAGGTGTCGTTCGTGGACAAACAGAACAACGCAGCTAGAGTGCTTGTCTGGTATTTGCATTTATATTCAGGCACGTATTTCATGCGGTGTTTCCATATTTTTGTCCAACTCCGATATATATTTCGGCATTAAACGCGAGCACACATCACTAGATTCTCAAATTCACAACTCCTGTTGACTTACTCATCTATTTTTGTCCAAGATTTTGTCCAGATTTATAGAATGTTTGTTTATTGTCATTGAAAACAAAATAAAACCTTACTGCTCCACTTCAGTATGGTATCGTTAGCGTTTCCACTGTGATACTTGGTAGAAACGTATCACTTGAAGCTGCTTCTCCCATAAATCTGCAACTGACTGATGTAACTCATTGCAGCTTTCCAGAACAGCTCCTTTCATTCTGGTGGCTTCTGGTGTAGCACTTGTGGTGTCAACCAAGCCCTATGCTAGATTTACGAAATGTTTTATGAATCAAATTATTATTTCTGCAGTTTAAAATGACCAATTTTTATTACGAGTCGGTCGAACAAGCACGTTGCAAGGCATCCCACAGTTGCTCAATAATGTTCATGTCTGGGGTGTCTGCTGGCCAGCAGAAGAGTGTTCCTGGAGCCGCTCTGTAGCAATTCTGGAAGTGTGGTGTGTCGTATTGTTCTGCTGGAATTTCCGAAGTCCGCCGGAATTCACAATGGACATGAATGGATGCTTACGTGTTGAAACGACCCCTTTGAACAATTATACAGGACTGTCCTTAAACTGACACACAATATTTTTAGCGCAACGCAATCTGACTTTCAAAAATCCCTACAAAAGAATGGGCCTGACTAACATTAAACTGTACCTTTCGGAAATCACTTACCTCACAAAAATCTTCATTACTCGAACTACTGCAATATAGCGAGCGCCACTACTGCCAGCTAAATAAAAGATTCAAACTACGGAAGGCACTGTGGCTCTGAGCACTATGGGACTCAACTGCTGAGGTCATTAGTCCCCTAGAACTTAGAACTAGTTAAACCTAACTAACCTAAGGACATCACAAACATCCATGCCCGAGGCAGGATTCGAACCTGCGACCGTAGCGGTCTTGCGGTTCCAGACTGCAGCGCCTTTCACCGCACGGCCACTTCGGCCGGCCGGAAGGCACTAACTACTGATAGGCATAGTTAGCAAATGAAAGATTTTAATAGAGAACAAACAATGTATTTACCTTAATAGTCATAATATATATAGCAGTTCATGACAAATTACAAAACTCCGCCATCTCTCTCCCCACATCCATCACTGCTGGCGGCTCACCTCCAACTGCGCAACGCTACGCGCTGTTCACATCCAGCTGCCGCTACCCAACACTACAATGGCAGACAACAATGCAAACTAGCCACAGACTGCACACAGTACAGCCAGTGATTTTCATACAGTAAGAAAACCTAAACAGCCCACTTACATAGCCCCCATGCTCCCCACAAAAAATTTTACAAATTGTTTTGGGCAGTGGCCAATAATGATTTGATAAAATTTTTCATAATTACAATAATAAAGAAATCAAATGCACACACTTATTGATACAATGTTGGTCAAAAGTTAAAATTTTCTCACAGTCCATAAAGACAGTCCTGATCGTTCATCACAATAAAATAGCACTGTTTTTCTCAAAGTCTGAGCAGTAAAAGAAAATGTACACGGAAGTAGTGGATTTCCATGCAGTCTTGAAGAAGCAGTGTTGTCCTTCCAACAGAAAGACAGTGCTGGCTCTTGACATGCTGACAGATAATGCACCACAACAGAGCAAACCCACAGCAGAGTCAGTCGAAGTTTTGAAGAATATTGGTAGGTAGGTCACCACAGAGTAGACCCACTGTAGTCCTGGTAGAGATTACAGTATTGGTGGCCCACCAGAGGTGCAGACCCACTGTAGTCCTTGTAGAAATAATGGTATTGGTGGGTCATCAAAGATGCAGACCCACTGTAGCCCTTGTAGAGATGGCCAGCAGCCATCTGTTGTGACTGTGCAGGTGCACAATCACCATTGAAAAGTCTTGCGGAGAATATAGCAAGTCCATAAACCACCACTTGTGCACTCACAAAAAATTTGTTTGAAATGTCCTTAGAACCAGCAATGCTGTTATCCAGTCCCTTGCTGAATTACCAACACACGTGCAAACACTATCAGTCCCTACTTCTCACATATTGTCCATATACTATGACCAACAGAAACGTGTGCAGTGAAATGGAACTTACAAGTTACTTAATTTGATGAACTGGTGTCAAGTACAATTTTATAACATGAGAATACAATTACAAAGATACAGAAAACATCATTAAAACATAATAATACAGATAACATTTGTAGATAATAGGGGCTTTACAAAAGAATAGAAATAAACATATACATCAATGTTACAGGAATTATGAGATAAGTAGATACATAAAATATCAGAATAACTTTTGGAACATCAACTTTACGCATGAGCATTAAAGCAAAACAGAATAAATAATGTCTAAGCATATTTACAAGGTAAATAACATATTATTAATGCAAATTATATTTGAGGATAACAGTATTCCTCATCATAGTGAATGTAGCTTAGTATTAGAAGAGAAAAAAAATTCTATGAAACAGTACACAGAGACAGGAAGGAAACAAATACACAAGGGTACACTAACACATAGCATAATAATACAAAAGGAAAGGACAGGGTTCGTTTTACTGCAGTATTTTGCAAACAAAACTTTCTTTACTTCTTGGAGATCTCCCTTCATTCATCATTATTCCCAAAAAGTCCTATCTATACCTGCTTTCTGTATTCTGTTCATATTTCTTTCAAAATGATTATTTCTCAGTGCACAATATTCATTTTTGCCAAATCTGTTTCTTATAGCTTCTCAATGCATTTCTTCCAATTCATCACAACTCGTTCTCTTATGTAGCCTACCCCATTTTAAGCTAACTTAAATCTACTGAGCTCAGATGCTAAACTAAGGAACGAGGCAATGCAGCAGCACAAAACAATTAATACAAACAGCAATGATAAAAAATACAAAACGCAAAGCAAGCAGCATAAATTACAACTAATATAAGGCAATGAGCAGCAAACAAGAAAAATAAATCAGCAGTAAACTGGCTTAACAGAATAATGCAAAGTGAAATTTAGTAGCACTACGCCTGGCAAACAGCAGCAGCATCTAAACATGACATAGCTCAAGCAGAAAAAAAAATATTACACTAAAAATGGCGCTACGGTCGCAGGTTCGAATCCTGCCTCGGGCATGGATGTTTGTGATGTCCTTAGGTTAGTTAGGTTTAACTAGTTCTAAGTTCTAGGGGACTAATGACCTCAGCAGTTGAGTCCCATAGTGCTCAGAGCCATTTGAACTAAAAATGGCCATGTCTAATACCTATGTCACATCTTAACACTAGAGTGATGCATCACAATGTATTCTACAAAAGAAATTACCAAGTACTTGAAAAGAAAATTATGAATGCAGTTCCTATGAAGGTAAATGTCTTTTTGTGCTCCCTCATTTTTTTGAAAAAAAATTATTATTTCCTCGATCTGTAGACAGAAAGTATTTATATTAGTACATCTATAAAATTCTATTTTAACCAATGCTGCAGTGCAGCTAGAAACTAGATATTAAAAAACATAGGCAAAGCAAGGCGTCAAACGTCATTCACTAGCCATATGGCATTTCAGTAAATATCATAAATTAAGAACTCTACAGTGTAATCATGTTTTCAAGTTTGAGGGTGTCGTATTTACGATGCTTTCTACAAAGGAATGTCGATAGCGAGGATAATGGCCTCCCCTTTTTTTTTCTACCACCTAATGGCTTTTTCTCAAGGCGGCTGGCACACCTGGCCGCTCACAACGAATTACGTCACGGTCACTTACCTTTCTTACCGAAATATTTACGACAGCAGATTTCGCTACAGTGACAGTCTCATATAAAAATTTCACAGGTCGAAAATTTGCGTTACAAATGTGTAGAAACAAAATCCTGTAAATATAACAGCGTCCAAAAAATTTTCACCAGCATTGTGATACATTCACGCATATACACACATTTCATAACTCTTAAAGTACGATTCTTGGTTTCCAACAACCTTTTTCACAAACCAGAGTCACCACTACTCATTATTCCTTACCTTATTCGTAGACACTTCTTCAATATTTCATGATAACAGATACATAGCATACTCAAATAACTCATATAGCATCAGCTTATTGATCATAAACATACCTCAACAGCGTAATACACATCATAGTCATAATAATAACATCATAACAGATCAATCACATCTCAAAATCGTCGTAGCTTTCTGAATATTTTCAAAACCTAAAAAAAATTCTCTGTTCATTTCAATAGTGTCATCTACCTCAATCGTACTTTAAAAATCGTGATCTCATACCAAATATATCATTCAAAGCTCTCATAATATCACAATGGTTCCGAAAAAATATGAACAGTTCACAAAGTACAGACAAAATACAATTTCGTAAGTGTGAAGTTATCCAACAGTGTAATTACGTAAACATCTGTCACTGATGTAGTAAAATAAATGTTTGTCTCTCTCAGTTAAATGATCAGATAGCTGTGTAATTTATGTGTTAGAGAAATATGGTACCGATGTGTAAAGTTGTATAAGCAAATACCATATTAGCTAGGGCTCCTTGTGCTTGCCAAACACATGGTACACAAAGTAAGTGTGTAACCCCCTGAGGATTAATGTAATTATACCCTCAGGTGTTACAGATTATTGCAATGGAATGAAATGTATTACGGAAAACCTTTGTATTATTGTACTTCAAATAACTTTAAATATAAATGATTTAAGTACAAAATTAATCACTCAAATGCGTGTCCTGTAGCGCTAAATGTGCGTCTTGCTGTAAGATAATTCTGTGGAAGTGTCGTAATTATCGTCCTCCAAAAGCTAAGTTCTGCAGAAGTCAATGTACTTACCCCATCATAAACGAAAGTGAAATGCTTTGTGTATAGATATCGTAGTTATTACGTACATTACTGTGATCAAGAAAGTACTATACTGTAAAGTATTGTTGTGCTACGAAAAAGGCCCTCACATTGTAGCTTACTACTAAAACATGTTTTGCTTTCCAGAAGAATTCAGAAAAACTGTGCGGATATAAAACAGATACACCGCAAAAGCAACACTGTAAATTGTCACTCATTAGTAGCATCGTGATAAAATCGTGTAGCTGTCACATAAACTAACCACTGTGTCATCTGGTATCTCACAGAAAGTACTTTAATTCAGAATGTATTTTCAAGTAAACCAAAATGTTGCATTAAAATCTCATTAGCAGTACTGGTAAATGTTCTAAGTATGTGAGCCTTATAGTCGTTACGTAATCGTGCAACTAACAAGCAAGAATGTACAAATAACAACATTGTGTCGTATGTTCACTATAACAATGCATTCGTAATTTCTGTTTAAAAATGTTCCCTAGGTTCTAGACTGGATATTTAACTTCAAACATTGTTGCATGTTAACAGTTTCTTAAGTCTGACAAAGCGTACTAGAAATGTGAAGTGAAAAGTTTTATACCAAAGACTAAGTTAAAAAGCAGATTATCTCTCAATAAATGGTTTTACATGTGAAATGTGGTGTAAACCTATACTCATCCTAGTACTCACAGTTTGATTTGAATGCAATAATCATGTTGTATACGTTGGTAAGGAATGCTAAAATTTTTCTCAAGGTTAGCGTCTATGTTATTTTTCTCTGAGCCAGCCGGCGCAGGTGGCTGCCTGCGGTGCGAGTCATTGTCTGTTTCTTTGTTGGCGCGCGCCGTTATTGGGATTAGGAGACCGAACTTCTACAAATTCACGTTGTCGAAAGTGCCCTGCTCTGTTTGAATCCCGCCAGTTCTGATGAAATTCAGGTCTGTCGTTATGATTATCTCGTCTGTCGTCATGTCGGTAGATTTCATAATTTCTTTCTTGTCGGTCATGTGGTGGAGAATTTCTTCCTGAATCGTAGCTGCGTGCTGAACTGTTGCGTCTGATGTTATTCTGTCTCCCTTGATAATAATTGTTTTGGTCCCCATATTGTCCGTTTCTAAGGTAATCTCTGTCATATTCACTACTTCGGAAATGCGATCTTTCTCTGTAACTATTATTACTCTGCCAGTGGTTGTCATATGGGTGGTGTCTGTTTCGGTCACGATTTGCGTTGTAAGAATAGACTTGTGTCCAGTTATTGTTTCTGTCGTCACGGAATTGTGACGGATGTGACCTGTAGTGATTGTTTTCCTGCTTTCGCATCCCGCGACTGTCTGTGTCAATTTCTAATTCTTGTAAGAGTCCCTGAAAAGCTTCAATGTCGTCTTTACAACGTCCTGCTAAAATAATATGTCGTAAATGTTCAGGCAATTTGAGTAAGCAAATGCGGATGAGTTCTGAGGGGCTGTATGGGTTTGAAAGATACTGATTCTTGTGCAACATGTCTTCAAAATATTTGACAAGACTGGAAAATTCAGATTGTTCAAAGTGTTTCATCATCATGATGCTATGTTTTACTCGGTCTTGTGTAGCTTGAGACCAATATGCTGAGAGGAAGGCATGATAAAAATCTCCTTCATTGTGGCAATCGTGAATGACCGATCGCATTCTTACAGCTGGTTCATTCTCCAAGTAGCCACACATAAATTCTAACCTGTGCTCAAATGACCAGTTGGGAGGAAAACAATGAGAGAATTGATGGAGCCACGCTTGTGGATGAATGTCGTTGACAGAATTCTTAAATGTTTTGAATTTACGTGTAGTAATGAACAGCTTATAGTCTAAATCATCGTGTCGGCGAGTCGCATATCGGTCATTGTTAGGTCGTGTCGGCGGTTCCATTTCAAAATTCGGTGCACATTGCCAGTTTCTTTCATAACTTCCGAAATGCCCTGTGTTATTATTTTGCGTCTTTTCCGTATTTCTAAGTCCCTCTTCCCATGTTGGAGCGCGAGTGTCCTCTGAAATTTGTAATTTTTGTATTACTTGTGCCAACTGATCTTGTACTTCCCGGATTTCTCTTTTGTACTGTGTATTGATTTGGTTTTGATTTTGTTTGAATTTCCTAATTTGTTCATACTCTTCTGTGTCAGTGAAGGCTACACGTCTTGTGTCATTCAGATCATCATCTACCTTTGTAGATAAGTTAGTGACCTGATCCGAAAGTTCGACTACTTTCTCTGATAATGTACTAATTTCCTCCATGTGTCTTTCTGAACCAATTTTCAGAGTATCTACTGTGTCCTTTAAGTTTTCCTGAGTTTTTGCAAGTTGCGTAACCGAATCGGTAGATGCAACTGAGTCATATTTAGCTTGCAAGGTCTCATGATTTTCATGAACAATAGTTTGCAGTTCTTTTATGGCTGCTTCGTGATTCTGTAATGCATTTTCATGCCGCGAAAAAATAGGTTGAAAATGCTCACAAATTTGAGTTTTTACGTCATTACAGACTTTTTGACATTTCGATTCAATGTTATGTAACTCATTAGTTAAATCTTCACGTGTTTGTTCAAGAGTTTGTTCCAATGAGTCTAACTTTTTAAGATTTTGTTCCACTGTGTCTAACTTTTTAAGATTTTGTTCCACTGTGTCTAACTGTTGCTGTGTTAGTCTCTGATTTTGTTCCATTGTGTCTAACTTTTCAAGCTTTTGTCCCATTTGTTGCATTAATTGTAATAACAATGCACTGGTGTCTGAAACATGTTCCTCAGTGCTTTTCGGCAGTGAATTTGCACCGGCAACATTCACATTTTGACAAGCGGAAAATGTGTCTTGACTCATTTGAGAAAACGGTGAGGACGCAAAACCTGAATCTACAGTATTTGCAAAATTGTGTCCTGTCATTTCGGATTCCTGAGGCGAGCTGTTGCCGAGCGATCGATCGATAATGCTTCCCTGTTCACTACCTGTTTCACTGTCTACGCCATTGTTTGCAGCCCGCTCCATTTCCCTATGCACAGTTACCAAATTACTACTTTGAACGTCTGTTAATTCATTACACAGTGGTGCTGGCAAGCTACACTCGTCGTCACTATTATTTCTCAGTTTACTTTGGAGCCTAGTGTTACGTTTTTCACACGCCATTATTGTCACAATATTTCACACGATAACACAGAAAATCACAATTTGAAGAGCAAAAATAAGAGAACACATTAACATAGCACTGAAAATAATATGTAGTTAATTGCAAGCGCAGCTGCGAAATACTTGGTGCAAATCTACATGCATGCCACAACTGTTTTACTGTACAACAATGAAAAACTACAACTACAAAGGAGATTCTCTCTGCAATTACGCGCTAGCAATAAACAAAATCTACACTAATTACACAAACTACAAGAAAAAATCAGAAGATTCCAGTGAGGTATCCTCGGCTAAGGGTCGACATATGAAACGTCCCCTTTAGAAAAATTTATACAAGACTATGCTTAAACTGACACACAATATTTTTAGCGCAACGCAATCTGACTTTCAAAAATCCCTACAAAGGAATGGCCCTGACTAACATTAAACTATACCTTTCAGAAATCACTTACCTCACAAAAATCTTCATTACTCGAACTACTGCAATACAGTATTGCAGTAGTTCGAGTAATGAAGATTTTTGTGATGTAAGTGATTTCTGAAAGGTATAGTTTAATGTTAGTCAGGGCCATTCTTTTGTAGGGATTTTTGAAAGTCAGATTGCGTTGCGCTAAAAATATTGTGTGTCAGTTTAAGCACAGTCATGTATAATTTTTCAAAGGGGACGTTTCAAATTCAGAAAGCGGACGTAATTAGTTTGATACTTAACTTTAATCCATTAATGATGAACGTCGCTCTTGACGGTACATGATTCACAATATTGTATGTTCTTGTATATTCTTTAAGAATATGGCGCCTTGCTAGGTCGTAGCAAATGACGTAGCTGAAGGCTATGCTAAACTGTCGTCTCTGCAAATGTGAGCGTATGCAGACAGTGAACCATCGCTAGCAAAGTCGGCTGTACAACTGGAGCGAGAGCTAGGGAGTCTCTCTCTAGACTAGACCTGCCGTGTGGCGGCGCTCGGTCTACAATCACTGATAGTGACGACACGCGGGTCCGACGTATACTAACGGACCGCGGCCGATTTAAAGGCTACCATCTAGCAAGTGTGGTGTCTGGCGGTGACACCACAGGTAGTGCTACGGATCCCCACACGATAATGCATATCTAGAAATCTGCATCCAAGACCGTCACAGAGTTGACGAAGTCTTTAGTTGAGATCCTTCACTCAGGTCCAAACCAAAGGACTTCGATAGACTCTGGGAACAATGCTACAAATTTGGAGCTCAATTTGTACCCTGTGCGCGAGGCCAGCAACCTCCACCACCTTCACCAAACGTCTGTACGAGCTGAGGGTGGCCTCAGAACGCAAGCTACAGGCGACGTTAATACCGACATGAGCCACAACTCGCAGACGACTGCACCCTGGTCGCTCGGTAGCCGCAGACAAGGCCTCCTCCTCAGATTAAGCCCCCCAGCAGACAGACCGACTGCACATTGACTTTCTTTCCGACCCTGAATGCTACCTCGCTGAATGCCTCCACAACTAGTAAACCCCTCCCACCGTGTGCCTTCTCGGACCCTGCTGAAGGAGCGGCCACCTGTCCTCTTACAGGGTGAATGGGCAAGGTCTGATGACCAGGGCGGACCCACCGCGTCGGGTACACTTGGGGGTGCCTCGGGAGCAGAGACCGTGGGCGTAAGAAGAGACTCCAGGTATGTGTTACTTTACATTTAAATCTTACCAGTATGCAATTAGTTGTTGTGTACAGTATTACAGAAGCAGTCTGCAGAATACAGTGTTCCGAGACAGTGTGGCACTTATGTCACATTGTGGGCTACGATCTATCATATCGTGTACAATTACATGAGCTGTTGTAGCGATACAAGCCGGCAGAAAATGCACTATTTCATCTCTCAAAGCTGCCCATTCTTCTTCTACCGTATTCCTTTCCCCGGTTCTTGTCAGTCGTTTCCTAATGCTCCCTCTGAAAATCTCAACAACCTCTAGTTCTTACAGTTCATCCACGTCCCATCTCCTTAAATTCTTACCTTTCTGCAGTTTCTTCAGTTTCAATCTACAGTTCGAGTCCACATCTACCCCTGGAAATCTATTACAGTTTAAAACCCGGTTCCTCAACCTCTGTCTTACCATTATATAATCAATCTGAAACCTTCCTGTTTCTCCAGGTCTCTTCTACTTATACAATCTTCTTTCATGATTCTCAAACCAAGTTTCAGCGACAATTAAGTTATGCTCTGTGCAAAATTCTACCAGGTGGCTTCATCTTTCATTCCTTACCCCCAGTCCATATTCACCTACTACTTTTCCTTCTCTTCCGTTTCCTGCTATCAAATTCCAGTTCCCTACGACTATTAAATTTTAGTCTCCCTTAACTATTTGAATAATTTCTTTTATCTCATCATACATTTTTTCAATCTCTTCATCATCTGCGGAGCAAATTGGCATATAAATGCCACATAATGCGTTCACTACACTGTTCGTAGTACTTATCCGTGTTCCTATTTTGTTTATTCATTATTAAACCTACTCCTGAATGACCACAATTTGATTTTGTATTTGTAACCCTGTATTCACCTGACCAGAAGTCCTGCTCCTCCTGCCACCGAACTTTGCTAATTCCCACTATATTGGGCAAACAGGAAGAGCCTTATTAACAAGGTACAACAAGGAGCATATTCCGACTAAAACTGGAGACTGCACAAATGGTTCGACATTTGCTGAACATTTAGTGCAGTTGGCTCATGCACCCAACCCAACACCCCCCCTCCCCCCATTACAACACTCAAACATATACTACAGGACATAAAAACAACCTTCTTAATGACCAACTGCAGCTGCGAAATAGAAGCTTCTTTGAGGGTTTGCAACCATTATTTCATCCACCGTAATGTTAATGCGGGGTATTAGTTTGACATCGTAAACATTTTTTTGGACCCATCTATGAAGGTGTCTATTAGTTATATAGGAATATTCAGTTATCTAATTAATATATCATAATTATATAGGGTAGCAGCGTAAATGGTTAATATTTGGCGTATTGAACACTTTGAACATGCACACAGATGGTCAACCGATATTCGGCATGCACGTCCTAGAGTTAAGAATGCTTTCAACATTTGATTTAATTAGTGGATAATAACTTCGTCGGTGTAGAAACCGGAATGACGATCACCAAGTCACTACCCCATTGTAGAATATAGGTACTACCACATAATCCTTCAATATGACCGATTGTGGTCAATATTATGTGTATATGATAGCAGTGATGCCTTCACCTAGTCATAAACAACTTTTTATTAACATAATTAATGGCAGTCATATCCATATAAGTATCACGGGATGGTAACGTCACCTTGCCACAATCTACTGGATACGAAGTTTTGGTTCAGACTAGCCAGATCAGTTTGAATTGATCATACTCAATGACGTTTAAAGGTGTCCTTTGGAGCGTTGTTCGCAAAAATGAAATCATAATTTAACCATTTTCCCGTCATCCTTCCATAGTTTAGACTAGTTCTTTAAGTACATATTGAACTTTATCGGTCAATTATTTTAAGTGTGTTCACCGGACTGATGTTTGCCAAGTCACACTTTAGCTTTGAGCATAATTGACCTCTGTCGGTCAATAGTTTTTAGTTTGTTGACCGGAGCGATGTTCGCCAAATCACACTTTAGTTTTAAATTTAATTCCGCTGTCATTCCCTAAGTTCAATGGCAGTGGTAATTTGGCCAGAATTATGGTGGCAGTATTCCACACACAGTTTTTACAGTACGTGTGTGGATCACCTCCATGAAGACAAATTGATACTCCTTTTCCGGCACATTATCCCCTACTTCAGTGTCTTCTGTAACTCATAACCATAATTTCGTCATGAAGCTCAATCAGGCACGTGGATTAGTTAATTTTGACTTGATTCTAGACCATTTCAGGTAAAATATACAAATCTTGAATAATAACCATCTATTTTATAAGGCCCGTATTGCTGGATGTTACAGATTAGATGTAGACTTGTTCATAAGCTCATTCATGACCATTTGTGTGCTAAGTCAGTAGGATGTTCATGCGTTGTAACCATAGCTAAGCAAATGCTTAATTAACACTTACGTCACAAAAAAAAATTTTAGACCTAGTCCTAATAATGACGATGTTGGCTTTATATTATCCTTCTCACTCCTAAGTTCTTTTTAGGTGATTTAACTTCGTGCCTTAAGCACAAAATTTTCCCAGACAGGCCATACGTTGTAAGCACTTGAAGTCTTCCTCATATCATGACCAACGAATACTTCATAAATGTTAAGACAGTCGATCAAAGTACGTTCTGCACAGGATAACACACACGCCCTTTTGCTCAGCTGTACCTTTCTTTTTTTTTTCACTATACTAGTAAATTCAAGGTCAGGAGTTAGGTTCGCGTCTTGTCACAAAAGGCAGTTTCAGATAAGTTTTTACAGTCTGACGATAGTTTATGGATTTGTAGTTTTGGCTTGACGATGTCCACTATGGACAAAATGTAGTTACTTTTATTCTGTAGAAGGTTGGGTTATCTCGACTGAAACCTAGGTAAATCTAGGTAAACTTTGCAACTGAGGCTGTTGGTTTTTAAAATTAAAGTTAATTCCCACTATACCTTACTTTAACCTATCAATTTCTCTTTTTAAATTTTCTAACCTACCTGCTGATTAAGGGATCTGACATTCCACGCTCCGATTCGTAGAACGCCAGTTTTGTTTCTCCCGATAACGTTGTCCTCCTGACTAGTCCCCTCCCGGAGATCCGAATTGGGGACTGTTTTACCTCCGGAATTCTTTACTCAAGAGGACGCTATCATTTAATCATACAGTATAGCTGCATGCCTTGGGGAAAAATTACGGCTGTAGTTTCCCCTTCCTTTCCGCCGTTCGGAGTAGTAGCGCAGCAATGCTATTTTGGTTGATGTTAGAAGGCCAGTTCAGTCAATCATCCAGACTGTTGCCCCTGCAACTACTTAAAAGGCTGCTGCCCCTCTTCAGGAACCACACGCTTGTCTGGCTTCTCAACAGATACTCCACCGTTGTGGTTGCACTTACGGTACGGCTATGTGCATCGCTGAGACACGCAAGCCTCCCCACCAACTGAAACGTCCAGGGTTTGTGGGGGAGGTAGTCTTAAAAACGACGGGAAACTCCAGGTCAATTGTAATTAAATGTCCCCTCCCCTTCCCCATCTTTTTTTACTCCACATGTGTGAGTTTCATCATTCGATGTCTGTAGACTGTAGGGAAAGTATAACATGAAACGCCCGCAGCGGATATCGGCCATCGGTCAGAAGAAGAGTAAGTAATTGCACATCCATTATTATTCATATTAACAATATTATTAATACCCTACGCCTCGAAGAATCAATGTAGAAGGAAGAGCGATAGTGAAGCACTGAGTAATGATGGGATGTATTTGAAGTTCACTAAGAATATGGACACCCTGATAAGGAATATCACAGAAGCAGGTTCGCTGAAGAGGAGTGGGCGTCTCTGAAAAGGACAATCACATATCATGGAGACACAAACATAAGTACAAAGAACATAACTCCGAAGAAAGCTTGGATAACAGAATAGATACTTCAACTGATCGACGACACAAGGAAGTACAAAAATGTTCAGGGAAAGACAGGAATACAGCAATATACAATCCTTAACACTGAAATAAATAGGAAGTGCAGGAAAGCGAAAGTGAAATGGCTGCAGGAAAAATGTGAAGTAGTCATAAAAGAAAGCATCGTTGGAAGAATGGATTCAGCATACAGAAAAGTAGGAGTGGTAACATTAAAACATTAAGAGTGCAACGGGAATACCACTGCTACGCGCAGAGGACAGAATGGGTACGTGGAATGAGTACACTGAAGGCCTCTGTGAGTGGAAGGACTTGCCTGATGACGTGGTAGAAGAAGGAACAGGAGTCGATAGGGAAGAGATATAGGATCCGGTATTAGAGTTTAAAGAACTTTGGAAGACTGAGATCACACAATGCAGAAGGGATAGATAAACTTCCATCAAAATTTCTAAAATCATTGAGGGAACTGGAGACGAAACGACTACTGAAGTTAATGTTGATAATCTATGAGACCGGCGACATACCATCAGACTTATGGAAATTTGTCATACACATAATACCGAAGGCCGCAAGAGCAGACAAGTGCGAGAATTATCGCACAGTCAGATTAATAGCTCATGCACCCAAGCTGCTGACAAGAATAACATACAGAAAAATGGAAAGGAAAACTGAGGATCTGTTAGGTGACGATCACTTTGGCCTTATAAAAGGTAAAGGCACCAGAAAGGCAGTCCTGGCATTGTCCTTGATAATGGAAGCAAGACTGAAGAAGAATCAGGACACATTCGTAGGATTTGTCGACCTGAGAAATGTATTCGAGAATGTGAAATGGTGCAAGATGTTCTAAATTCTGAGGACAATAGGAATAAGCTGAAGCGAAAGGCGGGTAATATACGATATGTACAAGAACCGAGAGGGAACCATGAGACTAGAAGATGAACAAAGTGCTCAGCTTAAAAAAGGTGTAACACTGGGACGTAGTCTTTCACCCCTCCTGTTCAATCTATACATAAAAAAAAAGAAAGATTCACGAGTGGGATTAAAATGCAGTTGAAAGATTCGATGACGACATTGCCATCCTCAACGAAAACGAAGAAGAATTACAGGACCTTTTGAACAGAGTGAAGAGCCAAATGAATACATAGGAAGAACTGAGAGTAAACTGAAAAAAGAAAAAAGTAATGAAAAATAGCAGAAATGAGAACAGCAAGAAGTTAAAATCAAAATTGATGATCACGAAGTAGACGAAATTAAGATATTCTGCTACCTTGGAAGCAAAATAATCCATGAAGATGTAAATAACACTGCTAACTTTCATGTCGGAACTATCGATATTGTACTCGTTACTTATCGCTGGCTTCCGGAACTTTCGGACCAATCGCGGCTGTTGTGTGAGGCAGCATTTCTTGTCGTATTATGAGGACGATGCCGCAGCCCAAGTGGTCACGAGACGTCATGGCGTATGCAAGGAGAGTCGGTGTTAAGCTTCCGTATGGAGCAGTCGCGCACTGACGCGCCTCAAATAAGTAATGCGTAGAATTTGGTGCAAAGTGCAGTTAATAGCCAAAAAGTGTGGGACTGATTTGTAAAAGAAAAATATTTCAGTAACTCAGTTACTATAAGGATAGTTAGGAGATTTCTAGCTGATACAGTGTCGAGGGCTAATAGAAATCCTTGGGTAACAGAAAATATACTGAATTTAATTCATGAAAGGAGAAAATACAAAAATGCAGTAAACGAAGCAGGCAAAAAGGAATACAAACGTCTCAAAAATGAGATCGACAGGAAGCGCAAAATGGCTAAGTAGGGATGGCTAGAGGACAAATGTAAGGTTGTTGAGGCATATATCACTAGGGGTATGATAGATACTGCCTACAGGAAAATTAAAGAGACCTTTGGAGAAAAGAGAATCACTTGCATGAAACTCAAGAGCTCAGATGGAAACCCAGTTCTAAGCAAAGAAGTGAAAGCAGAAAGGTGGAAGGAGTATATAGAGGATCTATACAAGGGCGATGTTCTTGAGGACAATGGAAATGGAAGAGGATGTAGATGAGGATGATATAGGAGATATGATACTACGTGAATAGTTTGACAGAGCACTGAAAGACCTAAGTTGAAACAAGGCCCCGGGAGTAGACAACATTCCATTAGAACTACTGACAGCCTTGGAAGAGCCAGGCCTAACAAAACTCTATCATCTGGTGAGCAAGATGTATGAGCCAGCAAAATACCCTCAGACTTCAAGAAGAATATAATAATTCCAATCCCAAAGAAAGCAGGTGTTGACAGACGTGAAAATTACCGAACTATCAGTTTAATAAGCCACGGCTGCAAAATACTAACACGAATGGAAAAACTGGTAGAAGCCGACCTCGGGGAAGATCAGTTTGGATTCCTGAGAAATGTTGGAACACGTGAGGAAATACTGACAACTTATCTTTGAAAATAGAATAAGGAAAGGCAAACCTACGTTTCTAGCATTTGTAGACTTAGAGAAAGCTTTTAACTATGTCGACTGGAATACTCTCGTTCAAATTCTGAAGGTGGCAGGGGTAACATACAGGGAGCGAAAGGCTATTTACAGTTTGTACAGAAACCAGATGGCAGTTACAAGAGTCGAGGGACATGAAAGGGAAGCAGTGGTTGGGAAGGGAGTGAGACAGCGTTGTAGCATATCCCCGATGTTATTCAATCTGTATATTGAGCAAGCAGTAAAGGAAACAAAAGAAAAATTCGGAGTAGGTATTAAAATCCATGGAGAAGAAATAAAAACTTTGAGGTTCGCCGATGACATTGTAATTCTGTCAGAGACAGCAAAGGACTTGGAAGACCAGTTTAACGGAGTGGATAGTGTCTTGAAAGGAGGATATAAGATGAACATCAACAAAAGCAAAACGAGTATAATGGAATGTAGGCGAATTAAATCGGGTGATGCTGCGGTAATTAAATTAGGAAATGAGACGCTTAAAGTAGTAAATGAGTTTTGCTATTTGGGGAGTAAAATAACTCATGATGGTCGAATTAGGGAGGATATAAAATGTAGACTGGCAATGGAAAGGAAAGCGTTTCTGAAGGAGAGAAATTTGTTAACATCGAGTATAGATTTAAGTGTCAGGAAGTCGTTTCTGAAAGTATTTGTATGGAGTGTAGCCACGTATGGAAGTGAAACGTGGACGATATATAGTTTATACAAGAAGAGAATAGAAGATTTCGAAATGTGGTGCTACAGCAGAATGCTGAAGATTAGATGGGTAGATCACATAACTAATGAGGAGGTATTGAATAGAATTGGAGAGAAGAGAAATTTGTGGCCCAACTTGACTAGAAGAAGGGATCGGTTGGTAGGGTATATTCTGAGGCATCAAGAGATCACCAGTTTAGTATTTGAGGGCGGCGTGGAGGGTAAAAATCGTAGAGGGAGACCAAGAGATGAATACACTAAACAGATTCTGAAGGATGTAGGTTGCAGTAGGTACTGGGACATGAGGAGCTGCATCAAACCAGTCTTTGGACTGAAGACCACAACAACAAGACAACAGAGTGTCGTTTTTGAGAATAAGTAATTGTCGTGGATATTGATAGTAGAATATAAATCAAAAAGGCAGCCCTGATCAGTGAGTACCTGTTTATTAATGTGAAAACGCAATGGTTGTTTACTGTGAATGTGAAACAAACATGAGTGTTAAACGGAGCTAGGTGAGTTTAAGTACTGTTGAGAAAGTGTGTTGCATGCAAAATGAACAAAAAAAAAGTAATCTGACTTGTGATAGTATTATTGCAAAGTGAAATTTCCTGTTCTTTAATTAAGTTACTTTAATATTTACAACGTATAAGAGACACATATCCGATTTAGGTACATGGTCAGGTTATCTTCTTAACGAAGCGTGATCTCTACGTACAGCTCCCATATTTGAGTTTGTCAGTGCGATAGCCGCGAAAATAAAATAGAAAAGACATTAACGAGAGAGCAGCGAGGGGCTTTACACATAAAGAGAAGAGTACCAAAGGCACAAAGGGTACACCCTGCCGAAAGAAGCCTAGTAGTAGAAAACACAGGCCTTACTGTGAACCATTGACCCTAGGAAGACCGGAAGAATGTTGAGACTTCGGTGGACTGTTTAGGTAAGGAATGAGAAGTTCCTCTTCAGAAGCGAAGAAGAAAGAAACATAATGTTGAAAACACTAACAAGAGGAAAGGATGGTGCGATAGGACATGTGTTCAGACATCAGGGAATAAAAAGAGAGAGCAGTAGAGGGTAAAAACTGTAGACAAAGGCGGAGGTTGCGATATACCCAACAAATAACTGAGGACAAGTGCGCAAGAGCTGCTCTGAGATGAAAAGAGTTGGCGCAGGCGGGTAAGTCTTGGCGAGCCGCATCAAATCAGCCAGAAAACTGATGAGTAAAAACAGAAGAAAAGTAAAAAACCGCTCATTGCGTCTACTTGTAACGTAACTGCCCGTATATCGAAGCTTGTGAATGAATGCCTAGCATCTGATAGTCTGAGGTAGTAATTCAGAACGTCTAGCGTGTTGGTGCTAGAGAACAGTATATGTGATATGAGTGGGACTACCTATGCAGCATGATGGAGAGGAAGATGACGGCTGAGTACGATCCATCCCGTGCACCAACTGACGTCCTTATATTTGGAAGGAAGGTGTCCGTAGCGGACATGTATGAAGAAGCAATGCTGGATTAACCTCAGGAGAGACACATATTTACATTAAGCAGTCAGGCGTCATGAATCTGCGGGAACTACAATGTGCATTAGCGATCACGACTGACAGATTGTGTCGCCGGTGACTATATCTCACGGCCACATACCATGACTGCAGACTACTTACATAATCGTAGTCTAACAAGGGGAGGCCGCCAATTGTGAAATTCAGATTCGCTTCATACTGCGCATAACAAAAGCTCATGGCCAGAGGTGTAATGTGGCAAAGCACCAAGATGCACTTCTCAGCCGTTGTCGAGAAAATCGACAGTTAAAAGAAACCGTTGCGGTGAAGTACTCTCGACGATTAATAATTCTCTACAGTGTCGTGGCGCAGCGGTAAGCGCTCGGGTTCGTAATCCGAAGGTCGCCGGATCGAATCTCACGCCATGCATTTTTTTTTATTATTAGTTTTTTGTAATTCAAATATATATATATATATATATATATATATATATATATATATATATATATATAAAGTATTAATGAATTGCTTATGCATGTTGGTGAAGGCGGATCGCTCTCCAATTGTACCGCCTCCATTTTTCCGTTTTTTTTAACAGGGTGTACCAAAGCTCCCCCGTCCGCACTGATTTTCGACAATGTTATAAGTTGCGCTAGGGACCGCATCTACCTTCTTTCGAAGTTAGCAGGCAACTACGCTGTTATGCGGCGGCTCGTTTCGGCCCATTCAACATCTCTCATTCAAGTGTAACGAGCGAGTAACGGAGTTTATATTTCATACCTGCCACAGCAAATTTGTGTTCGTGGGGTCTCTATTCTAATTCGAACGTTTGACTTACGCTATACGTATTTGTTTCGGAATATCGTTTCTACGTCTTCCGTTAACTATACGTGGTTAACATTATGAAGACAATTAATAACATTTGTGAAATACAACTTTGTTTGCGGAAAACATAATGATGTTCGAAGTCGCCAGTTTTTCCACGACAAACGACTTTCAACAACTTATTATATGCATAATTGTTGCAACTGATTGCCTGGAATTATATATATATATATATATATATATATATATATTTGAGTTACAAAAAACAAATACTAAAAAAAAAGTTGCATGGCGCGAGATTCGATCCGACGACCTTCGGATTATGAACCCGAGCGCTTACTGCTGGACCACGACGCTCTAGAAAATTATTAATCGTAGAGAGTATTTCACCGCAACGGTTTCTTTTAACTGTCGATTTTCTCGACAACGGCTGAGAAGTGCATCTTGGTGCTTTGCCACATTACACCTCTGACCATGAGCTTTTATTATGCGCAGTATGAATCGAATCTGAATTTCACAATTGGCGGCCTCCCCTTGTAAGTACGACCCAGGTGTTCATCCAGTGACAAAATCGGTAACTATTAACCAAAAGCTATAAAATCCATAGAAACAATAGGTGAATAGAATACCCATATATGTAATTGCTCCTATGTCGTTGAATACCAAGGCATTATTTGCATTATACTGTAGAATTATTGTAATGTATATAAATAAATAAAAGTATTATTTCCTGCAAAAACTGTTTTTAATTTCACTTATCCTACCATTAAAATGTTTTATAGCCACAGATTGGCGGAAAGAAACAGTATCAGTGCTACCAAAGACTCATGTTAAAACCGTACATACCAAGCCACGTGCTCCAGTGCCTCTGCAAGCCAGTCACTGCATGCTATCGCCGCCGTCGGTTCCATCACTGTGTCTTACAGCACCTGACTTTCTCGCAGGTCACTAAGCAGAAGCAGGACTCGATTGGTAATGACTGCTGGAAGCCGGCACGTGCTGATGTCGTCCCAGATGGCTGCCAGTGAGTCCTAACTGGCAGATGTAAAAGTGCCACCCCCATAGCTGCCCTCATTCGTGATGACCTACACACGACATAGCAGTCAACAGAGCCACGGAGATAAAGTGCAGCTGCCTGCCTAAGTACACCTTAGGGAGAGGAATAACCACATATTACACAAGATTTTGGACCGCACTGACGACGTTACCCGACAGATTTCCAGCGAAAGCAGTGAGATCCTGTCAGCTGAAAAAGTAAAGCCAAACAGTGTACTCGTATTTTACGACATTGCAGTGGAAAACCAAAAGCATGTATGTAAATATTTTTGTTTCTGTTGTGATAGGAAAGTTGTCTTTTGTTTGTGCTAGTCATACTCCACCATTCCGAAGGATTTGATAACGGATAATGCTAGCCTTATTATCGCTTTCAAACAGGACAATATGAGTTTAAAACATGTTTAGTAAGTACGTGTAGGAACTAACGTGATGTTCAGTAGGCACACACGCAGACTGCTAGTCTCACACAGTACAGATTTCTGGGTAAAGTGATGAAACTGAAAGATGGGCGATGCAGACGAAACTTCCTGTCGTTTCCGTTTAAAAGATAGTTATCAACACGTAACTGTGTCAGTATATTGTGGATAATGGGAAAATTCGCACTCTTGTAATGCATTCATTCTGAAGGGATCGCGCATAAACAAAACATAATTGTATTCATTGATAGAAAAACTGAAGCAATGAACATATGATTAATGGAATTTTATAGCATTATCAAGGCAACAGCTATGAAAGGCGAGATACGTAGATGTGTGGCGGACAGCTGAATGAGAGAATCCAGCGCCATGAGCCATATGTCGAGGTAAAAATAGAAGCAGTCAACAGAAGTCTCAGTGCATAGCTAATGAAACTGGATCAATTTATAAAGCGAATAGGTATGAAAGTCGAGGTATAAGAATCCTTGATGAGGGGCACAAATGAACCAGTCCATCGATGTGAAACTGAGACAGAAGAGTTAGAAAAGAGAACAGCCCATCACCACAGCTAGTTCCAGATTATACAAGTTGTATACCGTCCCAGCAGCTATTCAGTATGCTGCAACACATCGACAAAGCTGAACTCATAGAGGCAAGGAAGGCTACATATTACAAATTACAACTGCTGAAATTAGAACAGTTGGAGCAAGAGCCCTGTCTCTGCAAGATTTAAACCAGTAACCGGAAGTGCTAAATAGCTCTACCTATGACAGATGGAGGCAGAAGAGAAGAAGTTGAAGAAGAAGAAGGAAGAGAGGGACCTATTGTTATCGATTACATTAAACATCACATTGGTTGTGAAATAGGTGAAACTTACGAGGTGATCTAGGAATGGTGGGATAAGCTGGGAAAGATCCTACATGGTTAGCCAACCATGTAATAAAGGTCTGCGACAAGACATTTGAACAAGCACCTAGTCTAGTCGCACTAGTATTCTTAAAAACGTCGAAACACTACAAGTATGTACGCAAAGAGAGAAAAATGGTGCTGAAATATTACGTATGACTAATGCACAAAGGTGAGACAACACCCCAGATGGATGAATAGAAAGCCAAAGAAGTAATAAATACATTAACATATTTAGATCTACATTAGCTAGTGTACATATCCCAGGTGGAGGTATTGGCATTCAGCATAAGAGACTAAACAATCCACCTCTGGAGTATATACACTAAGATGACCCCAAGAATGTAACAGAGTGGCTGCAACTGCTCACAGCGTCAGTTGCCTTGAGGAATAAAGCTCACATGAATGAAACAGTATCAAACTTCGAGAAAAATGATTGAACAATAATTATGGAGACAGTGGTCTGAGAGCTCTACAAACTGATACTTGAACATTCCTGGATAGAAGTATCATAGAATTGGACGATTTATGGAAGGTAGATGTCGAAGACATCAGACGATATTCAAGGTTTCAAATTCATTTTAATTGTTATAGATACATATTCCAAATTTTCCTAGGCCCTACCTGTAAAGGCAAAACTGGAAGGAAGTTGCACAGGTGTTCGAACAATGTATGCAGATGGGGATGAACTCTTCCCCTGATGGCCTTCAAACCAACCAAGGATGTGATTTCTGCAATAGGTATTTCAAGACAGTAATGGAGCAGTACTGGATAAACCACAACTTGACATTCTCCCATGCGAAAGCAAGTATTACAGACTATTTGAACAGCACAATAAAATACAATATGCGGACGTAATTTAATCTTCATGGCCCATACAAATGGCCACAGATTCTCACACAAACGGTAAAAGTGTCACCAAACGAAACACCATATGGCTAAAATGAGGCCAATTGATGTTGACGGTAATGAACTTCTAAACACAGTAACCAGTTGTATTAAATTGGTGAATTCAGACAAACATAAATTCTGCGAAGGCAGTTTCGTGTGTATTTCAAAATCCAACGACACATTTGAGAAATATTACGTGCTGAATTGGTCAAAGGAGATATATACTCAAGACTTTATGCCTTAAAGGATAATAAACTTGAAAATACTGCTGAGTTTTTACACAGAATAAATACAGAGAAACTCCGAACCAGGTCTGTTTCTCATATAGTGTATTATAAGCCGTCGAGGGAAACATGGTTTTATTTAAATGGCTTGGCTTCTTATGATTTTACAACAGTTGGGTGAATGGTCACTATTTGGTATATAACAGGATGGGCAAACCTCCAACAGTGCATTAGCATAATAAGAATGCTGGGGATGGGGTCAGAGAATATGGTGGTATTCTCTATAAGTTGCCAGTTGACTTGCACAACTCTGGTCATAGCTACTGTGGACCTGGAATGTAGCTGAAAAATTGTCTAGCTCATGGCGATGAGGTGTTTAATCTATTAGTTGAGGCCTGCAATGAACATGATTTAACGTACACTGTAAATCTAGGCTTGGCAGAACGTTATGCTGAAAATCGAATTTTGGCTGACAAAGCCAAGAAGGCATGTCGAGGAGAGACAGAGGCAAAGGACAACATATTGTAGCATTCACAGCTGATGAAGCAGTGTGTGCTAACTTCAAGTTGGGTGCTAGGATAAATTTACGACAAGCAATGAAACTGGCTCATTGTTCACTAAAGAAGCAGATGATAAAAGCCTGTGGGATCTCTAAAAGGATTTCATCCAAACAGTGGCAGAGGTTGAAGATACCTTGAAGCTAAGACTAGCAGGAATAAAAAGAGGTATTAAAATCCCTAGGCTTCCGTCAATGCCTAAGACATCTGGTGGAATTATACCAGTTCTAATTCCAGCACTTAGCTAATGATTCTTTATCAGGTGGGCTGATACCATACTGCAAAGTGTGAAGAAACGCAGAGAAGCACTTACAGGAGGCTAAAAACCGCAACAGAATGATGGAAACAATTGCTACACGCAAAAAAGGGCTTTATCTGTTTATTAAAAAAAAGAGCTGTACTACCAGAAGGAGCACTCATAAATGCAAAGCTGCCTTAAATCGCCAAAAAACTCAGAATCCCAAGATTTAAAGTAGTGTTTATGGGGAATACGTTTCCAGAGATGATGTGGGGTTGAGACAATGTGAGAATGTAAATTTATAAATGTGAATTTAGCTGTTGCTGGAGGATTTGGAACGCACTGGGCTTTGTGTATTTAAAAAAAATCTAGGACAACGTGTAATACTTTGACTTGTATGTTGATTTAACATCGCTGGAAAAATTACGTTGTTACTTAGCCTACAATAGTGTGTTCTACGATTTCTGGCGCTATCAAGACTTCGAATCATATCTCTGTGGATATTTCTGTCTGATGTTTCTTCTGATGATTATATAAAAACAAGCTACATACACATCACTGCGTCAGTTGAGGAAGAGATGTTGTACTGTACTCTCTAAAGTTAAAAGCATGTTTGTCAGTATTAAGCACAAATTACTTCATGTTAATAGGTGTAAGCGATGGGGAATGGTGTATTGGACTTGTCGACCTTAAAACATACAACTGCATACCTAATACCAGCAAAATGAACAAAAAATTACATCTAGAAAGTGGTAAAGGCTCATATGATATTCACTATTTAAATGTAATTATAAAACGACCTGTAGAAATGTTGAGCTATGTGTAAATATTAATACATTTAAAACAAAGGTAAAAATAACAAAACAGTCTATAGGCTTTAGCGAGGAAGATTCCCAAGGAACATTACTGAGAAAGTGTATGAGTTGGATCAAGGAGCGGACATACGACCGGTTAGCTCTATTCATGTCGAATATAACATCGCAACAAATTCATATCTCAATGACAGATTAATTCACACAATCTATGGAGGCTTCCATACAGTGAAACCAGAATATAAACTCATTGAAGTGCTGAGCAACCGATTTACATCCTAGTGAGACTTCAGACATTAAGCCAGATCGAGTTGAACACTGTGGACCATGATACAGCTGATTTACATTTTTGTACTGTTTACATATGTTTTGATTTAACTTGTCTACCATATGGGTATCATAACCATTTTCTAGTGCTATTTGTTTTATTGTGTTTCTGTGTTTCCCCACACAGACACACACGCACACACACACACACACACACACACACACACATAAACACACACGAAAACTGGATAGACTACGAATACACTCTGCAAAGTCTCACCATTTTACATAAAAAAGGAACACCATGTAAAAGGCAACACAAACAGCTAAGAAGCGCACAGAAAACACATACACACATAGGCACACAAAGATAAAATTTAAACAAAATTCAGATTTGGCGTCGAACTCTTGTTGAACAAATGAACACTGACTGGGCTGGGACACACAACAACCACAATTACACTGTGTTTTGGTGAAGTGCAAAGCGCTTTTGTGACCTTATTTGTGAAAATACATCTTACGTGTGTATCACGACACTTCACCATGATGCGAGAATAAAAGGGCTTGCCACACGAAAACGTAAGTAAAACGAATATAGGGGTGAAATTACGCTACAAACTAAATTACTTTTAGATGGTAGGTTAACTCGCAACAAAATTTCTCATCAACATCGTTTGGTTGCAGATGACAAGCTACCTCTAGTAAATAATACACAAGTGGGCCTGAAAATCATGCACATCAAGTGTAAAGGTATTAACAAAAAGAAACGAACTATTGTTGACCTAAATATCCACATAATTTTGTAATCATTTAGTAAAAATGTTTCACATTACAGATTAAATGAAATGTAAACCCACTGATGATGGCACAGTCGTTCTGAGACATGTTTGGGTACTTGGAAAATCGGTGTTTTGCATAACTGGCGGACCTCACATCCTACAATTTTAAGTGAAAACACGGTAAACACAAAGAGCTGCAAATCAAAGTGATGAATATGTGATCCGTCTGTGTGTGTGTGTGTGTGTGTGTGTGTGTGTATGTGTGTGTGTGTGTGTGTGTGTGTATGTGTGTGTGTGTGTAGGTGTGTGTGTGTGTGTGTGTGTGTGTGTGTGTGTGTGTGTGTGTGTGGGTGTGTGTGGGTGTGTGTGGGTGGGTGTGTGGGTGTGTGGGTGTGTGGGTGTGTGGGTGGGTGTGGAAGTTATGTAAACAATTCTATCATGCCTCTAGTGCAGAAATACCTAGACTTCATCATGTCCCTAGCATGATCTCCAGGACATGAGAGACTCTCGAATACGTAACCCTCATTAGAATGTTGTATAAAATTATGTGTTATTATGAACAATTATTCTAGGAGACAGAGTTGTGCTATAGGGGAGATGCACAAATCTTTATACTATGTAGTAATACTAATTAATATTTCTTGAATATTGACTTACACTTGCTTGCATTATGTATGAGATGTTCTTGTTTCTTTCATCTAGATGCTGTCGATAATGGGTGGTCGTGGCAGGGGGCTGGTTTGACGCAGCAGTCATGGAGATAAAAGCTGTAATGCCTTTCTCCAATCGGAATTCATGGGCTTTGTAGCCAATCATCGAGGGGCAGATACAAGGGGTAGATATATATGTAATAATTCGTTTATTCGTTGATGAAAAGAAGTTGTCTAAAAATTGAAGCATCCCAACAATACTTATACCCGCCGCCTTTTTCTTTTCTAGCTGTACTTGAAGCTGACATTGTGATATCTGACCGATACTGATGCCACAGCCACTCATATCGACATGAATGTTGCTGCCAAGGTAGATAAACCATTGGAATTTATGTAATTATTTTGCAATTTCCTTTTAGTGTAGATACAAGAATAAACCAAATGTAGCTAATGAATTGGCATGCATATGCCACCCTATATTTTAATGTAATTTCAAATGTATTAGTACCAATAGGTATTAAGGTAGTTAAGGATAAAGATCTACAGAAAATATCTATGTTAATAGAAGAAAAACAATTTTTAAAAAGAAAAAAATGTCTACAGACCGCATTGGGCGATCTGGGGCACAGAAATATGTTCACTAGGAATCCAGAAGCACATGCCACTGGTCTACTACCACTACACTTCTAAACAACACTACACAGCACTACACTACACTTCTCAGCACTACTGTATATAGTATCAAGACCAAGCTAAAGTATTATGATCCATTATTCTGAATGATGCTGATAATGTGAGGTCTGCCTGTATCGAGATGGATGTTGTTGCTGAGCTGGATAAAATATTAGAATCCGTTATTATTTGATGATCATGAATGGCTAAAATCCGCATGTGGATATACCCAGACTGATAATTTCCCGTGCAAGTACTAGATATTATTATTATTGTTATTATTATTATTACTGATGTCTGCATGTATGTCTAAGAGACATATGATATTTTTCCATAATGTTTCTTTGGAACAACTGCAGGAGAGCAAGTGCCAAGATCAACATTACAGCCAGACCAATCAACGATGCATTCATTACCATCACTGTATGTGGGCCTGTCAACGTCATGTTCACTTCAGCCCACTCTGTAATCCTAACATGAGCTATTAACACTGGAGTATTTGCCATGGTCCAGGCCAACAAAGCCGCACTTCCCGACTTTTGACAATCTCATCATTATCCTGATCCATCTAGAAATCATCCTGGACCATCCAACATTGTTATGCTCCCACAACCAGTCCTCCAGTGCATCATTGTAATGAGCACCACGTAAACTGCTTGCCTACATTCGACAATTCTGCAGTTTCTGGTACTTTTGAGGGTCAGATCTTGCAAATTCGCACAGACAACTCTAATGCGCGCTATTGAGACCCTATCACTTTCCTTGATGTGTCCTGCCCATCTTGGAAGATAAGCTCCCTAGAATCATCAATGATCCACTGTACCCTGGCATTAGGTACAACATGGTTCCATTCTGAAAACTTGTGTACCCCCTCCCACAAAAAAAGAAGGTAGCAATGGTACTTGGGAAATGACCATTGTCCACATTCAGTGGAAAATGGTTTGATATCATGGTGCAATGCAGTTGCAGATTGCTTCACAACTTTTATCAAGAGTGTAATATTGGACCATTTCTCTGAAATGCAGAGAAAGGGGTCTGGTAAGGAACTCAACCATGTACCCTACTTCACAGTCTACTCAAATGTCTCTGATCCAGTAAATTAGGTCTAGCCTTGTCTCAGAGTCCACATTCGTGTCACCTCCTAGGGATGTTGCCACTGAACAAGCATGTATTAATGACTAAAATTTGCTGAGGGAGATGAATTTGGCTTTACATTGTCGCTTCTAGCTTGTGATAGAAAATATATAAGACTCATGCAATGCTGGCAAAAACATGTCAGACATCTAACCTGTACGAACATTATAACTTCAACAGAACCACATTCCCCATTAAACTCCAGGGTGTACAAAATTTTGAGAGGCAGGATCCACACTATTGAGCTTGTATTTATGGAATGCAGTTACATGAAAGCAAGTCAGAAGAAGATGATGAAGAGCACACTGTGCAGAACAAAAAAGAGAAAGATGTGCACCATGAGGAGTACACAAACCTCTATTTTTCAAAAGCAGCTGGTCAACATCCCATCACACAGATTTGTTGCTATTATTTGAGGTGAGATGCAGCAGTGCATCTGGATCAAAAGCATGATCCACCTCTTTTCCACTCAACTGAGTGAAAATAAAGGGCATGGTATTTTTTACCACAGATCCCTGAACGCATTTGCTGTGAGCGAGTATTTAGCATAGTATATAATTGATTGATCTACCCAGGAACTCATAATGTGGAAATACCTACAAAACTCAAGAATGCCCACAACAACGAGCACTGCTTCTTTGATATTTATATAGATTTTGGGTGCCTCCTAGCTCCTTTGATGGATTGTAAAAATGACTCCTCCACCTACCACATTATCTTCACAGAACTACATGTACCATATGCAGCTGCATATTAATTTACATGCTCATATGAATCGAGTCTTCACCAATTCAGGTCACATGTCAGGTTTAATATGGCGGGATGGTTGTTCTCTAAACTCGAAAATGTTACATGGCACGTTGATGCAATTTGCTACAACATCCCTATGACCAAATCACAGGAGAATGATGTCTCATCCAAGCTCGCAGTTGCCGTTAGATAGGAAAGAGGAATCTCTACATACAGACCTCTGTCATCTGACGTGGACGTTCTGTGGAGTAGCACACAATGCGTGCAACTTAAAATAGTAACTGCCATTACACATACCCATTATCTTTCACAATTTCAGCAGGTGTGATGTTCACTTGAGTGGTGATAGGGTTTTGTGTCCTATCTGATAATGCCGAAAAATGCATCTCATTCTCAAAAAGTCACCAAAAACATTATTTTCTGCTTCGTGTATTCCCTATGTTTTATGCATACACGCCTTCACAAACTTGCTGAGATAACGTGTCAGGAGAACAGACACATCACCAGAGTCCTCCTGTTAATGACGGGCTGTTTCAGCCTGTGGTAAAGAAGGGGATCTTTCCTTATTCCTGGATTCGAAGGAAATATTCAAAACCTTACAGGGAATTGTAGAGTGTATGCGTGGAACATACATTCTGAACCCTGCCTCCTATTACACTGCACCAAGAATTTCATCAGATGCAATGTTAAACAGACATATGACAGCATCAGATCACTGACAAATGTTGACATGCTGCTCTTTTTGGAATGTGGGATTCACAGATGACTTGGTCAGCGTGTGGACAGGTACGCTAAGGAGAATAACCCACGAACGAGCGGGGAGGAGTTCAGGCCATCTGACAATTTCAGTTACATCCTGTATTTGCATGTAAACAACTTACAGGGTTAGGCCACTCAATATTCTCTGACAATTGGAGGATTCTGATGACCGCATGATAAGCAAATCCCTAGATTGGATGAGTTATAAGATGTGGCTGCAGATTCTGGCGATGAAAATGTTTTTGAGGCAGACTTGGCATATCCTGCTCATTTTCTTGATGTACACAGTTACTTCCACTATGTCTGGAGTTAGTAGTCCCGCACGGTGGTTTTTCCCCCAAGCTGATGACAACACTGGGTGACAAAAAGAGATACATGAAGCTACGGGTGGCCAAACGATAGTCGTGTTCGAATGGGTTTGAGCTTTCCCGATAAGCCTCAGCATTCAATACATTTCCGAGCTTGTTCGAAGGATCACGTGACATTTGATTCGTGCAGTGTGAGTGCGAGGAATACGGAAGACACTGCAGACTTCCCACAACAATAAGCTGTAGCTCTGCTTAAAATATGACACTCCCGTGGAACGCTGAAGGAAATAGAGTTATATTCTACCATTGCACAAACTCCTGCTGTGTTCAAACAAATTTACAATACGAGTTCTCAATCACTACCAGTATGTATGGATATATAAACATTTATGCTGATTTGTAAGTAAAAGTAACAGACCAAAAATGTAAATGTTAACCTCCAAAAAAATATTACTTGATCGAAGCCTGTATAATATTTTATTTGTTTATGAGAGGCGGTGATGATTTACCAAGTAGGTCGCAAATGAGCAATTCATTCCCTATTCACATATTAGAATAATATGTAAAAACTTTACAAAAATTTAAACAGTCTGCAAACAAGATAACAACATTCAGATGAAACAATCAAGGCAGTTAATCAAGACAATGAGGAACAAAGAAAAAAAAATCGTAGTAAAGGAACTACAGTATTTATCGCGAGAATTAATTACAGTGGCAAGACTCGTCTTCCAGACCGTTCAATCAACGCCACTACATCGTGGGACAAGCGGAAGCTCGAGATTTAGACAGAAACGCGATTATAAATTTTTATTTATTGATGGGTTGCCGTTGCTACATATGAACCGAAACGTAGCTCAGTCCGTGTTTCACAGTTATTTTTACTATTAACATCTGTAGTCTATTAAAAACACTGAGAGAGGTCGTTGCGATAATAACAACAAAAATAGCCAGATCGTAGGACGAACGCTAGATCGAACAGAACCCCCGATTTCCCGAACTGTGACGTAAAATATTCGAACAGTTCGAGTGGTGTTCTAACACACCCCTACATGAAGCACCAGGAAATCTCCAGCAGTGCCTCAGTTTGTGGATGAAACTTGTTAGAATCACGCTGGTTGAAGAAGTAGATAGATATCAGTATCGAAAACAGGGGCATTGTGACATGCAGCTTTAAAAAGTATTTTTTTAAATTAATGAACAATTTAATTTTCGTGGAAACTGTAGAAGATTTGAGAAAGCGCCATGTAATTCATTTTGTGTGTGGTTGGGATAGGCGATATCGTGCAAGAGATTATATCACCCAGCCAAATTTTAAGTAGGGCGCTATATTCAAGGAAGGATTAGTCGCTCTGGAGATAGATAAGGTCTCAGTAGAGTTCATGAAATCTGTCTACCTCGGTATGTGTATATTGGTCCTTTTCAAACTCCAGGTGCACTTATTTTACCGTGAGTTCGCAAAACCTCATTTTACTGATCCATTTTTGCTTTATATGTATTAACCCGCAAATCATCTGCTCTCGCACTATTCAATTAGGTGATAGTGGGGGAGTGGATGTATTTACAATGTATGTGCATGCGGAATAGTAGTATGAACCATCTGTCATAGGTGTACGTGTATAGGTGTCTGCTTGTACACCATGTGTGTGTGTGAAATTGTATATGTGTATTGTGTATACTACATACAAATCTGTGACTATATATATATATATATATATATATATATATATATATATATATATATATATATATATATACTCCTGGAAATTGAAATAAGAACACCGTGAATTCATTGTCCCAGGAAGGGGAAACTTTATTGACACATTCCTGGGGTCAGATACATCACATGATCACACTGACAGAACCACAGGCACATAGACACAGGCAACAGAGCATGCACAATGTCGGCACTAGTACAGTGTATATCCACCTTTCGCAGCAATGCAGGCTGCTATTCTCCCATGGAGACGATCGTAGAGATGCTGGATGTAGTCCTGTGGAACGGCTTGCCATGCCATTTCCACCTGGCGCCTCAGTTGGACCAGCGTTCGTGCTGGACGTGCAGACCGCGTGAGACGACGCTTCATCCAGTCCCAAACATGCTCAATGGGGGACAGATCCGGAGATCTTGCTGGCCAGGGTAGTTGACTTACACCTTCTAGAGCACGTTGGGTGGCACGGGATACATGCGGACGTGCATTGTCCTGTTGGAACAGCAAGTTCCCTTGCCGGTCTAGGAATGGTAGAACGATGGGTTCGATGACGGTTTGGATGTACCGTGCACTATTCAGTGTCCCCTCGACGATCACCAGTGGTGTACGGCCAGTGTAGGAGATCGCTCCCCACACCATGATGCCGGGTGTTGGCCCTGTGTGCCTCGGTCGTGTGCAGTCCTGATTGTGGCGCTCACCTGCACGGCGCCAAACACGCATACGACCATCATTGTCACCAAGGCAGAAGCGACTCTCATCGCTGAAGACGACACGTCTCCATTCGTCCCTCCATTCACGCCTGTCGCGACACCACTGGAGGCGGGCTGCACGATGTTGGGGCGTGAGCGGAAGACGGCCTAACGGTGTGCGGGACCCTAGCCCAGTTTCATGGAGACGGTTGCGAATGGTTCTCGCCGATACCCCAGGAGCAACAGTGTCCCTAATTTGCTGGGAAGTGGCGGTGCTGTCCCCTACGGCACTGCGTAGGATCCTACGGTCTTGGCGTGCATCCGTGCGTCGCTGCGGTCCGGTCCCAGGTCGACGGGCACGTGCACCTTCCGCCGACCACTGGCGACAACATCGATTTACTGTGGAGACCTCACGCCCCACGTGTTGAGCAATTCGGCGGTACGTCCACCCGGCCTCCCGCAAGCCCACTATACGCCCTCGCTCAAAGTCCGTCAACTGCACATACGGTTCACGTCCACGCTGTCGCGGCATGCTACCAGTGTTAAAGACTGCGATAGAGCTCCGTATGCCACGGCAAACTGGCTGACACTGACGGCGGCGGTGCACAAATGCTGCGCAGCTAGCGCCATTCGACGGCCAACACCGCGGTTCCTGGTGTTTCCGCTGTGCCGTGCGTGTGATCATTGCTTGTACAGCCCTCTCGCAGTGTCCGGAGCAAGTATGGTGGGTCTGACACACCGGTGTCAATGTGTTCTTTTTTCCATTTCCAGGAGTGTATATATATGTATGTATATTGTGTGTCCCAGCTATCTTGTCCACCCAAAATATCTCTGGAACATTAACAGCCATTGGAAAACGACTTTCACCGGTATCAACGTAGGGCTGGCGCCCATGAATGTACATATTTGGAAACATTCTAAAACGGAAAGCATATGTGGTTTTTAACACAAACTTATGTTTTTTTAAATGAGATTGCTTGTTTGTTAATAGTACTGTTAACGAACATTATGATTATTAAGTTAATATGTCTGTTTTCTACCCTACTCTACATACCTGTACTGTACCCTGTTGTAGGTGGACGAAATGCTGTTCAGGCAGAACGACTGTACAGAAGACGATTCCCTGACAAGCCATCGCCTTCGCGCCGGATGTTTGGTCGTCTCACATCTCGTTTACGTGAAACGGGAAGCTTAAATCCAAGACTCGACATCGTCCTAGAACACGCACAGATGAACGTGCTGAAGTTGCTGTGCTCGCTACCATAGCTGTGAATCCTCAAATCAGCACACGTCAAATTGAACGTGAAGTTGGTGTGTCGAAATCAAGTGCACAGCGTATTCTTAAACGTCATAAATTTCATCCTTACCATGTTCATTTACACCAGGATCTTCATGGAAATGACTTCCGCAATAGGGTAACATTTTGTCGGTGGGCTCAGCAAAAACTTCTGACTAATCCAAATTTTTTGCAGATGTTCTCTTTAGCGACGAGGCATCATTCTCCAACAAAGGAGTTGTCAATATGAGGAATATGCATTATTGGTCCGCAGACAATCCAAAATGGCTCCGTCAGGTAGAGCATCAACGTCCGTGGAAAGCTAATGTTTGGTGTGGGATTATTGGAGATACCATTATCGGACCTTTCTTTATAAATGGCATCCAAAATGGCAGACAATACTCCAGATTTATACGACACAATCTTCCTGTTCTCGTGGACACCGTACCTCTGAACCGGAGAATGGTCATGTGGTATCAGCATGACGGATGCCCTGCACATAACGCCTCACGAGCACGACGACTTCTGAACCGTAAGTTCCCTGGTAGGTGGATTGGACGAGGTGGCCCAGTTAGGTGGCCTGCCCGATCTCCGGACCTTACACCGCTGGATTATTTTCTTTGGGGAGCAGTGAAGGATGCTGTTTACCAACATGAACCAACAACACCAGAGGACATGAAACAACGCATTATTGATGCTTGTACAGCCATCGAAGAGGAAACAGTAGCACGAAGTAGGGCATCCTTCATCCGCAGAGTGACCCTATGTATGCAAGCCAATGGGCATCACTTTGAGCATGAGATGTGAACGCTATGTTTAGTATGTAGTGCTGGTATCACAGTGGAAGTTTCTACAAAGGGCCATTTTACCCAGTGATGTTAAGAAACATTTGTTTGCAACAATTTGTCATTTAACGCATTAGATAAACATAACATTGATAATTATGTGATAATAAAACTAATTGGTTAAATATGTTTACATCCATCTTCTATGTCATACCTGAACTTCCCAAATCAAATCATTTTTACCTAAACAACGGTAAAACTTTTAGTCGACTTGCTCGTTTCACTAAAACCATCAACATGAATTTTACTATTACGAGTGAATGATTAACTGTCACTTGCGCTAGATCAACAGTAAAGTAAAGTTTTAACGTTGAACGGCATTACCTTTTTAGTAACGGATTAACGATAAGCGAAGTTAACTTTGTGACTAACGTTGCGGTACACAGATACGTTACAGAACCGTATCACCCCTAGCCTATGGGATAAATACCTGCTGGAATGTACGACGTTAATGCAGGATGGCAGCAGACCGTATTATTCGTTTCGGACCTCTTGATAAGTATGGAAGTGTGATTACGCATGTCAATCACATCGCGATTACGGGCAGCATGGGGTTCACGCCTGAACCTAGGACGTGAGCTAGCAGCGCATTTCGGGTGTTTCAAGCGTCAACTTCGCGTCTCAATATCTCGGGATGTAATGGGAATACTGCGATGCAATCAACGCCATTGTGTATATGCTTTGTCATGCTATGGATTGCTGAAGAAAAAATATAGGAGGTCCATTTAAAAAAAAACATAAGTTTGTGTTAAAAACCACATATGCTTTCGTTTTAGAATGTTTCCAAATATATACATTCATGGGCCCCAGCCCTACATTGTTACCGGTGAAAGTCGTTTTACAATAGCTGTTATTCCAGAGATATTTTGGGTGGACAAGATAGCTGGGACACACTGCATATATATATATATATATATATATATATATATATATATATATATATATATATATATATATGCGTGTGTGGGGGTGAGTGAGTGTGGGGGGGGGGGGGAGAAAAGAATTAGAAGGGAAGGTTAATGCAACTGCCTAGTAAGCGGAAGATCCCAGGAGCGAGTCCTGTCCGAAAGAACAGACACCATGCATTCATGTAATTGATTCACCTCGATGGGCAACCAATCCATCTTCCCCAGTGCGGATGCACGATTATGTCTGTCCTCCTGTGGGAATTTCGAAGTAGAGGGCATGAAGGACACAGACAGGGACTGTGGACAGGTGGCGCCAGGTGGGAGTGTGGGTCGGCCGTGAAGTTTGCCGAGGTAGTCCGCGCATTGGCGATGAACACTGCGTCTGAGTGGCGCAGTGGTCAACACATCTGCCAAGTAATCAGGAGATCTGGCGTTCGAATCCAGTTTCGGCGTCGCTGATTCTGCGTAATGTCAGGATGCAGCTGGCATAAATAATCCCTTCCCTTTTCTTTCCTTTCACCCACTCCACCTTCAGTTGACATCTAAGTAAATAACTTATCAGGAAAATAAATGAGAAACATTGCAGTATGTAGATTCTTTACTAGTTCTGTCTCTGTATATAAGGTATACCTCTGTTTGCACATGTCTACGTCCTAACAGGGTGACTGACTCAGCCTCGCCGAGCCCAAACTTAAAATTTGGAAAAGGTGTGGCTCTTACACAGTAGGCATCGTTTAAGAATGCATTTTTCGAAATCACAACATCAAGGGGGTGAAATAGATGACAACGTGCTTTTTTAACTGTCGCTATTAAGCCAATTTTGAAGACAGATCTAGGAAAATTGGTATTTAGTGTCTTGGTCAGAAATAAATACATATCTGTTTCAGCATTTTTGAAAATTTAACCCATCGGGCTTGAAGCAGTGGGTGAAAACTTTTTCTGAAAATATATTATTGTTAAAGAACTATGAAAATATTTTTAAAGCTACATCTAAGAAATTTGGTATTTGGCTTTTCAGTTACAAATAAAAAAATACGTGTTTCAGTGGTTTTGAAAACTGAACCCCTGAAAGGGTGAAATAGGGGACGAGATTTTTTATGAAAATATTTTATCACGAAACCATTTTAAAGCTAAATCTAGAAAACTTTAATTTGGCTTCTCAGAAAAAGTACCTGTTTCACTGTTTTTTAAGATTCAAGACCTATCGGGTAAAACACGTGATGTAAGTTTTTATTGAAATGTTACATTGTGCAAGCTTTTTTGAAGCTAAATCTATGAAAACTTGTATTTAGCTTCTTTGTTAGAAATAAAACGTACCCTTGGCAGTGTTTTTGGAAATTCAACCCCCTGAGGAGGCAAAACAGATTGTGGAACGTATTATGGAAATATTTCATTGCAAAAGAATTTTTAAAGCTAAATATCTGAAAATTGCTGTCTGGCTTCTAGGTTAGGGATGAAAAGACACCGTGTTCCACTGTCTTTTGAAAATTCCACCCGCAACAGAGTTACACTGATTCACTGACTCATCATCAACCAGCCTAAACCACTAAGAATAGAAACTTGAAGTTTAGAGGGTGTGGATCTTACACTGCTGGCTTCGTCTAAGAAGTGATTGTCGGAAATTACATTCCTAAGAGGGTGAAATAGGGGATGAAAGGCTCTTTAGAAGTATGTCGCTATTAAGGAAATTAAGAAGGTATAGCTACTGATACTGGTCTTTGGTTTCTGAGTCATAAAATAAGAAATAGTTGTTCAGAATTTTTGGAAATTCGAATAAAAAGGCGGTAAATTAGTGGATGAAAGCTTTTTTGGAAATGAATAATTACTGAAGAACTACTAAAGAATATTTAACGCTATGTTTATGATGATTGGTGTTTGACCTCTCGCTTAGAAATAAAATAACTACGTGTATCAGTGTTTTTGGAAATTCAGCTAGGAAATTTAAAAAAAAAACATTTAGTTACATTAACAACATTTAAAGCTAAATTTAAGGAAACTGGTATTTCACACCTCAGTCAGATATAAAGAAATATTTGTTAGGGGAAGAAAGTTGCTATGGATATATCTCCACAAGAACGCAAAAAGCATGAATGACTTTAGACTCGAACTATCAAAATTGCATTTTGGTCAGAAGCACATTTGGAAATGGTCTTTATTAGCATGAAAAGCTTAGAAGTTATTGCAATTTGCAAACAACAAAAAAATTCGATGAAATGAAAAAATCTCTGCAAGCCTTACAGCGTACATGAGCGAAGCAATGGGTGATAAGCTAGTGTGTATGAAAGTTTTCTATTAATGTATCAAAAAAATATTTTAAAACACAACTTCGAAAAAATGTATTTTAAAAATATTGGTAATAAGCCAGATATTTGTTATATGCCTGTTAATATATTCAAAGAAAGCCCTTAATTCTTCCCCTATGGGGAACAGAGGACGAATAACATGGAGGGTCATGTAAGTGCTCTAGAATGAGAGAGAAGAGGATAAATGCATTGACTGAGAAAAATTACTGTAAATAAAAAATCTGATATTAATTTGTTATTATTTTTAAAGAATACCGCCACCCTAATCTCAAACATAGACGATCCTCTTACTATGAAGTATAGACATTGAATATGATTGGAGTTATAATAAGATAAGGGGGAGGTGGAATTGATTGCTATTGGTCTGTGGGTTTCCCGGCCTTTTAAACACATGCAGTTGCCTCCATGTCCTCTTCCTAGATTGTTTCTGTCCTTGTATTGGTAAAGTTGATGGGTGACCATTTCTCCGTAATTTTTGACACATACAAGTGCCCACAAGCAAGACAAGTATCAATATTAAGGTTCTCTGATGATATACTGTGGACTTCCTGGTCTGATTTACAAGATTGTTGAAAGGGACAGTGTACTTAGGACAGAGTATGGCGTAAGGCAGAACAGAGAAAAGGCAAAGGTGATGACGAGTAAAAGAAAAGAAAGTAACGACTTGCTTAAAAAAACAGGCTTGTAATGACACCATGCTGAGATTCATGAATATCTCATACAGGATGCAAGATTACACACGATGTCAAAAGTAGACTGGCACAGGCAAAGAAAACTTCCTTCAATAACAGAGCTCCATTCATATCAGATATTGATAGCCTGATGAAGAAATGTCGTATCGAAGGGTAATGTAGAGCATCAAAAATCCAAAGAATACATTGGAAGTATTTGAAATGTGGTATTAATGAAAATAGTTAAAAATTAATGCTACAGAAAAATGTGAAATGAATCCATATTACTAAACAGTTAAGCCAGTGCATGGTTTATTATCCTACTTGAAGATTGCCTGCCTAACGGATTCCAAGGGCAACAAAAGTCTTTTCAATAATTCATATATTTATTGACCAACCTAGCCTTCTCCCCGTGGCCCAATGGATGCCTGTATTGAACACACCTCCCACTCCCCCTCTTTCTATCCTCATTCTCCCACCTCTCTCTCCTCCTCCCACGCCCTCTGTTTCTTCATCCCCTCTTCCTAGTCTCTTTGTCCAATTCTACCACATGTATCTTTAGCCATATCTTCCTCCTACTCCCTCTGATCATATCCACCTCCCCATCTATCTTTCTTTCTCCGCCTGCTCCTCTTAATTTTCCACCTACCCACTGCCTCTCTTCACCTTTCACCTGTTTCATACTTTTCTCCCTCCTCCTCCCTCTTTGTCATTCCCTCTTCCCTTAACCTCTGCCCATCCCCTGCTTTACCCATCATTGCTAATCGATATGAGTATCATGTGTGATATAGTTCAATAAAGCAGGCCAACACTACTCCCACAACACACCTGTCCTGCGGGCAGGGTACACATCAGGCACTTCAAAATCCTTTATTTGACCCTGATGTACAGCGCACCACGCAAAGCACATTGATAAAGCAGGCTGATACTACTCCAACCCAACACACCTGTCATGCAGAGCAGACAACATGCTGGGGCTGGGAGAAACCATTTTATGCGCCGACATGTAGGCTGCCCTGCAAAGCAATTTTATTTGACAGGCTGATACAATTCCCACAGAACATGCATATCACACAGGACAATCCCTATGCCAGGGGCTGGAAAAAAGACACATTTTTGGACATACCTCTGCTCTTATTGGAGGTAGCAGGTTACAAATCCCACAGTGCCCATACTGGTGAGGCCTGCTGCTTCTGTGCCAAATTTGGTTGAAGTGGATGCAGTGGTTTGGGGAAGATCCAGGACACACAATACATACACTCTGATTTACATATGTAATACGTTTAAAATTTTAAAACCCAGTCAGTATCTACTCATTAACAAGTATAATGTGGTAAAGGTTTAATATACACTACTGGCCATTAAAATTACTACACCACGAAGGTGACGTGCTACAGACGCGAAATTTAACCGACAGGAAGAAGATGCTGTGATATGCAAATGATTAGCTTTTCAGAGCATTCACACAAGGTTGGCGCCGGTGGCGACACGTACAACGTGCTGACATGAGGAAAGTTTCCAACCGATTTCTCATACACAAACAGCAGTTTACCGGCGTTGCCAGGTGAAACATTGTTGTGATGCCTCGCGTAACGAGGAGAAATGCGTACCATCACGTTTCCGACTTTGATAAAGGTCGGATTGTAGCCTATCGCGATTGTCGTTTATCGTATCGCGACATTGCTGCTCGCGTTGGTCGAATGACTGTAAGCAGAATATGGAATCGGTGGGTTCAGGAGGGTAATACGGAACGCCGTGCTGGATCCCAACGGCCTTGTATCACTAGCAGTCGAGATGACAGGCATCTTATCCGCGTGGCTGTAATGGATGGTGCAGCCACGTCTCGATCCCTGAGTCAACAGACGGGGACGTTTGCAAGACAACAACCATCTGCACGAACAGTTCGACGACGTTTGCAGCAGCATGGACTATCAGCCCGGAGACCATGGTAGCGGTTACCCTGGACGCTGCATCACAGACAGGAGCGCCTGCGATTGTGTACTCAACGACGGACCTGGGTGCACGAATCGCAAAACTTCATTTTTTCGGATGAATCCAGGTTCTGTTTACAGCATCATGATGGTCGCATCCGTGTTTGGCGACATCGCGGTGAACGCACATTGGAAGCGTGTATTCGTCATCGCCATACTGGCGTATCACCCGGCGTGACGGTACGGGGTGCCATTGGTTACACGTCTGGGTCAGCTCTTGTTCGCATTGACGGCACTTTGAACAGTTGACGTTACATTTCATATGCGTTACGACCCGTGGCTCTACCCTTCATTCGATCCCTGCGAAACCCTACATTTCAGCAGGATAATGCACGACTACATGTTGCAGGTCCTGTACGGGCCTTTGTGGATACAGAAAATGTTCGACTGCTGCCCTGGCCAGCACATTCTCCAGATCTCTCACCAATTGAAAACGTCTGGTCAATGGTGGCCGAGCAACTGGCTCGTTGCAATACGCCACTCACTACTCTTGATGAACTGCGGTATCGTGTTGAAGCTGTATGGGCAGCTATACCAGTAGACGCCATCCAAGCTCTATTTCACTCAATGCCCAGGCCTATTAAGGCCGTTATTACGGCCAGAGGTGGTTGTTCTGGATACTAATTTCTCAGGATGTATGCACCCATACTGCGTGAAGATGTAATCACACGTCGGTTGTAGTATAATATATTTGTCCAATGAATACCCGTTTATCATCTGCATTTCTTCTTGGTGTAGCAATTTTAATGGCCAGTAGTGTAGACACACATCAAGGCTAGAAACAGTGTATCTGTTTTGAGGCTGCAGGACTCATGGTGCACAAAGTATCCTGACTATACACATCCTGTGCTTGATAATGAGACCACTTATCTATTTCCAACAAACTTTAAACATAATTTCAAATCTTTTCTTATCTTTTTAATGACGTTATGGATGAATAATCTGAAGCCAATAAAACCAGTAGAAATAGGGTATTGTGTCTTCAAACATGAGGGTTTTACATATCCACATGAAATACTTCTTACATTAACTCATTTGTAAGATAACCAGACATCTGAAGTTGTTTTGTACATGAGAGTTTGATTCTTTTTAAGTGTCAAGGGAGGAGAAGTTACTACTAGTACTGGTAAGTACTAAAACAAGTAGGTAAGTATACAAGTAGGTAGAAGAAACTTACCAGATGATGGGACGAGATAGCGTGGCATTAATGTCTGACTGCAGCTGTTGGCAATCATCCCCCTTCAGTTTACATATAGTGTTTCACAGCTGCGGGATCTGCGAGGTGTTTGTTCTTTCGAAGGAACAGTCACCAAGCATTCAAATAATTCATAAGCCTGGCTGGGCGGTGGAGCCACATTCTTCAGTGCAAACGCACGAATACGTCGTACATCCCGTGGGAATCTCTAAGTAGCGAACAGGAGTGTAGTGGGCAGGGACTGCAGGCGGATAGGTGGCTCTCAGTGGGTGTGTTAATCGGCCGTGAGGCGTACAGAGACAGTCTTTGCAGTTACGATAACGCTGTGCCTCGGATGGCACAGTGGTTTCCGCACCTGCCGATTAAGCAGGAGATCCTGGGTTCGAGTCCCAGTCCGGTACACATTAACACTCGTTGCTGGTGATTCCGCTTAATGCCCCGCTGCAGCTGAGAGCAGTCATCCCCTTCAGTTTACGTAAAAAGAATGATGCTCTAAAAATTGGTTGGCAGAAGAATTCAACATCTGTCATACAAGGTACATATACAACGTTCTGCAGCTGTAAAATCGCAAAGAACTCATATTAATCGAAATAAAAAGTCACAGTGACATCTGCAGCTACAGTCAAGGTGACTGTCTGGCTAAACAAGCTGAAACTACTTGCACACTATGCCACCAAAAGATACTGCTCGGTGATTATCTACAACGAATTAAAACAACAATGTGAATAGGTTTGATGGCAGAATGGAGAAATAGAACTAGCAACAAAAGGAAACATTATAGAGAAAGGTACCGTGTGATACAGATAATTCACTTGTTCTGCTCTCTCACGATGTCTAATGACTACCGAGGTCGCTGATATGGAGTACTTGGCAATAGGTGGCAGCACAATGCAGTTAATATGAAAAACATAAGTGTTTGGAGGTGTCCGGATACTTTTGATCACATAGTGTGTAATTTCGAAACTGGGAACGTCATATGACTGCAAGTATGCTGTTCAAATTGCTTATTCGTAGTATAAAAACAGAATAGAAACAGTGTCAGAGACTGGAAAGAAGAAATTACCTATGAGCCTGAACCATATGAGTCATTAATAGTGGCAATCCTAATAGTGATGCGCCCTCAAGTCAATAGGATGCATTAGATATACGGTATGTTACACATAGGAGTAAACCGAGTACTTTTATCAGAACTATGATTACCACAGTGTGTTGTATACTGCACTAACATGGCCGGCCGGGGTGGCGGAGCGGTGCTAGGCGCTACAATCTGGAACCGCGTGACCGCAACGGTCGCAGCTTCGAATCCTGCCTCGGGTATGGATGTGTGTGATGTCCTTAGGTTAGTTAGGTTTAAGTAGTTCTAAGTTCTAGGGGACTGATGACCTCAGAAATTAAGTCCTATAGTGCTCAGAGCCATTTGAACCATTTCGCACTCATATGAAGTATGGAAATAGAAATAAGTAAACTGCCAACTGCCCTACATTTGAAGAAAGGTTATACACATCAGGAGCTGTGTAACGGAAGCGAGATTAATACGAACATTCATTACAAAATCAAGTAAACAGCCAGCTAACTAGGACAATAATAGTACTATGACAGTGAAAGCACTGGCTCATTTTAATATAATTTACTACCACAACCCCTGATCGCCAATAAGAAATACAACTTCGTTAATTGGGCTCTCACGTAATTTTGCTCTGTCTCTCTGGCGCTCCCCCTTTCCTCACCCCTCTCCTCACCCTCAAAGGCTTGGTGGCCAACGGCGTTTGACTTCTGGGCCTTTTGGCCAATCCTCTGAAGCCTTTTCCACGTAGAGTGCCATATCATACTGTCAACTGGCCAAGCAGTACCAGTGCCACTCGTCTGACAGTGGCAGCAGCAGCAGCAGTAACATAAATTTGCAGTGTTGCAAAAAGAAAGACATACTAAGTAGTAGCTGGCAGGCAGCAAGTATTTGCAAATATCAGTGTACTGATATCAGTAAGCAGTGAATAGGTATTTCTCAAATATATTTGTGTGATATTCCAGCCATTATAACTGCTTGTAATTGTTTTTCAACAATCAAACATTGATACTGTTGCTATTATAATTTTTATAACTGTGTTTCGGCACCCAGTCACAGTAATGCAGTGTGAGCTGCATTGTCAATATGTAGTGGTTATGGGGTAAATAACTGAAAAAATTAATTAATATTTCGATATGTACGTCTACCTATTGTGATCCAATTAAAGTGATGTATGAATATCTATAGCAGCAACATCAATAAGCAGTGGTGAGCTAAAGAATTAATAATGCAATGCGAGTGCAGCGGTAGCAGAATTATTATTATTATTATTTGGTGCCCTCCTCCACAACTGTGTCAGGTTGCATATTATCTGCATGGCTACCCGATTCGACAGTACTGTGGCAGCGGTCACGAATTAATAAGTGTTATCGTCTGGAGAGAAGTAAGGATTGATGTAAGATCCTCAAATACTTCCTCCTCCATTCTAAGAAAGAACATTTAACCAGTATTGCAGCGGATTATTCTAACGAAAGATACACCAATACAGAAAGGAATTAAAGACATCAGCTGTCAGTGGGTTTTGATTTATGTCAGAGGACAAGCTGAAAATCTGTGCTGTACCAGGATTCGAACCCACGTTGCCTGCTTACTGGGCAGCTGGGTTGATCATTACGCCATCTGGACACAGTGGTCACCAGGAATATACGAATTACTCTAGCACGCCTTCTGAATTGATTCACTGTGGCTGCAGGATCAAAAATTTATAAAAAATACAGCGATAAACAAGCAGCACAGTGTCAAAAAGCAGTATAAGCAACACATCAAATAAACACTTTTGTTACATCCTCCCTGGATTATTGTCGTGTACCATCATGATTCATGATAGTCACAGAAACATCTAACCAAAAAAAAAAAAAAAAGACTGCCAACCATGGCTGCCACCCGCCACTGCTCTGCCCAGTGCCACATCGTAACATACACTACTGGCCATTAAAATTGCTACACCACAAAGATGACGTGCTACAGACGCTAAATTTAACCGACAGGCAGAAGATGCTGTGATATGCAAATGATTAGCTTTTCACAGCATTCACACAAGGTTGGCGCCGGTGGCGACACGTACAGCGTGCTGACATGAGGAAAGTTTCCAACCGATTTCTCATACACAAACAGCAGTTGACCGGCGTTGCCTGGTGAAACATTGTTGTGATGCCTCGTGTAAGGAGGAGAAATGCGTACCACCACGTTTCCAACTCTGATAAAGGTCGGATTGCAGCCTATCGCTATTGCGGTTTATCGTATCGCGACATTGCTGCTCGCGTTGGTCGAGATCCAATGACTGTTAGCAGAATAGGGAATCGGTGGGTTCAGGAGGGTAATACGGAACGCCGTGCTGGATCCCAACGGCCTCGTATACTAGCAGTCGAGATGGCAAGCATCTTATCCCCATGGTTGTAACTGATCGTGCAGCCACGTGTCGATACCTGAGTCAACGGATGGGGACGTTTGCAAGACAACAATCATCTGCACGAACAGTTCGACGACGTTTGGAGCAGCATGGACTATCAGCTCGGAGACCGTGGCAGCGGTTACCATTGACGCTGCAATACAGACAGAAGCGCCAGTGATGGTGTACTCAACGACAAATCTGGGTGCACGAAAGGCAAAACGTCATTTTTTTAATGATTCCAAGTTCTGTTTACAGCATCATGATGGTTGCATCCGTGTTTGGCGACAGCGCGGTGAACGCACATTGGAAGCGTGTATTCGTCATCGCCATACTGGCGTATCACCCGGCGTGATGGTAGGGGGTGCCATTGGTTACACGTCTCGGTCACTTCTAGTTCGCATTGACGGCACTTTGAACAGTGGACGTTACATTTCAGATGTGTTACGACCCGTGGCTCTACCCTTAATTCGATCCCTGCGAAATCCTACATTTCAGCAGGATAATGCACGACCGCATGTTGCAGGTCCTGTACGGGCCTTTCTGGACACAGAAAATGTTCGACTGCTGCCCTGGCCAGCACATTCTCCAGATCTCTAACAAACTGGTCAATGGTGGCTGAGCAACTGGCTCGTCACAGTACGCCAGTCACTACTCTTGATGAACTATGGTATCGCGTTGAAGCTGCATGGGCAGTTCTACCTGTACACGCCATTGACTTAATTCCCAGGCGTATGAAGGCCGTTATTACGGCCAGAGGTAGTTGTTCTGGCTACTGATTTCTCGGGATCTATGCACCCAATTTGTCTGAAAATGTATTCTCATGTCAGTTCAAACATAATATATTTGTCAAATGAATACCCGTTTATCATCTGCATTTCTTCTTGGTGTAGCAATTTTAATAGCCAGTAGTGTAGGTGCATGCCCTGCTGTATTAGCCAGTGCTCTGCTGCCTCTCCCCACGACAGAAAAGGATAGGATGTGCACTTTAATCATTAAAAAAATGCATGTCACAAAGTCCCTGGCGCTCACAAGAAGCGGTCGGCAAGTAGACTGGACGAAGACTGGCATGCCAACAGATGCAATCTCCAGCCAAGGATCCGTTATTCTCTATGTCCGGGCAGTGTAGCGATAAGCTGGCAAATGGCGCCGTGAAGTAACGAGCAGCAGCTGTATTAAACACTGCTAAATTTCTGTGTGCTTACACCCATTACAGAACCGCGTTGCTACAGCATTATGCTTCTTGAAATCTGTGATCTAGTGGACTGTCATGAGCGATTAGAAAAGGAGCAGTCAGTAAAGAAGTAGATGTTTAGGTCGTTTATTATGCGCACAGTAATTTCTCCAACTTATGAGAAGACTAGAAAAGAATAGAATCCAAGTGAGTGAAATTAAATTCTTGAGACGTTATTAGGGAAAACGAGCAGAGAAAGAGTGAGAAATGAGGATGTTAGGAATGAAACTGGAATAGAAATCTAAATTAAAGAATTAAGAAGAATATTGGTTTGGATACGTAAAGAAAATGGAAAATAGAATGGTAGATAGAATAATACCAAGACGAATGATAGAGGCCACGACTTGGCGGCGGGAAACGCTATTTTCTAGACATCTACCACTGCAGTTGGAAAATTCATTCTGGTAAAGATCCCCTGGGCTGTGACTAAGCCATATCTTCACAACATCGTTCCTTCCAAGAATTCTAGTCCAGCGTAGTTGCAGGAGAACTTCAGTGAAGGCTGGAAGGTAGGAGATGAGGTACTTGCGGGAGTAAAACTGTGAAGACTGTGAAGGCGGGCCGTGAATCAGGTTTGGGTAGCTGAGTCAGTGGAGCACAGGTCCCAGGTTAAAGTTCTGGTCTGCCACATAGTTTTAATCTGCCAGGAAGTTTCCAAACAGAAAATTGGTTTACAACAGCCAGTCACAGTGTTCACATTACTGCACTGAAGATGGGCAGAAATAAGACTTTAGTGCTATATGATATTAATTGTAACATATATTTCATTCAATTCTACTAAGAAATTCATGAACAGGGCAGGAGTCAGCCATAAATAAATGCTTTAGGCTCCTCTTAAACTGAACTTTATTGCTTTAAGATTTCTGGCAACTTGTTGAAAAGCTATATTCTTAGGTAATATGTAATGATTACTGTGTATAAACAATATATTTGGTTTTTCTTCGTACCTAATTCACTGTTGAGCCATTATGCAAAAATATTGTGAGATTTAGCCTTGCTGAGGACGTCATAAGGGTATGATCCAGAACGACTGCTTATTGGTGGGAACAGTGGGGAGCCTTTTTCAATATCTGTAATAGAGTTTCTTAAGTAAAACATAAAAACAATTGATAAATAGGAAAGTAAATAAGAATGAGAAAAAGATTGTATGTGAGAAACTGTAGCGAAGAGAATCATGAATCTTAAGGACAGGCGTATGCCAAATGCACTCTTGTACTGAAACATACATATCTCCAAAAATATTACAGTTAAAACAGCAAAGCTTGAGACTTTTATATACAACATAATACTTGATGCTCCGTTCAATTTTTATTTGAAAATGAACATCGACATAAAGTTTTTAATTACTATTATTTCTATAATGTACCTTTTCTCGTAAACTAATCAAGCAATAAAACTGGAATTTCACAGTTTGCGACTGCAGAAGAGCCTAATAAAACGTATGGAACAGATTTCTCAGCTGTGTATTACCCGGGACTCCTCTATTTTTCTCAGATTTTAAAGGAGAACTTTTCTCAGAGTAAAGATAACGGAAATGTGCTGCACAGGATTATTCAATAAGTACTTTTTAAGAATCATGCCAAATTTCAGAATTTTAGCTTTTATAGTTCCTGAGAAAAGTTCTGTTGTAGCTCAAATAAGTCAGCTTACAGCAATTCGCATTTAAAGCTTTTATTTCAGTTTTTGACAATATTGCTGTACTTGTAGTGACTAATGCTGTCCATATCCATGATCTTTACTCTCTTCCTCGTCTTCTTTGGAGTAATCTCTTCCCCTGCCTAGCCAACTTTTGCATTTTTCTTTTTCTGATGCCTGGGCTTTGTCCAGTCGAACTTCATCGATGCTTCTGAGTATCTTCAGTGTTAATGCACCTGGTTGGAAGCCTAGTCTCTGCAGGCACTTAATCCTACGTACATTTCCACTACTGAACACTAGGCAGGCACCACATGCAGCTACAGGGTGTTTGAAAAATGACCGGTATATTTGAAACGGCAATAAAAACTAAACGAGCAGCGATAGAAATACATCGTTTGTTGCAGTATGCTTGGGACAACAGTACATTTTCAGGCAGACAAACTTTCGAAATTACAGTAATTACAATTTTCAACAACAGATGGCGCTGCGGTCTGGGAAACTCTATAGTACGATATTTTCCACATATCCACCATGCGTAGCAATAATATGGCGTAGTCTCTGAATGAAATTACCCGAAACCTTTGACAACGTGTCTGGCGGAATGGCTTCACATGCAGATGAGATGTACTGCTTCAGCTGTTCAATTGTTTCTGGATTCTGGCGGTACACCTGGTCTTTCAAGTGTCCCCACAGAAAGAAGTCACAGGGGTTCATGTCTGGCGAATAGGGAGGCCAATCCACGCCGCCTCCTGTATGTTTCGGATAGCCCAAAGCAATCACACGATCATCGAAATATTCATTCAGGAAATTAAAGACGTCGGCCGTGCGATGTGGCCGGGCACCATCTTGCATAAACCACGAGGTGTTCGCAGTGTCGTCTAAGGCAGTTTGTACCGCCACAAATTCACGAGGAATGTCCAGATAGCGTGATGCAGTAATCGTTTCGGATCTGAAAAATGGGCCAATGATTCCTTTGGAAGAAATGGCGGCCCAGACCAGTACTTTTTGAGGATGCAGGGACGATGGGACTGCAACATGGGGCTTTTCGGTTCCCCATATGCGCCAGTTCTGTTTATTGACGAAGCCGTCCAGGTAAAAATAAGCTTCGTCAGTAAACCAAATGCTGCCCACATGCATATCGCCGTCATCAATCCTGTGCACTATATCGTTAGCGAATGTCTCTCGTGCAGCAATGGTAGCGGCGCTGAGGGGTTGCCGCGTTTGAATTTTGTATGGATAGAGGTGTAAACTCTGGCGCATGAGACGATACGTGGACGTTGGTGTCATTTGGACCGCAGCTGCAACACGGCGAACGGAAACCCGAGGCCGCTGTCGGATCACCTGCTGCACTAGCTGCGCGTTGCCCTCTGTGGTTGCCGTACGCAGTCGCCCTACCTTTCCAGCACGTTCATCCGTCACGTTCCCAGTCCGTTGAAATGTTTCAAACAGATCCTTTATTGTATCGCTTTTCGGTCCTTTGGTTACATTAAACCTCCGTTGAAAACTTCGTCTTGTTGCAACAACACTGTGTTCTAGGCGGTGGAATTCCAACACCAGAAAAATCCTCTGTTCTAAGGAATAAACCATGTTGTCCACAGCACACTTGCACGTTGTGAACAGCACACGCTTACAGCAGAAAGACGACGTACAGAATGGCGCACCCACAGACTGCGTTGTCTTCTATATCTTTCACATCACTTGCAGCGCCATCTGTTGTTGAAAATTGTAACTACTGTAATTTCGAAAGTTTGTCTGCCTGAAAATGTACTGTTGTCCCAAGCATATTGCAACAAACGGTGTATTTCTATCGCTGCTCCTTTAGTTTTTATTGCCGTTTCAAATATACCGGTCATTTTTGAAACACCCTGTATCTTCACAACAATCAAGGTCACTGTCATCATACAGAGTAGGGCCGTTTGTCCCACAATTACTACATGCTCATGAAACATTACTCATATTCTAAGGCAGTTAACCTGAATCCACTGGAGAACTCGTCTTTGGTACTGTACACAGCATCATCACTTCAGTCACTAATTTTCTTCTTCGATTCAGTTAATGACTTTGTCGGAAATTGTTCTTCACACTTAGGAGCTGCATCTGTAGCACTGTTATTTAAATGTCATGTACCTTTTACGCATGAAATTTGAGATTTCCTCACTTTTTTGTATAAACATACACTGTTACAAACTATTTCGAGCAAAACAGATTGATATATGCAAAACTAAAAACTGATATATGTCTGTAGCTCCCACCAATCCAAAAACCCACTTTGTAACAAAGGAACAAGTAAAGATAATCTCTCTCACAGCCTTGTGGACTCATCTGCAATTCGTTTCGATTGTGTGAACGAAAAATTAACGCACAAAGATCATAGCATAGAAAGATGGGACATAGCACACGCAGACGCTCAAACAAACTTTTTTAAAACATATTTCTAGCCAGAATTCGATTATGAAACTTTGTGATGTTATTTTTAAAGAATCAGTCTTATAAATTATGCAGTAAAAATCTAATATTCTCGCAATTTTTCCCTGTATCTGCCCTTAAAAACAACAGAGACTGAAAAGAATTTATGATCTGCAATACAGGAAGTCGACTGGTTAAGGCAGCGGCGTGGCGCCTTCTTTGCGAGACTGAGGCAGAAGTGTCGCCTGTTGTTTGTTGGCGCAGCAGCGCGTTTCTGCACTCTGTTTTTGAACTAACAGAATGTAAGCATTAACTAGATAAAAAATTAATATTATGTGTTCGCACATCACTTTGAGCAGAACTGAGGAAGTTGCGCTATAGACGAGGGTTATAACTAGACATCGGATTTTTAGGTCTTAAAAAGCGCATATTAGGGGCCTGAAATAAGCTCTTTCAGTACTTCACTTTGGCTGTATGTATCCTAAAATAAGCACTAAAATGTATTATATAGAAAAACTAAACATAATGTAATATACACAGTGTTGATATATGAGCATATTATTATTTATTAAGAACCAGGAAACGCACATTGGCACAACACTGCAAAACATTATAGTACAAGTTCATTTTCAACCAGGAACTCCGGAACGGAATAGGTTTTAACGTAAAGGTTCCCGGTCTAGTTATAATTGTGTTAGTTGACGCGATGGAGCATGTAACTACGCGGTTTGAAAAATGATGATGTTCAGCTTGAAACGTCCCCTTTGAACAATTGTACATGACTGTGTTTAAACTGACACACAATATTTTCAGCGCAACGCAATGTGACTTTCAAAAATCCCTACAAAAGAATGGTCCTGACTAACATTACCTGTACCTTTCACAAATCACTTACCTCACCAAAAAAGCTTCGTTTTTCGAACTACTGCAATACAGCGAGCGCCACTACTGCCAGCTAAATAAAAGATTCAAACTACTGAAGGCACTAACTACTAATAGGCATAGTTAGCAAATGAAAGATTTTGATAGAGAACAAACAATGTATTTACGTCAATAGTGTTCAAAAGTCATAATGTATATAGCAGTTCATGACATCCAATCTTACAAATTTCAAAACTCCGCCATTTCTCTCCCCACATCCACCACTGCTGGCGGCTCACCTCCAACTTCGCAACGCTACGGCTACGCGCTGTTCACATCCAGCTGCCCAACACTACAATGGCAGACAACAATGCAAACTAGCCACAGACTGCACACAGCACAGCCAGTGATTTTCATACAGAGCGCTACGTAACGTTGCCAATAACAAAACATAAAAAGCCTACTTACAAGCTGTTCATGTTCCACTTTAGGGGAACAATTTATAGTCACAACAACTTTGTGGGTGCTAAAAATTACTTCTGACTGCATACGTTAGTACGAAGCCTAACAGCAAGAACAGTGATGACGTGCTAACTACTGAAGCTCTGAACTAACCAGCGGCCGTATTATTGTTCCCCTATTAAGTGAACAAATCTGGTAACACAATGGGCGCAAGACGTCCAAACCACCATCAGTTCTTATACACTCCTGGAAATTGAAATAAGAACACCGTGAATTCATTGTCCCAGGAAGGGGAAACTTTATTGACACATTCCTGGGGTCAGATACATCACATGATCACACTGACAGAACCACAGGCACATACACACAGGCAACAGAGCATGCACAATGTCGGCACTAGTACAGTGTATATCCACTTTTCGCAGCAATGCAGGCTGCTATTCTCCCATGGAAACGATCGTAGAGATGCTGGATGTAGTCCTGTGGAACGGCTTGCCATGCCATTTCCACCTGGCGCCTCAGTTGGACCAGCGTTCGTGCTGGACGTGCAGACCGCGTGACACGACGCTTCATCCAGTCCCAAACATGCTCAATGGGGGACAGATCCGGAGATCCTGCTGGCAAGGGTAGTTGACTTACACCTTCTAGAGCACGTTGGGTGGCACGGGATACATGCGGACGTGCATTGTCCTGTTGGAACAGCAAGTTCCCTTGCCGGTCTAGGAATGGTAGAACGATGGGTTCGATGACGGTTTGGATGTACCGTGCACTATTCAGTGCCCCTCGATGATCACCAGTGGTGTATGGCCAGTGTAGGAGATCGCTCCCCACACCATGATGCCGGGTGTTGGCCCCGTGTGCCTCGGTCGTATGCAGTTCTGATTGTGGCGCTCACCTGCACGGCGCCAAACACGCATACGACCATCATTGGCACCAAGGCAGAAGCGACTCTCATCGCTGAAGACGACACGTCTCCATTCGTCCCTCCATTCACGCCTGTCGCGACACCACTGGAGGCGGGCTGCACGATGTTGGGGCGTGAGCGGAAGACAGCCTAACGGTGTGCGGGACCGTAGCCCAGCTTCATGGAGACGGTTGCGAATGGTCCTCGCCGATACCCCAGGAGCAACAGTGTCTCTAATTTGCTGGGAAGTGGCGGTGCGGTCCCCTACGGCACTGCGTAGGATCCTACGGTCTTGGCGTGTTCCGTGCGTCGCTGCGGTCCGGTCCCAGGTCGACGGGCACGTGCACCTTCCGCCGACCACTGGCGACAACATCGATGTACTGTGGAGACCTCACGCCCCACGTGTTGAGCAATTCGGCGGTACGTCCACCCGGCCTCCCGCATGCCCACTATATGCCCTCGCTCAAAGTCCGTCAACTGCACATACGGTTCACGTCCACGCTGTCGCGGCATGCTACCAGTGTTAAAGACTGCGATGGAGCTCCGTATGCCACGGCAAACTGGCTGACACTGACGGCGGCGGTGCACAAATGCTGCGCAGCTAGCGCCATTCGACGGCCAGCACCGCGGTTCCTGGTGTGTCCGCTGTGCCGTGTGTGTGATCATTGCTTGTACAGCCCTCTCGCAGTGTCCGGAGCAAGTATGGTGGGTCTGACACACCGGTGTCAATGTGTTCTTTTTTCCATTTCCAGGAGTGTAGTTTCGAGGATCCATGTTCCAACAAACAGAACTCAGCAGCCAGGTTTCCTTACAACCTTTCCTGTACCGAGCGATTTAAGTTTATTTGTATTACGAGTTCAGTTAGTTCTGAGTATGTCATTATATCATCCGTGAAACGTTCGGTACTAGGACCTATATTGCGATATTATTCAGTGGAGGAATTTTATGTCTGAGAAACGCTGTTTGACACTTCTCAGGATTATGGATGTACCGAAACTTAGCCCCCGACTGAAATAGGCCTAAACTTGCTATTGAAACCACACCTCCGATTCCAATAGTTCGAAACGGAGGCTTCGTTGAAAATGACGGTTCAATGTTCGAATTCGGACTTCAAAGATCGAAACGTCAACGGGAGCCACAAAATTAATAGCCGTGTAATCTGGACGGTCGTCAGTCGTTCCTCTTTCGAGAGTTGCCTCGCCCTGAGGAGCGGTAGTACAATTTCCTAAGAACTTAACTGCAACAGAGAAGTGTGCTCGGGGTGTGGAAACTAGAAGCGCACCGCCAACGGTTTCAGGTGACGGGTAGAAGTCTGAAGAAGCTTTAAATTCAATCTGTTCTTTAAGTCTTTCACATGTTATTCAGTTACTTCGTGGATGAGCCAATAAACCTAAAAGGAAATCATAAGGAAGCAAAAGACAAATGTGATTTGGTAACACACCAGTGGAGCTGTTGCAAATATTGCGATCTGTAAAATTTCCGAGAAAATCTATTCAATAAAAGAAACAGTAACTATTTTTGAAAGGGCGTCAAAACCTTTGCACATTCCTGAATATGAAGAACGGAGAAAAGTCGAGCACGAAACTCTTCGGCTGAGCTACAAGAAACCAAGAAACAAGTAACACCGAAAACATCTTTGATGAGAAACAAAAAATACATTGAACCCTAAATCACAAGAAACGGAGTAGCTGCTGTGTGAAATTATTGCCTTTCCACACTTCCCGTTTAATTTATGGAGGGCTTCGGATATGCTACTTGCACGTAGTTTGGTGCTTAAGTGACTTTGGCATCACAACGAAAATTTAGTTTGAATGTTCTGGAAAAGTGTTTTTTCATGTCAAGGAGGAGCTTCGTTGCCATAAAAGATAAATTTTGGTTGTTCTAGAAGATAAGCTTTGTGTGATCTAGGAGAGGAAACTAGTTTCAAAGGAGGAGCAATCTTCAATATTCAGAAAAGGAGTCTTGTTTGTGTAGAAGATGTGTCGTGTTTGTTTCCAAGTGACGTTTCATTTGCTTTGGAACAGGGGTACTGTATGTTTGAGAAGAGCTATCTTATTCGTGTTTGGAAAAGTTCTTTTTGCTGTTTTGAAGAGGAATATCATCTGTTACACTTTAACGAAACAGAAGACTACAGCGTGAGAAGCTAGCCATAACTTGTATTCTTTGGAGACAAACAGGATGGGCTATATGGGGAAACGGGAGGTCGATTAAGAGTCGTTACGTATCACTCTACAGATTCAAACACCAAGTGTTCGATCGCCAGTCAGTCCAAGGATTGTTGTCTGTCACTTGTCACTTCTTTCACCTCTGGCAGTTTTAGTTAATGTGAAAAATGCCGAGATGCACGGTGGTTCGGAGTTCACTTAAAGCTGTACGTTTTCCTGTGACTAGATAGTGAGTCAGTTCAAATGACAGACGAAGCCAACGGCGTACCATCTCCTGTAGGAATCTCCATGCCTAGTAAAGCAGTGTGGTGTTGAGATCAACGGTCGGAGTATGACACTTCACTTATGTCAAACCATCAGTTAAGGAGACGCCATGTATTGCTATTTTAGGATTTTAGGGATACACCCTCCCATGAACCATGGACCTTGCCGTTGGTGGGGAGGCTGCGTGCCTCAGCGATAGATGGCCGTACCGTAGATGCAACCACAACGGAGGGGTATCTGTTGAGAGGCCAGACAAACATGTGGTTCCTGAAGAGGGGCAGCAGCCTTTTCAGTAGTTGCAGGGGCAACAGTCTGGATGATTGACTGATCTGGCCTTGTAACACTAACCAAAACGGCCTTGCTGTGCTGGTACTGCGAACGGCTGAAAGCAAGGGGAAACTACAGCCGTAATATTTCCCGAGGGCATGCAGCTTTACTGTATTGTAAAATGATGATGGCGTCCTCTCGGGTAAAATATTCCGGAGGTAAAATAGCCCCCATTCGGATCTCCGGGCGGCGTTCTGTGGATCGGAGCGAGGAATGTCAGATCCCTTAATCGAACAGGTAGGTTAGAAAACTTAAAATGGGAAATGGATAGGTTAAAGTTAGATATAGTGGGAATTAGTGAAGTTCGGTGGCAGGAGGAACAAGACTTCTGATCAGGTGAATACAGGGCTATGAATATAAAACCAAATTGGGGTAATGCAGGTGTAGGTTTAATAATGAATAAAAAAATAGGAGTGCGGGTAAGCTACTACAAACAGCATAGTGAACGCATTATTGCGGCCAAGATAGACACGAAGCCCACACCTACTACAGTAGTACAAGTTTATATGCCAACTAGCTCTGTAGATGATGAAGAAATTAATGAAATGTATGATGAGATAAGAGACATTATTCAGGTAGTGAAGGGAGACAAAAATTTAATAGTCATAGGTGACTGGAATTCGAGAGTAGGAAAAGGGAGAGAAGGAAACATAGTAGGTGAATATTGACTGGGGGAAAGAAATGAAAGAGGAAGCCGTCTGGTAGAATTTTGCACAGAGCATAACTTAATCATAGCTAACACTTGGTTCAAGAATCATAAAAGAAGATTGTACACATGGAAGAATCATGGAAATACTATGAGGTATCAGATAGATTATATAATGGTAAGACAGAGATTTAGGAACCAGGTATTATATTGTAAGACATTTCCAGGGGCAGATGCGGACTCTGACCACAATCTGTTGGTTATGAACTGTAGATTAAAACTGAAGAAACTGCAAAAAGGTGGGAATTTAAGGAGATGGGACCTGGAAAAACTGATTAAACCAGAGGGTGTACAGAGTTTCAGGGAGAGCCTAAGGGAACGATTGTCACAAAAGGGGGAAAGAAATACAGTAGAAGAAGAATGGCTAGCTCTGAGGGATGAAGTAGTGAAGGCAGCAGAGGATCAAGTAGGTAAAAAGACGCGGGCTAGTTGAGATCCTTGGGTAACAGAAGAAATATTGAATTTTATTGTTGAAAGGAGAATATATAAAAATACAGTAAATGAAGCAGGCAAAAAGGAATACAAACGTCTCAAAAACGAGATCGACCGGAAATGCAAAATGGCTAAGCAGGGATGGCTAGAGGCCAGATGTACGGATGTAGAGGCTTATCTCACTAGGGGTAAGATAGATACTGCCTACAGGAAAATTAGAGACCTTTGGAGAAAAGAGAACCACATGTATGACTATCAAGAACTCAGATGGAAACCCAGTTCTAAGCAAAATAGGGAAAGCAGAAAGGTGGAAGGAGTATATAGATGGTCTATACAAGGGCGACGTACTTGAGGACAATATTCTGGAAATGGAAGAGAATGTAGATGAAGATGAAATAGGAGATACGATACTGCGTGAAGAGTTTGACAGAGCACTGAAAGACCTGAGTCGAAACAAGGCCCCGGGAGTAGACAACATTCCATTAGAACTACTGACGGCCTTGGGAGGGCCAGTCCTGTCAAAACACTCCCATCTGGTGAGAAAGATGTATGAGACACGCGAAATAACCTCAGACTTCAAGAACAATATAATAATTCCAATCCCAAAGAAATCAGGTGTTGACAGATGTGAAAATTACCGAACTATCAGTTTAATATGTCACAGCTGCAAAATACTAAAGAGAATTCTTTACAGACGAATGGAAAAACTAGTAGAAGCCGACCTCGGGGAAGATCAGTTTGGATTCCGTAGAAATATTGGAACACGTGAGGCAATACTGACCTTACGACTTATCTTAGAAGAAAGATTAAGGAAAGGCAAATCTACGTTTCTAGCATTTGTAGACTTAGAGAAAGCTTTTGACACTCTTGACTGGAATACTCTCTTTCAAATTCTAAAGGTGGCAGTGGTAAAATACAGGGAGCGAAAGGCTATTTACAATTTGTACAGAAACCAGATGGCAATTATAAGAGTCGAGGGATATGAAAGGGAAGCAGCGGTTGGGAAGGGAGTGAGACAGGGTTGTAGCCTCTCCCCGATGTTATTCAGTCTGTATATTGAGCAAGCAGTGAAGGAAACAAAAGAAAAATTGGGAGTAGGTATTGAAATCCATGGAGAAGAAATACAAACTTTGAGGTTCGCCGATGACATTGTAATTCTGTCAGAGACAGCAAAGGACTTGGAAGATCAGTTGAACGGAATGGACAGTGTCATGAAAGGAGGATATAAGATGAACATCAACAAAAGCAAAACGAGGATAATGGAATGTAGTCGAAGTAAGTCGGCTGATGGTGAAGGAATTAAATTAGGAAATGAGACACTTAAAGTAGTAAAGAGTTTTGCTATTTGGGGAGCAAAATAACTGATGATGGTCGAAGTAGAGAGGATATAAAGTGTAGACTGGCAACGGCAAGGATGGCGTTTCTGAAGAAGAGAAATTTGTTAACATCAAGTATAGATTTAAGTGTAAGGAAGTAATTTCTGAAAGTATTTGTATGGAGTGTAGCCATGTATGGAAGTGAAACATGGACGATAAATAGATTGGACAAGAAGAGAATAGAAGCTTTCGAAATGTGGTGCTACAGAAGAATGCTGAAGATTAGATGGGTAGATCACATAACTAATGAGGAGATATTGAATAGAATTCGGGAGAAGAGGAGTTTGTGGCACAACTTGACTAGAAGAAGGGACCGGTTGGTAGAACATGGTCTGAGGCATCAAGGGATCACAAATTTGGCATTGGAGGGCAGCGTGGAGGGTAAAAATCATGGAGGGAGCCCAAGAGATGAGCACACTAAGCAGATTCAGAAGGATGTAGGTTGCAGTAGGTACTAGGAGATGAAGAAGCTTGCACAGGATAGTGTAGCAAGGAGAGCTGCATCAAACCAGTCTCAGAACTGAAGACCACAACAACAACAACAACAACAACAACAGGGATACACATTTCCATTATGTCTTGTAATTGTTAATTAAAGCGCAAGTTAAAGATGAAATTTTTGTTGAATAAATAAATGAACTGACAGTTTTATGCAGTGATGTTATTCAGAATTACGGCCTCTGACTCTAAATTTGATTGCTGCCACCGACTGCGATAAAACCACGTGGGCTGCACGCCACAGGCGGCGCCGCCCCCGGCCCCCCGCCGGCAGCGCGCCCCGCCGCCCTGCTCCGCCCCCCACCCCCGCAGCTGCGCGGCCCTCGCCCGCCCCTGGGGTGCAGTGTGGCCGTGCCTCTCGCCGGACGCAGCAGCATCGGCAGCCGCCTCTTACCTCCGCCACACAAGGTAGGCCGGCGCGCACATGTCTAGCTTCACTCATCCACGGATTTCTACGGTTTTGGTCATGTCGTGGTATTACGGATCAACAACAAAGGGTATAATTCGTACGTAAAGGCATTTGCGTTTTTGCGGATCTAGTTTGACACGGATGCGACAGGTAGTCGGCTGTGGGCCCACGGCGTGCCACCCCAGCAACTGCCCGAAGTAACCTGGAAGAAACCACATGAAACTTAAATGATCGAATGCGGGTTACAGCCTCCATCCTCCCGAATACCAGGCCAGCCTGTTTAAAGCAGCGCAACTTCATTCATTTTATCTCTAGTTTTCAGTACTGTTTTCGTTACGCAGCGTGGTGCACGAAAACTGCTCACCGTCACCCGCCTGTTGTCATCTATCGTTTGGAAGCTGTTGCGACTACGTTTTTTATTGCAAGTACCAAAGCCGTTGCGACCTGACTAAGACGTGAGGAGTAAATATCTGAGTGAGCTGTATCATTTACAAGAAAGAATCGCAGTAGCGGAGGCATACGTGTCCATGGTTAATTTAAAGAAACGAGGGACATTTTAGTAAAGAAGTTTTCTGGCGTTGCCATAACAGCAAAGAGCAGTATACAGGATTTAGTGACGAAGTGGGGTACTACAGCGTCAGTTGCTAGCCCAAAAAAGAATGCAGGCCAGTCCGTTTGTATACCTGCATTCAAGAACAAAGAGGTCATTTTCAGCGCCTAAAGTCATGTAATGGAAAAGACAAGATCAATTCAGTAAATATAGACCTTGGCATTGGCTTTTTTGTTAATTCTTTATCAGATAATTATCACATGTTTATCCACTTGTTGTTGTATTGCACATGGCAGACAACAATTCGTGCCTAATTGGTGAGCTTCGTGCTACTAAGTTACTTCATGATGAAAACGTCTAGTGCTTCTGAACGCCAGTCAGTACACAAATTAAAAATACAGACTATCATCTGACATCACGACCGTGACAATGCTTGGTTTCTGTTTTGTTTACCACAACTATCCATTCGAGTGTCTGAAAAACTTAGTCACTATACCTCCATTTTGAGAAGTTCAGCTCAGAAGGAGGATAAGCTCTTTCTTATATGTTGCCAAACAACGGTACAAGCTTTTCTATAAAAATATCATGATGCGAAAGCGTGTTGTGAAATGAGAAAAGTGTTTTTTATTTACTTTCAGTAATTTTTTTGCTAGACCTTCTAATGTGTGTTCTCCAAGTAATCCTTCAATGTAACGCTCAACAGGCACTTTTTAACTCCGTTTTTAAATAAATTTCTTTTACTAATCCCTTATACTCCTCTGACTGTTCATTTTAAAATTTTATTCTTTGGTAGGAATTGCAGTTTTGAATTTATTGTTTATTATTTCTTGTTAAATTCTTTCGGAATCTTGTTCTGTGGTCATGATGAAGCTGTTTTTGTAGCAGTTACCAACTTTTTCTTTAATTTGCATAACCAATTGATAAAGTTATGCTTGTGTCGTAGTTAAAAATCCCACTGTCTTGAACAGATCTGTATAATGGGCACCATGATGTTTTTTTTCTCTAGTTTGAGAACTGTTTTCGTATTTTTTTGAATTTGTTCCCAGGAAAGAAGATCCATCTCTAAGAATTTAGTGTACGAGCTGATAGTATTTAACTAACAGATACTGGCTGTTGTTACACACTGATGAAAACAACTCTTAGGACGTAACGTTCTAATGAAATTCTGTTTGCTAGTGCATTTGTGTTTCACATAATGCACGACGCGAACCCGAATTTCACCGGGAAAATTTCGGTTCTTGCTCAGAGATATTTTTGAATATTTTGCCGAAATAGGAGTTTGTATCCGGTGACTCTTTGCGGCAGCAAAACTTCGTTTCGTTTGATTTCTAACTCGCATTTTTCTTTGTGTGTGTAGAACACTGAAAACATCTGGGGCAATAGCACCTATGTCGATATTACGCGGTGCGTATCTTGTTTGAAAACAAACTTCTTCAACGTATTCGCTGTTGATAACAGTAGCACCCGCTTTACTCTTCACCCTCAGTTTCGTTTCAGTGCGGCACGGTTCTGTTTCGGATTAGTTTCTCTGACACTGTTAGCTGTACGTTAATCCTCACCCACAACGACAGTAACCAAAGCACAGTATCTTTGCGTCCCTGCATAGGCATCTCTGAGCAAACATGCTTTTTGTACGTTTTTGTGATTGCATTCACAGGATTTTACGCGGGTGTGAAGATATTTTGACAGAATAACAAACCGAATAAAGCACAACTACGTTATCACTCTTTATTGAGCCACTCATGAAATATCTGTGAACAGCTTTCGAATTTGTTTCGGTGTACCGATTAAACTTACGTAGAGGTACCATTTACATTTAATTTAATACCGTCACTGTCTCTCTTTCACAGAACCCCCCCCCCCCCCCCTTTGCGATTGCGATCTGTGCGCCGACTTTCCGTCAGTTTGCAGTTCTCATAACGAGCTCTTCTCTCAAACACGTTTTGGCTTGCTAGTTTCTCTCCAGCACGTTAAAGCTGTTAAACGTTTCATTTCTTCTTTTAGACGGCTTGCCACTTCTCCGATCGAACGTCAGTGACCATTCTCAGTACAATTCTGTTTTCTCGCTCTTTTCTATTCTTTACTGTGCAAATTGTTTTATCATAGTGGATTATTTTTGTTGTTACCGAGGGCCACTAAAAATACGAAATCTATTTATGTTATTAACACTAAAAAAAGCGTTGAAAATTTGTACGTGTTTATGTATTACTTCCTCGTTTAAGTCGTTATGCGTCTCTGCAAATGAGAACTTTTCTCGTAAAAAATCAAAATGTGTTAGCCATTCTAATGACACTTTCTCTGCCCTAGGATTCCATCTCTATCTTGATATTCTCCATCTTTGTTCTGCAGTACCTCCGTCAGTTTTAAATTAGAATTCAATTATTTTTCGAAACTTCCAAAATACTAAACCATCTCTTTCCCTTGTCCTTTTCAATTCACACATTATTTCACGCTTAATAAGAGCTGGTTCATTTTATTGGAAAAGAAATGTTATTATTGTACTGATCACACCGAGAACATGTTACGAAACTATTCTCATTACTAGGAGAGTGAAAGCGTGGTAGTTCTTTCTGGTAAACGTGATTCCGACGTAGCGGTTAATGCACACGCAGCAGGCACTCAACTGAAAAGAAGATATAAACGTAAGTCGACCGTGAACCTGAAGGAAGTAACCAAGCATTCCGTCCTTGTGATTTAGGGAAAACCCGGAAGATTTGAATCTACATGACAGGACAGGGATGTGATACACAAGCCCTTCTCATTCGAACCCAACGTCCTGACCATTATGCTACCGTACTCCACAGTCTACATTCTTTACTAATAATTTATGGCAAGTTCGTGTAATCTATGAACCTCTTCTATGCGTGAATACTATAGGAGAAACAACGTGTATCTTGTAGCACCCACTGAAGATGGGACTCGGCCCCAGCGTATTCAAGACTAAATGAAGCATCATTTGATGAAATTGTGATTGACGGCAGGGCCGTATCTCTTTATTATTATAACTTACAACAGTTCCAGAACTCTTCACCCACCATGCATAAAATAATGTACATTGTTTTTGTTTGGTTCACCTTGTCTTTGTGTTACGTCAGTCAGTCTTAAAATGAGGATGTGAATTCCTTTCTATACTTGACGCTTCAGCAAAATTTTGGGCAACGCTTAGCTATTTATTTTGTTTTATTCCTACACTTGCGGACGTCAGTTGTGAAAACACATTTTACGAACGTTATCTACAAGTGCGTCCAGGCAGCATATTTCCTAAATTCTCGTTGAGCTTCGAAATTTTATGCCCGTCATTGTCCTAATTTTACTTCAGTTAAGTCTGCTTGCCTGGAACCCTTATTAATCTCATTATTACCGGTATAAAAGTCACAAAACTTGATTTCGTTACATTTTCAGTTTCCATTTTTCTACACTAACAAAAGTTCCTGAGTCATCTGTAAAAATGTAATACACCTTGCTTTTAAAGACGACTATGTAAATTTATTTAAAAAAAAGTAAACCTCAGAAGGAGATTATTAATACATCTTAAAGTATATCATCTCTTTAATACTGCCTGTGTCACATTTTGCAAATTAGCTAAAATGGGTATAAGCACTTCTGAAATGTATACTGAATAGTTTAAATGTCATAGATAATAGTCATATTCTGCAGCTCATTGTCAACAATTTCAATATATATTGTCTGGTAAAATTATTAACGGTTTTATAGAGGTTTAATGAGATGTGTTTTGTGAAACAGCAAATTTTCATGTGTAAAGTTTGTAAATCAGTTCATATGAAACCAATAGCCAGCACATCGTTTAGCAGAATTACACTTTCCGGCAATGTGCTCACTTTTTCTTAGCATTTTGAAAATTTGTTATTTACAAAAGTTAGAATCTGGATTCAACGAAAAAATATTCAACTTGTATACCATTGTTTATTTCTTAATGTTGGTGTGAAGGTGGCATTAAGGTATTTTAGAGACTTAACTGTGTTCATCCTAAAATGTAATTTAGTAGTCTCGTGTGCAAATGTTAAAGAATGTAAGATGAAATACTGAAAGTATACGATCGAGAAACGTGCTACATCTGGTTGCGACACGCATTCGTCGTACAAAAATGTCTAGAGTCTATGTTTGCTCAAGGAACACCATGAGAAGCAAGCTCTTTTCCTAAGTGTGTCTTCATTGTCTGGTAGCGAACTACATTTCTTACATTTACAACCCTCTCTTCCCTCATCGTCACTCCACAAAAATTTAATCACAGACTCGTGAATCAGCCCCTAAGAACACACACCACAATGACTGCAATGAAATGTTGAAGACATTGTATGCACCTTGTACTGCGATGTGATAACAAACCTTCGAATCGAGAACAACTCTATTTTACACATGATTCTTTAAGGAATCAAACGCCCATGTACAAAATAGCTTCAAACGTCTGATTGCTTTACATACGAGTTAATGCGTTAAATATTTGACTTCAAGCGCTTAAGCGACAAAAAGTTTAGTAAGGGTTTAAAATTATACTTAAATTTTGTTGGAAGTCGCTAAGCGCTCTCGTTGTGAAATACTGGATGGGTACAGTCTGGATTATTTATGCTCCGTTTAGGCAAAAGCTAGTTTTTTACGCGTTCTAATGTTTTTGACGTCAAACTTACTGCGTTATGTGTAATTCTGCAGGTACATTCAGTGGTATATGTGAACACTGTCTGCAAACTGCTGCGAAAAGAGTTCCTAGTAAGAAGGTAACAAATTAAAACGTCATACCTGATGCGATCATTTGTGGAGGTGTCATCGAGAAAAAGTTCCGTAAGCATTTGAAATTCTCTGTGAAGTTTGTTAGACGTAACTAAGTGCTCTCAGTTCCAAATATTGGCTGAATAAAGTTCGAGCATTTAGACGGCTTCAGTTACGTTGCCACAAGAGAAACACAGTTTCTAATTGTATTACTTGTTGTGTTAAACTTGTAAGTAGGCTGTTTAGGTTTTTATGTTGGTAACGCCACGTAGCGCTCTGTATGAAAATCACTGACTGTGCTGTGTCCAATCTGTGGCTGGTTGGCATTGTTGGAATATTGGCTATTGTAGTGTTGGGCTGTTGGATGTGAACAGCGCGTAGCGTTGCGCAGTTGGAGGTGAGCCGCCAGCAGTGGTGGATGTGGGGAGAGAGATGGCAGAATTTTGAGAGCGGACGATCTGGACGTGTGTCCATCAGAAAAAGGAAATGTGTAAGACTGGATGTCATGAACTGATATATATATATATATATATATATATATATATATATATATATATATATATATATATATGAGTTTTAAACACTATTAAGGTAAATACATTGTTTGTTCTCTACCAAAATCTTTCATTTGCTAACTATGCCTATCAGAAGTTAGTGCCTTCAGTAGTTAGAATCTTTTGTTTAGCTGGCAGTATTGGCGCTCGCTGTATTGCAGTAGTTCGAGTAACGAAGGTTTTTGTGAGGTAAGTGATTCATGAAAGGTATAGGTCACTGTTAGTCAGGGCCATTCTTTTGTGGGGATGATTGAAAGTCAGATTGCGTTGCGCTAAAAATATTGTGTGTCAGTTTAGTGTTGATCAGAATAAGTAAAGAGAGAAATGTCTGAATACGTTCAGTTTTGCTCAGCTGTTTGAAAATCAAATAACGTAAGAGGTTTACTAGCACTGTCATTCTTAATTTTTCTAAGGGGATGTTTCAAACTTCTAATGTTCGTTAATACCTCCCGATGAATGATTACAACAGCATTTTAAATTTGTAATTCGCTCAATAATTGCGAGAAATAAAACAAACAAACAAATACTGTCGGAACAGGCCTTGAAGGCCCAACGGTACCCACCGGCCGCCGTGTCATCTTCAGCCCTTAGGCGTCACCGGATGCGGATACGGAAGGGCATGTGGTCAGCACGCCGCTCTCCCGGCCGCATGTCAGTTTTCGTAAGCGGTGCCGCTACTCCTCAACAAAGTAGCTCCTCAATTGGCCTCGCAAGAGCTGAGAGCACCCCACTTACCAACAGAACTCGGCAGACCCGGACGGTGACTCTTCCAAGTGCTAGCTAAGCTCGACAGCGCAAAAGATAGCCAGCATCAAGGACAGTGTGAGCTCAGGAGCGCCGTGGTCCCGTGGTTAGCGTGAGCAGCTGCGGAACAACAGGTCCTTGGTTCAAGTCTTCCCTCGAGTGAGAAGTTTACTTTTTTTATTTTCGCAAAGTTATGATCTGTCCGTTCGTTCATTGACGTCTCTGTTCACTGTAACAAGTTAAGTGTCTGTGTTTTGCGACCGCACCGCAAAACCGTGCGATTAGTAGACGAAAGAACGTGCCTCTCCAATGGGAACCGAAAACATTTGATCGCAAGGTTATAGGTCAACCGATTCCTTCACAGGAAAACACGTCTGACACTGGTGACGGCATGCGCGTCACATGACAGGAATATGTTGTCGACCCACCTAAATTGTACACTTGGCAAATGGGTAAAAAGATTCTTCTACCTTGCCTGATTTAGGTTTTCTTGTGGATGTGATAATCACTCCCAAAAAAAGTGATGAGTTTGTCACATAAACTGCAACAATTGAATGCAACAGTTTCACAGTCACACAGTTTTCCCTGTGCTCTGTCAAAACATGTTTTGTTTCGATGTTTGTTTAGGTGTAGCGCCCCATACCACGGCGCAGTTACCTCGCATCGGACGGACGGACGGACAGATAATAATTCTATTTTGTCTAAAACTGACAATTGTCTGAAAATAAAAAATTGAGCTTTTCACTCTAGGGAAGACTTGAACCAAAGACCTCTCATTCCGCAGCTGCTCACGCTAACCACGGTACCACGGCGCTCCTGAGCTCACACTGTCCTTTATGTTGCCTATCTTACGCATGGACTACTCAGTTTGTATATTTTACTTATTTTTTTTCATAGTTCCACAGAACTTCTTCCTGTTTTCTCGATTGATCTGCGTTCAGTTTTTCAAGGCCTATCCACTGTGCCAACTTATAACTAAATCTGAGGAAGCTGCGATGGGGAGGTTCCCTTGTTAGTAATATGGATAATAACTGGTTTACGTTTTCTGTAAAAGGGCCCTGTATATGCGTCGAAACATTCACGGTCTCACATTGCCACTTCTTGACAAGATAGCATTCAGCTGTGGTATCAGTGACATCAAAAGCGATGTTAACGGGCAGAGCGGCACGGGGAGTTATTTCAATCCATTAGCTCCAGCAGCTACCCAACTGGAAGCGCATCGCGTGACAGATCGATTTGTGCACCTGAGCGGACTCGATCCCGGGACTTTGCCTTTGGCGCTTCTCTGTGCAGATATGCCTCGTCACGCACTATCAGGTTTGGTTTGTACCAGTATATGTTTGCGTTTAAGGCGGTAACTCAGTGTTCGGAGTTAAAACGAATAAGAGCTGTGTTGCTTTAAAAATTTAATCGATAGCTACTTTCACGAATCATAAACATTGAAGGACTTTTTCTACTAACCAAAGACGTTACAGCCAAAATATAGCTCACTAAAATTCTAATATGGACGTAAGGCTGCAAAACTGAATCAGTGTTTACGGGTGCCGTTCTCTCGACGTTCGAAAATATTCACCTCATATTACATCACACACACAAAAAAAAAAAAACATTTAAAAATTCTTTTACATTTACTGCATCAGCTGCACACAATGCTGGCGTTACCAATCGAGAGAGTTCACACGCTTCTCAGAATTCGTGGTAAGTGTCTCACCGAATTTGTCTCAAGACTAAAATTAAAACGTTGGAGCCTTAAAATATAAAAGAAGTACCAAACGGTAAATTACAGGAAAAATACTTTCAATTGGCTTTCAGTCTTAAGAGCATAATCTTGGTCGCCCATGTGAAAACTTGACAGAGGAGAGCATCGCTTTCTCGCCCACACAGGACAACTGAAAATAAGTTACGAGAATTCGAGGACCGAAATTTTTTCTTCCACCCATTGTAAAATACGATAGGTTCTACAATGAATAGAATAAGCAACCCAGTAATCTTGATTCCGTTACAATGTCCCGCAACAAATGTTATCGGATTTACCCCTTTCCCTTCGAAATAAATACATAGGGTTTTGAGAGAGCAGGTCAGTGTTCTATTTACTCATAATTTACAGTTAGAATCGGAATTGCCATTACGAAGATAATGAGCTAACGTCAATTTCTTTGTTGTTTGTATTCTATTTCTTTCTTTAATTGATTCTGAGAAAGTGCAAATAGTAGAACTTTGTTTTTAATTATAACCATACGTAGCCTGCTGGGTCGGCCAGGGTGGCCGAGCGATTCTAGGCGCTACAGTCTGGAACCGCGCGACCGCTACGGTCGCAGGTTCGAATCCTGCCTCGGGCATGGATGTGTGTGGTGTCCTTAGGTTAGTTAGGTTTAAGTAGATCTAAGTTCAAGGGGACTGATGACCTCAGAAATTAGGTCCCATAGTGCTCAGCGCCATTTGAACCAATTTTTGTAGCCTGCTGGAGTAACATTTTCTTTGAGAAGAAGAAAAATTAGGGAAAATATAGAGTGCACGTTCCAGTGGAATAACGTTCTACAATTACAGGACAGATGTCAGACGTTTATGGAAAATTGATGATGTTTGGGAGTAATATATTTACGATCTAGTAGAAAGCATCGGATGCTCTTTATCTCTAATCGCAGATGTTTGTACCAAAGTAGCAACGCCAAAAGATAGTAAGAATTTGCAGGACGACCTGCAGAGAATCGATGAATGGTGCAGACTCAGGAAGTTGACCCTGAACGTAAACAAATGTAACATATTGCCATACATAGGAAAAGGGTTGGGTTGGGTTGTTTTGGGGGAGGAGACAAAACAGCCAGGTCATCGGTCTAATCCGATTAGGGAAGGACGTCGGCCGTGCACTTTTCAAAGGAACTATCCCGGCATTTGCCTGAAGAGATTTAGGGAAATCACGGCAAAGCTAAATCAGGATGGCCGGACGCGGGATTGAACCGTCGTCCTCCCGAATGCGAGCTCAGTGTGCTAACAACTGCGCCACCTCGCTCGGTGATAGGAAAAGAAATCCACTACCGTACAGCTACACTATAGATGACAAGCAGCTGGACACAGCGTCTGCCGCAAGATATCTAGGCGTATCCATCCAGAGCGACCTTAAGTGGAACTACTACACAAAACAAATAGTGGGAAATGCAGACACAAGACTCAGATTCATAGGAAAAATCTTAAGGAAATGTAACTCGTCCAGAAGTGGCTTATAAGACGCCTGTTCGCCCGATTCTTGAGTATTGTTCATCTGTGTGGGATCCCTATCAGGTAGGACTGATAGAGGAGATAGAGAAGATCCAACGAAAAGCGGCGCGTTTCGTCACGGGATCGTTTAGCTGGCGAGAGAGCGTTACGGAGATGCTAAACAAACTCCACTGGCAGATGTTACAAGAGAAAAGGTTGTGCATCACGGGAGATTTACTTCTGAAATTTCGGGACAGCTCATTTGAGGAGAAGACAACATATTACTTCCCCCCACATACATCTCGCGTATTGACCACGAGGAGGAAGTTCTATAATTTAGAGCCACTACAGAGGCTTACCGACAATCATTCTTCCCACGCACTATTCGCGAGTGGAACAGGGTTGGAGGGATCAGATAGTGGTACCGAAAGTACCCTCCGCCACACACCATTAGGTGGCTTGCGGAGTATGATGTAGATGTAGAATGAAGCCTCAAGTTTGCTGCAGTATTATTCGGGAAATACTAAATCCATGCATTTTTGTGAGCAGTTGTGTGGTTCGAAACACCAGCTGTGAGCATATAACACGCTACACTGCACTTATTGTAACATCTTTGGAACCAGCAGGAACACATTGGATGGTTGCTGAACTGTTATTTTGAATAGCACTCTATACCAGCAGTAATCACAGAGTTCCTACGATTTTTTTTTAGCTGAGACTAATGAGATATCTTCATGTACGTTTTATTCACCTGTATTCTCCGTTAAGAAACAGACTGTGAAATGTATTTCATTTGCTTTTTACTCAAGATGCTTTTATCAAATACTTGCTCTAGTGGGGGCAGTGTCACTTCATGGATTTTAACAATGTCTACCTGCACATTTCTTTTGTAACCTTCGATTGTATATGAGACCGATATTATGCTTTGAACACTGTTACAGATTTTTTTGTGACTCGAAGCTACATTATAATTTTCGTAAATATTTATTACTTTATTTGTTTGGTAACAATCTCCCACTAGGCTGGAGTAAATGTATGGTGACACAAGACAGTCCTCGAAAAGAGAAATGGAATAAACATTTATTACAGTTTTGATGTAACTGGTGTGTTGTTCATTCAAAACAATGCCAACCTTCTAAATGTGCCTATTTCGTGGGTATACTCTTATAATAAATGACGTTACGGAAACTGAATCCTTCCACTACCTATAGAAATTCGTTAATTTTTCTTGTACACCAAATCACACAGAAGTGCACTTTTTAAGCTGTCAATAACTGCATATATTTAACATAATTTGTAGACTTAGAGAAAGCTTTTGACAATGTTGACTGGAATACTCTCTTTCAAATTCTAAAGGTGGCAGGGGTAAAATACAGGGAGCGAAAGGCTATTTACAATTTGTACAGAAACCAGATGGCAGTTATAAGAGTCGAGGGACATGAAAGGGAAGCAGTGGTTGGGAAGGGAGTAAGACAGGGTTGTAGCCTCTCCCCGATGTTGTTCAATCTGTATATTGAGCAAGCAGTAAAGGAAACAAAAGAAAAATTCGGAGTAGGTATTAAAATTCATGGAGAAGAAATAAAAACTTTGAGGTTCGCCGATGACATTGTAATTCTGTCAGAGACAGCAAAGGACTTGGAAGATCAATTGAATGGAATGGACAGTGTCTTGAAAGGAGGATATAAGATGAACATCAACAAAAGCAAAACAAGGATAATGGAATGTAGTCTATTTAAGTCGGGTGATGCTGAGGGAATTAGATTAGGAAATGAGGCACTTAAAGTAGTAAAGGAGTTTTGCTATTTGGGGAGCAAAATAACTGATGATGGTCGAAGTAGAGAGGATATAAAATGTAGGCTGGCAATGGCAAGGAAAGCGTTTCTGAAGGAGAGAAATTTGTTAACATCGAGTATTGATTTAAGTGTCAGGAAGTCATTTCTGAAAGTATTCGTATGGAGTGTAGCCATGTATGGAAGTGAAACATGGACGATAAATCGTTTGGACAAGAAGAGAATAGAAGCTTTCGAAATGTGGTGCTACAGAAGAATGCTGAAGATTAGATGGGTAGATCGCATAACTAATGAGGAAGTATTGAATAGGATTGGGGAGAAGAGAAGTTTGTGGTACAACTTGACCAGAAGAAGGGATCGGTTGGTAGGACATGTTCTGAGGCATCAAGGGATCACCAATTTAGTATTGGAGGGCAGCGTGGAGGGTAAAAATCGTAGAGGGAGACCAAGAGATGAATACACTAAGCAGACTCAGAAGGATGTAGGTTGCAGTAGGTACTGGGAGATGAAAAAGCTTGCACAGGATAGAGTAGCATGGAGAGCTGCATCAAACCAGTCTCAGGACTGAAGACCACAACAACAACAACAATGAACAAAACTCTGTAATTCACTTTCATTGATCATTTCAGTAACACGAGGACTATTTATAGCAGCGATAGTGTACAGATTCATCGCAAAAGTACATTAACATTTGCTCAGTTCTCAGTCTGATCGTAAGTAATGATTGTTCACCAGTCCAAAACAAAGCTTATTGCTATTCATATCACTAAATCTATTTGTCACAATAAGAATGGGCAAGATCTATACGAAAGTCGTAAGGGAGTTGAAATCCCTTACCTGTGTTTGCACTGGCTTCCCTAATTCACACTAAGCAAATAACAAGGTCGGTTCAGTTAAAGCATCTTCGAATCACTTCCTCTTTATGTCCACCTGCTCTAGGATTCCTGCTCTAGGAGGATAAGCTCCGCGCGTTCCTTATGTAGGTGACTATTTCATGAGATGCATTGGTTATCAGAGGGGACGAAGATGTGGGAAACTATGAGACACGCAATCACAGGTTATGGCTCTAGAAAACAATCTTAATTTATATAATAACCGTCTCATTATGCCTATACCGAATTTTGCAATTTTAAAGATTTTTTTCAGGTTCCGCTGAAACAAACAATGTATGAATCGCAGAATTTAGAGAAAATGTTTGGATACTGGCGATCCGTTTGGCAGTCTGGTGCACTTAACTAGTGTATCTGAGCTTCAAAACGAGTTATGGACAAAAAGATACGATAACGTTTGTCAGGAATACATTAAATAAATCCTTCGGCAGCCACTGTTAGGTGTTTTCTGCTCGCTCATTCAGATCGCTAGTTTCGAGACAATAACTACCATTACGAGATGCTACCTGCACAACATTTCAAAAAATCAGTAAATAAAGAAAGTAAATCTCCTGTAAATTACACATTGTCAATTATAAAACATAGGAACTCTTGTGGTTCTTCAAATTGGTCGTTCGAAAAGCAAAGTTAAACTGCAGTTGAATGTACTTATGACATGGAATATTAAGACACACACATACTACGTCTATCTATTTACATAGAACTCCAATTTAACACTTATTTCGCTAATGTATGTGTAACTTCAAGCCTCCAGGTAAATTTTAAATCACACAATCAAATCAAGATATACGCACAAATGACAGGAGTTCTTTTGGGCAGTCTACCAAAACGTGAATGTGATCTGCATTTCTACTCAATTTATGTTCTCTTCGAATCAATATATATGCAAACATACTCTAAAGTGTACATCAAGACAAGGCAGGCGAGCTGGCTCCATACTGCATAGAATTCTCAACCACTACAACGACAGGGGTAGTTTGCCCAGTCAGACGGGCCGGCCAGAGTGGCCGAGCGGTTCTAGGCGCTACAGTCTGGAACCGCGCGACCACTACGGTCGCAGGTTCGAATCCTGCATCGGACATGGATGTGTGTGATGTCCTTAGGTTAGTTAGGTTTAAGTAGTTCTAAGTTCTAGGGGACTGATGACCCCAGAAGTTGAGTCCCATAGTGCTCAGAGCCATTTGAATCATTTGAACCCAGTCAGACGGCTTGTGTAACCACGGAGCAAACATGAGAGCAGTCCAAGTAATAGTAGTGACAGTATTCACAGATTATCCGCAGCTGTGATGCAATTCATGGACATCCGAATTCAACAAGCGCAGTGTCATTTCAGCCTCGGACTCTCACAAACGTCATCAAGATGAACAAAACCATGAACATGAAGTTCATGTTCAGTGTCCATTACGGTTAGACTATGACGGAAAAATATGTTGTCCCAACATCTGTCTACAAGACAGGAGGGAGTCACTGTTAATGTACTCAAACAATAGCACAGAGGACTTTCCCGAAGACAGGATACAGTCATCGGAAGTTGGTGGCCTTCTGATCCCATGTTTTCACCATTGACAGACTAGACGACTGGTGCTTTCAATGACAGAATACACAGGACTACTGAGAAAATGTGGTGCTACGTGCCACCAAATTTCCAACATACGTTAGAAATGTTTGTTATTATTAATGTCATTCAGATTATTTTATTGAGCGACGACTGTCTGGGAGACCTGGCAGCACAATGGAACTCAGATTGATATTATAGTAAAGATAATGTGTCGCATAAGATAAATCATGGAAAAAGGAACTTTGTGTAGAAAAAGTTAATTTTATAGACTCTAAAAAAGCTTTCGACCGCGTTAGCAGGCACGTTTTGTGAATTATTTCAGAAAGAATAGGGTACTTTAACAGAAGTTATTAAAGGCTTATATCAAGAAAGTAAAGTCATTGTAAACGAGAGTGGAGAGAAAACTGAAACTATAACAATTAATAGAGGCGTTGGACAAGGGTGCAGCTTACCACCCACGCTTTTTAATCTTTGCATTGGCAACATTGTTAGACATTGGTCAGCCTAGGTAAACCTAGGCATTAAAGTAGGACCAGATATCTGAATGAATACCGTGATATCCGCTGATAATCAGACAATTTTACCGACGGTGAGGACGATCTGCAGTGAGCAATACGTTGCCTTCGTCAAATACGTAAGGACTAAATTATTAATATTTCTCGAAGAAAGACTAAGATTATGGCTTTCAAAAGAAAAGACCCTGAACATTTCAAAATATTGACAAATGATCATGCTGTAGAACGAGTTTCCCACATTATCTCCTTAGGTTGCCTAGATGTGATACTCGAGGATTACACTATTAATGTATCTCGCATGAAGACTAAGCATATGGCTTTTTCACTGAAGCGCCAAAGAAATTGGTGTAGGCATGCGTATTCAAGTACAGAGAGATGTAAACAGGAAGAATATGGCGTTGCGGTCGGCAACGCCTATATAAGACAACAAGTGTCTGGCGCAGTCCTTAGATCGGTTACTGCTGTTACAATGGCAGGTTATCAAGATTTAAGTGAGTTTGAACGTGGTGTTATAGTCGGCGCACGAGCGATGGGGCACCTTCGAGGTAGTGATGGAGAGGTGATTTTCACGTACAACCATTTCACGAGTGATTGCCTAAAGAAAGGAACCAAGCCCTCCAAAAACAAGTTTAATCAAACGGAAACATCTCAATAAGATTGTCCACTACTGTAAGAGGGTGGCCCCCGTACCGCAAAAGATAGGTTAACGCTCACATATCAGCCTTCTGTAGTTTGTTGGTGTTCAATGCCTCTCACCTATGGGAGATAACTAGGTAGAGTGTACTGAATATGCTTGTCATTGGAGTTGTGACTTTCATTAAATAGCTCTTCCACATTTCTGCTAACAAATGATTGACCACTGTCTTACCTAAAGAGTAACTCTTGAAATGCGATACTGCGGAGACGCGCCTTGCCGTTTTTAAATGTGTTGTACGAGGAATCCCGTGTAGCATTCCACTCTGCAGTGGCAGTTCAGATGGCTGTCAGTGTCCCTTGAAAACAACAGGAAAGAAAAAAGTGCTCGTGTACGCCTCCCTATCTACAGTCTCCTTCGGCTTGTTCGGCGATTCGGCCGTTGACCGCAGTTTTCGAATACAGTGGGCCAATGGCAACACCTACCGTGGACAATTACTCACTCATAGCGCTTCCATGTGGCTGATCATTTTTTGTCATCTGGAGATCTGCCATCAAGTTGAAACTAGCGAAAACTATCACCCTTCACTACAAAATAAAAGCATACGGGTTTTTCAAGGACGCCACCCGATCGCCTGAGATCTCTGAAGGGATTAATTGAAAACTCATTGGTGATGGGATATTTGCCATACATCGTTAAAAAACCATACATAATTACAAATTTCTAAATCACACAACGTACTCAAATTTCTAAACTAAGAATTTAAAAATAAGGGTACTTATTCTAAAACTATTTTTACCGCATTTAATATTACATATGTTATTAAATGTGCACATGGAAGGTTAACTAATTACAGATTCTTGGAGTAACCCCACTGAATCATCTGTCATTTGATTTTGCATGTCCATACCAGGCGAGCTGCCGTCCCATCTGTAACGCTTTCTTGACTCTGGGTCATTTTCCTAAAAGTAATATTTCTTACGTGGTCTCGCCGAGGTGTTCTAACAAGATCTTTTGAATAGATCATTCCTGCAACTCTCAATTTGTTTTTATTTTTTGTCAGTAAGCTGCCAGCATTCATAAGTGTTTATAGGCTCTACAGTACTTCTTTAGTTGTCAGCTGACCTTAGAGGACCATAACAGATTGTTTAAATTCTGAAATACTGTTTTCCGATGAGCTACTCGTAGATCATTTCTGCAACTCCCAATTTGTTTTTATTTTTTGTCAGTAAGCTCCCAGCATTCATAAGTGTTTATAGGCTCTACAGTACTTCTTTAGTTGTCAGCTGACCTTAGAGGACCATAACAGATTGTTTAAATTCTGAAATGCTGTTTTCCGATGAGCTACTCGTTGCTTTATTGTCAGTTTACTTCTTCTGTCTTTCGATAAAATGCTAAGCAAATATTTCAGTTTTTTACATACTTTGATGTACTGGCCGTCTACTAGTACGTTCCCACAGTTTCTCTACAGCACAGGTATTCAGTCTTTTGAAAATTTACTTTGAATCCCCATTTATCATGTTCTTATAATAGTTTTCTTAAAATAAAGCAGATATAACCCTCTTCGATAGTCATCACTACTTGACCATCTGCGAAGAACAAGGTACACTTACATTGACCCTTTTTTATCCGACTGTCCATTTCTGATCATTTCCTTCTCTACATGTATAAGACTACCTGCGCCTACGTTTTAAACAATGGAACAGACAAGCAGCATGCCTGCTTTAATCGTTTCCTAATTTTGAAACGCTGTGCCAAGTGAACAGTTGCGAACAATACTAAGAGAAAACAATAAAATCACAGCAAGTGTTGCAAGTGTCTCTTTCCCAAATTGTAGCACTCCGGTCTCGCACATATCATCGACTGAGGCTCACGTTGCGACATGTCGTGAATATAACGGACATTACACACGCTGTGTATCATGCCGATTACATGCTCGACTCTTCTCGGATTTCATGGACACTGTTTAGATGTTCTAGGAGGAAGAACTCCAACTCGCTTAGACTGACATGATCCCCATATCTTCAGTGTTGTAAAGTGTTGCTATACTGCCAAGCAGTTCAGTGATTCGCAGAGTACAGATGTAGGCACGAAATTACCCGAACATCGATTTCTGTTATATACAGGGTCTTTAAAATTAGTGTCACATATTCTTACAGGAGGTAGTATTTGTCAAAACTAGCCGAAAAGTTCCCGTAATATGTCCTGAAACCAATAGTTGTTGAGATATGAGCCAATCTGCCCTCTCGTTCTTATCTCTCTATTGCGTAGTACACTATAGGCACTACTGCATGTGGTTATGACGCACACTAACACATCCTTCAGTCTATACTATTTCAAATGCAGCTGGTTCCATTCAGATTGCGTCACACGCTTGGGTCACACGCTCCTGTCACGTCTGCACATTGTCGATGGGTTTGACACCACACCAATGGCCATAAGAACCTCCATAGTCAGAAATCCAACGGATTCAGTTCCGGTGAATGGGGAGACCTGGCTGCCGGAACCACACGACCAATCGATCGACCATGAAACTGCGGGAAGTACTGTCGCACCATCGTTAGATAACGAGGTGGAGACACGTCGTACATAAACTGTTCCAGTAGCGCTGGTTAATTCAACGCGCAGAAATCGGTGAGACACAGCACCTGTTAACCTGTTTAGTAAGGTGTATGGCCCTATCAGTGTGTCACTGGCAACACCTGAGCATACAGTAAAACTGCAACGATCCAAATGAGTCATCTCCATGATTGCTCGAGGATTTGCTTCCGCCTACACGTGAGTATTGTGGTAATTTACTATGCCATCTCTTCTGAATCCTGCCTACACCACCGAATACTACACATTATTCGTCACATGTAAATCGACTCATAACTCGACAGGTATTAGTTTCCGGACAAATAATTATACGAACTTTTTTTTTCTAGATTTACCTAGTATCATCTCCGATGCGAATATCTGACACTTCCTTTTTAATATCCAGTGTTCGTTTTTGCTGTCACCGTATGCCTCCGTTCTAGTTATCTGGCACCATTTAAAAATAGTCTGCGTGCATGTGAACGTCGAAGTGCGAGCTAGCCAAATGTACCACAGTAATAGCAGTGTGTGTTCTAGGCGTGTAGCTCAAGTGGTTTTACTTAAACTACAAGTCATAACCAAAGGCTGCGCAATTGTTTTGTCGAAATAGGTATTTACGTTACTATCACTCCTAAAAAGCAACAACACTATGAAGAATTGGAACTCTTAGCCTATTTATGGAACATAATAAGTTTTATCATAAATTACTTACATAATTAACGTTTACAAACTGCAGTGTAAATACGTGTACCGTGAGTAAACCGAAATAGAGTCCCATTAATTGATAGTTTGGTATAACAAGTTTGAATTAAACACTAAAATGTGTAATTAAATTGTAGGTCTTGAAGGGAAATCATTTCACAAATCAACAATCCTGCTTTTGATCCATCATTAACGATTCTTAAGAAGTTATCTTCCTCTTAGTTCCTTGTACCGCTGCTGTAGTGGAAGACGGTGAATTATCTCTTCTTTCAGGGTCAAGCTTCTTGTTTTATCCGTATTCATCAGTAACTAAACATTTCAAATGTCCTTTTGAAGATGTAACTGTCTCCCACTGTCTAGAACAGCTTGAAAGGAATCTGCATTAGTAACAGTTTGAGCTGAGACCGCTACCCAGCCGCCACCACTACAAACAGCTTTACGTGTTATGTGCAGCATTCCATTAGTAATTTAGCCACTGCACACAGCTGTAACGGCATCTGAAGGAAACGAAACCTTAGTGTATTTATGATTATAGTTGTAGAGTAAGGAAGTAGGCTGCATAGATAGACGTCGATGCTATAGTCAGCGATCGGTTATTCAAATTCAAAACCAACATGCAATGTGACTCTTGGAAACAGAAACACAGAAAACTGACATGAGCTACTGAGGTTAATTATATGGGACTTTGATTGACGTCTTTAGGAAGCCTGAGAGAAAACAAAATCAGTTATTCATCTGCGCAATTCACATTTTAAAATTAACAAGGAAAATAACCGAATAATCACCTTGTCCAAGCTGCAGAAACAACCAGATACACTGAAGCGCCAAAGAAACTGGTATAGGCACGCGTGCATGCGTATTCAAATACAGAGATATGCAAACAAGCAGAATACGGCGAAGACAACAAGCGCCTGGCGCAGTTATTACAGCAGTTACATCTGCTACAAGGGCAGGTTATCAACATTTAAGTAAGTTTGAAGGTGGTTTTATAGTCGGCGCACGAGAGATCGGACACAGCGTCTCCGAGATGGCGATGAAGTGGTCATTTTCCTGTACGGCCATTTCACGACTGTACCGTGAATATCAGGAACCCGGTAAAACATCAAATCTCCAACACCGCTGCGGCCAGTGAAAGATCCTGCAAGAGCGGGATCAACGACGACTGAAGAGAATCGTTAAATCGTGCTGCAGATTTCAATGTTGGGCCATAATCACGTGTCAGCGTGCGAATCATTCAACGAAACATCATCGACATGGGCTTTCGGAGTCGAAAGCCCACTTGTGTACGCTTGGTGACTGCACGAAACATAGCTTTATGCCTAGCCTTGGCCCGTCAAAACCGACATTGGACTGTTGATGAATGGAAACATGTTGCCTAGTCGGGCGAGTCTCGTTTCAAATTGTATCGAGTGGATGGACATGTACGCGTATGGAGACAACCTCATGAATCCATGGACCCTGCATGTAAGCAGAGGACTGTTCAAGCTGGTGGAGGTTCTGTAAAGGTGTGGGGCGTGTGCAGTTGGAGGGATGAGGGACCCCTGATACGTCTAGAGACCGCTCTGACAGGTGACATGTACTTAAGCATTCTGTCTGATCATCTGCATCCACTCATATCCATTGTGCATTTCGACGGACTTGGACAATTCCAGCAGGACAATGCGACATCCCACACATCCAGAATTGTTACAGAGTGGCGCTAGCAACACTCTTCTGAATTTAAACACTTCCGCTGGCCATCAAACTCCCTAGAGATGAACATTACTGAAAATATCTGGGATGCCTTGCAACTTCCTATTCAGAAGAGATCTCCACCCCCTCGTACTCTTACGGATTTATGAACGGCTCTGCAGGATTCATGGTCTCAGTTCCCTGCAGCACTACTTCAGAGATTAGTCGAGTCCATGCCACGTCGTGCTGCAGCACTTCTGCGTGCTCACGGGAGCCCTACACGATATTAGACGGGGGTACCAGTTTCTTTGGCTCTTCAGTGTAAATGCGAGCTGCTCGGAGTACGGAGCCCTGAGATATGACACTAACACCACATGGTATACCAAACTGTGACAGTTAGATGATCGAACTGCACGGTCATAATGGGACGTCAGCTACGAAGCGAATGACAAGACTTGAAACTTCTCTGTTCTGAGCCCAAACTCACTCAGGATGGACGGCAGCAAGACTGTAGCCAGTGTGACGATTGAGAAAGCGCCTTGAATCACGAAAACTGGCCTAATGCAAATATTACCAGATAACTAAGAGGTACAAATATAACTGTGTATAGAGCCAGATCATACATTCCCGGAATCGAGGATGCCGACCATTTTTCCTTTTATCGACGTTGATACTAGCAAGATATCGGTTCGAGGGATTCCAAGATTTTCGACTGTGTTTTAAGCCCAAGTTTGACATCGAAAAACAAACGACAAAAGAAATATTTCTTTCTTGTGACATTATTATAAATCAACAAATTTCGGATTTTTTTCCTTATACTGTGAAGCCTTGCTTCTTACCAAATTTCATGATTCTGGGTCAATTGGAAGTACCCTATATGTCTTGATGGGTGAGTTTGTATCAAAATAAGTGACATACTTGGCCGTATCTGTTAATTGCATTGAGTTAGAAGCTTAAATATATTACGTCGCAAAGCGCGTATAGACTTTAGTGTGCGACATAAATTTCAAATTGATACGTCTACCCGTTACTGAGGAAAGGGGGTCTAAACAGACGGACAGACAGACCGACTGATAAAAAAGGACAAAAAATGTTTTTTCTTGACATACAATTACAGATTTACAGTTTCCGGATTCTTTTATTTGGTTTTACTGTGAAACCTTGCTTTTCGCCAAATTTTGTATTTCTAACCCGACGGGAAACACTCTGTCGGTTTTGATGAGTGACTTTGCGAATACTGAAATATGTAGCATAAACGCCGGTAGCTTTTTACTGCATTGACTTATAAGCTCCCATTCTTTGCACCGCGAAAGAACCGTAGACCTTAGTATGCGATGTAAATTTCAAATTTATACGTCTACTTGTTCCTGAGGAAAAAAAAAGTTTTTAACAGTCGGAGAGACAGTCGGACAACAACGTGGTGTTATAATGGTTCCGTTTCTACAGATTGTGGCACGGAACCATAAAAATTGAGGGGATGTAGCTTACAAGTATGCATAAACAATTTACTAGGCTCGTACCAAGTTTGACGTGGCAAAAATGGTGTACGGAGCGGGAGGCAATACACAGGATTGGACAAACAGAGATACTGTTGAGATGGTTCTAAAGTTCTCACGTTTCTTGGGAGCAGAACGATGGTAGTCTTGTTGACATATGTTCTGAACAGGGAGACTTGACAGTCTCAAGTAGGCGTCTGGGAGCAGAAGCATCCTTCTGACCGAGCGTAAGCGACTAATTCGTGGAAACCGCAACTTCAGAACATGCCAAGCACGCCCTAAGTGCCACTAGAGAATGCCACCAAACTTGAGCAAAGCGTTTCTGCTGCAACACCACAGTAAGCACTGGATGTCGTGGATCCTGCCTACCTGCTTACATGAAACATAAGCACCCAACAACTTGCACTAGTCACTTTAATAATTAAGTAAACGTAACCAAAGTAATACACGATCGTGAAGCGACCTTCACCAGCCATCTCACATTTAACAGTTCTCAGTGTTTGAGCCAACTTCAGTGACTGTTCCACTTCTCTCAGGACTCATCATGATTACGTTCCAGACTGAGGACCAGGTGATAAACGCATACAGCCTCACGTAGACACACATAGTAACAGAGCAGCACATTAAAGTGTATACATGAACTATAACTTTATGGGCTACTGAGACCCTTATGCGTCACCTAAGTGGCACTTCTGGTGTGTTTCCAGTTTCCGCATAGTGAATACTATTCTCTGTTGCAGAAGGTTCTTAGAAAATTTTAATAATCCTCCCCATAGTCGACATTCGTGAGGCAAGTTGTAAACAGCGCCGGCCCTGTGTACGAGGACCGTGGCATTTTAGGACACAACAACACGTTTAGAGCGGCTGGCAACGTACGAGGCGTATTCCGAAAGTAAGGTCCGATTAGGCTCGAAATGGAAACGACCGTGGAACTTCCCACAGATGAGTTGGCAGTGTCTTTAGTGTGCCTGGCGATCGCTTCACGTCGCTCTTTTCGGTTCAGAGCGCAAAGTGGTCACGTATAAATGCCTAAAACAAGTGTCTCCCGCCAAGTATGTGGATCTGGTGAGAGATTTCGCCTGAAGCTATGCAGCCCACATAATTTAAATGTCATGCGCCTTTTTTTTTTCAAGACAATTTTCAGCCGCATTCTGCAGGGGCAATGAAGACGCACCTGCATCGTTTTCGATTGGAAGTGTTTGATTACCCACAATACAGCCCTCAATTGGCTCTCTCCACTGTTCATCTCTGTTCACATGAACCGCTGGCTACGAAGATAACATTTTGCCACAAACAACGAAAGGTAGACCAGTGTAGAGAATTGGCGGAAAGGGCAGATGGATGCTTTTCGTGACGAGGGTACTGGAAAGTTTGTACAACGCCAGGACAGATGTCTAAGTCGGAGAGGCGACTATTTGGAGTGGTAGGTGAAAGATTGTAACGTGTTACTATGTTTACGGCGTTGCTCATCGAGCCATATACGTTATCTCGCATTTCTGGCTGCTTCTCTCACACAAATAATGATACGAATTCAGAAATTCAGGGTCGCCACCAGCCCAAGCCCTTCCTAATCATTTAGAAAAAAACGGAGCTGGAAAATTATTAGTTTAATTAATTTAATAATTTAATTACAAGTACGCAAATTTCTTTAAGCAACCAGATAAATAGCACTCCATGTCGTGCATGAAGGAACTTGATTAATTCAGGATTGGAAATCAGAGTAAGGGGGTAAGATCGACACCAAAGAATTTATCTTTCACGTAAATTATTTATTGTAACTAAATATTTGGTTACACATCCTAACTACACATAACTGGTGCCTGATTCGAAATATTTAACTAAGAACTACGTGAGAATGAAACAGAGCACAATTTAACTACAGCAGGAAGAAACACGGAAGACGGGGGTGGGAGACAATTATACTATCATCTCCTTCGCATTAATATCATAAAAATATCTCAGTGAGATTCGCATTGCGATTCTACGCATGCACTATTCTGGACAGAGGTTTAACCAATGCACGAGGTTGTGCGATAATTATTTAACATACTAACTGCGTCTGCTGCTTGCAAACGGCTGAACTAGTGCACGTGGTGCATTCCGACTCAAACTGTTGTGCTGCTTTGTAGAAAGCGCACGAAAGAACAGGTGTTCTTGCAGAAATTGTAGCTCATTAAACAAGCAAACTGTTCAAATAAAGCCTACTGCGGTGCCGTGGTGAACCAGAAGGGTCATTAATTACCAAACACTTGGCACAAAATCGACACACAAAGACAAAAGCAATTTCCACAAAATATAAGATTAAAAATCATTAAAAAGTAAGTCGCTTCCACGCTTCAGATAAGCTAAAGTTCTTAAGTATTTCACCAGTTAACGAAGTCCTAACTCAACCTGATTCCTATCACCTGAAACCCCCCTTAAGAGCTACGATCCGTACTCACCAAGCGTTCACCGAAGGGTGCCCCTTTCTCTTTCGAGATTACCTAGCTCCCCGTGCAGCGGAAGCTACCAGAGGGGTAGCCCTCCGTCACCAACCTCACACACAAAAACAGCCTTCCACTAAGATGGGTAAACCTCTCTGTTCAGGTATTGGAAACCTAAGTTGGTCATCCTGTGCTCTCCTTTGAACGAGAAGCAACATCGTCTGATCCCAGGAGACGATGACCAACTCAGCGTTTCCCACAAAACAAAACCGAAACCCACATTAAAACACACATATAATAATCAATAGGTCTTATTTGAGTGCTCAGTCTTTCTGGAAGAGTTCATGTATTGAGCTAAAATCAGGTAGTAAAATGAATACGTTGCGCCGAATTCGACAAGCGTCTTATGAAACGACTTCACAGAGGCGTTTCAAGGTGTGGCCAACTGTTGCGAATAAAATATTTTTGGTTTTCACTGCGGCTTTCATATCGCGACCGATCGGACCTTGCTTTTCGAACAGCCCTCGTAGTTTTTCGTTACTTTCTACGTCTAAAGTTCAAATATTGAACCAGCAACTCTGGGGTAAACCTTACAAGGGAACCTCCCCATCGCACCCCCCTCAGATTTAGTTATAAGTTGGCACAGTGAATAGCCCTTGGAAAACTGAACACATATCAATCAAGAAAACAGGAAGAAGTTGTGTGGAACTATGAAAAAAAATAAGCAAAATATACAAACTGAGTAGTTCATGCGGAAGATATGCAACATCAAGGATAATGTAAGATTAGGAGCGCCGTGGTCCCCTGGTTAGCGTGAGCAGCTGCGGAACGAGAGGTCCGTGGTTCAAGTCTTCTTTCGAGTGAAAATTTTAATTTTTTATTTTCAGACAATTATTATCTGTCCGTCCATCCGATGCGAGGTAACTGCGCCGTAGTATGGGGACGCTACACCAAAACGGAAAATTTGAAAACGTTAAAAACATATGTTTTGACAGAGCACAGGGAAATCTGTGCGACTGTGAAACTGTTGCATTCATTTGTTGCAGTTTATGTGACAAACTCTTATATTTTCATCACTTTTTTGGGAGTGATTATCACATCCACAAGAAAACCTAAATCGGGCAAGGTAGAAGAATCTTTTTACCCATTCGCCAAGTGTACAAGTTAGGTGGGTCGACAACATATTTCTGTCATGTGACGCACATGCCGTCACCAGTGTCGTATAGAATATATCAGACGTGTTTTCCTGTGGAGGAATCGGTTGACCTATGACCTTGCGATCAAATGTTTTCAGTTCCCATAGGAGAGGCACGTCCTTTCGTCTACTAATCGCTCGGTTTTGCGGTGCGGTCGCAAAACACAGACACTAAACTTATTACCTTGAACAGAGACGTCAATGAACGAACGGACAGATCATAACTCCGTGAAAATAAAAAAATTAAACTTTTCACTCAGGGGGAGGCTTGAACCAAGGACCTCTCGTTCCGCAGCTGCCCACGCTAACCATGGCGCTCCTGACCTCACCCTTTCCTTGACGTTGCTTATCATTCGCATGGACTACTCAGTTTGTATATTTTGCTTATTTTTTTCATAGTTCCACACAACTTCCTCCTGTTTTCTCTATTGATCTGTGTTCAGTTTTTCGGGGCCTGTCCACTGTGCCAACTTATAACTAAATCTGAGTGGGGTGCGATGGGGAGGTTCCCTTGTTAGTTTCAAAAACTCTAGAACCAGAATGGCAGTGCAATTTCAGTGGGAATTTCTGACCTTTCGGATTCGGAGGCGAAGCTCAGGTAGGGTCCGTACGGCGGACGGAGTGCCACCGACAAGACGGTAGCGGTGCATTACGGATATCGCATTAGACCCGCAGCCGCCACCAGCTGGAAATTAACTGCGTGTTTATAATTTCTCTGCGAGCCCAGCTGGCGGCCACGGCAGAGACCTGGACGCGTTAGCGAAGCGCGCCCGGTGCTATGAATACGAACTGCGCGTAATAAGTCGGCGCGCTGTTTACCCGGGCCGCTGCTAACGAGAGGGGAGCCGCTGCGAGCGTCGCATTAGCTCGCTTCGCCAGGCGGCGTCCCCACCCCCTCCCCTCGCCCCTCACATCTCGCCGCTCACCCCTTGCCAGCTCTCGTTACGCAGCTTAGCAGGCGCGACCGCCAGTCAACACGCCGCCGACTCCCTGTCATCGCTCCCCGGCAGGAAGGCTTCTTTATTAAAGCGTGGCTGTTCACTTGCATTACGGCCTCCAGCAAGTGTGACAAGACATTCACGAGCCTACGTCTCCGTATACGGTCGCAAACCACCTAACAGTGTACGGAGGGTGTACCACTGTCACTTCCCTCACTTCTCCCCTCCACGTCTATAAACATACTCCGCAAACAACAACATGGTGCATGGCGGAGGGTACGTTGTACGAGTGTTACAGGGCTAACACGAAATGAGGCACCTCAAGGTTGCACCAGTTCCATGCAGTCCGCCGGCGTTAAGCGCTGTGATTCGCCGACATTATTGGAGAGCTACATCCACATTTATTCTCCGCAAGCCACCCAACGGAGTGTGGCGGAGGGCACTTTACGTGCCACTGTCATTACCTCCCTTTCCTGGTCCAGTCGCGAATGGTTCGCGGTAAGAACGACTGCCGGAAAGCCTCCGTGCGCGCTCGAATCTAATTTTACATTCGTGATCTCCTCGGGAGGTATAAGTAGGGGGAAGCAATATATTCGATACCTCATCCAGAAACGCACCCTCTCGAAACCTGGACAGCAAGCTACACCGCGATGCAGAGCGCCTCTCTTGCAGAGTCTGCCACTTGAGTTTGCTAAACATCTCCGTAACGCTATCACGCTTACCAAATAGCCCTGTGACGAAACGCGCCGCTCTTCTCTGGATTTTCTCTATCTCCTCCGTCAACCCGACCTGGTACGGATCCCACAATGATGAGCAATGCTCAAGTATAGGTCGAACGAGTGTTTTGTAAGCCACTTCATTTGTTGGTGGACTACATTTTCTAAGGACTCTCCCTATGAATCTCAACGTCGCACAAGCCTTACCAACAATTAATTTTATATGAGCACTCCACTTCAAATCGTTCCGTACGCATACTCCCAGATATTTTACAGAAGTAACTGCTACCAGTGTTTGTTCCGCTATCATATAATCATACAATAAAGGATCCTTCTTTCTACGTATTCGCAATACATTACATTTGTCTATGTTAAGGGTCAGTTGCCACTACCTGCACCAAGTGCCTATCCGCTGTAGATCTTCCTGCATTTCGCTGCAATTTTCTAATGCTGCAACTTCTCTGTATACTACAGCATCGTCCGCGAAAAGCCGCGTGGAACTTCCGACACTATCTACTAGGTCATTTATATATATTGTGAAAAGCAATGGTCCCATAACACTGCCCTGTGGCAGGCCAGAGGTTACTTTAACGTCTGTAGACGTCTCTCCATTGAGAACAACATGCCGTGTTCTGTTTGCTAAAAACTCTTCAATCCAGCCACACAGGTGGTCTGATATTCCGTAGGCTCTTACTTTGTTTATCAGGCGACAGTGCGGATCTGTATCCAACGCCTTCCGGAAGTCAAGGAAAATGGCATCTACCTGGGAGCGTGTATCTAATATTTTCTGGGTCTCATGAACAAATAAAGCGAGTTGGGTCTCACACGATCGCTGTTTCCGGAATCCATGTTGATTCCTACAGACTAGATTCTGGGTTTCCAGAAACGACATGATACGCGAGCAAAAAACATGTCCTAAAATTCTACAACAGATCTACGTCAGAGATACAGGTCTATAGTTTTGCGCATCTCCTCGACGACCCTTCTTGAAGACTGGGACTATCTGTGCTCTTTTCCAATCATTTGGAACCCTCCGTTCCTCTAGAGACTTGCGGTACACGGCTGTTAGAAGGGGGGCAAGTTCTTTCGCGTACTCTGTGTAGAATCGAATTGGTATCCCGTCAGGTCCAGTGGACTTTCCTCTGTTGAGTGATTCCAGTTGCTTTTCTATTCCTTGGACACATATTTCGATGTCAGCCATTTTTTAGTTTGTGCGAGGATTTAGAGAAGGAACTGCAGTGAGGTCTTCCTCTGTAAAACAGCTTCGGAAAAAGGTGTTTAGTATTTCAGCTTTACGCGTGTCATCCTCTATTTCAATGCCATCATCATCCCGGAGTGTCAGGATATGCTGTTTCACTAGTCTACGTCTCCGTATACGATCGCAAACCACCTAACGGTGTATGAAGGGTGCTATTCGGAAAGTAAGGCCCGACAGGTCAATGAAAGCCGATGAATCTTTGCACAGACGTGCTGCGCAGTGTCTCTAATGCCGATCGCGTCACGTCACTCTTTTCATTTCTGAGCACACAGTGAACACGTAAACATGCCTAGAACAGTAGCGTCTCCCGCCACGTATGCTGCCCGCTGCGAGACCGCGCCCAATTTGATGCAACCCCACATAATGTACATGCCATGCGTTTCCTTCTTCAAGAATTGGTCGCACACAGCAAGGGCAATGATGACGCTTCTGCAGCGTTTTTGATGGGAAGTGTTTGATCACCCACCATACAATCCGGACTTGAATCCGTCTGATCTTCACCTTTGCTCCGGACTGAAGCACCTAGAACCGCTCGACCACCGCGGTCGCTAAGCGGGCGATATTCTTGCCCAAATCGCTGAGAGGGGCCGAAAAGTATTCTAGGGCGGCACTAATCTGCGCAGTATGCTCCCCCGTAATTTGCCCTGGGATCATGAGAACGCCACGAATCCGCGAACACAAATCCGGTACGTCACCGTGTTCGGACTGGTCACGAATCTTGAGCTCGTACCTGAGCTGCTCCTTGTGCAGTACACCCCTAATCGATCACCTGGCACGGTTCCATGTCGGTCGAAGAAAGCCTGCAAACATCAACAACCGGCAGTCTCTGATCCAAGGTCAGAATCAACTAAAACCTAAAAGCAACAAATATGGAAACGAACAAGGCTCAATCGACTTGAAGTCCCAGAAAGTAAACAACAAAATCGCGCTCTTGCTACCACACCAATCGTGGCACGCCCCCGGTGCAAGAACGTCCTCATTGTCGTGTTTACGCTGTTTCTCCTTAATCGACCAGCGAGATTCAAACAGAGTCCTTCCGTACGGAGCGCCCCGTAGCGTCTTTCAACGACAGCCACCAGAAATCTCCCCCTGCATGCTGCCCCGCCTGCTCTGTGTAAGAAAACCACGTAGCAGCACCACAGACATACTAGCGAGTTGGGCGCGGGGTATCGCCCTTGTAGCACGGCTCAGCATGCTGTGTCTTTCATATCAAGAAATCCTGAGGTCAGTCATAAATTTCATTCGATGCCTCATGTGATCGAACTTATGTTAATGAGCGCAAAAGTTGTAGTGAGCCAAAAGCGTTTCAGAAGTCAAAAAATACTTCATCCACTTTTTTGTCGTTATCAATGGCTTTCTGAATGTCACGTAAGAAAGTGCACGTTGCGATTCACCAGACCCGTGTTTTCGAAATCCATACTGCTTGGTGTTGAGCAGTTCATTCTGTCCGAGGTGCCTAATTGCGTCAGACCTCAGACTATACCACCCGTGCTTTCTTCCAACCACTGGACACAGTCTTTCGTTCGAGCAGTTTGTGGCATATCAAGGTTAAGAGAAGGAATAAATCAGCAGCTATTTCTGATATAAGCTGACAGGGATTGCGTCGGACCCCAGTACTTTCTTCAAATTTTACCTGTTTTAGCTGTTTCTCATTGCCATTGATATTGGAGTCTATACCAGTCATATTTGCATGTAATTGTTTGCACACAATGACAACCCATATCAGGTCATGAGGTCCAGAGACACACGACTCCAGCCGCCCTTCATGTTGAATCTTCCATCGAAGAGATTTGGTGTCTAGGCAGATATATACTTCCAAGTCCATTGATGGCAAAGTTATTGCGTCTAGAAAACGTTAGCGAAGGAGTAAATCTAATAACCACTCTGGTAGGACTGAGTTCTGTACGAATCAGTAGTCACACATCCTTTTCCATTATCGCAAAGAACTTCAACAGCGGTCAGTTACAGATATTGAAGTACACTACTGGCCATTAAAATTGCTACACCAAGAAGAAATGCAGATGATAAACGAGTATTCATTCGACAAATATACTACACTAGAACTGACATGTGAACACATTTTCACTCAATTTGGGTGCACAGATCCTGAGAAATCAGTACCCAGAACAACCACCTCTGGCCGTAATAACAGCCTTGATACGCCTGGCATTGAGTCATACAGAGCTTGGATGGCGTGTACAGGTACAGCTGTCCATGCAGCTTCAACACGATACCACAGTTCATCAAGAGCAGTGAGTGGCATATTGTGACGAGCCAGTTGCTCGGCCACCATTGACCAGACGTTTTCAGTTGCTGAGTGATCTGGAGAATGTGCTGGCCAGGGCAGCAGTCGAACATTTTCTGTATCCAGAAACGCCGGTACAGGACCTGCAACATGCGGTCGTGCATTATCCTGCTGACATGTAGGGTTTCGCAGGGATCGAATGAAGGATAGCGCCACGGGTCGTAACTCATCCGAAATGTAATGTCCACTGTTCAAAGTGCCGTCAATTCGAACAAGAGGTGACCGAGACGTGTAACCAATGGCACCCCATAGCATCACGCCGGGTGATACGCCAGTATGGCGATGACGAATACACGCTTCCAACGTGCGTTCACCGCGATGTCACCAAACACTGATGCGACTATCACGATGCCGTAAACAGAACCTGGAGTCATCCGAAAAAACGACGTTTTGCCATTCGTGCACCCAGGTTCGTCGTTGAGTACACCATCGCAGACGCTCTTGCCTGTGATGCAGCGTCACGGTAACCGCAGCCATGGTCTCAGAGGTGATAGACCATGCTGCTGCAAACGTCATCGAACTATTCGTGCAGATGGTTGTTGTCTTGCAAACGTCCCCATCTGTTGACTCAGGGATCGAGACGTGGCTGCACGATCCGTTACAGCCATCCGGATAAGATGCCTGTCATCTCCACTGCTACTGAACGAGGCTGTTGGGATCCAGCACGGCGTTCCGTATTACCCTCCTGAACCTACCGATTCCATATTCTGCTAACAGTCATTGAATCTCGACCAACGCGAGCAGCATTGTCGCGATGCGATAAACCGCAATCGCGATAGGCTACAATCCGATCTTTATGAAAGTCGGAAACGTGATGGTACGCATTTCTCCTCCTTACACGAGCCATCACAACAGCGTTTCGCCGGCCGCGGTGGTCTAGCGGGCCTAGGCGCTCAGTCCGGAACCGCGGGACTGCTACGGTCGCAGGTTCGAATCCTGCCTCGGGCATGGATGTGTGTGATGTCCTTAGGTTAGTTAGGTTTAAGTAGTTCTAAGTTCTAGGCGACTGATGACCTCAGAAGTTAAGTCGCATAGTGCTCAGAGCCATTAGCCAACAACGTTTCACCAGGCAACGCCGGTCAACTGTTGTTTGTGTATGAGAAATCGGTTGGAAGCTTTCCTCATGTCAGCACGTTGTAGGTGTCGCCACTGGCGCCAACCTTGTGTGAATGCTCTGAGAAGCTAATCATTTGCATATCACAGCATCTTCTTCCTGTCGGTTAAATTTCTTGTCTGTAGCACGTCATCTTCATGGTGTAGCAATTTTAATGGCCAGTAGTCTAAATACATTTCATTTCTTTCTTCATCTGCGGAACTCCTTTCGTCATATGCATTTATATTTAATAAGTCTGTGACCTCTCTATCTCTTCCTGAGCTATATAATGTTAAGTAACTATCGATAGTGACCACACTAAAATCTCTGACCGTCCGGGATCCACGGTGATCTTAGGGGTTTTGAGTAATGTTAGCGACACACACGTGAAGTGGGACCTAGACGCAACTGAGAGTAGAACAAGTTCCGCTAGTGTACCGAGATGGCAATTATCCCACGAATACTATTGTAGTCTGTCAGTTAACTATTTCTTATGCTTCTATTTTATCATAGTTATTCAGATCTTTGATTGCGTTAGTAAATGGGCAAATCGCTCGTATCTTTGATAGTATCCAGAAAGTATTTGTCGGTGATACTGGTTGGAGTCACACCTGGAACGTGTGAAGATATTTCGTGATAACCATCAACCAATGCGCACATGCGTTTTTGATACAAATCAAGAATCAAAATGCATGTCCCTCTCCTCAACATCGCCCCATACACTCCTCCTCCTCCTCCTCCTCTCTCTCTCTCTCTCTCTCTCTCTCTCTCTCTCTCTCTCTCTCTCACACACACACACACACACACACGCACAGCAGACACAATAGTTACGTAAGGTCGTGCTTGTGCAGAGACATATACATGCCTGCATGTGTTAAAAGGGCTGTGCCTATCGGTTGATGGTAGTGGGACTATCCCTTGCTAGCGACGGTCGATCCACGACGTGGTTCGTTCGGTGAGAAGGTGTCCTTCCTGCGGGTCGTCTGGTGCATTTGCTTCGATGTTTCGGCAGATATTTGCAATGTTGTTTTTGCATTGGATGGCTGGAGTCAGCGCAAGCAAATACTGTGCTCATCACGTCTTTCACGCACCCCCCAGTATCGAGAGAAAGCGTCGATTAGTTTCCCCTTACGAACAGAATTATTTTTATAGCGGAATTTTACGTGGCTATTTAATAGAACGACCCCAAATCAGTCGAGTGCGACATCTGTTTTATCGATGCGTATTAACAGGGTCGGTAAAACACGGAGAGTAACCAGTAACTCCAGCAGAGACAGTGCCACCGCCGTTGCGCGCTTTATCTGAAACCGCTGTACAGCACTCTACAATAATAGGAGAAAACTATTCCGGGAAGGAGGTTAAGCGTTTGAGAAACGGTGCCTATGAGATCTCGTGACACTTCGTAATCTTTTGGAGAAAAGCTGTCAGAGTGGGACTAAATGTATCGAAAACTTTTCTAAGTCATCGAGACGCGTGATACACTATTAACAATGGAAAACCACCAGCTGCTTCGAGTGTCAGCGAGAGGACATTTGGATGCATTCGCCGGAATGCTTAGTTGAACGACAGAACTGGCGCTGAATTAGAATTACAAAAGAGAGACGTGGTAGGTCATATGGGGTGGCTTCGATCGTCCACACTCAGGAGGTAGCTGCTTCTATCAAGCGTTCACCAGGCCACGGAAGGTCCATTGTAATCGGCCTGTGGTACAATACATAAACCTTCGCTCATAGACATCGTAGCAACAAACTGTATTTCCGCATATTCTTTCGTTTATGGAATGTCTTTTGTATAACTGGTTTTCATTGAGGAAGGATAAAAATTACTCTTCGTTAAACAAGGGTAAAAGCTAATGTCCTGTCAATATCGAAATCATAAGATTTTGATCACTAGCCGAGTTCAATAACTATATAACGAAGAGTGAAAAATGCCCTCACTTTACTAAACCGATAAAAAGTTCTGTCGCGATTCCGTAGCATCTCTGGTCATGACTTCCCAGTCGCGGCTGTGCTACTTACGCCAATCCTGTCATGGATTATCTCGATAAACTGACGTGTAAGTTGTCCACTTACCTGCTTCCTGTGAATCTTTCGCAGCACTACATTTCAAATATTTTCAGTCTTTCTCGTGTCCTATGGTCCACGTCTCACTTATATACAATGCCTAGATTTTCGTGTATGATGTCAACAACTTCAATTTCATGTAAATATTTGAACAACTCTAAGCCATTATTCTTTCAGTCAGATAGTTCAATCATGTGTGTACTTTCGCGTTGTCATCTGTTTCCTTGCATTTATACATCTACATCTACATATATACTCCGCAATCCACCATACAGTGGGTGGCGGAGGGTACCTCGTACCACAACTAGCATCTTCTCTCCCTGTTCCACTCCCAAACAGAACGAAGGAAAAATGACTGCCTATATGCCTCTGTACGAACCCTAATCTCTCTTATCTTATCTTTGTGGTCTTTCCGCGAAATGTAAGTTGGCGGCAGTAAAATTGTACTGCAGTCAGTCTCAAATGCTGGTTCGCTAAATTTCCTCAGTTCCTGAAGCATTTCCGTAACACTCGCGTGATGATCAAACCTACCAGTAACAAATCTAGCAGCCCGCCTCTGAATTTCTTCTTTTCTCCCTCAATCCAACCTGATAGGGATCCCAAACGCTCGAGCAGTACTCAAGGATAGGTCGTATTAGTGTTTTATAAGCGATCTCCTTTACAGATGAACCACATCTTCCCAAAATTCTACCAATGAACCGAAGACGACTATCCGCCTTCCCCACAACTGCCATTACATGCTTGTCCCACTTCATATCGCCCTGCAATGTTACGCCCAAATATTTAATCGACGTGACTGTGTCAAGCTCTACACTACTAATGGAGTATTCAAACATTACAGGATTCTTTTTCCTATTCATCTGCATTCATGTACATTTATCTATATTTAGAGTTAGCTGCCATTCTTTACACCAATCACAAATCCTGTCCAAGTCATCTTGTATCCTCCTACAGTCACTCAACGACGACACCTTCCCGTACATCACAGCATCATCAGCAAACAGCCGCACATTGCTATCCAATCTATCCAAAAGATCATTTATGTAGATAGAAAACAACAGCGGACCTACCACACTTCCCTGGGGCACTCCAGATGATACCCTCACCTCCGATGAACACTCACCATCGAGGACAACGTGCTGGGTTCTATTACTTAAGAAGTTTTCGAGCCACGCACATTCTTGGGAACCAATCCCATATGCTCGTTCCTTAGTAAGGAGTCTGCAGTGGGGCACCGAGTAAAACGCTTTCCGGAAGTCAAGGAATATGGCATCCGTCTGATACCCTTCATCCATGGTTCACAAGATATAATGTGAAAAAAGGGCGAGTTGCGTTTTGCAGGAGCGATGCTTTCTAAAGCCGTGCTGATGCAGGGACAGCCACTTCTCTGTCTCAAGGAAATTCATTATATTCAAACTGAGAATATGTTCGAGAATCCTGCAACAAACCGATGTTAAGGATATTGGTCTGTAATTTTGAGAATCCGTCCTTCTACCCTTCTTATACACAGGCGTCACCTGCGCTTTTTTCCAGTCGCTCGGGACTTTACGTTGGGCAAGAGATTCGCGATAAATGCAAGCTAAGTAAGGAGCCAATGCAGTAGAGTACTCTCTGTAAAACCGAATTGGAATCCCATCAGGACCTGGCGATTCATTTATTTTCAACCCAATCAGCTGCTTCACAACCCCTGCAATTTATTCGTTATCTGTTCGCCACGCTCGTTAACCATCCGCAACAATAACGTGCAAATCTCGTTTTTACCCTTAGTAACAAAATCTAATCTTTTTTGATCTTTCAATTTCATTGCTCCTTACACCTACATATTACGTACGTTAATCAGATAGCTATTCTGCTCCTCAAACAGCAGGAGGCTCTTCCACATGTCTGTGGTATCGATGCGCGTTGCCGACTTTGGTGTGGTACCGCGATCTTTGGACGATACTACAATATTTTTACCAGACGGTGATGGTACGCATTTCTCCTCCTTACACGAGCCATCACAACAACGTTTCACCAGGCAACGCCGGTCAACTGTTGTTTGTGTATGAGAAATCGGTTGGAAACTTTCCTCATGTCAGCACGTTGTAGGTGTCGCCACCAGCGCCAAACTTGTGTGAATGTTCTGTAAAGCTGATCATTTGCATATCACAGCATCTCCTTCCTGTCGGTTAAATTTCGCGTCTGTAGCACATCACCTTCGTGGTGTAGCAATTTTAATGGCCAGTAGTGTAGGTAGCTACCTCCCTTACTCCGAACAATTGACCACGACTGCGTAATCTTGTCTACAACCAACAACAGCTGTCAGATCATTTTTTGGTGTTACCAGTACTGGTATTCCTTCATCACCAGCATATGAAGTGCAGACAACAAACAGAGCAACCAGTAACCTGACGATAAGACGCGGTATTGAAGTTTAGGGAAGCGGCAAACAGTACACACCTGACGGCGGCGAGCCACACAACACGGACGGATGAGAGGAGACACTGCTCAAGTAGCGGAGGGCGTCAAGGCTCCGCGGGACGGCCCTTAATTTCCGGCGTCTGCCGACAAGGGGTGCTGAGCCAGCCATGCTGGAGGGGGGGCCTCGGCCCTGCGTTCCCCGGCCCACGTGCAGTACGTCAACAGGGCGCTCTGCAATTCAGTTCCCTGAGCAATTACATAAATACAAATGAATTTTTAACAAACTGTTGTGTACATAGTTCCACGTAGTCAGCGCGTACACAACTTTCCCACCAGAGCGCGCCCCGCTAAGCACAACAGCGCAGGCGCAGTGCTCGTCCATCTCCGCACTACGAGGTGGCGCTGCCATAGAGACGGACCAAATTCTGCTTCTGCCGATCCGCGTATTAATATTTAACGCAGCCAATGAGATTGCTGCTAACGTAGAACCTTTTCTCCTCGCGGATCACACTCGCGCAGTGATACATGAACGCGCGAGGTATTATAACGAGTGTACAGACGTCCGATTAGTCAGTCTGCATTAGTCTGTACCAGTCTGTACGAGTTCTACATATGTCTGCACCAGTCTATAGTCAAGTTTCAGTCTGCGCCTAATAAGATTACCATATTCCTGTACATAGCCATGAAGATAAATGTATAGACACTTTTGTCAAGTATCAGAGATATATGTGAGAATAAGATTAACGTACCAATACCAAAAGAACTTCAGGTTGTCAATTGTAAATAGCATCCAGAACCAAGTAAAGTAATTTTTATGCTTGTTATTATTTTAATAAATGTGTGTGAAAATTAATCAAGTTCTGTTTAAAGTAGGTCACCGTCAATCTGCTACTCTAAGCGTGCAAGTGGCATTTGGCAGAAGATAAACACGCCACGATAAGACCACGAGACATATTGCTGACACTCGCCTACTTCGTTATCTGTATCACCACGCACGTTAACCATCCGCAACAATAACGTGCAAAGATCACCGTCAATCTGCTACTCTAAGCGTGCAAGTCGCATTTGGCAGAAGATAAACACGCCACGATAAGACCACGCCACGATAAGACCACGAGACATATTGCTGACACTCGCCTACTTCGTTAGAGCGACAAGTAAAATAATCTGATGGTGTGTGTACTGAAGGTCTTACAGTACGCACACCACACAAACCAAGTTTTTAAATGGAACAAAAAAGTATAAAATAATTCATCCTAGACCCATACAGATTTCCAATATCATACAGATTGTCCCAAAAATGTATGATTGTGATTTTTTAATACCTATGAAAATACATCTAAGATTTACAATGAGAAACGTGGCTCACATGAAATACATAATAACAAGCCAGTGAACTATTCATACAACAGTTATTAAGTATTGAACAGCAGGGTGGTGAGCTATTCATGCGTCACTTCTGTACTGCAGGTGCCCTGCGCTTTTTGTTTTAAGTCGTTAAAGCCATTAAAAACTCACAACCACAATTTTTCAGGAGTATCTGCAGATATTAACATGGTACATTAAAAATTCATTTTCAATTTAATCATTATTTTCTGCTTTCTAGTTCTTGTAAGTGTGACATTTTTCAGTCAATTTCAAATATTTTGATGAGACTGGAACAGAGACCTGTGGTAAATTTCAGGTTTATTTCAGCTTCTCTTCGCCTGACTCAACCAATAAGTTGTTTCCTCTCACATATACCTCTCGTAAAGAGCGTGAAGATAAGTATTAGAAAAATTGAAGCTCACACAGGAGACTTCCTGGCAGATTAAAACTGTGTACCGAACCGAGACTCGAACTCGGGACCTTTGCCTTTCGCGGGCAAATGCTCGGTCTGGCACACAATCTGCCAGGAAGTCTCATATCGGTGCACACTCCGCTGCAGAGCGAAACTCTTTCTGGAAACATCCCCTAGGCTGTGGCTAAGCCATGTCTCCGCAGTATCCTTTCTTTCAGGAGTGCTACTTCTGTAAGGTTAGCAGGAGAGCTTCTGTAAAGTTTGGAAGGTAGGAGACGAGGTACTGGCAGAAGTAATGCTGTGAGAACGGGGCGTGAGTCGTGCTTGGGAAGCTCAGCTGGTAGAGCACTTGCCCTCGAAAGGCAAAGGTCCCGAGTTCGAGTCTCGGTCCTGCACACAGTTTTAATCTGCCAGGAAGTTTCATATCAGCGCACACTCGGCTGCAGAGTTAAAATCTCATTCTGGCTCACACAGGAGGTTTCCAGCAGTTACTCTTCGCACAAACCATTCGCGACTGGACTAGGAAAAGAGGGGAATGACAGTAGTACATGAACTACACTTCGCCATACACCACACATGAAAGCAACTTAGTACTGCACTGTAATTCTGTGCAGAGCTGCATTTAAAATTTCAACACTCTAGCTCGTTGGGAAATGACAGTATAAAGAAAGTACCTTCCGCCACACACTAGACCCTAAAGTGAGCTAATACTGCATTGTCATCCAGTTCTGAGCTAGGTTTAAAATTTTAGGTCTCTGACTAATCAGGATGTTAGTTTAAATCCAACTGAAAAATCTATACTGACCAGACATACAAGAAAGCGATATCCAACTCCTCTCACTGATCAGCCTTCGCCACCCACTCAGTACCGCCTGGAATGCGTTATCGTACTACCAGCACAGCATGACAGTCTGGCAGGGCAGCCTACACACCAGGTATTACCAAACCTTTTCACCACTATCCCTTTGGATGAGACAGACAGCAGGTTAATATTGCAACAATATCCAACAATGAATTATGTTTAAAATCTCGTTCATCTTGCCTTCACTCTTGTGTCAGCTAGTTACATTTACGAATTCTCTACATTCTGGCTCTGTCTAAGAAATAGTTGATATAGAGAAAACTAGATGCTGAATCCGGTGATTGCTAACAAAGCTTTTAAGTGGATTTTGATTTATAAATTGTTTAAACGTTACCTGAAACTGTTTTGATTGCTATTAAAGCAATCTATTACCTTGGAGTGTTTTATGAATCCTGAAATGGATCTTTTCTCTAATCACTTTTCACGTGCACTACAATTCTTTCTTTAATCATTAATTTAATGACTTCAAGACATCCATTAAACTACAGTGCTTTTACTTAGCACTGGAACGAGAAGCAGTATAGACTTCCCTTTTCGTTTCTCTCATTTTCTTCTCCAAAAAAATCTCTAAGTCTACAAATGCTAGAAACGTAGGTTTGCCTTTCCTTAATCTATCTTGTAAGATAAGTCGTAGGGTCTGTATTGCTTCGTGTGTTCCAACATTTCTACAGAGTCTAGCTTGATCTTCCCCGAAGTCGGCTCCTACCAGTTTTTCCATTCGTCTATAAATAATTCGTGTTAGTATTTTGCAGCCATGACTTATTAAACTGATAGTTTGGTAATTTTAACACCTGTCGACAGCTGCTTTCTTTGGGATTGGAATTATTATATTCCTCTTGAAGTCTGGGGGTATTTCGCCTGTCTCATACATCGTGCTCACCAGACGGTAGACTTTTGTCATGGCTGGCTCTCCCAAGGCTATCAGCATTTCTAATGAAATGTTGTCTACTCCCGGGACCTATTTCTGGCTTAGGTCTTTCAGTGCTCTGCCACATTCTTCACGCAGTATCATATTTCCCATTTAATCTTCATCTACGTCCTCTTCTATTTCCATAATATTGCTCTCAAGACATGGCCCTTGTATAGACCCTCTACATACTCCTTCCACCTTTCTCATTTCCCTTCTTTCCTCAGGACTGCCTTCCCATCTAAGCTCTTTATTTATTTATTTAGTGTATGGCAAGTACAAATCACGTTTATAGAGAAATAAGCTGCTACAATAACTTTATAACTTTGGCACTAAAAAACAAGACATAAAGGATTAAATACAGTTGTGTCATGAACAACATATATATAATTACAAATTAACATTTAGGTTTTTAATATATTGAACTGCATTTCGAGTCCAGGAAGTCCGTTGTTTGACCTAAGTAGGCTCTCAGAGGGCACTCTACAATGATGTGCCGGATCGTCTGCTTCTCAGCGCCGCAGTCGCACTTTGGGGATGGTGCTCTTCCCCATTTGTGTAGAGAGTCCGCACGTCGACCGTGGCCCGTCCTGATCCTGTTGAGGATGGTCCAGGTTTTACGTGGTAAGCCAAAGCCTGGAGATCTGTTCGACGGTTTCAGTAAGGTGTTTACCTGTGGTGGTGCTGATTCTTCCCATTCCACTTTCCAGCGTTCTTCAAGACAGAAACCGTTTTCCTCCAGATCTTTGGCCCTTATAAGAGGTGGATGTCTAGAGCGCAATCTATCTCTGTCAATGCCATTGCTCAAAGCGTGAATCGGAAGTTGCGGGTTGTCTTGAATTTTTTAAATTCTCTGAGAAGCGCATGTTCTCTTCGTAAGTGAGGTGGCGGTATGTGGCTCAGTACAGGTAGCCAGTGAATGGTGGTTGATTTTATTGTACCTGAAATAATCTTCATAGTTTGGTTCAGTACTGTGTCCACCATCTTGGTGTGAGCGCTCTTTAGCCAAACAGGGGAACAGTACTCTGCCGCAGAATAGACAAGTCCCAAAGCAGAGGCGGAGGAGCCCCAGCTGGTACCACATAGTTTCTGAATGATATTGTTCTTAGTACGGATTTTTGCAGCAGTGTTGATGAGGTGTTGTTTGTAGCTCAGGGTTCTATCTAATGTCACTCCCAGGTATTTTGGATTTTTATTATAAGGCAGAATATTGTTATCAAAATATATCGTAAGGCGTCTGTTAGCCAATTTATTATTCAGGTGGAAACACATAGCCTCAGTTTTAGTTGGACTAGGTTGTAGTCTCCATTCACGAAAGTACGTTCCCAGCAAGGACAAGTCGCTTGTCAGGACAGTCTCAGTATGCTCCTTATCTCGATGTTGTGTAGCTATGGCCCAGTCATCTGCATATCCAAACTTTTCAGATTTAGGGTTAGAAATATCGGCTATATACATGCTGAAAAGTACCGGTGCGAGGGCTGATCCTTGGGGCAAGCCATTATTGAGCTTCATTGTTTTGCTCCTATAATTTCCAAGTATCACCTGGAATGGCCTGTTGCAGAGCATCTCGTTGGTAAGGTTAGCCATTTTCAAACATGGCACAATGCGAAGTAGCTTGTAAATCAGGCCTTGCCTCCATACAGTATCATAAGCCGCTGTCAGGTCTATAAATACCACGGATGTTTTTTCTTGTCTTTGGAAGCCTGCCTCGATGTAGGAAGTTAGTGAGAGGACTTGATCTGTGCAGCTCCTGTTTGGCTGGAATCCTGCTTGTTCCACAGGGATACACTTTAGGATATCTGGACTTATTCTGTTACATATAAGTCTCTCCAGTAGTTTGTGGATCATGCTAAGAAGGACAACTGGGCGGTAGCTGTTTGGTTGGTCATTCGGTTTACCTGGTTTCAGTATCGCTATGATTTTTGCTTTCTTAAGGGTATTTGGTATTCTTCCAGTTTCCATCATGCTGGAGAAGAACTGTGCAAGCCATAATTTTACAGATTTACGGCATGCTCTAGGAACTGTTTATAGAGGCGCTCACTCTCTTCGTTCCACTCCGGCACGTATTCTTTTCTAAATCCCCGGGGAATGCTGTTCTTAGCTGAGCTGATGACTGCTCCCACAAACCTTCTGTAATTTTTATAAGTTGGAGGTATCCATCCAAGGCGTTTATCAAGTTTCTCTGAGAAAGTAGCACAGTCCGCTTTCCCAAAGTTCCATCTGGGCCGAGGATACGAGGAAATTAGGGGGATAGTAAGGCCTATTTGTATGAGCACCGGACGATGTTGGGAGTGAGGGAAGCCCCAAGTATTCTGCGGGAGGCTGGTATAGGTTTGTTATTAGTGTCAGCCGTAACAAAGCATAGATCAGGGTGGGTTTCAGTTCCCCGTGCAGCTGACTTAAATGTACTTTGGTCTTTGGCGTCAAAGATTAGCTGTGTATTACAATCTTCAACCCATTTCACAAAGTCTTCACCATTCTGGTCAGATGTGCGGTATTTCCACAGTTCGTGGTGGCTGTTGAAGTCACCCACATATATTGTGGGGTGAGGAAGGGGTTGTAGAACTTGTGGATGCCACGAGTGGCCTGGAGGTTTGTAGATGTTGTTTACTGTTAGTTCACCTACTTTTACAGTAACTTCGTGGATATCACATGTGGTAGATGTAGAAATAAGGACTGCACCCTCTATGTCCTTTCTAACGTACGTTGCTGTACCATAATGCCTGTGATGTGTAGCACCTATCAGCTCATAGCCCGTTATTTTACCTCTTGATCTTAGCTGCTCATCGTTTTCTGTATGGGTCTCCTGGATTGCAGCTATGTCAACGTTGTACAATGTTAAAATTTTATGCATGTATTGGCATTTGGCTTTACTTATGCCTTCAATATTAAGTTGGCAGACTCGTACGATCGGCCTGAGCTGTCTAGTCAAGTTGCCCTCAGAAGGACACTCAGCATTCCGTTTTCTGTGAGTCATCGTGATTTGATTACGACCAGGAGATCGTTTACCGATTGTCTGGTCGCCAGTATGGTGCTAGTTCATTTAGCGTTACCCAGGGTGCACGTGTAGTTTTCAACTACGGACGCGAACTAGCTTTACACCCTACCTAAATCTCTGTCTAAGCTCTTGATGGAATCCCTGATGCGCTGATGCAGCCCTGGAGAATGGCATATTGTATCACAGCCGTCCACAATACGAGCACGAAGAGTCTCTACATTTGGTACCGGGATTGCGTAGACAAGAGCTTTCAAATGCCCCCATAAATGAAAGTCAAGAGGGTTGAGGTCAGGAGAGAGTGGAGGCCATGGAATTGGTCCGCCTCTACCAACCCATAACCCATCGGTCACCGAATCTCTTGTTGAGAAGCGTACGAACACTTCGACTGAAATGTGCAGGAGCTCCATCGTGCATGAACCACATGTTGTGTCGTACGTGTAAAGGCACATGTTCTAGCAGCACAGGTAGAGTATCCCGTATGAAATCATGATAACGTGCTCCATTGAGCGTAGGTGGAAGAACATGGGACCCAATCAAGACATCACCAACAATGCCTGGCAAACGTTCACAGAAAATCTGTGTTGTTGACGTGATTGCACAATTGCGTGCGGATTCTCGTCAGCCCACACATGTATCCCGTATGAAATCATGATAACGTGCTCCATTGAGCTTAGGTGGAAGAACATGGGGCCCAGTCAAGACATCACGAACAATGCCTGCCCAGACGTTCACAGAAAATCTGTGTTGATGGCGTGATTGCACAATTGCGTGCGGATTCTCGTCAGCCCACACATGTTGATTGTGAAAATTTACAATTTGATCACGTTGGAATGAAGCCTCATCCGTAAAGAGAACATTTGCACTGAAATGAGGATTGACACATTGTTGGATGAACCAGTCGCAGAAGTGTACCAGTGGAGGCCAATCAGCTGCTGATGCCTGCACACGCTGTACATGGTACGGAAACAACTGGTTCTCCCGTAGCACTCTCCATACAGTGACGTGGTCAACGTTACCTTGTACAGCAGCAACTTCTCTGACGCTGACATTAGGGTTACCGTCAACTGCACGAAGAATTGCCTCGTCCATTGCAGGTGTCCTCGTCGTTCTAGGTCTTCCCCAGTCGCGAGTCATAGGCTGGAATGTTCCGTGCTCCCTAAGACGCCGATCAATTGCTTCGAACGTCTTCCTGTCGGGACACCTTCGTTCTGGAAATCTGTCTCGATACAAACGTACCGCGCCACTGCTATTGCCCCGTGCTAATCCATACATCAAATGGGCATCTGCCAACTCCGCATTTGTAAACATTGCACTGACTGCAAAACCACGTTCGTGATGAACACTAACCTGTTGATGCTATGTAATGATGTGCTTGATGCTAGTACTGTAGAGCAATGAGTCGCATGTCAACACAAGCACCGAATTCAACATTACCTTCCTTTAATTGGGCCAACTGGTGGTGAATCGAGGAAGTACAGTACATACTGAATAAACTAAAATGAGCGTTAACATGGAAATTAAGCGTATCCGGACACATGTCCACATAACATCTTTTCTTTATTTGTGTGTGAGGAATGTTTCCTGAAAGTTTGGCCGTACCTTTTTGTAACACCCTGTATATAACTTCAAGGTCAGGTTTATTGTCTATAATACAGCATGCAGTCTCCTACAATCTTTATCTTACAATTTTTATTGCCTACTTTAGCCCAAATAAACAAATACTCGTCAGAGTTCAGCTTCTTATTTCTTCTAGTTGAGAAAGAGAACGGCTTCTCTGAAACCAAAGTACCATAAGGGAGCTTAGCCAGAAGTCCTGTATTCTCAGCTATACTCCACGTCTTTCAACCCAGAATATTAGCATCAGGGAAAGCTTCAAGGTCACCGTAATCTACATTACTGCCCCATACAATGGCCAAGGTCAACCATGTACTGCCTCAAAACAGAGCTGACGCATCACAGGTGAACTGTATTCGCAATCCACGAAACACACGTGGACCTCCAAGAAACTGCTGCTTATTAAACTGCCCAGTAAGGTCTATATTTACTGCCACCCTGCGACGCCAACGGCGACGATGAAAATGTCGAACAGGCATTGCAGCGGTATATATTGCATCACCTCCGTTCCGAGAGTTCCGCAACCTGTACAGAAAATTGGAATGGAGATCAACATAAACATCATTTCCGCTCTTTTTATTGCTCGTGAAAACCACACATTGCATGTTGTACCACCATACATCGAGACCTTCAGAGATGGTGGTCCACATTGCTGTACACATCGGTACCTCTAATACCCAGTAGCACGTCCTCTTGAATTGATACATGCCTGTATTCGTCGTGGCATACTATCCACAAGTTCATCGAGGCACTGTTGGTCCAGTTTGTCCCACTCCTCAACGGTGATTCGGCGTAGACCCCACAGAGTGGTTGGTAGGTCATGTCGTCCATAAACAGTCCTTTTCAATCTATCCCAGGCATATTCGATAGGGTTCACGTCTGGAGAACATACTGGCCACTCTAGTTGAGAGATGTCGTTATCCTGAAGAAAGTCATGCTCAAGATGTGCACCATGGGGGAGAGAATTGCCTTCCATGAAGACAACTGCCTTGCCAATATGCTGCCAATATGGTTGCACTGTCGGTCGGAGGATGGCATTCACGTATCCTACAGCCGTTACGGAGCCTTCCATGACCACCAGCGGCGTACGTCGGCCCCACGTAATGCCACCTCAAAACAGCACGGAACCTCCGCCTTGCTGCACTCGCTGAACAGTGTGTCTAAGGCGTTCACCCTGACCGGTTTGCCTCCGTACACGTCTCCGACGACTGTCTGGTTTAAGGCATTGCGACACTCATCGGTGAAGAGAACGTGATGCCAATCCTGAGCGGTCGATTCGGCCCATTGTTGGGCCCATCTGCACCGCTCTGCATGGTGTCGTGGTTGCAAAGATGGACCTCGCCATGGACGTCGGGAGTGAAGTTGCGCATCATACAGCCTATTGCAAGCAGTTTGAGTGGAAATGTGACGTCCTGTGACTGGAAGAAAGGCATTATTCATCATGATGGCGTTGCTGTCAGAGTCCCCCCGAGCCATAATCCGTAGGTAGCGGACATCCACTGCTGTAGTAGTCGTTGGGCGTCCTGAGCGAGGCATTTCATCGACATTCCTGTCTCTCTGTATCTCCAGCGCTTTGGTTCACTCCGAGACGCCTGGACACTTCCCTTATTGAGAGCCCTCCCTGGCGCAAAGTAACAATGCGGACGCAATTTAACGGCGGTATTGACCGTCTAGGCATGGTTGAACTACAGACAACACGATCCGTGTACCACCTTCCTGATGGAATGACTGGAACTGATCGGCTGTCGGGCACGCTCTGTCTAATAGGCCCTGCTCAGGCATGGGTGTTCACATTTTTGGGCGGGTTTAGTGACACTATATCCACAGTCAATGTCTATCTTCAGGAGTTCTGGGAACCGGGGTGACGCGCGGGATTAGCCGAGCGGTCTCAGGCGCTGGAGTCATGGACTGTACCGCTGGTCCCGGCGAAGGTTCGAGCCCTCCCTTCGGGCATGGGTGTGTGTGTTTGTTAGGATAATTTAGGTTAAGTAGGGTGTAAGCTTAGGGACTGATTACCTTAGCAGTTAAGACCCGTAAGATTTCATACACATTTGAACATTTTTGGAACTAGGATGATGCAAAACTTTCGGGTACAAGTGCAGATATTTCTATTGCTGACCGAAGAGGACAGTGTAATGTACTACATCGCACCAGTATTTATGTCATTTGCAGACTAATAACTATAACTGTTACAGGTCTTATGTTTCTAGTTCATGTGGCAAGAGCAAGCATTAATGTTTACTTTTCCCTGGGCAGCAGACCAGGTTTGAAATGTGGATGCATGGACGCAAAACTGTTAGCCTATACTGACAGGCGTGGTCCACTTAGTGGTCCATTACAGCCATGCAGAAATCATCATGCCGTGAAGTTTGTGACTTGTTTATGGGAAGACTGTTAGAAACAGAGAAAAAAGAACCATCACCCTGATGTGTGCACCTCTCAAGGTACAGCATATGAAAATACCAGTCCTTATGTGCGTTACACCCTGTACAAACGTTAGAACGTGTATGGATCTTTATCTGTTCCGTAGTGATACGGTAGTTTGTCGCTTCGGTCTTTGCTCGTTTTGGTTTGCGCTCCAGGTACAGACACGTCGAAGTGGAAGCACGCGCAGATACTCACGTCTTACAAGTTTTCCCCGACACATAACATAGTTCAGCACTTTCTCGTGGTGCTTTCAAAGAAAAATGCAGATCGTACCAGTCTCTGGATCTAGATACGTCTGATCATTTATATTAGTACTCCCAATGTTTTGACATCCATGTGAAGAAGTTAAATTACTCAGACGTCCATTGCCTCGAGTGGATATTTGCGTCTCATAGCACACATGCGTTTTGTAATACTTCAGTCAAGCTTTCCTTACGGGAACTCCGTAAGATTATGTCATTCACCTTTCTTCATCTTCTCTACTACACAGAGGTGTGTCTCGTGGTGCTACCGTTGCTTAAAAATCACTTGGCACCGTTAAATGCTATATCAATGCGTTGTTCAAATCATGAGTTGATGGGACGAACAAAAGGTTCTCAGAATGTCAAAGTAGACAATGGACTGAACTGACAGAATTTTCATATTTTTAATGCCATATCTCCCTACGATGAAGTAAGTCTATACGTTTAGTTCTGCGGTTTATACCGAAATTTCTGTCGTTAGTTATCGATGTTGTTTTCCGTAGTCGCAGAGCTCACTTGAGGGCATTAAATCCAGCGTAACATCCGGAGGTCACCCGAACACGAAGACAAGACAAGGGGAGACAGAAATTATTGGCTTTGTATGAACAGGGAATTCGTGGATGAATCGGGAGTTTGCTGTACACTGGTACAGAAATAGTAAACCTGTCATATTGTTTGACTAAATGTACGCTACTAGTGCTAGTGCTGTGGGTGACATTGTGGTGTCACCGCCAGACACCACACTTGCTAGGTGGTAGCCTTTAAATCGGCCACGGTCCGGTAGTATACGTCGGACCCGCGTGTGGCCACTGTCAGTGATTGCAGACCGAGCGCCGCCACACGGCAGGTCTAGTCTAGAGAGACTCCCTAGCACTCGCCCCAGTTGTACAGCCGCCTTTGCTAGCGATGGTTCACTGCTTACAGACGCTCTCATTTGCCGAGACGACAGTTTAGCATAGCCTTCAGCTACGTCATTTGCTACGACCTCGCAAGGCGCCATATTCAGTCACTATAATCTGAACATATAATATTGTGAATGATGTACCGTCAAGAGCGACGATCATCATTAATGGATTAAAGTTATGTATCAAACTAAGTACGTCCGCTTTCTGAATTCTAATTCCTTGTCATGTTCCAGACCTCACGCCAGCCTGCGTGAGCTAAAACGCGTGCATTTCGGCCTCCTCCAGTAACACGGTATTGGCTCTTCTGCCAACACTAAAGACATCTACATCAACTACTTTGTGACTGACACAAGTGCTCTGCAGAAGGGTCGTCGAGACTCTTTCGGACTATTTGTCTGCCGTTCAGTTATCGAATAGTACGTGCGAGAAACGACACAAATCTTTCCATGCGAGATCTAATTTATCTTGCCGGCCGGAGTGGCCGAGCGGTTCTACGCGCTACAGTCTGGAACCGCGCGACCCCTACGGTCGCAGGTTCGAATCCTGCCTCGGGCATGGAGGTATGTGATGTCCTTAGGTTACTTAGGTTTAAGCAGTTCTAAGTTCTAGAAGTTAAGTCCCATAGTGATCAGAGCCATTTGAACCATTTTCTAATTTATCTTGTTTTATTATGATGACCGTTTCGTCCTATGTAGCTGGAAGTCAGCACGCTGTTTTTGTATTGTGAGGAGGAAGTGGGTCACTGAAACTTGGTGCCAACATAGATACCTTTGCAACGAGGAACACTTGAGTTTTAATGAGTGCCATACCAACTTGCGTATCGTATCCGTGACACTCTCTTCAATTTTTCGCGATAATACAAAACGAAATGCCCTTCTCCGAACTATTTCGGTGTCCTGCGTCAATCTTATCTGGTAAGTACCCATACCTACCTGCAATAGTTCAGCAGAGGGCGGACAAGTGTAGTGTTGTCTGTCTCTTTGACAGAAGTGTTGCATTTCTTAAGTGTTCTGCCAATAAAACGTAGTCTGGTTCGTCTTCACCACAACATTTTTATGTGATATTTTCAGTTTAAGATGTTCGTAATTTTAGCCCCTAACTATTTAGTTGAATTGATAGTCTTTAAATTTGTGTGAGTGATCGTGTAACCGTAATTTAACGGATTATTTTTAGTAGTCATGTGGGTGAAGTTACGCATTTTATTGTTTAAAATCAATTCCCACTTTTCGCACCGTAGAGATGTCTTGTCCAACTAATTTTGCATTTGGTTTTGACCTTGTGATGACTTCACTAGACTGTAAGCGACAGTATCATCCACAAACATTCTAAGAGCGCTGCTCAGATTGTCTCCTAATTAGTTGATATACAGATCAGGAACATCTTAGGGCGTGTAGCAGTTCCTTGGGGAACGCCAGATATTACTCCTGTCATACGGGATGGCTGTCCGTCAATCACTACGAATTGTGATCTTCCTGACGAGAAATGAACTGTCATAGAAATCTGTTGCCATATTCTCTGTGTGCCACCTTGTTTCGTTTGATGTTGGGCCGACACTCATCGATTTACAATTGGCAGAGTCGCACCAAGTGGCACAAGCCAACGGACACGTCCACGTCACGTCACCTGTGGACGGAGCCAGCCGGCAGTGTGCGGCCCCGTGCGGACGCGACGTAAACAGAACGGGAGCGCCGGCCCCGCCTCCGCCCCCGCAGTTTCCACGCGAGCAGCTCTGCCTCTGCCCTCGCCTCCCTGGGGGCCAGACCGCAGCGGCTCTGCTCTGTCCGCCGAAGCCGATAACGCTGGGGCAGACAAACTTTCCTCGCCTTGGGCCAGAGCCGGCACTTCGCATGAGCTTGCAACCGGATACTTATTCTTCCAAGGCCGTATATTGTAAACGAAATTACTAATCGACCCACAGAAGCCTAGCAGTGCAATAAAACTACAAGCGAATCCATAATAATGTCATTCGGCGCACAACGAAACCAGAATATACAGGGTGTCCACAATGAGACTCCAACATTTGATCTCATAAAATCTAAGAGGAAACAATTTATTGACGAACAAATACAGGGAAACCATACAGCAGCTCATCATGTTTTCATAGACAGGTGGACGGTTCAGTGCACTGGAATATCAAGTCTATAATCGATTTCGTGCCATGTGTTGCGGAGCATCTGTTCTGTGACAGAGTTGATGACAATTCTTACGCGCTGTTTCAAGTCTTGCAGGTCCTTTACTAGTGTAGCGTATACCCGGTCTTTCACATAACCCCACAAGAAAAACTCGAGGGGGGTTATGTCGGGCGAACGTGGCGGCCAAGGAATTGGACCTCCACGGCCAATCCATCGTTGCGGGAATGTGTCATTTAAAAATTTCCGGACGTCAAGGTTCCAATGGGGTGGTGCACCGTCCTGTTGAAACATCACATTTGGGTGCAGATCTGTTATCTGTGGCACGGCAAATTGTTCCAACATGTCCAGGTAGATGGCTCCATCCACAGTCGGCTCCTGAAAGAAAAACGGGCCAACAGTGCGATTTATCATCAAACCACACCACACATTAACTTACGGACTGTCGCGCATGTGTTCTCTAGGTGCATGTGGATTTTCGGACCCCTTAGATGCGTACATTGTGACGATTGACAGCTCCTGACACGTGAAAGTTTGCCTCGTCAGTAAACATTACGCGTGATAAAAATGTCTCGTCCGCGGCAATGCGATCTAACATGACACATGCAAATTCTTCTCGCTTTGGTCGATCATCTGGCTTGATTTCTTGCACAACCTGCAATTTATATGCGTACAAACGCAATCGCTGATGGAGCACTTTGTGCACTGTTGAACGTTTCATACCAAGTTCTCGTGCTGCCTGTTGGACTGACTTCTGTGGACTTTGTTCGAATGACCGCCACACTTGTTCCACATGATGTTCGCTGATCCCAGGCTTACCACCGTCATGCCCTTTCGCAACACTCTCAGTAGCCAAAAACTGATCACACCACTTCTTTATAGTCTTGAACGAAGGGGGCGCTTTGTTGTAAACTCGACGGAAGTTTCTTTGCACTTGGGTCGCCGATTTTGTCTCTGCATACCACCAGACGACTTGTGCACGCTCCTTCATATCCTCCATTTTGCTAAAACAGTTGATTACAGCTCCACTACGGCCACTTTGCGTATCAAATTTGCACACCACAAACTTGTTGAGTTGCTCTGTCTCCTCCTTCAGGATTCACAGGTCCACCATCTGAAATGAGAAAGATATAGGATATTAAAATGTTGGACTCTCATTGTGGACACCCTGTATATACAGAGTGGTCCATTGATCGTCACAGGGCCAAATATCTCACGGAATAAGCGTCAAACGAAAAAACTACATAGAACGAAACTCGTCTAGCTTGAAGGGGGAAACCAGATGGCGCTATGGTTCGCCCGCTAGATGGCGCTGCCATAGGCCAAACGGCAATCAACTGCGCTTTTTTAAATAGGAACCCCCATTTTTATTACATATTCGTGTAGTATGTAAAGAAATATGAATGTTTTAGTTGGACCACTTTTTGCACTTTGTGATAGATGGCGCTGTGATAGTCACAAACATATGGCTCACAATTTTAGACGAACAGCTGGTAACAGGTAGGTTTTTTAAATTAAAATACAGAACGTAGGTACGTTTGAACATTTTATTTCGGTTGTTCCATTCTGACACATGTACCTTTGTGAACTTATCATTTCTGAGAACACATGCTGTTACAGCGTGATTACCTGTGAATACCACATTAATGCAATAAATGCTCAAAATGATGTCCGTCAACCTCAATGCATTTGGCAGTATGTGTAACGACATTCCTGTCAACAGCGAATAGTTCGCCTTCCGTAATGTTCGCACATGCATTGACAATGCACTGACACATGTTGTCAGGTGTAGTCGGTGGATCACGATAGCAAATATCCTTCAACTTTCCCCACAGAAAGAAATCCCGGTACGTTAGATCAGGCGAACGTGCGGGCCATGGTTTGGTGCTTCGACGACCAATCCACCTGTCATGAAATATGCTATTCAATACCGCTTCAATCGCAGGCGAGCTATGTGCTGGACATCCATCATGTTGGAAGTACATCGCCATTCTGTCATGCAGTGAAACATCTTGTAGTTACATCGGTAGAACATTACGTAGGAACTCAGCATACATTGCACCATTTACATTGCCATCGATAAAATGGGGACCAATTATCGTTCGTCCCATAATGCCGCACCATACATTAACCCGCCAAGGTCGTTGATGTTCCACTTGCCACAGCCATCGTCGATTTTCCGTTGTCCAATAGTGCAGATTATGCTGGTTTACGTTACCGCTGTTGGTGAATGACGCTTCGTCGCTAAATAGAACGCGTGCAAAAAATCTGTCATCGTCCCGTAATTTCTCTTGTGCCAAGTGGCACAACAGTACACGACGTTCAAAGTCGTCACCATGCAATTCCTGGTGCATAGAAATATGGTACGGGTGCAATCGATGTTGATGTAGCATTCTCAACACCGACGTTTTTGAGATTCCCGATTCTCGCGCAATTTGTCTGCTACTGATGTGCGACAGCAGCTAAAACACCTACTTGGGCATCATCATTTCTTGCAGGTCGTGGTTGTCTTTTCACATGTGGCTGAACACTTCCTGTTTCCTTAAATAACGTAACTATCCGGCGAACGGTCCGGACACTTGGATGATGTCGTCCAGGATACCGAGCAGCATACATAGCACACGCCCGTTGGGCATTTTGATCACAATAGCCATACATCAACACGATATCGACCTTCTCCGAAATTGGTAAACGGTCCATTTTAACACGGGTAACGTATCACGAAGCAAATACCGTCCGCTGGCGGAATGTTACGTGGTTGTTGTTGTGGTCTTCGGTCCTGAGACTGGTTTGATACAGCTCTCCATGCTACTCTATCCTGTGCAAGCTTCTTCATCTCCCAGTACCTACTGCAACATACATCCTTCTCAATCTGCTTGGTGTATTCATCTCTTGGTCTCCCTCTACGATTTTTACCCTCCACGCTGCCCTCCAATACTAAATTGGTGATCCCTTGGTGCCTCAGAACATGTCCTACCAACGTATTCCTTCTTCTAGTCAAGTTGTGCCACAAACTTCTCTTCTCCCCAATCCGATTCAACACCTCCTCATTAGTTATGTGCTCTACCCATCTAATCTTCAGCATTCTTCTGTAGCACCACATTTCGAAAGCTTCTATTCTCTTCTTGTTGGTTGGGTTGTTTTGAGGAAGGAGAGCAGACAGCGAGGTCATCGGTCTCATCGGATTAGGGAAGGACGGGGAAAGAAGTCGGCCGTGCCCTTTGAAAGGAACCATCCCGGCATTTGCCTGGAGTGATTTAGGGAAATCACGGAAAACCTAAATCAGGATGGCTGGACGCGGGATTGAACCGTCGTCCTCCCGAATGGGAGTCCAGTGTTTAACCACTGCGCCACCTCGCTCGGTCTCTTCTTGTCTAAACTGTTTATCGCCCATGTTTCACTTCCATACATGGCTACATTCCATACAAATACTTTCAGAAATGACTTCCTGACACTTAAATCTATACTCGATGTTAACAAATTTCTCTTCTTCAGAAACGCTTTCCTTGCCATTGCCAGTCTACATTTTATATCCTCTCTACTTCGACCATCATCAGTTATTTTGCTCCCCAAATAGCAAAGCTCCTTTACTACTTTAAGTGTCTCATTTCCTAATCTAATACCCTCAACATCACCCAACTTAATTCGACTACATTCCATTATCCTTGTTTTGATTTTGTTGATGTTCTTCTTATATCCTTCCTTCAAGACACTGTCCTTTCTGTTCAACTGCTCTTCCAAGTCCTTTGCTGTCTCTGACAGAATTACAGTGTCATCGGCGAACCTCAAAGTTTTTATTTCTTCTCCATGGATTTTAATACCTATTCAGTGGTATCACGTGCTTGTTACTATTACAGCGCCATCTATCACAAAGCGAAAAAAGTGGTCCAACTAAAACATCCATATTTATTTGCGTACTACACGAATATATAATAAAAATGGGGGTTCCTATTTAAAAAAACGTAGTTGATATCCGTTTGACCTATGTCGGCGCCATCTAGAGGGTCAACCATGGCGCCATCTGGTTTCCCCCTTCAAGCTAGACGAGTTTCGCTCTTTGTAGTTTTTTCGTTTGACGCTTATTTCGTGAGATATTTGGCCCGGTCACGATCAATGGACCACCCTGTATATGTATTTCATAGATAAATGGTCGTCAGCTACTAGTTAAAAACCTAAAATATGGCTGACTTATAAAAAAGTTAAGCGGACTTCCTCGAATAAAGTGTGAACTATATTGTTACGGTAGGTAGAAAAATAGTAGTGGAGTGTTGTACCTAGGGGATAAGGTAGTTAGGAACAGGTGATGGTTTTTGGTTGGTACTTCAGTCTAGCAAGTGATTTTAGAACCACGTGAAGGAATGCGCTCCAGAGAACGCCGTAAGCGCTTTCCGCCATTTTCTGCTGTTTTTTTTTTTTTTCCTTGTTAGACAAGAGGTTGTGTTTTGCGCAGCTTTTGTAAATACAGTATATCTCGTTCTACGCATTTAATTACTGTATAACCTATATTAAAGAAAATTGTTAATCTTCATGTACAGAATTGTATGGTTAAAATGCCATATTTTTAAACTGTTTATACAAAATGTCGACAGTGAAACCATGCTTCGTCAGTCTTGCACCGTCTTGTACCTTCAAACAGAAGAAAGTCTTTTACCACGGAACATATCGTATTTGTAAACGAACTGAGTTTCTGCAATTAGTGAAATCTGGACACACAGAGAGGGACACAAGGATACCGACAACGATTTCTCCCGCGCCCTGGCAGTTGAATAGCACAACGAATGGGCTGACGGAGCTTATGATTTCAAATGGTTCAAATGGCTCTGAGCACAATGGGACTTAACATCTGAGGTCATCAGTCCCATAGACTTAGAACTACTTAAACCTAACTAACCTAAGGACATCTCACACATCCATGCCCGAAGCAGGATTCGACCTGAGACCGTAGCGGTCGCGCGGTTCCAGACTGAAACGCCTAGAACCGCTCGGCCACACCGGCCGGCGTTTATTATTTGACGCTGCTAGCAGACAGCGTTGAAGGCTGGCTTCCCTCTCCTGGCGCAGCCGTCAGCGGCAAGTTCTCTGCTAGCAAAATGTCTGTCTCAAGAGGCGAAGTTCAGAAGAAGTTGTAAATTATTTCGATGCTGAGTGGTGCACCGTCGGAAGCTAATGAGCACAGGTAAATGACATATGAGAGTTCAAGTACTAGGCTATCCATCGGAAGTTCACTGAGGCTTTTTGCGGATGATGCTGTAGTATATCGAGAGGTTGTAACAATGGAAAATTGTACTGAAATGCAGGAGGATCTGCAGCGAATTGACACATGGTGCAGGTAATGGCATTTGAATCGCAATATAGGCAAGTGTAATGTGCTGCGAATACATAGAAAGAAAGATCCTCTATCATTTAGCTACAATATAGCAGGTCAGCAACTGGAAGCAGTTAATTCCATAAATTACCTGTGAGTAGGCATTAGGAGTGATTTAAAATGGAATAATCATATAAAGTTGATCGTCGGTAAAGCAGATGCCACACTGAGATTCATTGGAAGAATCTTAAGGAAATGCAATCCGAAAACAAAGGAAGTAGGTGACACTACACTTGTTCGCCTACTGCTTGAATACTTCTCACCGGTGTGGGATCCGTACCAGATAGGGATGATAGGAGAGATAGAGAAGATCCAACGGAGAGCAGCTCGCTTCGTTACAGGATCATTTAGCAATCCCCAAAGCGTTACGGAGATGATAGATAAACTCCAGTGGAAGACAAGGAGAGACGGTCAATAGCTCGGTACGGGCTTTTGTTGAAGTTCCCAGAACATACCTTCACCGAGGAGTCAAGCAGTATATTCCTCCCTCCTAAGTATATCTCGCGAAGAGACCATAAGAATAATATCAGAGATATTAGAGCCCACACAGAGGCATACCGACAATCTTTCTTTCCACGAACAATACGAGACTGGAATAGAAGGGAGAACCGATAGAGGTACTCAAGGTATCCTCCGCCACACACCGTCAGGTGACTTGCGTAGAATGGATGTAGATGTAGATGTAGAAAATTTGACATTCTAAGTAACAGTACAAAAGGGTCACAAAATATTTTGCTCTCTAGACTATCGATTTCGGTGAGGAATAATCATCTTCAGATCTGTAGAAAAATGAGAAACCAATTACAATTAATGGACGTCTACAACTCAAAACAATAAATTACACTTGTTTCACGTTCATACATGTGGAATGCACGCGCTCAAAATATGACGAAGCATATATGTGTGAAACGTGACCAAATACAAAGAAGCCATTGCGGAATCGTCAAAAAATGCACACAAAACAGCTTAACATCGTCTTTTAAATTAGGCCACAGCGTCGAGAGAGTCACGCTGTTATCAGCGTGTCAGGTGTACGCATACTCGACAATTATGCTATTACGAAAACGTACAGTTAGGTAAAAACTGTCGTGAGCCTTTAAAACGTATAAGTTTTTACAGTAATAAAATGAACTACATTAAGACGTGAGTAGCTCTACATTTTGAAATTATCAGAAGTCTGACCGAAACCGGTAGTGTAAGGACCAAAAATTGTTGTGAGCATAGCCGGAAACAAAAAAGAATTATTCTACACTCTCTGGATCACTATTTACTCGCGGCTATACCGCGGCTTGTGAAACTAAGTAACAATGACGTTATTTTGATTGTATAGAAGATTGTCCAGACTTTGAATATTTTATAATAATAGGTAAGTCTATATTTGAAGAGCTGTTTCACGTGGTTTCTCGTCACGATACACACACACACACACACACACACACACACACACACACACACACACACACACAGCAGTTGGAAATACTACCATAGCTTGGGCACGGAGGTTTTGTTGCAATAACATGGCGTTTTCGCAGCAAATGACAGCAAGTCTTATCTACATGCATTAGTTTAACAGTCAATGCTATCGTTGCTACATTTTGGAGCCATTCGCGATAATTCAGATGCTCTGTGAGGTAAAGTTCCAACCAGTCAACAGGAGTCATGTCAGAAGCCGACATGATCCCTGTTTGGCCAGAACAGACAGCAGTCAAAGAATTTCACATAGAAAATAGTATCGGACCTCTATCTCCTATCGTTTAGCCCGTCGTATGGGATTTGCGATTTTTCATAATAGGACAAATTTATTACGTTTTGCCCTCCCTGTCGTTGCAGTTGACAGTTAACTTAAGGGACGGAAGTCGTGTGAACTTTGTCCTGTGTGCTTTCATACTTGAACTGTTTACGTATCGGATTTTGTGAAGCGAAGATTGACTACAATCTAGTTTTTGCCTAGATGCGAGTGAAAAACCGCTGAAAAGCCAGACTCAGGCCGGCCGGTGTACCAGATGGAAATGGAAATGAGCGTTTGGCGTCATTGGCCGGGAGGCCCCTTACGGGGCAGATCCGGCCGCCGTGGTGCAGGTCTTATTAACATTCGACGCCACACTGGGCGACCTGCCCGCCGGATGGGGATGAAATGATGATGAAGACAATACAACACCCAGTCCCTGAGTGGAGAAAATCCCCGACCCAGCCTGGAATCGAACCGGGGCCCGTAGGATGGCAATCCGTCACGCTGACCACTGAGCTATCGGGGCGGACGGTGTACCAGATCAAAGGTCGTTAGTCCTGCGCGCTGCTTCGATACGGGCTTGCCTCTATCCCCATCTTCAACAGATCGAAAATGCCACTGCAGCTGTCACCCGAACAGGGAAACAGCCAAACATTCAACAGCGGCTGCTTGGGAATTGCTACGCTAACCAGGAAAGCGTCAGTCATTTGAAACTCAACTTGCGATTTTCTCGCGAGACGTTCTGGAAGCCACGCATCAAGCCAGTCAGGCAGCTACATTGTTTCCTGGCGTTCGAAAGGATTTGACTCAGTACCACACCTATGCTTATTATCGGAAGTACAATAGTATGGGGTATCAAGCGAAAATTGTGACTGCGTTGAGTGTTTCTTGGTAGGAAGGGCTCATCTTCTTGTCTTGGATACATAGTAATCCGTAGATGTAGAAGGTATTTCAGGTTGCTCCCCTTTACTGTTCATGTTGTACATTTACAACCTGGCCGACAGTATTAATAGCTAGTAATCTCATTTCTTTCGTAGATGATGCATTTAGCTATAATAACCTACTTTCTGAAAAGATCTGCACAAATATTAACTCGAGTATTGATAAAACAGTCATGGACTGTGCGGCTGCCGGCCGGAGTGGCCGAGCGGTTCTAGGCGCATCAGTCTGGAACCGCGCAACCGCTACGGTCGCAGGTTCGAATCCTGCCTCGGGCATAGATGTGTGTGTTGTCCTTAGGTTAGTTAGGTTTAAGTAGTTCTAAGTTCTAGGGGACTGATGACCTCAGATGTTAAGTCCCATAGTGCTCAGAGCCATTTGAACCATTTTTTGACTGTGCGGCTGGTCCCGGCGGAGGTTCGAGTCCTCCCTCGGGCATGGATGTGTGTGTTTGTCCTCAGGATAATTTAGGTTAAGTAGTGTGTAAGCTTAGGGACTGATGACGTTAGCAGTTAAGTCCCATAAGATTTCACACACATATTGATAAATGTTCACAGTGGTACAGATATCGGAAACTTGCTTCAAACGATGTACTACACGAAACGAAAAATATTAATACACAGTTTGAATCCGTTAACTAATATAAGTACCTGAGTGTAACAACTTGTAGGGATATGAAATGAAACGATCACACAGGCTCAATTGTAGGTACAGCAGGTGGCAGACTTCGGTTCACTCGTACTAGGGAAATGCGATCAGTATACAAAGTAGAATGGTTACAAAACACTCGTGCGACCAATTCTAGAATATTACTAAAGAGGGTGAGAATCGCACTAAACATATCTACTAGGGGATATTCAACGTATACAAAGAAGGGTAGAACGTATGGCCACAGCTTTGTTTGACCCACAGATGCTGAAAAACTGAAGTGGTAGGCGTTTGAAGGTAAGGGCAAGCCTGTTTACGAAGCTTCAAGAAGGAACTTTGAATGACGAATCTAGAAAAATGCTACAACCGCCTACATGTCTCTACCACAGGGATGGCGAATACAAAATTGGACTAATCACGAGACAAATATTCTGCACGCACACCATATATGGATGGAACGGAAGGAGCAGTAATAACTGATACAGTGGGTAGTTCCACCTGCCACGTATTTCACAGTGGTTTGCTTAGATGTACAGAGAGACAATTATTGAACTATATGAAATAAAATGGTCATAATTTCTGAACGGTTTGCGTTAGGGCTTTCAAAGTGCACGGTTGGTCGCGTGGCATGGTGGGAATTAGTACGGTTTGGTTTACCGACGAAGCCCATTTTCATTTGGAAGACTGAGAATCCGGATTTCGGAATCGAGAAGTCTGCTCACCCTCAGACGGAGAGTTCAGACGCGGAATAATCGGTGCGATATTCCTTGGTGGCACGGTGATTACCGAACGGTACGTGAAAGATTTGGAAGATGATTTCACCCCATTATCCAAAGTGACCCTCATTTCGACAAGATGTGGTTCATGCAAGACGGAGCTCGACCCCATCGAAGCAGGAGAGTGTTTAATCTCATGGAGGACCAGTCTGGGGACCGCATTCTGTCTCTGTGGTACCCAGGGGCCACTGGCATGGGCCTTGATTGGCCGCCATATTCTCCGGATCTGAACACATGAGACTGCTTTTCGTTGGGCTGTACTAAAGAGAAGGTCCTTACCAATAACCAAATGGTTCAAATGATTCAAAAAATGGCTCTGAGCACTATGGGACTTAACATCTAGGGTCATCAGTCCCCTAGAACTTAAAAGTACTTGAACCTAACTAAACTAAGGACATCACACACATCCACCAATAACCCCAAAACCATTGATCAGCTGAAAACAGCCATTCAGCAGGTCATCGACAGCATCGATGTTCCGACACTTCAGCGGATCAGGCAGAATTTCGTTATTTGCCTGCGCCACATCATCCACCAATGGTGGCAGGCACATCGAACGTGTCATAACGTAAACCCGCGGTCCAACGCACTGCTTTCCGGGCGGGAAGGAGTGCCGGTCCCCGGCACGAATCCGCCCGGCGGATTAGTGTCGAGGTCCGGTGTGCCGGTCAGCCTGTGGATGGTTTTTAAGGCGGTTTTCCATCTGCCTCGGCGAAAGAGGGCTGGTTCCCCTTATTCCCCGGCGGGGTCAGGGATTTTCTCTGCCTCGTGATGGCTGGGTGTTGTGTGCTGTCCTTAGGTTAGTTAGGTTTAAGTAGTTCTAAGTTCTAGGGGGCTGATGACCATAGATGTTAAGTCCCATAGTGCTCAGAGCCATTTGAACCATTTTGAACCCTTATTCTGCCTCAGTTACACTACGTCGGCGATTGCTGCGGAAACACTTTCTCCGCGCACGCGCACACCATAATTACCACGCAAACATTGGGCTTACAGTCGTCTAGTGTGAGACGTTCCCAGGGGGGGGAGTCCACTGGGGGACGAGCCGCACAATGATCCTGGGTTCGGTGTGGGGCGGCGGTGGGCTGAGTGTAGCCTGTTGTGGGATTGTGAACCACTGAGGGCTACGGCGGGGACGAAGCCTATCCGCCGTTTCTAGGTCCGCAGTTCGATACAATGCAATACAAACTTTGAGCAAACGGTACTGCCTCTGACTCGGGATTCACGATGCTTGCTGAGAACACGACCAAATGTAGCAGCCAGTGACGAGCGTGTCACGAGTTTACAGTGTCTGCCAGTTGGCGATGCGCTGTTGACTGTGGAGTGTTGAGTGTGTGTAGGCTTTGTATGTGGCAGTCTTTGTGAGGCACGAGCGGCGCGCCAGCTCCTCGAGTTTCGGGTTTCGGCGCGGCGAGTTGCCCCCGCCCCCTGCCTCAGCTAGCCGGTCCCACGGAGAAACCATTAGTAACCGGCAGCGACCGCGCCGTGTAGCGACACCGCCGACGGGCGTTTTTCTGCCCTCGCCACGGCGCGCTTCTGTGCTGTTGAAGACGTCAGCGCGTTTGGAATTGCCGCGGCTAATCGGCGACAAAGGCCTAACACGGCTCACAACAAGCGGCCGCGCCGACACCTGGCGGCCATTTATCTCGGCCGCACAACACTGGGCGAGGGCCCTTCAGCCCTCGAGGGCTCTCCGCGCCCTTTCTTTGCGCGAGCCCCGAGGGGCTGCCGCGGACCGCCGAAATATGTCGCGGGGTCAGCAGCGCGCATCGTGCTCCCCGTGCAGAGAGCGGCTGTGCTACACGGCCGTACCGCCAGCGGGGGGCTGCACAGTATCCGCCGCTTGCAAATGTTACACTTTGTAGCCAAAGACAACACAAACACCCCGCTGTGATCGGCTGAAGAACGAATACACTGACCTAAAGATGGCTTTATAATATTTCCATACACGTCCCGAGAAATTTTCCGTGCGTTACCACTTCGCGCAACTCTCATTGTCGTCATCACAATCATCATAATCATTATCTTGCGAGTATTCTATGGCTGGAGCAGCTTCTTGCTTGTCGTATTCCACTTCCTCCGATCATACCACTGTCTTTCTTTTAGTCCCCTGGCATCCATCGCGTCGTGGACATCTCGACCCTAGCTTCTCCCATGTCATTCACGCTTTCCTCGACCATCGGCTATCGTACTCCGCAAGCCACCTGACGGTGTGTGGCGGAGGGTACCTTGAGTACCTGTATCGGTTCTCCCTTCTATTCCAGTCTCGCATTGTTCGTGGAAAGAAAGATTGTCGGTATGCCTCTGTGTGGGCTCTAATCTCTCTGATTTTATCCTCATGGTCTCTTCGGGAGATATACTTAGGAGGGAGCAATATACTGCTTGACTCCTCGGTGAAGATATGTTCTCGAAACTTCAACAAAAGCCCGTACCGAGCTACTGACCGTCTCTCCTGCAGAGTCTTCCACTGGAGTTTATCTATCATCTCCGTAACGCTTTCGCGATTACTAAATGATCCTGTAACGAAGGGCGCTGCTCTCCGTCTGATCACCTCTATCCCTTCTATCAACGCTATCTCGTACGGATCCCACACTGGTGAGCAGTATTCAAGCAGTGGGCGAACAAGTGTACTGTAACCTACTTCCTTTCTTTTCGGATTGCATTTCCTTAGGATTCTTCCAATGAATCTCAGTCTGGTATCTGCTTTACCGACGATCAACTTTATACGATCATTCCATTTTAAATCACTCCTAATGCGTACTCACAGGTAATTTATGGAACTAACTGCTTCCAGTTGCTGACCTGCTATATTGTGGCTAAATGATAGAGGATCTTCCTATGCATTCGCACCACATTACACTTGTTTACATTGAGATTCAATTGCCATTCCCTGCACCATGCGTCAATTCGTTGCAGATCCTCCTGCATTTCAGTACAATTTTCCATTGTTACAATCTCTCGATATTCCACAGCATCATCCGCAAAAAGCCTCAGTGAACTTCCGATGTCATCCACAAGGTCATTTATGTATATTGTGAATAGCAATGGTCCTACGACACTCCCCTGCGGCACACCTGAAATCACTCTTACTTCGGAAGACTTCTCTCCATTGAGAATGACATGCTGCGTTCTGTTATCTAGGAACTCTTCAATCCAATCACATCACACAATTGGTCTGATAATCTATATGCTCGTACTTTGTTCATTAAACGACTGTGGAGAACTGTACCGAACGCCTTGCGGTAGTCAAGAAAAACGGCATTCTATGCGTCCATGCCATTTTAGCCGTTGCATCACTATGGTGTTAATTTACTGATCTGTCGACAGCCATAGTTCACGATCCTGCTTGGAGATGCCGCACCTTCGCTTCCAAAATTCCATCTCCAGTGCAAGTAATCTGTTCCTCTGGCGCTTGTTTACTACCCATATTTCTCCTCCGTACGTATCGATGTTTTCGACAACTGAGCAATAATCACGTGTTTGGTTCTTTCTGGTTATTTTCTTCTTCCTAACGACCGAGTTCAGTTATCGTAAGGCGCTCTTACTCTGCCCTATTTTATTATTTACGTCATCAAAAAAATGTTCAAATGTGTGTTAAATCTTATGGGACTTAACTGCTAAGGTTATCAGTCCTTAAGCTTACACACTACTTAACCTAAATTATCCTAAGAACAAACACACACACCCATGCCCGAGGGAGGACTCGAACCTCCGCCTGGACCAACCGCACGTCATCTTCACTTTTTCCGTTTGATGATATCTTAACCCCAGGTACTTAAAATACTTACTGATGTCATTAGCTCAAACCTCCACATCCTCTGCGGTACTGTCGCCAGCCTTAAGATATTCGATGTTTGTCGAACTCATTGTAAGGCCCCATGTTTTATATACCTCTTTAACTTCTGAAGCATGTAATCACCATTATCTGTCGTGTACATGAATGCTCGTCGTCTTCCGTCGAATTTAACATTCCTTGTATGTGTGCTCTTCTCTGTAAGCAGGACTTCGGTCACTTCTCCATGCTTGTTAGAGTAACCGCAACACTGCCTTTGTTTTCACTTCTCATTGTCCGCAGTATCTTCCATATACTGCTTGCTCTAGTTCCACCAAAGTGTTCTTCTATATCATCTCCCACTTTCTGCGAGGCCTCATATGTAGCTCAGGTAATGGCTCTTGGTTTAGCTCCACACGTTCAACCTTTTACTGTAGGCTTCCTCTTACATCTTCACCAATTTCTCTACTTCCTCTTCTTTTATTTCCATTTTTTTCTCTCCTACATTTTTAAATGCCGCTTCATGATTGATACATATTACCTGCTGTTTCATTCTTGATACGCGATGCCAGTCTAGGTTTGCGTAGTCCAAACGTAGTTCCCATGGCGGAAAGCCCTGTGTGCGGCTGTTTCGTGGAAAGGCAAGGTAGCAGAGCCCAGTCGTTTTTGGGTGCGCAGTGTAGTACACTCGTGCATTGAACTACAAATGTTGTTGTGTTTTAACTACTGTTTCTTGATTTGGCCTCCAGAGTGTGTACTATACAGGGTGATTCAAAAAGAATACCACAACTTTAGGAATTTAAAACTCTGCAACGACAAAAGGCAGAGCTAAGCACTATCTGTCGGCGAATTAAGGGAGCTATAAAGTTTCATTTAGTTGTACATTTGTTCGCTTGAGGCGCTGTTGACTAGGCGTCAGCGTCAGTTGATGCTAAGATGGCGACCGCTCAACAGAAAGCTTTTTGTGTTACTGAGTACGGCAGAAGTGAATCGACGACAGTTGTTCAGCGTGCATTTCGAACGAAGTATGGTGTTGAACCTCCTGATAGGTGGTGTATTAAACGTTGGTATAATCAGTTTACAGAGTATGGTTGTTTGTGCAAAGGGAAAAGTTCTGGACGGCCGAGAACGAGTGATGAAAATGTAGCACGCATCCAGCAAGCATTTGTTCGCAGCCCAGGAAAATCGACTCGCAGAGCTAGCAGAGAGCTGCAAATTCCACAATCAACTGTATGGAGAGTCCTACGAAAAAGGTTAGTTATGAAACCTGAACGTCAACTACCCGAGGCGATGGATCGGCCGCCAGGCAGCCCGTGACAGAGCACTTCATCACTGGCCTCCAAGAAGCCCTGATCTTACCCCCCTGCGATTTTTTCTTATGGGGGTATGTTAAGAATATGGTGTTTCGGCCACCTCTCCCAGCCACCATTGATGATTTGAAACGAGAAATAACAGCAGCTATCCAAACTGTTACGCCTGATATGCTAAAGAGAGTGTGGAACGAGTTGGAGTATCGGGTTGATATTGCTCGAGTGTCTGGAGGGGGCCATATTGAACATCTCTGAACTTGTTTTTGAGTGAAAAAAACCTTTTTAAATACTCTTTGTAATGATGTATAACAGAAGGTTATATTATGTTTCTTTCATTAAATACACATTTTTAAAGTTGTGGTATTCTTTTTGAATCACCCTGTATTAGCCATTTGAAGCACGTGGTTATACTGTACACTGAACTGTACGAAGATAATACCTAAATGCATATTTACAGATATAGGAACCCAAGCTGTCACAATTTTGTCCACCGTAGACTGTTAACAAATAGATACAGAAGTAGATTGATTTTGCTTTAGCAGTTCACACGATTTCTGTAATTTCAAGGCATAAAAATGAAATATGCATAATTCTAAAACCAACAGTTTTTTCCTAGTGCTCTTGGGGAAATTATGAATCAGTCATAAAGGCGAATGTCTTTAGTAAACAAAACAGAAGAAGAGGAAGGTACCTCTTACTCATCAATGTTTTCAAATGTCCAACCTTTCGCACAAACCGGGGACACGAAAACAGTCACCTTCCGATTCAGAATTGAGAGAGCTGTCCGTAAATGTTAAACTTATCCGTTACGGATGTTTAAGAACCCGTGACTGTTTATGCAATGCAAATATAGAAAACTGCAACCATTCCCTTTTCTGAAATTCTTATTTATTCCATGTACCGATTTTGGAACCTTTTCAGCGGAAGAAGATGAGCCTCAAAAAGTTCGAAAACCGGTTCATGGAATAAATAATGATTTCAAAAAACTCTAAATGTTGATTGTATGTAGACTGAGAGGAAAAGAGACGTGGTTGAAGCGGACTCGAATGATGGTGTAAATCGTTTATCGGTCCAAATATGTCCTCGTAAAGTACGGCTTTGAAGGAATTCGAGGGTGTAACATTGCACAATAACCGCCTTTTAATCACTAACAAAAACCAGTGGACGCCACAAAACAAGTATTAGTTAAAATTAATTCTTTCAGTTAAGTATTCTAAAAGATTAACCCCCATAGCTCCTATTTTTCGTATTATGTTTATCTCGCAATTTGATTCTTCTATATACTTAGTAGTTATGATCAAGGAATATGATGCGTCAGGTCCAGAACCTAAATTTTGATAAGTTTCATAAGTAAATGTATTAAGTTACAGTTAATCCAGGTTCAGATATTAAGCTTTTCTTTGTCAAACAGTTTATTATTCCGGTAGTGGTTTACACTTGTATTTGGTCTCGTCAGTTTTTGCAACTTCATAGTAAATAAGGCAAGTTATACACTGATTTAAACCTGTCTAGCACAAAATTTGACTTACTACTACTTCGTAAAGAGCGATAGCCTTTTATTGTAGCATGAAGAACTGCGTAAGTTTTAGAATCTTGCGTCATCCCTTTCCTTAAATGAACAAATATTTTAATTCTTACGTACATTCAGGAAAGATGAACAGAAAAATGGATATGGCAATAAGTAGGTCATAGTTCATCAGTACAGTTACAACGAAATTTAAATAATACATCTTGCACAGTGCCTACTTTGGTTCCAGAAGGCTGGTGTTGTCAATCCCTGAATGAGTATACGAAACAAATTTACGGAATAACAAACATCACAGTACACTGCTTGAAAATTACATTATATTCACGAACTTAATTTACATTTCGTTAAACAAATATCATTTGCTGGTTAAACGAATACAGTTCCATGTCCTGAATTATTATCAACGTAGCCCAACGATTGACAATTCTCACTTTTATGATGCTTTTCCTTTTTAACCTATTATTTCACTGGTATTTTTCTCCAATATGTGTAAGAAACAGATGAATAATTTCATTTCTTAAGCTATGAAAGATCTAATATTTCAATGATTATTTGTAACATTTTGACCCTATTATTTCAACTGGATCAAAACATAATTGATTTCTCCGATGTGCGTTCATAGTATCTGAATAATTTTGTTCTTTTAATTATGAAATACGTAACTCCAGTTAATGTAAGCTAAAGGCTACATGATGTTCGAATCGCAGTTTTACTAGAATTCTGTTTCCAATATCGAAATTACCATTTATTTATCCACTTCTATTTATATATTTTTCCTCACAAAACACCCCAAAACTCGTTCTTTTGAAAGGCATACAATTTTAAAATACTCCAATAGAAATATATCGACTCAACTGAACATATTTACTAATTAAATATGACAGATAGTAGATCAAGTCAAATACACAACAGTTGGAAGTAACTGTAACCGAAACAAAAAAGCAAGAAGCCCGTATAAACAATTCACCAAAGGTTGTCGTAAAGTTTTTCCGGTTTGTAAAGTAAATGCTGGAATACAGAATACCTTTTCACACATTTCCAGGTGATAAATGTTTTTCCCCACTTTCGGCTGGCCAGGATGACACTGAGAATAAGCGTAAGTTCCTCAGCAGGGCGCACTTCCAAACTTGATTTGAGATGGAAACATCAACAAAAAACATTCGCTGTAGCTGTTGTGAAAACTCCAGCCTGACACAAACTATGAAGTTGAAAGCGCTCCCCAGCGCTCTATGTGCACCTAGAGCATGAAAATGATCTGTTCATCTGTCAGGGGAAATGCAACCGTGTCGGCGAGTCATCACTGTGATGTTGCATCATGGCTTTCCCAGTCGTAAGAAGGTTTATGTTCTGTTTAGAAGAAACGAGAATGTACAAGAAGAAACGGCCCAACGAAATTTCTAAATAATTTAAAAGTGCTGTATCTAGAAAAATATAAACCATATAACATTTAGTAACGTACGAGTTGGAGGTGTGGGTTGAAACTATAGTCATGTAAAAACGTTTGGCTTGCCTAGACGCCACATCTCGCTAGGCACACAACACATTTTCCCGCTACCGCGTTGCACGAAATTCCTTGCCTGGTGAACTAAAAAATATTCATGAAGGGGACGTTATTTGTACTTTGCAAGGCTTCAGTATCACCATACGTTGAATATTTAGGGGAATCTTAATGTTATTGAAATGTCAAGGGGGCAATAATAATGGATTCTAAGCGTACACCACGTCTGGTGGATGAAGCTTAAGACGAAGCGGCTGAAAATGAGCGTGAGTTCTCTAGCAGCGTGCATTTCAAGGCTGGCAACATGAGGGGAATAAATTCGCTCTTCTTGTCAGAAAATCTCCAACACGACGCAATTCGTGAGCATGAGGCCGCTATCTAGTTCTCTGTGTGCGCGTAGGCGATGAAACAGGTCGCTTCAACCAGGAAAAATGGAACCGTATTGACGGAGTCATAGTAAAGCTGTCGTGTCGTAACTCCATTAGTGAGAAGGAAAATATTCGTTGTAAAATAGATGTTAATCAGAAAAGTAATGTAACGTGGTGACGAAAGACAGATATTTTACTTGCATTTGAAACAGAATGTCTGCCTTTTCTGGGTCATATTAGAAGACACAAACAGATTAGGCGCAATCAAGTTCAGCAGTAGTTAAAAACTGTCATATCCCAATAAGTACGAAATAGCATCTGGACATGTAGGCTGAAATAGCAGTCGTGTAAAAATCTTTGTCCCGCTAAGACCTCGCAGATCACTTGGCTTCAGTCACTTTGCAGCTACCATGTTTCAGTAAAATCATTGTGCCTCGTGAACGATAGGGTGTTCATAAGGAGACGTTGTTTACATGTGCATAGATGATTCTATAAAATAAAATTAATTAGCTTCGACATATTATTTTTTGAGTCGTGACACTGTCGCAGAAATGATGGAATATAATCACTAGACTTTCGCAATATACGAAGTTTAAAAGGCAGAAGTGTAAAACGGCTGCCGGCCGCGGTGGTCTAGCGGTTCAAGCGCTGAGTCCGGAACCGCGGGACTGCTATGGTCGCAGGTTCGAATCCTGCCTTGGGCATGGAAGTGTGTGATGTCCTTAGGTTAGTTAGGTTTAAGTAGTTCTAAGTTCTAGGGGACTGATGACCACAGATGTTACGTCCCATAGTGCTCAGAGCCGTTTTTTTTTTTTTGTAAAACGGCTACCAGAAATATTCTTACATCCAAACCTCCATGTGTCAGACAGTCAGATCGGTACAACGTTGTATATAAACAGCGAATCAATCAAAACGCCGGTATTGTTTGTGCTACGTGCAGTCGTAGGGAAGAACGTGCGTGAATGGTAAGTGAGAAGTAACACCGGACCTACGGAGCACAGGAAAAGTCTAAGCGTGTGCGCCTCTCGCGTAGAGCTCCCGTGGGCAGTTCAGGAGAGCGCTAGTTTGTCGTTTCAAGGTTCAAATGGCTCTGACGATGGAACCTCGCCATCGCACCCCCCTCAGATTTAGTGATAAGTTGCCACAGTGGATAGGCCTTGAAAAACTGAACACAGATCAATCGAGAAAACAGAACGAAGTTGTGTGGAACTATGAAAAAATAAAGCAAAATATACAAACTGAGTAGTCCATGCGCAAGATAGGCAACATCAAGGACAATGTGTCCGTTCGTTCATTGACGTCTCTGTTCACCGTGCGATTAGTAGACGAAAGGACGTGCCTCTCCAATGGGAACCGAAAACACTTGATCGCAAGGTCATAGGTCAACCGATTCCTCCACAGGAAAACACGTCTGATATATTCTATACGACGCTGGTGACGGCATGTGCGTCACATGACAGGAATATGTTGTCGACCCACTTAACTTGTACACTTGGCGAATGGGTAAAAAGATTCTTCTACCTTGCCCGATTTAGGTTTTCTTGTGGGTGTGATAATCACTCCCAAAAAAGTTATGAAAACATAAGAGTTTGTCACATAAACTGCAACAAATGAATGCAACAGTTTCACAGTCGCACGGTTTTCCCGGTGCTCTGTTAAAACATATGTTTTCAACGTTTTCAAATTTTTCCCTGTGTAGACCGTCAAATCCTGCATATGTCCAAGAAAATCTGAACATGTCCTGGAATTTTGGAGAGCAAAGTTTGTGTGTGAGTGCCTGAGCTTTGATAATTGACACACTATCACGTAAACAGTACTGCTCTGTGTACCTGTGCAGCTTCGCAAAATCATAGAATCTTTTCACAATGTATTTGACTAGCCGAAAACCAAACACATCTAACGGTTGTACAACCTGGAGGAATGGTAATTACGTCTACTCCCACACTAAAATTGTACAATGCCTGATCCTTCTGTCCTGTATAGGCTGTATAAAAAATAAAACTTTTCACTGGAAGTAAGACTTGAACCAAGGTTCTCTGGTTTCGCAGCTGCTCACGCTAACTACGAAACCACGGCGCTCCTGAGCTCACACTGTCCTTGATGTTGCATATCTTGCCCATGGACTACTCAGTTTGTATATTTTGCTTATTTTTGCTTCCTGTTTTCTCGATTGATCTGTGTTCAGTGGCCTATCCAATGTGCCACCTTATAACTAAATCTGAGGGGGGTGCGATGGGAGGTTCCCTTGTGAGCACTATGGGACTTAACATCTGAGGTCATCCCTAGAACTTAGAACTGCTTAAACCTAACTAACCTAAGGACGCCACACACATCCATGCCCGAGGCAGGATGCGAACATGCGACCTTAGCGTTCGCTCTGTTCCAGACTGAAGCACCTAGAACCGCTCGGCCACCCCGGCCGGCTGTGTCGTTTCCAGGGCTACGGGTTCAAGCCCTTCTCGTGCCAGGTTTTGTAGTATAGTACGTGTGAAACTGTTACAGGGGACAAAATTTTCCTGGCATGTAGAACGACTGTTCGGAGTTTATAGCAATATTCTTTTGGCAGTCCACTTTCGCTTCGATTATTTGAAAGAAGCAAACGTCTGGTGTAATAAGCATACACAATCGAAACAGAAGAAAAAAGAATCAGTTGCGTCACACGTGGGAATGGTAATAATAATAATAATAATAGTAATGAAAATAATAATAAAAATAATTATTATGCAGAGAACTGGAAAACAGTATGCTGCTTGATATTTTATTTTAGTATATAAGCTTTGCCTTCATTAGTACATCAGAAAACAATGACATTCATTTATAATTTACATAATATGTTACTTATAAAGTCTTTTACGTTTGATGTTGTACTCACGTCCTGTCGTTGTAGATGGACATATGTCAACCTCTTGTCAACCATTATTGCTGCCTTTGTTGTTGGTTGTAATATTATTTTCAGCAACGATTTAAAGTTGTTCTGTAATTTTCCGACGCACGTTTACTATAATGGGTTTTTACTGTCTGACAGTTGTAGAAATTCAAGTTTGACAACTAGCTGTTTACTCAAAGATATTTACGTTGTTGTGGGTCGTGTGTCTATGGGACTCTATTGATGTGTTTGTAATTTCTGCTGTTTTGGTTAGCCGTTCATCCTGTACAAATTTTCAACAATTTTTTAAAAAAACTGTGTGTGCCTGAAATCGGTTTGTTCATTTAGTATATCGTAGGGCTAATCCTTGGTGTGCATTTATATATCAAACTCCTACAAAATATTCATGACTGGAACATTAGGGATTTTGTGCAGGATCTGTAGTGCGTTTTCAGTGTTGTCAATTTCGTGTTTTACATTTTTGAGAAATGTAAAGAAGGTGGATTGGTTGTTATTTGTTTCTCTCGTGTGTTCTCTGAAGCGAACGATAAAATCTATCCCCGTCTGTCCTATATATTACAAAGACATCAATAACAGGTCCATATACACACGACGCACAAGAACCTAAACGTCTTTGAGTAAACAACTAGCTGTCAAACCTGAATTTCTACAACTGCCAAATAGTAAACAACAGCGTGCGTGCAACAGCACATTATCGAATAATTTTAAAACGTTGCTGAAAATAATGTTACAACCCACTACTATGGCAGCAATAATGGTTTACTCGAAGCTGACTTATGTCCATCCACAACATCAGGACGTGAGTACAGCACCAATTGTAAAAAAAACCTTTATAAATTATATATTATGTAAATTATAAATAAATGCGATTGTTTGCAGATGTACTGACGAAGGCAATGAAGCCAAATAAACTTATATACTAAAATAAGATGTCAAGCAGCATATTGTTTTCCAATTCTCTGCGCAATGTCCTACTGTGACAATATACGCTGCACGTCGCACAATAAAGAAAAAATACTAATACCAGAAATAAACCAAATAATATGATTAATAATAAGTACGTATCGTTCTGCACAGTGTCGCTTATTAAGGAACAAGGACTTCACAATAGTGATGGCGTACAAAGAAGTGTGAGAAGCAAATTATGTATCACAAACATGTTGTCCCATATAACAGTTTCACACCTACTATAGTATAAAAACTGACATGACCCTTGGTACGACAAACTAATACTCTGCCTGCTTCCCCACGGGAGCTCTAGATGACAGACACTAATAATTATGTTTTTCCCGTGCTCCGTAGATCATGTATTACTTATTACTTACCGTTTACGCACCGTTTACGTTTGGTACCGATCTGACTGTCTGTCATCCGGAGGCCTGGGTGTTAGAACCGAGTATACAGTCGCGTCGTGAAGATATCGATACCACACAAGGCAACTCACGGCCCCCATAGTGGCGCGCAGGGCGCAGCTGGTGGCGCAAACGAGATTCGGCACGTGGTGGAGCGAGTAAACGGTCTGCATACGGGCGTCGCTGAGGAAGTTCCACAACGGAATGGAGATGTAGGTTCAAGACCGGATGCCGAGTTTAACATCTCGCCCGATTCGTCATCCGTGAAATTCCGTTTACACGACGACGCAGGAAACGATCCAACAGTTCCTGTTCGACCTCACCTTGAATATGAGCTTCCGTATACAGTTTAATTTGAAGCCTGTCACCAATAAAATCGCAGCACTCTCTCGTGACGAATTCCTAGTAGAGGACAAATACGATACCGAAATATGTTCTAATTAAAAGCCGCAGTGCGGTAGAGACTACTGTTCGGTGTTAAATCGAATCAAATGTTTAATAAATTCCTCTGCCGACGAAACTGTCTTTTCCTAATCCAGTGTAGAAGTAGCATGTAATAAAACGTTTGGTTAAGCAGCACATGTGGCGATATTACACTCCTGGGAAAACTTTTATTGCCTTAACGTTAGGTAGGAATGTTCGAACAATGTGTAAACCTTACGTCTCCTATTTCTCACCCTATCACCCGGTGTTCAACAAATGCACCCCGCCTATAAAATATGAAAGGAAACATGAAGGGCGGAACTGTTTTAGTTACGACAATCAACGCACTAACATAACGATAGTGCTTCCGAAACTGCCTGCCCTCACTTCTTTTCTGGATGAGCGTCGTGAAATCTTCGAGAAGTGATCAAAGACAGTGAAAATAGCTAAAACATTTTTTTTCAGACCTGTTAATTTTTTTTCTGATTGCATCACTAAAACTGACTTTGCTTCTGAGCGCAGTTATATGTAAATAGAACTTGTCGACCTAGAAAAAAAAATCCACATTGTAAAGTGGGGGAAGATGTTCGCAGAAAAGTAGAAGTAAGCTGTAGGGAAAGACGGGTAATATTAAATAAGTACAATAACCAAAAGGGAACGCTAAGAATGGGAAACCATGAACGAAGTGATCGAATTAGAACATCTTCTTCAGCCCCTGCTGTCCAGTCATTAAGTCGAAGAAACGATGACGGAAATAAAAGATAGGTTTAACAGTGGGAGTGAAATTCAGAGTGAAATATCAACGATAAGATTCATTGATGACATTGCTATGAAAAGTGAAAGTGTAGAAGAATTACAGCAGCTGTTGAAGAGAATAAACAGTCAAATGAGTGCAGGGTATGGACAGAGAGTAAACTGAAGATGGACAAAAGTAGTGATGAGTAGCAGAAATGAGAGCAGCGAGAAACATCACAATTGTGACGAAGAAATAGACGAAGTGAAGGAATTCTGCTACCCTGGAAGCAAAATAACGCATGGCGGACGAAACAAGAAAGACTTAAAAACCAGGCTAACACACTCAAAAACGGCATTAGTGGCCAAAAGAAGTCTTCTAGTATCACATATGACCTTAATTTAAGGAAGAAATTTCGGGATACATTATTGCATGGAAGTGAAAAATAGACCGTGGGGAAACCGAAAAAGAAGATAATCGAAACGTTTGAGATATGGTGCTGTAGAAGGATGTTGAAACAGGTGTGATACTAATGTAAGGTATGAGGAGATACTCCGTAGAATCGGCGAAGAAAGGAACTTACGTAACACACTGTCAAGAAGAAGGGACAAGATAATAAGACATATGTTAAGACATCAAGGAATAATTTACGTGGTGCTAGATGTTGCTGTAGAGGGTAAATACTGGGATCTTTGCACTTACTGGTACATAAAAGTACATGAAGTGACACGTAGAGCCTGAATTTCACTCAGGCTAGTAGGGAGGAAATAACATGCAATGTGCAAACGAGAACCATTCCCTTAAAAAAAAAAAAATGGTTCAAATGGCTCTGAGCACTATAGGACTTAACATCTGAGGTCATCAGTCCCCTAGAACTTAGAACTACTTAAACCTAACTAACCTAAGGACATCACACACATCCATGCCCGAGGCAGGATTCGAACCTGCGATCGTAGCGGTCGTGTGGCTCCAGACTGTAGCGCCTAGAACCACTCGGCCATTCCGGCCGGCCATTCCCTTCAGTTTTGTTCCATGCGAATTGTTTGACTTGTCTGATCATTTTCCAATGTCTGCATACACGTCAATAAAAACGCATTACTTTCGAGCAGTGTTCATGAAAACCAGTTTAGGACATAACCTCTTTCGAAAGGAATTTTACTAAGTTCTTCAATACAGGTGCGATTCGACACATTCGACACAAAAAGGTAAAAAAAAATTCTTATCATTAATTTCTGAAGTACGGTCATCATAAGACAAATCACTTAATACAGAGCAGATTCCTTTGCAAGGTGCTTTGGAGTCCTGTCGATGTTGTTGTTGTTGTTGTGGTCTTCAGTCCTGAGACTGGTTTGATGCAGCTCTCCATGCTACTCTATCCTGTGCAAGCTTCTTCATCTCCCAGTACCTACTGCAACCCACATCCTTCTGAATTTGCTTAGTGTATTCTTCTCTTGGTCTCCCTCTACGATTATTACCCTCCACACTGCCCTCCAATACTAAATTGGTGATCCCTTGATGCCTCAACACATGTCCTACCAACCGATTCCTTCTTCTAGTCAAGTTGTGCCACAAACTTCTCTTCTCCCCAATCCTATTCAATACTTCCTCATTATTTATGTGATCTACACATCTAATCTTCAGCATTATGTAGCACCACATTTCAAAAGCTTCTATTCACTTCTTGTCCAAACTATTTATCGTCCATGTTTCATTTCCATACATGGCTACACTCCATACAAATACTTTCAGAAAAGGCTTCCTGACACTTAAATCAATACTCGATGTTAACAAAGTTCTCTTCTTCAGAAACGCTTTCCTTGCCATTACCAGTCTACATTTTATATCCTCTCTACTTCGACCATCATCAGTAATTTTGCTCCCCAAATAGCAAAATTCCTTTACTACTTTAAGTGTCTCATTTCCTAATCTAATTCCCTGAGCATCACCCGACTTAATTCGACTACATTCCATTATCCTCGTTTTGCTTTTGTTGATGTTCATCTTATACCCTCCTTTCAAGACGCTATCCATTTCATTCAACTGCTCTTCCAAGTCCTTTGCTGTCTCTGACAGAATTACAATTTCATCGGCGAACCTCAAAGTTTTTATTTCTTCTCTATGGATTTTAATACCTACTCCGAATTTTTCTTTTGTTTCCTTCACTGCTTGCTCAATATACAGATTGAATAACATCGGGGAGAGACTACAACCCTGTCTCACTCCCTTCCCAACCACTGCTTCCCTTTCATGTCCTTCGACTTTTATAACTGCCATCTGGTTTCTGTACAAATTGTAAATAGCCTTTCACTCCCTGTATTTTACCCCTGCCACCTTCAGAATTTGAAAGAGCGTATTCCAGTCAACATTGTCAAAAGCTTTCTCCAAGTCTACAAATGCTAGAAACGTAGGTTTGCCTTTCCTTGATCTATGTTCTAAGGTAAGACGTAGGGTCAGTATTGCCTCACGTGTTCCAATATTTCTACGAAATCCAAACTGGTCATCCCCGAGGTCGGCTTCTACTAGTTTTTCCATTTGTCTGTAAAGAATCCGCGTTAGTATTTTGCAGCCGTGACTTATTAAACTGATAGTTCGGTAATTTTCACATTTGTCAACACCAGCATTCTTTGGGATTGGAACTATAATATTCTTCTTGAAGTCTGAAGGTATTTCGCCTGTTTCATACATCTTGCTCACCAAATGGTAGAGTTTTGTCAGGACTGGCTCTCCCAACGCCGTCAGTAGTTCTAATGGAATGTTGTTTATTCCCGGGGCCTTGTTTCGACTTAGGTCTTTCAGTGCTCTGTCAAACTCTTCACGCAGTATTATATCTCCCATTTCATCTTCATCTACATCCTCTTCCATTTCCATAATATTGTCCTCAAGTACATCGTCCTTGTATAGACCCTCTATACTCCTTCCACCTTTCTGCTTTCCCTTCTTTGCTTAGAACTGGGTTTCCATCTGAGCTTTTGATATTCATACAAGTGGTTTTCTTTTCTCCAAAGGTCTCTTTAATTTTCCTGTAGGCAGTGTCTTACCCCTAGTGAGATAAGCCTCTACATCCTTACATTTGTCCTCTAGCCATCCCTGCTTAGCCATTTTGCACTTCCTGTCGATCTCATTTATGAGACGTTAGTATTCCTTTTTGCCTGCTTCATTTACTGCATTTTTATATTTTCTCCTTTCATCAATTAGATTCAGTATTTCTTCTGTCACCCAAGGATTTCTACTAGCCCTCGTCTTTTTACCTACTTGATCATCTGCTACCTTCAGTACTTCATCCCTCAAAGCTACCCATTCTTCTTCTACTGTATTTATTTCCCCCTTTCCTGTCAATTGTTCCCTTATGCTCTCCCTGAAACTCTGTACAACCTCCGGTTTAGTCAGTTTATCCAGGTCCCATCTCCTTAAATTCTCACCTTTTTGCAGTTTCTTCAATTTTAATCTACAGGTCATAACCAATAGAATGTGGTCAGAGTCCACATCTGCCCCTGGAAATGTCTTACAATTTAAAACCTGGTTCCTAAATCTCTGTCTTACCATTATATAATCTATCTGAACCCTGTCAGTATCTCCAGGCTTCTTCCATGTATACAACCTTCTTTCATGATTCTTGAATCAAGTGTTAACTATGATTAAGTTGTGCTCTGTGCAAAATTCTACCAGGCGGCTACCTCTTTCATTTCTTAACTCCAATCCATATACACCTACTACGTTTCCTTCGCTCCCTTTTCCTACTGCCGAACTCCAGTCACCCATGACTATTAAATTTTCGTCTCCCTTCACTATCTGAGTAATTTCTTTTATTTCATCATACATTTCTTCAATTTCTTAGTCATCTGCAGAGCTAGTTGGCATATAAACTTGTACTACTGTAGTAGGCGTGGGCTTTGTGTCTATCTTGGCCACAATAATGCGTTCACTATGCTGTTTTTAGTAGCTTACCCGCATTCCTATTTTCCTATTCGTTATTAAACCTACTCCTGCATTACCTCTATTTGATTTTGTGTTTATAACCCTGTAGTCACCTGACCATAAGTCTTGTTCCTCCTGCCAACGAAATTCACTAATTCCCACTATATCTAACTTTAACTTATCCATATCCCTTTTTAAATTTTCTAACCTACCTGTCCGATTAAGGGATCTGACATTCCACGCTCCGATCCGTAGAACGCCAGTATTCTTTCTCCTGATAACGACAACCTCTTGAGTAGTCCCCGCCCGGAGATCCGAATGGGGGACTATTTTACCTCCGGAATATTTTACCCAAGAGGACGCCATCATCATTTAACCATACAGTAAAGCTGCATGCCCTCGGGAAAAATTACGGCCGTAGTTTCCACTTGCTTTCAGCCGTTCGCAGTACCAGCACAGCAAGGCCGTTTTGGTTAGTGTCACAAGGCCAGATCAGTCAATCATCCAGACTGTTGCCCTTGCAACTACTGAAAGGGCTGCTGCCCCTGTTCAGGAACCACACGTTTGTCTGGCCTCTCAACAGAGACCCCTCCGTTGTGGTTGCACCTACGGTACGGCTTCTGTATCGCTGAGGCACGCAAGCGAACGAGTATGTGAACGAGTATGAAAGAAAAAACTACCTGAAGTGTCTCCGGCTCCACAGACATGTTAACGCATTCCATTTCCTCACGGGCGTCCCTCTGCATAAGTGCCACAAACTTGGCCTAGAAGTCCCACGACATCTCGTACATCCGCTAGGGCTACCGGCTGACCCCCTCAGGGGCGAGCAGATAAAAGCACTATCATTTGTCATTTTCTCCTAATAGCACCCCTCTGCAAAGTGCTGTTCCCTATTGGACTTTTCAGAAGTTCTTTTCCAACAAGTGCTGGAGAACTCCTGCCATCAAGGGAAACGCTCTATCACTTAATCCAGCGAGCAGGGCTCCAACCACAAATCACTTTAGATATATTACGGAAAACATGATCCACCGACTCCAGGCTGGACAAAACCGTCGTTCCACTAGATTCTGAACACCGGCTGTATTTGCGCCCGCAGCAACCACGGGGATGAGCCCACGGGTGCCACCAGGAATCATACGTCAGAAATATTCTCTCATTCATTCAATAATTTTATTTCGCTCAGAACTTCTGAAATGGTTCCTGCAAACTTCGTAAGCAACATCAAACAAACCCATAACACAACTTCTCTCGAGATGCGCTTTCAAATCTGTTATCAAGTGTTAAAGATGCTGTCACAATCCATACGTACTGTTTTATCCAGGATTGCGATAGGACTCTGCGACCAGGTACAAATCAAATGCAATGGTTGGGAGCAACGCGCCAAGTCACAATTTCGTCAAATAATCATTCACTTTAATGTGTGTTGCCCCTGAGTACTCCATCCGAAGGCAACGTATGTTTCTTTTGCAAATCAGACACTATTTATCACAGCAGAGGAAACGCCATTTCCTTAAAACAATACGAAATACGGAATGTATTCTGAGAAACAGTTTAACTTGCAAAAACAGAATCTGCAACCCGTTATGGTGATTAAAATGCTCCACAGAATCTGCATGCTGTTATGCTGATTAAAATGCTTCTCGGAATTCATGCTGCTTTATTATTTTTAGAGAAAGCACGCTTTCATTGCATGAGAAATATTATACAGGACACCCAGGTTGAGTAGACACCCGTGACATTCCACAGATGGGCCGGCCGCGGTGGCCGTGCGGTTCTGGCGCTGCAGTCCGGAACCGCGGGACTGCTACGGTCGCAGGTTCGAATCCTGCCTCGGGCATGGGTGTGTGTGATGTCCTTAGGTTAGTTAGGTTTAAGTAGTTCTAAGTTCTAGGGGGACTTATGACCTAAGATGTTGTGTCCCATAGTGCTCAGAGCCATTTGAACCATTTTTGACATTCCACAGATGGTACCCTATATTGCAATCTGATATTCAGCAGTCGGGGACCTGTCTACAGTTAATGATCCTAATATTCTTATGTGCCCAAATAATGAAGCAAACTCCACTTTTTGCTATATCTTTCGGAGCGCTTAAAAATATTAGAGCCAGACAGCGATTGCTGGTAAGGAAAAAAAAACAGATTTGAGTTTAACGTCGATATAGAATGAAAAAGTTATAAAAGTGATCGCTGAGCTACTGGTAGTTCGTAAACCGCTATGTTAGGGCCAGGGGTGAGTGAATCCTGTAGATTGTAATGTCGCAAAATTGTTGACGCTAGTGTCCAAACTCCACCATACTTGCTGTCTTCTTCGATAGTGACAGTAGCTTCCAGAAAAATAATTTTCTATGTCAGCTGGCCATAATCGTCCTGCAGCGATTTGAGAAGCATAACAGCGAAGCCACGCCTATGGCATGGCCATCAAATTCCCTCAATCCCCACCCGATTGAATACATATGGTATACATTAAATGTAATCGCAATTGCGAATATGGACGAACAGCAGCTGTAGAATGAAATGACGACAGTGAAAATTTTTGGCGGACAGGTACTCGAACCCGGCCTTCCCGCTGATCGAGAACGCTCGTGTTACCATTTGATTATCCGTGCGCGACTAACTGGCGGACCCAGACTTCCACATGTCGTCAACTGTGCGTCTACGGCCCGTTCTCATACATCCATTATGTATATTCCAGTACAGATTAGACATTTTACTTTACAGTCGCTTGCCCGGTACATGCATGTCCAAATTCGCATATTCATTTAGAATATATTATATTGTACTGTAATATCGTATCCGTCCACCGACAACGGGCAAGCGACTTTCAAGTACAATGTTTCACCTGTACCGGAATTTACGTAATGGATGTACGAGTACAGGCTGTAGACGTTTGGGTGGCGACATATAGAAGTTTGGGTGGGGTGTGGGTCCTGCACGGATAGCCAAACGGTAAGGCGACCGTTCGCGATAAGCGGGAAATCCGGGTTCCAAGTACCGGTCCGTTACAAATTTTTATTGTCGTCATTCCATTTTACAGCTGATGGTCGTCCATATTCGCAACTGCGAACACTTTTAACGTACTTCACAATGGGTGCAGTCTCCGCAGTGCCTGCTCCTTTGAGGCAAAGGAAATTCAGAATAACACAGCCACTGCGGTATCGAATACATATGGGACTCTATCGGACACCAACTCCGCGACCGCAAACCACAGGCCCCTAATATAAGAGAAACGCGTTGCCTGTGTGTAGACATCTCGTGGCACATGTCTGCGGAAACATACCAAGGACCTCTGGAATAAATAAAGCATTCCAAAAGTGAATCAAGACGCTATTAAGTAGATGGTCACAAAGTTTTAGTCTTATCAATTCATACATTTGGAAGTATTATACATCGCTTACTCCTACGTACATCTCGTGAAAAGAACATGAAAGTAAAATCAGAACCCACATGCAGGCTTACCAACAATCGCTACTGCCGCGAACGATTCGCTACAGCAATGGGAAACGGGAAACGGGTTATTAGCACACATAGTACCCTCCACCACGCATCATAGGGTGGCTTGCGGAATATATATGCAGTTAAATCGTATGTAAGTATGGCCTCAGGTGTTCCTAGATTTCTCTGGACGCAAAAAAATCTTCCGTGAGATTGTCTTCTATCACCTTCTCAATTCCTTTGTAAATAATGTGCGCCAGTATTATGACTTACTAAACCTATGCTTTGGTAATGTTCACAACTGTCAGCACCTGCCGAATTTGGGATTGGAATTAGTATATTCTTCTCGGTGAGTGGGCTATTTAACCTATCACGTATCTTGCATAACAGGTGAATTTGTTTTGTCAAGACTATCTCTCACAAGGGCCTGAGTATTTGAGAGAGAATGTCGCCTAGCCCAGGTGCCTTGTTTCGACTTTGGTCTTTCAATGCTCTACAAAATTCTTCTCTTAATATCGTTATCTCCTATCTCATTTTCACCTACTGCCTCTTCCATTGCAATTATATTATCTTCATTTCCTTTTTAGAGCCCCTACCATCTTTTAGCTTCCCTTCCTTGTTTAGTACTGACACATCAGATCCTTGATATTCTTAGAGCTGCTTCTCTTTTCTCCAAAGGTCTGTAATGTTCCTGTAGACGTACCGATATTTCCCCTTCTCATGCATACTTCTACAGCTCTGAGTTCCTCCTCTACCTAATCGTGCTGCGCTATTTTGCACTTCCTGTCAATCTAGTTTTCAGTAAATCTGTCTTCCCTTTTGCTTGATTCATTTGCTGCATTTTTGTATTTTCTCTTTTTGTGAGTTAAATTGAACATGTAGTGTGCTATCCAATGATTTCTACTGTGTCTTTTTTCCTATTTAATTCTCTGATGCCTTCCGTTGTCTTCTGTCCCCTTGTTCTGCTCAGTCGTTTCGTAACGCACCCATTAAAATTCTCAGTTCTAGTTCTGTTAGCTTACTCACATCCCATATTCTGAATTTCCTAACTTCCTCCAGTTTCTTCAGTTCTTATCTACGGTTCGTAAATAATAAATTAATGTCAGAGCCTACATTCCCGCTGGAAAACACAAATTAATAACGCAATCATTTGTTCAATGTATGTATTCCATATTGATCGGTTTCCTTTATGTAATCGGTCCCCATCTATGTAAATGACTGTAAATTCACTTTCAGAATAGTGATACTACGATATCATCAACAAAACTTGGTGACAGAATACGATGGTAGCCACACAATTTGGGACTCTGCGTAAAGCGGCTAAACTAGCCACTTCTGTGTTCTCTTGCTTTCTATGTTCTTTAGCTATGTCTACTGATTTAACTCTCAGGCGGAAATCATAAAACATCACGTAAATTGAGAACTGAAACTGTACTTGAAGAGAGTGGAATCTGATTCCGAGAGAGTGTCATTTAAATTCTATTATGAACTATTTACAAGGAAGTTTTCGTTGAGTCGCCTGAATCACTGTGATGACATATTTCTGCAAATTATTACAGTATGTGCTGCGTATAAATATTTTGTAACGTGGTGAAACTGTATTGTCGAGTGGGAGTCTATCACTGCATCTTAACGAACAATCAGCTAGGTCTGGCAGTGGAGAGCACAGCCCGCCACCCCACACTGGGGCAATGCTAACTGCCCGGCCGTAACCCGGCCGTGATTAACTCGCGCTCGTCCACACGAGGACAGCGGTACTGGGCGGCTGTTATTCGGAGGTGTTAAGTGTCCCGCGGCATTGTCGCCGCACCACATTTACACCCTCTGCGACCCCCTCCTCTCGGACAGAGGTCGTGGTCGCCCCTCATTCCGGCACACAGGCGGTCGTACGGACTGCGGGGGAGTCGCTTTCAGCCGCTGCTGCACTCTGTGGCCATCAATCGGCCTGCTTTTCCCTCACCCTGCACTGTGCATTCTCTCTCCCTCAAGCTGCCTCCCAGCAGCTGGGAAGCGATCACGATGTTTCCCTTACGAATTGCTAAGTAAGGTTAGCACACCGAACGTCACCGCGTAACCTCTGCTTCTTTTTTATATACGTGTATATACTGCCCAAAAGGTAGCTCACTATTGAAAGCGCATCGTTTTTTACAGTCAGATGCTATCTTCTTATTATTTTTCATCTGCTTTTTCTTTATATTCACTTATTTACTGTTCCCCCTAAAGCATATTTTGATATGCATTTAGGCCGGCCGGGGTGGCCGAGCGGCTCTAGGCGCTACAGTCTGGAACCGCGCGACCGCTACGGTCGCTTGTTCGAATCCTGTCTCGGGCATGGGTGTGTGTGATGTCCTTAGGTTAGTTAGGTTTAAGTAGTTCTAAGTTCTAGGCGACTGATGACCTCAGAAGTTAGGGACCGATGACCGTAGCAGTCTGGTCCCTTTAATCCCAACCAACCAACCAACCTCAGAAGTTAAGTCCCATAGTGATCAGCGCCATTTGAACCATTTGATATGCATTTACTTCCCAGAAGTATCCCAACACTTTCTGTACCCTTCACTGTTCTCAGTATTTGCTGACCTTTAATTATTTTTTAAGTGTCACGTGTCTGTTTCCCTCGTGGAAAATAAAATTTGGCTACCTCAAAAGACCCGATATTGAAATGGAATTCATTAATGGTAATTATTTATAACATTGTGCTGTGGATGCCGTAGGAACGTAACTGGTCTGAAACAGTCGTCTATGATTTTCTCTCTGGTGCCCACCTCTTCATCTCAGAGTAGCATCCACACCCATCCTTTGTTACTTCTCGGATGTATTCCACTCTCTGTCCTTGTCGATTCTGCAGAAAACATCGGTAGCATATCGGTAGTTCGAAAGCAACGAACTGTCAAAGATCTTAATGCTCTCCAGCGATACGGTTGCCACTGATGGTTCAAATGGCTCTGAGCACTATGGGACATAACATCTGAGGTCATCAGTCCCCTAGAACTTAGAACTACTTAAACCTAACTAATCTAAGGACACCACTCACATCCATGCCCGAGGCAGGATTCGAACCTGCGACCGTAGCAGCAGCGCGGTTCCGGACTGAAGCGCCTAGAACTGCTCGGCCACAGCGGCCAGCTTGCCACTGATGTCCACCAAACGCAGGCGAAGGAAGTCTCTTGTGAAACGTCGTACCAGGCGAACCTAGTGAAACAGTTACCATTATGTTGTGGAGCCCAGTGGCTCCAGACGGGTTTATTCCAAACATACGAAGCTATCTAGTGTCCGACGTACATACACTTCTTGGTTAGGATGTTGACTTGTATTCATTTCGTTTGTATCGTCAGCTGTCGAGCTCTGCAATCCCGTCCTGCACGGGTAAGGTTCTGAGTCTGTCCGAGCACAGTGTACAAATTTCTCGCGTAACCAAGGATAAAAAGGCGGGGACGATGACCTTTGGTTCCCACACCCGTTTGGTTATTTACGCTTCTCGATCGAAAGGTCTTCGAACGACGGCTGTAGCAGCAAACAGTGATAAGCGTCTTGTGCTTGGTCGCTAATCTGCGACGTACCACAGGGCTCAGCTCCTGACAAAGAAACGACGTCTAAAGCGCTGGGTACATCAGAACCAGGCCTTATGGATGTCCTCAAAGTCACTAAATCTTTTAAGGTTGCTCCCGTAGCTCAGTATACATTCAGTAACGAGGTAAAACTAGCTCAAGCTATAGGAGACCCAAACATAAAAGAGCTTCCAACTTCTGACTGGTTTACAAACGTAAAGCAGTCAGAAGTTGGAAGCTCTTTTATACAGGGAAGCCCAGTTCTTTAAATAATCAGATTTTTATTGATTAGTACTTCAGGAAACCTGCAAGAATTTCAACCAAATGTGTTAGGTGCATGATATATTATTTGTATAAAAATAGTGTGGCGGTAAGGTTCCCCCTTACCTCTAAGGGTGAGTGTGTGGATGAGGAGGGGGTACGAAAAAATTATCGAAAAGCTCTTGGTATTTATTTCCTTTGTTTAGTTGACTTGTTATACTTTAAGATGTATGCAGTGCAATTTGTCTTTTTTGTGCTGTTCAGTGTGTCAATCCAAAAACATTTTTCCTTCTCAAATTAAACGAAAATTAGTCCACTTTTAGTCCTGCCAAAGCTTTATTACCATTCATGTAGTTCAACATGGTGCAAATAGTGGAAACTCAGTAGATCCGAGTTAACTATGAATGCTCGCGTAAGTTTTTTTACAACACATTAATTTTTGTACTTTAATAGAGAACTTATATACTCATACACATATATACGTTTTTAAACTAATACTAGCACATGCAGAGATTTTTATCATATACAGAGGAAGACACTGTTTATATAAAAATTAGTAAAGAAAAGACTGTATACTACGTTTCTCATGATAAAAATAATGTCAATCATTACTTTTCCCTGTTTGCGTTTAAACTGATTTTTATACAACTCATTTTTTTCTTTGTAGTGCAGTAAACTATATAACATGTAGGATGTATCATAAGTAATGGCACAAAAGCATGCAGTTGAATGTACACAATACTAGAAGCAATAAAGTGCAGTAAACATGGGCTCTAAGATGCGTACCTGAAGAGCTATGGGCACTTCTTCATCTTCCACACTGTGAAGCAGAGGTCCTCTGCTGCAGGCGCTTTGTTTTCCACATTTTCTGAGGAGGTAGTATGGGCGAAAAAAAAAGTCTAGTAAACATGCGTCCTAAAATGCAAGACTTAAGAGCTATGAGCAGTTGTTGAGTAGAAGATGTATGTTTCACAGCAGTGAATATGAAGAAATGTTCATGGCTCTTAACGTATGCATTTCAGATGCAATGTTTACTTGTCCTTTTTTTCCTTTTTATGAACCATACTATCACCGCTGAGAGTACAGAAAGCAAAGAACATGCTGTAGAACAGGTTTGTTTCACAGCATCGAAGATGGAGAAGTGCCTCCAGCCCTTCACACATGAATCTTAGAGCCTATGTTTACTAAACTCTTTTACTTCTATTATTGTGTACTTTCAACTATACATGTTTGAACCATTAATTATGATACACTCTGTATAGATGCTTTTACATGTGAAACCATACATTAATAATCAAACTGGTACAACTGTCAACAGGTGAAGAAAAAGACACATACACACACACACACACACACACACACACACACACACACACACGTGGACATGTATGTAGTACACAGTTAGACTGCAATCAATTAACTCAGGTGCACATACATGTACACACCTATGACAAAAGTGTCCACATTGCTAGTCTGCATGCACTTGTGCACATGCACATTCTTTGCAGATAATTACCCATTTACGCTATATCACTCAAGCAAATAGCGTGTGAAGAGGAGAGTTCTGAACCCATCGTCATAGAAGAACTGCTTGTCACCATAGCACGAAATACTGACTTTCGGCTGCATTATAGTATGTACTACAGGGTCTCGATTGAATGCTTACTTCCTGCACCATATGCAGATGTCGAGAGGGAGCGCTGGCTACACCATCAACAGGCACTACTTGTAATCATTGATTGTTAGCGCTATTGAGGTCACGTGATGCACACTCTTAGGCTGCATTTGGGTGACAAGTATATCTGTAAGGTATGTATACTTTTTCGATCTGAAGACCACAAACTCCAAAATCTGTGATCCAATTGCCTTATCATATATCAGGCCAATGTCTGTCTTTTTTTAGAGGTGTAATGCCACGAGGATTATCAGCCACATACCCAGACATGTCAAATGTATTCGGGTGCACCTCATTACTTCATATGAATCGTACACTTTCACCCAGCAGATGAAATTGTCTGTATCCATATAAAGTTACTTTGGATAAGAGAAGACAGAGCTGCAAAGTCACAGTGAAGTCAGTACATATGTGGTTTGGACAGGTCCAGCATACATATACCAAAATAGACAGGTCTTATGAACTGTACCGAAGCCTATGCTCTCTCCAAAGTGATTAATCTTTGAATAAGGATAGTGGCGCACTTACTATGTGATTGATGATACAATCCCTTGCGCCATATGGCCCAGCCCAGAGGTAAACTTTGTGAATTTCACAGTATTTTTTGAATCTCCTACAGTTTATCTGAAAAATGATTAATTTGAAATAATATTTTCCAAAATCACTTGTCATTAACACCTCTTTTTTGGTGTTGACATCTGTACGCTCCATCAACCAGCGCAACTGGCTGGAGAAGATGGCATGGGTGACTCTAACAAGTTTCATCCCCAAACTGCGACATTGTAGATTTTTCTCTAGTGTGTGATGTATATATTTTTATCCTGTCAGGTTTGGGGAATAAGCACTAAGGGCACAGTGGCAAATCGGTGTGTACATCGTGTAGAAGGATATGCCAGTTCTGCCTCTGTAACATATTGTGCATCAAAATCTGGAGCCACATTTTGGATCTTATCCAGCTGATGATTTCCTTGTGTGACATCCATCGGAACCCTCAAACTGGCAGAGATTGTTGCATGATGCACCAGTATAAGTTGTTTAAATCCAAGTATAGAATGTAACTCAAATCCACAGATGCCTTGTACACCTCCTTACTCATTCATGTGTTATTGGCCTTGGCGTGCCTCTACAAACGTGGGAAAAGTCTCTCATGAATCCGACTTTCGAGAAAAAACAGCATGGCAACATTGGTCTACAATTCCACACTCACACATGTCCTTCGACTCAAAAAAGCCCTTGCATGGTGTAATAAAAGGAAGTATCTAGCATTTAATTGTCCATACATACATTTCAGAATTTCTAAAAATTACTTGTAAACAGCCATATACCTGTGTCCATTCATGGTCTAGCATACTCCCCTACACCAAGGATGTTGAAATTCAGCCAAAAAATTACACATGCACGTATTCCACGTCCCTTATGGCAGTGCCTGTAAGTTTTCTGGTCAACACAGCTCTGCCAGGCAAGTTTAATGATGAATAAAGGCTATACAGTTTTGTTAAGATTGCACTGAATCTCGGTATTCTTATGGAAAGACCCATTTCCTTGTCAAAAGCTGAAACTTTGCATCATTGGGATAAGCAGTTCCAGACATATGCATGTCCTCTCCTACCGCATTGCTTCTGTACGTTTTTGAAGGAGAGCATGCATAAATCGAATCGAATCCAGGAAGCTGAGGGTAATTCTCGGTTATGATTCAATTGGAAAGTGAAATGTAATTTTGACGCTCTTAGGTAGCAAACTGGCCTTATCTTTTTCCAAGCCGAAATCACCGACGTGCTCATCAAGGAAGTGAGCATCCTACCCGCTCAAATTATGCTAGAGAACTGGCACGTGTCTTGGCAGTTGGTATTTCAAGTTACATGCATTGTGGGCTTCGTTGCAGAAATTCGCTGTTAGATGACAGTGGTATTACATAAAGTTTCCACTTTTCTATCCAATGGCAGTCCACAGATATGACAGTCATCTACCTGCTTGTATAAGGCATCATTCTCCTATGAATTAGTCATTGGAATGTTGGTATCATAAATCTCATCAGCACACCTTGCAACATATTCAAGTTCAGTGAACAACCTTCTCACCGGATTATACCTGATCTATAGATCAAAATGGTTAGGACTAGAGTTATACGAGCATACAACTTGATATTCTGCTGTGTATGGTATGTGCCATTCTGTGAAAGGCAGTGGGGCCACCTTCACTATGTGCCACAGAAGATAGTTGGTACTCGAAATATACTGAAACCACAAATGGACAGTTCTCCTGACAGTGGGTGTTGTTAAGCTTTGAGAAATTGTCATCTTGCTAGCCATGTACACACATACTGATACCTGGTTAGAGCAATCAGTTAGATGCTTTTCTTGACCCTCACTCGAATAAACAAGTTGAGGAATCTATGATAAAAATGCTGTTTTTTACTATCTTTGATCGACTGGGAGGAAAGTAGGCAGGACATGCTTTTGGTCCAGATGAATTTTTCTCTACGTCGAAGGATAACAAAAAATTGACATGATTGGATGTCTGGGATGCTGACCAGGTACTTCTGAAAAGCAGAGGTGTCTGATTACTTAATGGTTTACATCTTCCTCGTCTGCACAATATGCTCTTCATCTTCTTCTGGTTTGCTATCATCTACCTCTAGGATATAAACACAGAACTTAATGTTCAGGATCCTGTCTCTCAGATATTGGTACATCATGGAGTTTGAATGGGGACTGTGACGCCACTGAAGTTGTAATTAGACGTTTGGTATGTAGACATAAGCGCTTCATTTTCAGGTGATTTCTTTTGCAACCCAGAAATGACAATGCAAAGCAAAAGTCATCACCCTCAACTAGTTTCGGGGCATTAATGCAAACTATTTTAGCAGTAGAACAACCATAGACAACATTTTTGTTCATTCCTCATTACTAGAAGGGCATACTGTTAGCAAAAAGATGAATGGCCTTTCAGATCATGATGCACAAATTTTAACTTTAAAAGATTTTTGTACTGCAACACGTGTTAAATATAGTCATCAGCTGTTCAGGAAAGCTGATCCAATTGCTGTAGAGACCATTGTAAACCTTATAAAGGAACAAGAGTGGCATGACGTTTATAGCGCTGATACAGTAGACGATAAATATAATGCTTTTCTCAAGACTTTTCTCATGCTCTTTGAAAGTTGCTTTCCGTTAGAACGTTTAAAACAGAGTACTAGCACAAACAGGCAGCCTGGGTGGCTGACTAGAGGGATAAGAATATCTTGTAGAACAAAGTGGCAATTATATCAAAACGTTAGAAACAGTCAAAATCTAAATGCAGCAGCCCATTACAAACAGTATTGTAAGGTGCTTAAAAATATTATTAGGAAGGCAAAAAGTATGTGGTATGCAGATAGAATAACTAAGTCTCAGGATAAAATTAAAACCATATGGTCAGTCGTAAAGGAAGTTGCTGGTCTGGAGAGAAAGGTTGAGGATATAGAATCAGTGCATAGTGGGAATGTCCGTGTTACTGATAAGTCGCATATATGTACAGTATTTAATAATCACTTTCTGAATATAGCGGGTGAACTAAATAGAAACCTAGTCCCAACAGGGAATCATATAGCGCTCTTAGAAAAAAGTGTTCCGAGACTGTTACCTGAAATCCTCCTCCATGATACTGACAAGAGGGAGATTGAGTTAATAATTAAATCACTAAAGACCAAGAACTCTCATGGATATGACGGGGTATCTAGCAGAATACTGAAGTATTGTTCTATGTATGTTAGCCCAGTTCTCAGCCATATCTGTAACTTTTCCTTTAGGAGTGGTCGGTTTCCTGACCGATTAAAGTACTCGGTAGTGAAGCCACTTTATAAAAAGAGAGACATTGATAATGTTGACAATTTTACACCTATTTCTATGCCATCGGTGTTTGCTAAAGTTATCGAGAAGGTTGTATATACAAGGTTACTGGAGCATTTAAATTCACATAATTTGCTGTCAAATGTTCAGTTTGGTTTTAGAAATGGTTTAACAACTGAAAATGCTATATTCTCTTTTCTCTGTGAGGTTTTGGACGGATTAAATAAAAGGTTGCGAACGCTAGGTGTTTTCTTTGATTTAATGAAGGCTTTTGACTGTGTTGACCACAAAATATTACTGCAGAAGTTGGACCATTATGGAGTAAGGGGAGTAGCTTACAATTGGTTCGCCTCTTACTTTGAGAACAGAAAGCAGAGGGTAATTCTCCGCAATATTGAGAGATGTAGTGATGTTCAGTCCCAATGGGGCACTGTTAAGTGGGGCGTTCCCCAAGGGTCAGTGCTGGGGCCACTGCTGTTTCCTATTTATATAAATGATATGCCTTCTAGTATTACAGGTGATTCAAAAATATTTCTGTTTACTGATGACACCAGCTTGACAGTGAAGGATCTTGTGTGTAATATTGAAACAGTAACAAATAATGTAGTTCATGAATTAATTTCGTGGCTTGTGGAAAATAATTTGATGCTAAATCACAGTAAGACTCAGTTTTTACAGTTTCTAACTCACAATTCAACAAGAACCGATATTTTGATCAGACAGAATAGGCATATTATAAGCAAGACGTAACAGTTCAAGTTCCTAGGCGTTCGGATAGATAGTAAGCTGTTGTGGAAAGCCCATGTCCAGGATCTTGTTCAGAAGCTAAATGCTGCTTTATTTACCATTAGAACAGTATCTGAAATAAGTGACACTTCAACACGAAAAGTAGTCTACCTCCCATATTTTCATATGCTTATGTCGTATGGTATTATTTTTTGGGGTAATTCTTCTGATTGAAAAAGGGTATTTTTGGCTCAAAAACAGGCTGTTCGAGCTATATGTGGTGTAAGTTCGAGAAATTCTTGTCGACCCCTATTCAAAAATCTGGGAATTCTGAAGTTGCCCTCACAGTATATATTTTCTTTAATGTCGTTTGTTGTTAGCAATATTAGCCTATTCCCAAGAGTTAGCAGCTTTCACTCAGTTAATACTAGGCAGAAATCAAATCTGCATGTAGAATGCACTTCCTTGACTCTTGTGCAGAAAGGAATGCAGTATTCGGCTGCATCCATTTTCAATAAGCTACCACAAGAACTCAAAAATCTTAGCAGTAGCCCAAACTCTTTTAAGTCTAAACTGAAGAGTTTCCTCATGGTTCACTCCTTCTATTCTGTCGAGGAGCTCCTGGAAGAGCTAAATAATTAAGCAAATTCCAGTGTTACATTGTTGAGTTTCTTCATTTAAACGTACGACTTGTCACCTGAATATGTTTTTTTATATTTCATTTTATCTGTTTCTAATATCATGTTATAATTTCATGTATTGACTCGTTCCATGACCATGGAGACTTCTCCTTAATTTGGTCCCATGGAACAATAAATAAATAAAAATAAATAAATAAATAAAGCAATATTCCTTGGAAGCTGAATAAAGCTGCACCATCCTTTTACTGGAATGTAGACATTTGAGTGTACGTCAAGGTGGAGTACACAGCTGAGTGCCTTACTGAACCTTCTTTCCTGCATTGTGGAAAAATGACCCTGTATGATACTCTTGGTAAAAGTTCTGAAACAGTCTGCCCCATTATATCACTTAACTTTTCCCCCAAATGGAGACAACAACTTCTGCTTCAAAACCATAACTACCTTCTTTCGTTGGGAGAGGGGGGGGGGGGAGGGGCGGATAGCATGAGCTCACAGCATAGAACTGCACTAAATGGTGGGATACTGCAGGACGTTGACGATTTTGGGAAGCACCCTTTGCAAATGGGTTGACACACATTGAGGAAAGTGGTAGGATCATGAGCTAGCATTAGAGCAATCTGTATCGGTGTATGAGATCAAGTCCCCAAAATCACCTGCAATCACAGGGCAGTTCAAAGGCGGCAAGCATCTGAGCTGGTGCTCATCAATAGCACCCACCAGGGATTGTTGCTAGGTCCAGAGCAAGGTGATACCCAATGTTGAGGTGATAGCGATGCCAAGATGGTCCAGGGCATGGTGAATGAATCATGGATATACCAGGCTGGGGTGAGGGCAGCATTGACAGACCCATATACCTTTATGGTTTGCTCATCAAACACAACAACAACATGTCCAGCCATATTGTTGTTGGTACAAGCCTGCCTCCAAACAGTTCCACTACTGCTGCAGAGAAAGAAAGCGAAACTAGATTGATAACTATCACTTGAAACTATTTCTAACACACATATGCACATGTCTAAAGTAGTTATTGTGGTGTCACCGCCAGACACCACACTTGCTAGGTGGTAGCTTTTAAATCGGCCGCGGTCCATTAGTATACGACGGACCCGCTTGTCGCCACTATCAATGATTGCAGACCGAGCGCCACCACACGGCAGGTCTAGAGAGACTTACTAGCGCTCGCCCCAGTTGTACAGCCGACGTTGCTAGCCATGGTTCACGGAGAATTACGCTCTCATTTGCCGAGACGATAGTTAACATAGCCTTCAGCTAAGTCAATTGCTACGACCTAGCAAGGCGCCATTTATCCTTTGCTATGTATCTAATGAAGCATGTACAGCAACAAGACCAATGTTCACTAATTGTGGATTAAAGTTAAGTATTCCAGAAGCTACGTACTTTTCTTATAGCATTCATTACGTATCCTGTTTCAGACCTCACGCCAGCCTGCGTGAGTTTAAGCGCGTGCCTTTCGGTTACCTGTCACTGTGGACTGGCTGTCTTGTCAGTCCACAACAGTTATTCCCACTACTTACACAGAAATTCATCAACACCTTTGTTGTTGAAATACATGGCTCTCATCTCATTATCAATTGGCATACTGCCACTTAGCAGTGTACAGATCAAAATTGTCCTTCCCCATCAGACTATTATCATCAAGTGCACCTAGAAACAAAAACTCTGATAAGCAGTGCATGCAAGTTCAGAGAAATTATTATTTTGCAGAAGAGAAAAAAAAGAACTATTACTACTTATGTATCTGCACCTCAACAGTTGGCATCATTCCCCACGAGCTCATGCTGGAGGAAAACATCATGGCTTGAAATGGGTTATTCAGTTGGATATCAGAGGCTAAAGGATCAACACATTGTCCCATAATAATACTTTCATCAATAGATCCTGGAGTGAAATAAGAAAATCTCATAAGTATTATATGCAAGTGTAAAATCATTATTATTCGACCAGAGAAAAAAATTAACTACTACTACTTATGTTCTGTCCCTTGATGAGTGGAATCATGTCACATGAGCTCACACTAGAGAAAGCCATCATGGTTTTGGATGGGTCGTTCAATTGGATATTAGTGACTGTGCTAGCAACACATTCCCACATTGCCATACTGTCATTAATAGCTATAGGACAAACAAGAACATCTCATATGTAATTTATGCAACTGTAAAATTATTATTGTAGAAGAGTTGACTGTCATTATTCCCAATGTGCTCTCATTGGAGAAATGTGTCATGGCTTGGGATTGGTCACTCAGTTGGATCTCACATTCACATGGACTGGGCATTGCATGGACTTCAGTTGTAGGTTTTGGAGTGGATATACTTTGTGAGTGCACAGATATTGGTTGATCTGGACCTTGGCCAACCACATTAAGGAACCATATTGAAAAATTCGACCAAGGAAGAAAATCATTATGTCAGAATACCATAGTATTATTACTTTTCGCACATACAGAGAGAGGAAGAAACATCTACTTACAGTCACAAAATTCGCCTGATAATCGTTCTGGTTTGCCAATCCCGAGTCACCCATCAGCCTGAAGTGTCAATTAACTCAATTAGATTTTATATGCTGAGCTGCATTATGCATGACAGTACACTTCCATCTGCGAGAAAAACTAAATTCATCAGATTGCAACTTTATGCAACTAATACACACACACACACACACAAACACACACACACACACACACACACACACACACACACTTAAATAGATGCAATGAAGAAATTGTCTTAGATTTATACCAGCAGTATCTTCTGTTCATAGACATATTGCAGCCTCTACAGATGCATCAGACTAGCGTTTATCTATGCTAAAAGGGTAGCACTGATGATGTACCCATGGTTCAGACTAGAATGGAAGTGAATACTGACAGGAAAATGCATCTTATTTATAGCCAGAATAGCAGATGCATCTAGATTCTATATTAGATTGAACCAATAGAAATTGAGGAGGGTTAATCTGTAATCAGTGCATGCTTCCGCCATTAGATGATTTGAAGGCATTGGAATGCTATTATCTGAACATGCTTCTGTGGCTGCCAGCAGTGGTCAAATAATATATTGTTATATTTAGAATGTCCTTTCTGACAGCAGGTGCAAGATGCACCATTGCAGGTGACCAGTACTGTGGATTATTTATTCCACCAACAATGTCCTAGATAAGCATTGGATTGCCCTGAGTCTGGTGGGCAGCAAAGCTTGTGCTGCTTCCACAATAATAATGGCAGGTAGACAGTAAGAATATTTTACTTCACCAGTGAGAGAATATGTGAGCACTGCTCAATGTCCAACTTGAGGTGGATGCTATCATGTTCAGCCCACCTACATCCTGCACACTGTTTGGTACCTGGAGATACAGCCGCATGTATCTACCAAGGTGCTACTAGCCTCAGCATGTGTTAGCAGATGATACAGACCTAAATGTTTTATCAGTAGCACTCTACAAGGAATAAAGGACAACTCTGAGGAAGAATGTCGACAAATGATGCTATTGTACTAAAACTGTGCCTGCTAATGTTAACCAAGTTTGACTTCTGAAGGAAGTGTTAAGAATACAATGTTTTCCTGTTCAAAATGGACCCATATGGAGATAGTCTATTTCTAGTCTATAGTCTGTGTTGACTATTTTGGTGTCTCACCTCAACTAAAAAAGCCACATCCTTTGGATGCGTACATAATTATATGTATATTTGATGACAGGTAGTCACACAACTCCGTTTTGTTAAAAAATCACATTAAAGCACTGTCTTATAACCACATCCATAGCGTGATATTCGTCTACACAAAGTTAATCCAATGGTCCAGATGTTTAATCTATTGGAACATGCATCTTTACGTTGGCCAAATCTGCTTTATATGGCGTAGCCATAACATCTTTAAAGAAATGTTTAGGGTGTCTTGAAGTGATTTCCAGCGCTTCTATACTAAAAATTTCTTTCTGATATGCCTATTTCTGATGCTGTATGACCAATGTTTAGAGAAATATGACAGTTTCATCTGGATACCTTGATTCCTGTACCTGTGGTACATATTATTTTGTGTATGCGTATGTATTAGTTGCTCATGAGAGCCCCCATGGCTCAGAGAAGGTCTGGAATAGGGTTCAGAAGTCCAACATAACATCTGGAGATGGATCCACCCTCATTACATTCAAGATAGCTACTAAAGGTGGACCTACCAAGCATCTGAACAAATATACATCCAGCTACTTTACATCTGGGGTAGCATCTGGATATGTATCCACTGGCAGTAGGCCCTGGAAAGGGGGGGGAGGTGTTCACACGCACACACACACACACACACACACACACACACACACACACACACACACACACACACATGCACACACACACACACACACACACACACACACACACACACACACACACACACACATACACACATACATACAAAATAGGACAATTGGGCTAGTGTGTTTACAATAGGATGAAGTCAGTTCTTTGACAATTACTGATTGGTGTAGCAAATTCCTTGTGTTGTGGGCTGCACAATGGAATTTACTTGTCAGATGACAGCACTCTCTACATGGATTTCTGCTTTTCTATCTAAAAGCAACCCATAAATATTACATTCAACTTCCTCCTTGTGTAAGGAATCATTCTTCTGCACAATGGTCAATAGACTCCTCTACATGGATTTCTGCTTTTCTATCTAAAAGCAACCCATAAATATTACATTCAACTTCCTCCTTGTGTAAGGAATCATTCTTCTGCAAAATGGTCAATAGACTGTTGATGTCATAAATCTCAGCAAGACACCTTGCCAGTTGTTTGAACTCAGTGAGCGAAAATATTGCATAATTATCGCTTCCTTATGAATCAAAATGGTAAATGTCATACTGTGAAAATATTATAAGAGGCAGTGGGTCATCTTGACAATGCACCACAGGAGCAAGCAGTTACTTGAAATGTGCGTAATTTGTAGTGAGGCAATGCCCCTGTTTGGAGGTGTTCTTGAACTTCTAGAATTTAAGAATGTAAACGATTTTACGCATCTGTGATAAAAAATACCAGTTTTAGTCAGCTGAGAGGAAAGTAGATGGAATAGGCTTTTGATTAGACATAGTGTTCTTTCTCACCCTTGAAGAATGACAACAAATATATGTGTATAGGGAGCTGATGGGATACTTCTGAAAAGTAGATTTGTATGATTACTTTATGCTTTACATCTTTATCTTGATCTAGACAGTATGTTCTTCGTTTTATTCTGGCCTGCTGTCATCGACCTCTAGGCCATAAACATGAACTGATAAGATGGATGCTGCCTCTCAAATTTTGATAGGAGATGCCTTTGAAGTTACAATATTCACAAACATCAGATGTTTGGTATGTAGATGTAAGTACTCCATATTCCTAGTAGAAACAACAATGCAAATTTGATACACTCAACTACATTCTGGATATTAATATACGCTAATTTAGCAAAAGCATCCCTTGGAAGTGGGTTAAAGCTGGAGCATCCATTTACTGGATCACAGTAATGCTAGTGCACAGCTGATTGCCTTACCATACTTTCTTTCAGCACTTTGGAAAAATGGTCCACTATGCCACTGATGGTAAAAGTTCTGAAACAACACGTGATTGAGATGCCCCACCATATCTCCCCAACGCTTCCCTAAAAGTAGACAATGTTTTTTTTCTTCAGCTCCATAACTACATTCTTTCCAAGGAAGCATAGAGCTCTGGTACTCTTAATGGCAGGTTACCATGGGTCACTGACTATTTAGGGAAACTCCCTCTCCAAAATGCGTTCAAAAACCACCTACAACCATAGAGCAATTCGAAGTGGGTGTATATCTGACATTGTGCTCAAAAACAGGACAGGCTGAGGGACTGCTGTTACATTTCATTTTCCAACCCATTCACAGTACGAATTACACTCTTCATTCTGTATTCAATTCGAATTATGCACACACCTCTCCAGAAACTTGCAGAAACAATGCATCAGAGGTTAAATATATCATTAGAGCTGCATAGCCCAGTGATGTAAAATTTCAGCTTGTGACAAAGTCGAGGGTCTCTTCATACAAATATGTGGATTCAATGCAGATACTCAACGAAACCACATTTCCTGCACTCACTTACATGCTCTGATTCTGGGAAGTATGTTAGACTATACTTGAACACAAAGATATGGCTCCTTGCAGATATTTTTTAGAAATCTGAAATGGATGCCTGGCAATTACATGCTAGGTCCTGCCTTCTACAACTCAGTGCCTGGTCTTTGTGGGCTCCAGTGTTAAAAAGGACACATATCAGCATATAACTGACGACAAATATTGACATGCTGCCCTTTCCAAATGTGGGAATCGTGGAGGAATTTACCCATGAACAAATGAGAAGGAGTATGAGACACCTGAAGATTTAAGTTAGATTTTATACTTGGACGTAAAAGAATTATACGGGCACGCCATGCAACAAATTCTGCCAACTAGAGGGTTTCTATGGCTTTCAGATAAGGAAATAGTCAGACTGGATGAGTTCCAAGCTGTACCTGCGAATTCTGGGGTAGGTTTTTCCTTTTATGTGCACAGTAACATGCCTCTACATCACAGCAGCTAACCACACACAGTGGTTTCATCCCCAAGCTGATGGCGACACTAGGAATAAATAGAGGTAGAGCATGCACTACAGAAACCTCCAGAAATGCCTCAGTTTGGTGATGAAACTTATTAGAGTTACGAGCGCTAGCTCCTCGTACCAGTCTTGTTAAAGGAGTTTACACAGGGTGATTCAGAATTCCTAGTATGCAGTTATAGGTGTTGTAGAGGCCACTCAGGACAGCAATATTTGGTAATAAACGTATGGCCAAAAATGAGCCGTTTGAAAGAAACGACGTTTAACGACAGGAGGCAGAGGTCACTATCTCATGTCATGTGATGTCTCGTGAGATATCATGTCACATGTCGCCAGAGAATAACCAAATGAATTTAAGCACATGTACATCAGTTGCGTGATCGAGAAAGACAGTGCATTACGGAACAGTATTCTGATTACGCTGATATGTTGCTCATATATGGCGAAAGTGAAAGAAATTGTCAATTACCATAACTCTTGTATCATGAACAATTTCCAGCTCATGTCCCTCTCTCACATGCTATTTTTGCAAGACTGGAACAATGGGTTCGGGAAACCGGTACCTTCAATATTAATAGCGCCTAATGGACGCTGCACTGTTGATGTGGAAGAGGAAGTCCTTTAGCTGGTAGGCCCGAACCTGTTGATGAGTACCCGCAACATCGCATCATCGCATGTTCTGTGGCTGTATATCAGAACAACATCTGGCAAGATCTCCACGAACAGTATCTTCACCCATAACAACTCCAGTGGGTGCAGCAGTTGTGTCCAGCTGATTTTGAGCAATGTGCTGATTACTTCAAATGGTGCTACACCATTATGTCGATGTACCAGATCTTCCTATGAGCGCAGGTGTGCTCAGCCATCATAACAGCCACATTCTGTATGAGAAAAATTCTCATGCCACATGTGCCCATCGATTACAATATCGTTTCAGTATTAATGTGTTGGCTGGTATTCTCCATGGTCGTCTGACTGACCCACGTATTCTATTGGGCTTCCTGCAAGAGACACTGTACCATTGTCTGTGGTTCCAGCATGATAGCGCACCAGCCCATTTCTCGCGCAATGTCCACCAGCACCATCACCAAGCATTCAGGGACAAGCGAAAAGGCCACAGTGGACTGATTCGTTGGCCACCAAGATCACCCAGTTTAACACCTCTGGACTTCATCCTGGGAGGCTACATGAAGAGTATTGTACATGAGACTCCTGTATCACAGGATGATTTCCTTCCCCATATGATGGCTGAAGTTGACGTCATTCAAGACATGCTAGGAACTACAGATAGTGTGTGTGCAAACTTCACAGGTGCACTTTGTGGTCGCCACTTCAAGCGTCTGTTGTAGTTCACGCAGGTATGGGTTGGTTAATGCACATGCAATGTACGTTTTGAAATTCTTTCAAAGTCTTTTATCTTCCAAATGGCGCATTTCTGGATGTGGGTCTACTACCAAATATAGCTGCCCTTAGTTCCATCTACAATACCAATAACTGTGTAATCGGAACTTTGAATCGCCCAGTAGATGTCAACATCGAAAGGAGAGCTTTTGCAATGTCTGATTTTGAAAAATATTTTTTTTAAATTAATGCCGATTCAATTTTCGAAAAAACAATTGTAAATTTAAAAAAAACGCCATGAAATTCACACAGTTTGCCGCTGAGATGGTCACAATGACACAAGAGTTAATGTCACCAAATTTTAAGTAGGTCACAACCTTCAACGGAAATGGCTTAATTTTCGCCACAGTTCACAAAACCTGTCTACATTGGTACGTGCATACTGGTCCTCTCTAAACTACATATGTGCTGATTTCGCTATGAGTTTGCGAAATCGAAAGTAACTACATATGGCTCCAGACAATTTCATCTACTGGGTGAATAGGTGCAAACCATGTGAAGTAATAAGGTGTACCCCAATGCATTCGACACATCTGGATCCATGGTTGATAATCCTTAAGGTACCACACTTCAATAGAAGAAAGTTATTGGCATGATGAAAGATGAGGGAAATTAGTCACAGATTTTGGAGTTTGTTCAGCTCAAATCGAAAATGCACACATATCGTACAGATACAGGTTCCACCCAAATGTGGGTTAAGTGTGTGCATTATGTAGCCTTAGTGGGCTCTAACTACCAATGTTTATAAGCACTGCCTGATTGATGGCGTTACCAGACCTTCATTTCAGCCTCAGCATATGGAGCATGAAGCAAGCATTCGATCATGAGACCGTGAGGTACACAGTGTGTCACAGCTGAAAGTTAGTTTGCTGTATTGTGTGAAAGAAAAATGGTATTTAAAACCAATCAGAAAAAAATCGCGATTAAAATATTTTTGTCCTGTGATAAGTATATATAGATTCTTTTCTTTACTAATATCTGTGTGAATAGTCCCTCTCTCTGTACATAACAAGTATCTGTTTACCAGCTACTGTACATAAGTTCTGTATTTAAGTTTAAAAATAAGTGTATCATAAAACATTATTGTTTGTAACATGCAAAAACTGTTAACAAAAATGTGTTTTAAATCTTTGAAAAAAATATTATTAGTTAACAAGAAATTAGTTTGTTACATATACCTGATTTTATATAGAAAGACCTATACTATGATCACAAACAGATGTGGTTGTTGCACTGCCATGAACAAAGCAAGAATGACAAGGTACATGAAATTGAACTAGAAAGCAAGTAGGTAGGTGAGGGGTGGGTCCACCATTTTCAAGCCACCTATGCTGAAGAGGGGGAAGAGAGGAGTTTCCCATAATCCCAACGGCCAAGATGGAGAGGGGAGGGTGACTTCTTTTAGATCATTAGTTGGGCTAGATCTCTTACAGTGTATGGGTGACCTTCATTTCCCAACTATTTGTACTCGGACTATTACCCAAGATGCATATGTGGGGTATCAGATTACATCCTGACCTTGAATGTACCATATACTATATCTCTACACTGTAAGGGGGCAGTGGGATCAACCCCACATACCTTGAGATAAACCGTATTCAAATGAGCAACTAGGGTGGGTGCAGTATCAGGCTACATCATTATTTTATTTTGAGAAATGCACCCCTTGAAATCTAAAACTGGTATGTTACTCATGTTTGACAAGAGCATAGTGAAGAAATTACTTAACACAATGTTAATAAGGCTGATATTACACACACACACACACACACACACACACACACACACACAAAGGATATATATATACTGATCAGCCAGAACATTATGACCACTGACCTACTATCAGTACAAAGCCATCCAGGCGATAGTATCATCAACCGAGCGAGGTAGTGCAGTGGTTAGCACACTGGACTCACATTTGGGAGGATGACGGTTCAATCCCCCGTCCGGCCACCATGATTTAGGTTTTCTATGATTTCCCTAAATCGCTCCAGGCAAATGCTGGGATGGTTTCTTTGAAAGGGCACGGCCGACTTCCTTTCCCATCCTTCCCTAATCTGATGAGACCAATGACCTCGCTATTTGGTCTCTTCTCCCAAAACAATCCAACAATGATAGCACCATCAACTGGTGTGCTGGTGAGGAATGGCTGGTTGTCAGGCACACACATGGTCCATGTAGTATCAGCGAGTGTGCAATCTGTGTGTAGAATGGGGAAGGTGCACAATCTGAGTTTGCCCAAGAGCAGATTATGATGGCCCAGAGGCTTGGCATAAGCATTTCAGAAACTGCAAGACTCATCAGGAATTCGAGGATTGCTGTGGTGAGTGTCTTCAACACGTGGCGAAACTAAGATGAAACCACATCCAAAACATTGTGGGGCTGGGTGCCACCCCACATTAAAATATCGGAGAACCTAGGCTGGGCAGACTGGTAAAACAGTACTGTGGTGGAACTAACATCAGACCCATGCATCTGCTAGTGTTAACACCAGTATCAGCATCTACAACTGAAATGGGCACATAATTATTGGCACTGGATGTTCCTACTGGGGCAGAGCATTGCATGGTCTGATGAATCACGACATCTACTTCATCATGCTGATAGGAGGGTGCAAATCCCTCATTTTCCAGGAGAACAGCTCTTTGACACCTCTTCTGTGGGACAGAGACAAGCTGATGGCGGCTCCATTATGCTCTGGGGTACTTTCATCTAGGCATCCATGGTTCCACTGGAGCTTGTGCAAAGTACCATGATGTCCCAGCAATATTGCACACTGGTTGCAGACCACATACACCCTTCATGATGGCCCTGTTTCCTGATGACAGAGGCATTTTTCAAAAAGGTACTGTGCCATGCCATAAGACCAGGAGTGTGATGGAGTGGTTTGACGAGCCCAGTGGCGATTTCCAATTGATATGCTGGCTCCCAAGTCTCCAGATCTGAATCCAATTGAACACATCTGGGATGTGATTGAATGTGGCATCAGAGCTCATCACCCACCTCCCCAGAATTTACAGGGAGGGACTACCAAGGGCTCATTGCTTACATGCCACAATGCTTTGGACTGTTATCCGTGTCAAAGACGGACCAGCTATTAGGAAGGTGGTCATAAAGTTCTGGCTGATCAGTATATGTATGTGTGTGTTTGTGTGTGTGTGTCTGTGTTCATATACACTGCCTGACAAAAATGTGAATTATCTACAGGAAATAGTCAGATGTCAATGGAACGTGATGCATACATATCGACAGATAGCTAAATTGTCTTGTCACTTGAAGATGATGGGTACAAAACTCATCAAAAGGTTGTGATAAGATGTCATCTACACTCAGCTGATCATTCAGGGAGATTTCACCACCGTCTGTAACAGGTACAATGGCCACCACAGACCACATCTGACCACTACAAGGCAGGACTGCAGTGTTGTGCACAAAGCAAATCATGGCCCATTCATCTCAGCACCTGCCATCCAAGTACAAGTACTGGACTCCCTGCAAAATTCTGTGTCATCCAACACCATTGGCCAGACACTAGTAGCAGCTGGACTAGGGTATTACTGTCCCCTACTTATATTGCTTATATCTCCACAACACATATGGCTGTTTTTGGGGTGGTTCTGTGACCGCGATGCATGGATTGCTGATGACTGGAGACTCATTGTGTTCAGTAATGAATCACAGATCTGCATGACCCCTTATGGCCATTGTTGGTGAGTATGGTGGGGTCCTTGGAAGAAGTTCCAGTCTTCCAGTGTTTTGGAGTGGCACAGTGGAGCTATACCTGGGGTCATGATGCGGAGAGGCGCTATTCATTGTGGGAACTTTGATGGCACAATGGTATGTCAAGAACATCCTGCATCCTCAGGTGTTACCTCCTGTGCGACAGTGTTAAGGTGCTATTTTTCAACAGGACAATGCTCATGCATATGTTGGTCTCTTTGTGTGATATTCAGATAGCCCTGTGGCCAGCAAGATCCCACAAGTGTGGTACCAGCTCTGACATCAACTCTGTAGGACAGCATATACTGCATCAACGACCAGTTACAGCAGTTTTGGGTTAGCTTGTCTCAAGAGAGAACACAACCGAATCAGTGCATGCACCTAGGCCTTACTGCTAAGCCGGCTCATATTGCCAAGTTATTTGTAAATTTGATCTGATTTTGTAATCACTGAAATCGTTTTACAATAGGTAGTGAAAGTATTATTACTCCCTCACATATGATTCGAATTTTAAGGTCAACTCACTAAGAATGCCGGGTTAGACGTCAGAGAAGGCATGGAGGTCCTTATCTTGGCAGATGAATAAAAAAATATTCTACAGTCGGCATTCCAAACCATATTCATCTAACGACGTTCTAACATCATAGTATTCTAAACTGAGCTCACAGTCAAGCAGCATTCAAGTGGTGGGGATGCTAGGAGTAAGCCTGTAGTGACCCATGTCATCCAGCCTCAACTAACAATCAGTTGTCATTTAGTTTGATATACCACAAATGGCCCACACCATAATGTCATCCCAGCAACAGGAGACTCCTACAATCGTTTCCAGACTGCATCCAGACAAGACATCACTTCCTTCACAAGAGGCAGGGCATATTTGTTGAGGAAATGGTGGCCACTTGATTGTTGTGGCATGTCAGCACTTCCACCAACACATCTCTGGACTAAATCAAAAGTGCCATCAGTGTTGCAACCAGTCAAAGAAATTCCAATCACGCTGATTCAATTCCATCACAAACAGTCAACCTGTGACGTTTCAAGTAGACATGGGAACTCGAGTATCACTGTCAGCTGTCAGTACACACAGGTAAGGTCATGGCCATTGCAAAAGACCAACTGAATGTGTTGTAACACCTATCTGCTGTGTAAAGTTTCCTCACAAACTTATTTAGGCTAATCTGACAGTGTAACACTTGATGGTGATGGTGACATAGGTAAACAGCATGTGTAGAGCGAATGATTGATTTTTGTATACTCATAAACAACTACACTCCCACAAACACTAGACTTCCACTTTTTGTCTGGAACATATTGTCCCAGTATTAAATTATAAATAGTTCCCATTTCCTGTTTGTGACCAAGGGTTCTGGGAGCTTTCTTTTGGTTATTTTGGAGGTTACATATAGATCCTGGCAGGGTCGCCATATGGAACCTCCCCACTATATTTTGCTTCTGTATGGAATTTAGCCCAGCTTTACCTCCCACTACATATTACCAGAACTATTTCATATGCTAACTTCTTGACTAAACAGAACCTAATTTGATCTGACCTGTAAATGATCTGAATACAACTTGTCTTGTATTAAATGCACAACTGAAGCAAAACAGTTATCTGGCCCTAATCGAAACTTCCACATATCTTGTGTCTTGACAACATTGTTGCAGATTTCTCAAAACACAAGAGCAAACGCCAACTGGAGTGGCCGAGTGGTTCTAGGCGCTTCAGTCTGGAACTGCGCGACCGCTACGGTCGTAGGTTCGAATACTGCCTAGGGCATGGACGTGTGTGATGTCCTTAGGTTAGTTAGGTTTAAGTAGTTCTATGTTCTAGGGGACTGATGACCTCAGAAGTTAAGTCTGATAATACTCAGAGCCATTTGAACCATTTGAACAACAGCAAACAGCAAGCAGGCAGTGGCTAAGTTAAATTTCTATTTCTAAATAAAATTTCCAAACTATGTTCAGATATGAAACTTCCTGGCAGATTAAAACTGTGTGCCCGACCGAGACTCGAACTCGGGACCTTTGCCTTTCGCGGGCAAGTGCTCTACCAACTGAGCTACCGAAGCACGACTCACGCCCGGTCTCACAGCCTTACTTCTGCCAGTATCTCGTCTCCTACCTTCCAAAATTTAGTTGCATATCAGCGCACACTCCGCTGCAGAGTGAAAATCTCATTCTGGAAACATCCCCCAGGCTGTGGCTAAGCCATGTCTCCGCAGTATCCTTTCTTTCAGGAGTGCTAGTTCTGCAAGTTTCGCAGGAGAGCTTCTGCAAAGTTTGGAAGGTAGGAGACGAGATACTGGCAGAAGTAAGGCTGTGAGACCGGGCGTGAGTCGTGCTTTGGTAGCTCAGTTGGTAGAGCACTTGCCCGCGAAAGGCAAAGGTCCCGAGTTCGAGTCTCGGTCGGGCACACAGTTTTAATCTGCCAGGAAGTTTCATATCAGCGCACACTCCGCTGCAGAGTGAAAATCTCATTCTGGAAACATCCCCCAGACTGTGGCTAAGCCATGTCTCCGCAATATCCTTTCTTTCAGGAGTGCTAGTTCTGCAAGGTTCGCAGGAGAGCTTCTGTAAAGTTTGGAAGGTAGGAGACGAGATACTGGCAGAAGTAAGGCTGTGAGACCGGGCGTGAGTCGTGCTTCGGTAGCTCAGTTGGTAGAGCACTTGCCCGCGAAAGGCAAAGGTCCCGAGTTCGAGTCTCGGTCGGGCACACAGTTTTAACCTGCCAGGAAGTTTCATATCAGCGCACACTCCGCTGCAGAGTGAAAATCTCAGTCAGGATATGTTCAGATAGTTTCATATCACATGGTACAATGTGGTAATGTATAGTAATAATGAGTGGGATGGGGAGAGCAATTACTCTTATCGAATTATATCCCTAAAACGATTTTAGAATGAAGTATATATTCAATTACAGAGTAAATCTTTGTATGATCTTCACATGTAATGTAAATCTCAACAATATTGTGCTTGCCAAAGTGGACAATTGTTTAAAGAGGGTACAATGTTACCAAGTAATTTCTATAAAAATCAAACAGCTTAATCAGTTAATGTGTTAATCCATGACTCAGGCAAATGGGATGGTCTTCCTTTCAGCTCTGGGTAAGTTAACTAGCTGACAATAATCTTTCTGACAAACTAGCTGCGCAATGCTGCAGTTTTACCTTTAACTTCCTCTCTTCAAAAAATGATAACATTATTTAAAATTTATATTCCTTTCGTCTTTCAATGTACACATCATATTCATTCTTGCTGTTCTTTACAATCAACCTTTTTCATATAACAGATACAATCAGAAATCAACACAGCACTACAGAGTACAATCATCACCTACCACTCTTCAACTAAGGATGTATCAGACTGCACAGAGGCAAAGACTGTGCCACGACAAGACCAAAGATTGTTTAACAGAAACGTAACTTGCTCTCTCTCTGACGTGCGCGTCGATAACATACAAAAACCAAAATGACATGACTACCTTACAACGTAAATGTGCATCCGCACCGAAGGTTTTGGGTTCATAGCCAATCGAGGCAAATCATTTATAAGAAGCATGGCGTCTGTTCTTTCAGACATGTTCAAAAGAACTGATACCATGCTGTCATATAATCATTTTTATTTTATTTCATTTTGCATCACTGAACTGCTTCGACTGGGGAGTTATTTTAAGAAGCAATTACAGAAATAATGCTAAGGTAACATAGTAAAATACGTAAATAACGAAAAACGTTCGTATCATAATTTTACAAAAATAGCACAGACAGATGGTTACGCTTTGTGTAGATTCAAAGAAGCAAACCATTTACACATGCGGCAGTGTAATCGAAAAGAGTCAATGTAACATGCTATTTTGTCATCAGCGTTATTATAGACACACAATGTGTGGAAGTAGTAGGAACATAACATCTGACCGATGGCCTTTGTAGTCTGGTCCCTTCAACCCCCAAAAACCAACCAACGTAACATCTAAAATTAATCGGTAGTTTTTTTCTTGCTACGTTACCAGACATCAGAAACAAATTCATAAAAAACGAATATCAGACACAGTGGTTGTCCTTTGTACCACGATGAGTCATGAGGTTGAAGTACATCTAACAGCAGCCAAAGTGGAAATTTTTTTTTTCATTTGAACATTTTACTGCGGCTGTAGACCAACTATAATCAAAATAATGCTGCTGACCAATTGCATCCTTTGGATAATGCCATTACAGACCTAAATGACCTTACATAAATTCCTTGTGTATTGGTATCATATCTATTTGTCGGACATAGTTCGTCGGCTTCATATTCATTGTGAGCTCCAAACCCTTTATAAAACTGGATAGTATTTTCATTGGCTTTGTTTTATCTCAATCACAGATATCTACATTATATAAAAATACACTTCGTTACTCAAATAATCAGAATTTCAAGCATACAAGTTAGACACTTCAATCCATTGATGAATCCGCATCCCAAGTGTATCATGATGCACTTCAACAACACTAGCTAGTTTTATGATATTTCGCACAAACACACACTTACAAATTAAAAACGCACAATTATCCTTACGAGCAAGCTTCACAAGCCATGAAAGCTCTTTGCTGCTGATGTCAAAATGCTTTGCCGGATAATTCTATCTTAGCATTTAATTTTCCAATTAGTCACATGTAAGTTTTTCATCTTGGAACTCGAAGTGCGTACCAAATCCAACGAATTCTCCTAGCTTTAATTTTGGACTCGACGTCTGGTTCTTGGTTTTCTGTATATATCATATATTTCTTTGCTTGTTAATATCCTAAATTCCACTTTGTTCTTATCTTGAATCCCATTAAATATCTTCTCATAATTTTCCCTTCAACGTTTCTTAATTTTGCTTCTTCTGATTTTGTTAATGTCAGTGTCTCACAAGTGATATCAAAACAGTTATGTTTTATACATGCGATTCTTCAGATTTCTTGAAATAAGTTAACTTTTAAATAGTCCAGTAATGCGAAATGACATCTATTGGCTTTTCGAACTCTATTACTTATCTCTTCATTGACATTTTTGTTTGTAATTAGGAAGGTTCCAAGACAAGTCAACTAGTTTACTGTTCTGGTTTTCTCTGCACCAATTTTGAAGGTATAATCTCGTTCAGTTTGCCACGAGACAATGAAGTACTTGGTTGAACTGATATTTCTAGATCTGTACCAAGTGAACTGTTATATCACGTATATAAACAGTGAATTAATAAAACTAAAGTTGCTTTCATGTCTTTTTTTTCTCTTCAGCGGAACAGAGGGGCATTGCCAGGGTTCCAATTCAACAGCCGCAAGAGAATTCGACGATAATCTGAATATCTTGGTGTCCACTGCTGGCAGGAGAGTTTTCACGCTGATTGATTGACTGCGTCACGTGCTCTTTAACTGCAGGAGTAGTCAGTATCACGTACATAGACGGCAAGTACGTTCTCCCGAATCGATTTCTGTAGCGTCTGTGGTTAAACTTCAGGCTTGTCACAGTCATGTAAAATCTGTGTGTGATGGTCTGTTTTAAATACCAGCCTGTGATTAAAAGCAGCTGACTATAGAACCTGACCTCAAGACGCTAGGGGCTCTCCATTCAGTATCCCAATACTTCTTTTTCTTCTGACTGCTATGAGCGGCCCGTCACGAATTCTTTCCATCTCAAGTAGCACTTGCTTCTTACAGCCTTAGTTATTTGCTGGATATATCCCGATGTCTGTCTTGCTCTACAACTTTTACCCTCTTTAGCTCCCTCCAGTACAATGGAAGTTCCCCAAATGTCTTAACAGGTGTCGTACCCCCCTGTCCCTTCTTGTCAGAGTCTTACCTATATTCCTTTCCTCGCCGATTCTGCGCAGAATCTCCTCATTCCTTACCTTATCAGTCCACCTAATGTTCATCAGTTTCCTGTAGCAACACATCTCAAATGCTTTGATTCTACTCTGTTCAGGTTTTCCCACAGTCCATGTCTGACTGCTGTGCTCCAAAGGTATATTCCCAGAAATGTCTTCCTCAAATTAAGATCCATGTCAGATTGCAGTAGCTTCCTCTTGGCCAGGAATGCTCTTTCTTCCAGTGCTAGTCTGCTTTTCATGTCCACATTGCTCCTCCGTCATGGGTTATTCTGCTGCCTAGGTAGCAGAATTCCGTAACTTTATCTATTTTGTGATCACCAGTTATAATGTTGAGTTCTCATTTCTGCTGTTTCTCATTACTTTTGTCCTTCTTCGGTTTACTCTCAATCCATATTCTGTGCGCATTAGATTGTTCATTCCATTCAACAAATCCTGTAATTCTTCTTCACTTTAACTGAGAATTGCAATATCATCAGCGAATCTTAATACTGACATCCTTTCCCCTCGAATTTTGGCCCTACTCTCGAACCTTTCTTCTATTTCTGCTATCGCTTCTTCGACCCACAGATTAAACAGCAGGGGCGAAAGACTACATCCCCGTCGTGCACCTTTTTTTAATCTGTGCATTTCGTTCTTTGTCTTTCATTCTTGCCATTCCCGCTTGGTTCTTGTACATATCGTATATAATACGTCTTCCCCTAAAGCTTATCCCTACTTTTCTATGAATTTCGAACAACTTGCACCATTTTATATTGTCGAACGCTTTTTCCAGATCGACAAATCCTATGAAGGTTGAAACTTCTATATTTCCCATTTTGATGCTGTACTTAAACTGCTGAATGAAATGAGAAGTTGAATCTTCTACGTTATTTGATTCTAAAGCTGCTGAGTGAAACTGAACGTACTGAGCTTACTTTCTCTTTACTTATTCTTGCCATGTCAACACTGACCTACAATATCAAATGGTTCTGAGCACTATGGGACTCAACATCTGTGGTCATCAGTCCCCTAGAACTTAGAACTACTTAAGCCTAACTAACCTAAGGACATCACACACAACCATGCCCGAGGCAGGATTCGAACCTGCGACCGTAGCGGTCACGCGGCTCCAGACTGAAGCGCCTAGAACCGCATGGCCACACCGCCCGGCGCTACAATATCCTAGCGCAACGCAATGTGACTGCTGAAAAAAAGATAACCTGACTTCAAATAATTAATTCAAAAGAATGGCCCTAACTAAAAAGAAATTCTAATAATAACCTATATATTTGATTAACACTTACCTCACAAAAATCTTCATTACGCGAACTGCTGGTAATGCCATGTCCACGCCATAAAGCGTGCGACGCGCAGCAAATGCTCCGACACAGGTCAGGTCATATGGTGAATTAAGGGTTGCTGCTGGTTAATTTCGTTCGAGGTATTCGTTCAGGACACTGTCGTTTCTTTTGCTTCAGGTGTTTGGATCACCTGTAATGCAGCTACCTAGAACTCTGATGTACTTAAGAAGCTCAGTCGTTAGATCTTCCCGCGACGGTACATGTACCGATGTCGACTAGCCTCTTTGGCCGTTTCGCATTTAATAAAATCATTTGTATGATTTGAAAAGTGATGTGCATCCTCGCATGGGTTTATTGCAGTTGATAAATCGTGCGCGTGTGAAATAAATCCCTGCACGAGCAGTCGTGGATCGTTGTTTCGTATTTGTAGATGCCCATTTTATTTTCACACCAGGCGTCCAGTGAGCAGTAGCTTGTGGCGGATCCCATTCCTGTTAACGAAACCCTTAGCGTATCTTCGTTAGTATATTCATCGATTTTGCTGCTATTGTTTCTGGATACGCTCGTGTACTCAGGTATTTAGATTTCGACTGTTTTAATCCTTCTGAAATATCCTTCTCGACAGCTGATAGTAACAGGTTTTAGTACTGATAATTCACTTGAGTCAAAGTTAATAGTTATTTTAAAATACGATAGTGATCTGCATTTCCAATTAGGTATAGGCTCATTTCAAGCGCTACGATATTTTTAATACTTTGTTTGTTAGTTGTTTATGAATTTCTTCAATGAGTTTTTCGACTGGCTTGATGCTCCCCACCACATTTTTCACTGCTGTCCGAACCGATTCGTCTCAAAGGCATTCTTGCACCCAGCGTGCTCCATTATTTGTTAGATATACCACAATTTCTTGTCCTGCAATTTTTGCTCTCTCCGGCTGCCTCTGGTGCCATGAAAGTTATACCGCAGTATCTTGTCGTTCTGTTCCTTATCCTAGGTTACCGTTTTCCACAAATTCTTTTCCCTGCGATGCTCCAGATAATCGCATCATTTTTTATCAGTTCGCTTAATTCGCAGCGTCTTTCTGCAACACCACATCTGAAACGCTTACTTTCTCTGCTTTTCCGGTTCCCCCGCAGTCCGTGATACCCGCCTCTGCGACCTGCCTCACCCACATGTTGCCGGGGGACCAGTAGATCATGCAGGTTCCTAACGTTAACTTTAGAGGGGCCTCGGTTTTACACTGCTTAATGTTGTAAAAATGATATACTTATATTTAGTTTTTTGTCGATTGGGCTGCAAGCGCCGATACACAATAAATTTCATGAAATTAAAATTATTTCCAAACTTTATAATACAGTGGAACCGCTGGTCGGTTAGAAGATTTTACTACTAACAGAGATACAGAAGTGGACGATAGATAAAAAAAGTTGACTACCCCTGGCCTCCACGACTGACCGGTGTGCGAAACACTGACCTATTGGAGTTTCGATGGCTGTCAGCACGAGTTTCGCCGCGTGGATATCCACTGCGCAGTTGGTGCATTCATATTTCTCGTTTGTGCTGATGCACGCGCGTGTATTTTCCGCACTTACGACAGAGTGACACAGAAGTGGCGCTCATTTATCAGCGACGGGTGGGCCGGGAGGGTGAGACAGGTCGCAGAGACGGCGACAGCTGCCGGCGGCAGATGTGCGCACGCACCGCTGTCCGGGGGCGGGGCCCGGCCCGGCCACGCCCACCAGCCGCCGTGGAGGGGAGCGGGAGGGGCGGGTGGCTAGGCTCCGCAAAAAAGTCCGTTCAGTCGTACGCCGGCACACGGGATGCGGCACATGCATGACCAGTGCCGTTATCTAACCCTAATCTGGGAACGTACCAGTAGAAATCCTCACCGGTGAACGCTTCGAATAACTGGAAACATCTCCTAAACTGGGAGGCTGGGTTGAAAACCGCTGTGCGTTACATATCTGCATCAGTTGCGATTGTCAGATGAGCGTTTACAGGGCAGCTGCTATAGCAACAGGCAATGGAAGATCAAGCTCGGTGAAGCCGTCTGGTCTGTTCGTTGTTGCCACATCGGTCCACACTAGTGCCGGTACCACGATAAGATGTTGCTTGCGGCCGACAACCTCTAATTGTTGTGAATGAAATGTATTCGCAACTGCGAATATGGACAACAAAATGGTTCAAATGGCTCTGAGCACTATGCGACTTAACTTCTGAGATCATCAGTCGCCTAGAGCTTAGAACTAATTAAACCTAACTAACCTATGGACATCACACACATCCGTGCCCGAGGCAGGATTCGAACCTGCGACCGTAGTGGTCGCTCGGCTCCAGACTGTAGCGCCTAGAACCGCACGGCCACTCCGGCCGGCAATATGGACAACCATCAGCTGTATAATGGAATGACGACAATGAATTTTATTTATTTCTTTCCGTGCGCGTAGGAAGATCGTATCGTAATTCGGAATGACGCAGACACCGCAAAAAAAAAAAAAAAAAAAAAAAAAAAAAAAGTGTGTGAAATCTTATGGGACTTAACTGCCAAGGTCATCAGTCCCTAAGTTTACACACTACTTAACCTAAATTATCCTAAGGACAAACACACACACCCACGCCCGAGGGAGGACGCGAACCTTCGCAGACACTGCAATATCGTATTTAATTGTTACTATCCGATTTCGTTCCTTCTCCCTGCAGCATGTTTAATCTACGCGGTAGAGTTTCTGCAACAGTACCTGATAGCGTAATGAAAAAATGTTAAGGCTTTATGAGCTTCCAAAGGAAACAAAGTAACGTACTTTAAAAAAGGATCATGCGAATAAATTCTGTAGGGGTTGGTGGGGTAAATTAGAAACTCTAAGGGAAACTGAATTTTCACTTTACCATACCTGCTGACAGTTTGTCGTTTACACATTTTGAATACGTATGATAAGGTATCACACCAAATATTCTTAAACGAAAAAGATCGTGATATTCCATATACGGTACGAATTACAAGAAATTTTCTAGAGGTTTATATAGAGACCACTTTGCCTTGCCTCAGAGAATGGGGGGGGGGGGGAGGGAGAATCATTGCCACCGGTGAAAGAAGCGACAAATGACCAAAAAAAATTCTTCGGATTCTTTGGATATGAGGATCTGAGAACTCTGTAGGCTGTCACGTATTTGCACCACATCAGTACTACGCAAGTCGCCTCACGGTGAGCGGCGGACAATACTCCTCGTACCACTAACAGATCCCCACTCCCAGTTCCATTCGCGAATGGTGTCTGGGAAGAATGATTGCCGGTAAGCCTCTATGCGAGCTTCAGTTTCTCGAAATTTGTCGTTGTGGTCCTTTCGCGAGTCGTAGGCCTGTGTAGGTGCGTAGGAGGAAGTAATATGATGTCCGACTCATCCTGAAAAGGAGACTCTAGAAATTACGATACAAAATCTCTACATGATGAACAACGTATCTCTTGTAGGGTCTGGCACTAGAGTTTATCCAGCCTCTCTGTAACGCTCCGCGCCGACTAAACGTTGGAGCTTCTCTATTTCTTCAATCCGTCCTACCTCCCAAGGGTCCCAGATTGATGAACAACACTCAAGAATCGGTTGAACAAGCGCCTTGTAACCCACTTCTTTATTGGATGAAATACATTTTCTTAAGATTCTTCCTATGAATGGCATCTACTTTTGCTGCTACCAGGTGGTTTCAATTGAAGAGCACCTACTCAAGGAGGTACAGCATGCCCTACAACTGTCGTATGGCAGCGAAACGTGGCAGATGTGCTGATGCATCAATGCGGAACTGATTTACGCTGGAAAAAATTAATTCCACTTTCGGTCAACAGGTGAAAATCTGGCGCTGTGAATGCAGGGAAGATGTGAAGAAATATTTCCATGTTTAATAGATTGGGAACGTGACGTGGGCAAAAAAGGTCAAACAAGTGCGAAAGTCAAAACGTCGATTTTATTATTAACTGATGCTTACACAATTTGTTCAACATGGGCCCCGGAGACTTCGACAAGATGCTGCATCCGTAAAATGACTTTATCAACGGTTGCTCGGAGCAGTACCGCTGGAAAGTATACTAGCCATCAGGTCAGGTACAGACCGAACGTATGCCTCGTAAACGCGTCTGTCCGAAGTCGTGCTGGAGGGAACTGACACCATGAATCCTGCAGGGCTGTCCATAAATCCGTAAGAGTACGATGGGGTGGGCATCTCTTCTGAACAGCAAGTTGCAAGGCATCCCAGATACGCTCAATAATGTTCATCCCTGCGGAGTTTGATGGCCAGTGGAAGTGTTTAAACTCAGAAGAATGTTCCTGGAGCCGCTCTGTAGCAATTTTGGACGTGTGGGGTGTCGCATTGTCCTGCTGGAATTGCCCAAGTCGTTCCGAATGCACAATGGATATGAATGTATGCAGGTGATCAGACAGGATGCTTACGTAAGTGTCACCTGTCAGAGTCGTATTTAGACGTATTACGTATCCGATATCACTCCAACTGCACACGTCCCACACCGTTAAAGAGCGTCCACCAGCTTGAACACTCCCCTGCTGTAATGCAGCATCCATGGATTCATGAGGCTGTCTCCATATCCTAACACGTTCATCCGTTCGATGCAACTTGAAACGAGACTCTTCCGACCACGCAACATATTTCGTCATCAACAGTCCAACGTCGGTGTTGTCGGGCCCAGACGAGGCGTAAAGTTTTGTGTCGTGCAGCCATCAAGGGTACATGAGTGGGCCTTCGGCTCCGAAATCCCATATCGACGATGTTTCGTTGAATGGTTACCATGAAAACACTTGTCGATGGCCCAACATTGAAATCTGCAGTAATTTGCGGGAGGATTGCACTGCTGTCACGTTGAACGATTCTCTTCAGTCGCCGTTGGCCCCGTTTTTGCAGGATATTTTTCCGGCGTCAACGATGTCGCAGATTTGATGTTTTACCGGATTCCTGGTATTCACGGTACACTCGTGAAATGGTCGTACGGGAAAATGCCTACTTCATCGCTACCTCGGATATGCTGTGTCCCATCGTTCGTACTCCGACTATAACACAACGTTCAAACTCACTTTAGTCTTGATAACCTACCATTAGATGGCCAGCGGAAGTGTTTAAAGTGAGAAGAGTGTCCCTGGAGCCGCTGTGTAGCAGTTTTGGACGTGTGGGGTGTTCATTGTTCTGCTGGAATTGCCCAAGCCCGTCGGAATGCACAATGGATATGAATGGATGCAGGTGGTCAGACAGGATGCTTACGTACGTGTCACCTGTCAGAGTCGTATCTAGATGGTACAGCAGTAACCGATCTAACAACTGCGCCAGACACTTGTTGTCTTACATAAGCGTTGCCGACCGCAGCGCCGTATTTTGCCTCTTTACATATCTCTGTATTTGAATACGCATGCCTATATCAGTTTCTTTGGCGCATCAGTGTATGTCCCCATAGTGGGACGTCACACGGATTCAGATCAGTGGAATATGCACGCCAAGCATCTCGAAAAGCTCTGGATATAACACGTTAGTGGAAAGAAGCATTAAGGAAATGTGCGGGAGAGTGGCACAAGGTGTTGTCCCATCTTCCATCAAAACAGTGGTTTCAACAGAGCTGCGCTCTTCCAAAGCGAGAATTGCATACTGTACAAGAGAAGTCTCGATAATGCTCAGATGCCAAGGTGGACCTGACAGGCTTTCGGGGCGTATTCTATTCCTAGAAGAACGAATCAACATAAAGGTGCTTGTAAATCCACCTATACAGTCACATACGGCGAGTGCAGTGGCTTTTCGTGCACAGCAGGTGGTTTAACATTACCCCAGATTCAGCAGTTCCGTGTATTCACTGCACCGTGCAATGCAAAATGTGCCTCGTCACTCTATGGAGTATTGCCAGGCCGTAAGTCATCAACTTCGCTCCGTGCCGGAAGCCAAAGAGCAAAGTCATAGCCTTGCTACGGATCATGCTGTTTCAGTTGCTGCACCGTCTGGGTCTTGTATGGGTACCAGCGTAAAACGGACCGCAAAACCTTCCGTGATGCTGAGCTTGGGACAGACAACTCTCGTGACACGGACGAGCACCAGCACTATCCGGGGCAAACGCTGCATTGTCAGTTATAGCAACCTCGTCAATGGTTTCCACCGGGATAGGACGCCTTCCTCTTTCAGGAACCACATCAAGCTCACCCGTGTTTCCGAATTTCATTACCTTTTTTAAATAATTTAACAACATCGAATTTCTCCTCAGGCCTTTCAGTCGGCGCTGTTCTCTCAATGCAACACTGTAGTTGCTGCCGTTCACATAAAACAGTTTCATCAACGGCGCACTGTCTCTCTACGCGATACCCGTACCGTTGTAAAAAAGAGTGCACAGCGCCAGATTTGCGCCTGGTGGCGAAAATTGGAACTATTTTTTTTACCATCTTAAATCGGTTTCGCATTAACGCATTAGCACCTCTACCATGCTTCGTTGCCATACGATAATTATAGCCCACACTGGACTTCCATGAGTAGCTTCGCTGTAATTAGAACCACCCAGTATTTGTTTTATACGGTAATTTCAGTTAAGGTCGCTCCCAATAGGTACTCCTAGATATTTTGCAGTGGATACTGTTTCCAGCAATTTATTATCAATAGTGTAGCTGTACAGCAGTGGATTTCTTATCCTATGTGTGGGCTGTCTGTAACATTTATTTACGTTGAGGGTCAATTGTCAGTCCCTGCACTCTCGTCAGTACCCTGCAGGTCCTTTTGCAAATCGTTACTGTCTTCTGACACCGCTACCTTTTTATAGACAACCACGTCATCTCAGAACAATCTTAAAAAGCTTTCGACGTAGTCTACTAGATCACTTGTATACATTGTAGACCGTAACGGACCTATCACACTTCCTTGGAACACCTTTACATCTCCCATATTGGTTCCGTTAAGAACGACGTGTTGAATTCTATCTGTAACCATTTGTCAACCGAGTCACGAACATCAAAGGCAATTCGTAGAAGGATGACCACTGAATTCCCATCCTCGTTATAGCCGGCCGGTGTGGCCGTGCGGTTCTAGGCGCTTCAGTTTGGAACCGCGTGACCGCTACGGTCGCAGGTTCGAATCCTGCCTCGGGCATGGATGTGTGTGATGTCCTTAGGTTAGTTAGGTTTAAGTAGTTCTAGGGGACTGATGACCACAGATGTTAAGTCCCATAGTGCTCAGAGCCATTTGAACCATTTTTGAACCATCCTCGTTATTGGTAAGTTCTATCGGGCTGACCGAAATACACATTTCAGAATTCTGAAGTTATTAACAATAAAATGTGTGGAATAAAGTTTAGGTACAGCTTGTACAGAAACTAGTTCCCAGTTATAAGTTTCCAATAATATGAAAGTAGCGTTTGATAACGAAACTGAGAAATGGTGCAACGTATCCTCTATGTTACTTGACCTACAAAATGGAGCAAGCATTACAAGGACCCAAGAGAAATTCGGAAAAGGAATCAGTGTTAACGAAGAAAAGAAAATATTTAGGTTTCTCGATCATCTCGTCAATCCGTCAGAAATGGCAAACAATTTAGAATGTAAATTAATTGGAATCTATCGTGTCTTGAAAAGAGTTCACAAAACGCACATCAACAATAGTAAAACTAGACTAATGGAGTGCTCATGATTTAAATCAGGCGATACTGAGGGAATTAGGGCTTACATTACGAACTGAAGCACTAAAAGTGGTAGAAGAGTATTGTCGTCTGAGCAGCAAAGTTACGGACGAAAGTAGAAGCAAATACGATATAAAACTGCAGACTTGTAATACCGAGAAAATCTTTTATGAAAAAGAGAAATTTGTTGACATCGAACGCACATTTAAGTGCTGCAGATTATTTTGTGGTGTTTTGAATCAACATTACCAGCGAAAAAATGCTCCTTTGGCGCAAAATGAAGGCGAATATATTGAAAGACTCTGACTGAAAAGTGGGTTCCAGCTGCCTCATTCTACCTTCCTCAGCACCTTTAAAAATTTTTCTATAAATTTTGGCATGCGAACATATTCCCGCTCTTTTTAACATGCAACTCAACTCTCACTTGCACTAGTCCATCGCTGCAAGTTGCTTATGCCAATCCACTCAAACTTGCTCATTCTCACTCACTCAGCTCAGCTCATTGTCATTATCTCTTTGTGTCTCTGTCGTCTCCTGTCTTACAGCCACAATCTGCTTCGATTTGTTCTACTACTAGTGTCTGCGCAGACTGTCGCTGTCCCCCTCTTGCTCTCTCTCTTACTGCCACTGTCTCATTCATTCCTTCCCACCGCTGTCTCTTCTCACCTCTCTCTTCCTCGTTGCCACTGTCATATACTCTCTCTCACTATCAGTGGCTCTCATACATTTCCACTTTCTCCTTCTCTGCATTCCTCTCCCACTTGCACTATCTCCTTCACTGTTCTGTCACTGTCAGCTACGTTATCCTTCTCTTTCTCTCACTGTCTCCTTCGCTCTTTTTGTACCAGAACCACTGTCTACTACTTTCCAGTATTTAGTATTTTTCCACTGCTACAGTCTCCTTCTCTCTGAGCATAAGAAGCGGGAATATGTTCGTATGCCCAATTTTTGGGAGAATTTTTAAAGATGTTGAGGTAGGCAGAATGAGGCAGCTGACACTCCACTTTTCAGTCACAGGAGTCTCTTAATAAACAGGAGCATATTCGCATTTTTTGTACTCCGGTAGGAGCGTTTTTCCGCTGGTTCCCTTATTTTCCCTGCATCGCTAGGGCATGTCACTCATACGAAAAGAACTTTATGGGTCAGTAAAATTTTGATAGTTCACTTATGTGTAATTTAAGTAAGGCAAGACTATATAAATTTTTACACCTCAGACCGGATTTTATGTGCGCAAAAATTTGACATGTGCTTAAATACTGCAACAACACGGGATTCCAGAAAATTTCTGATGATAACGGAGACACTTTACAGCAGATTTCTCCGTGCTACGACACTTTATAAACTACATTTCCCCCTAACAGCTGATATTACATGTATATTTTACACGTAAAAGTTGGATAATTTTGAACTTCTGTATCTCGAAAATGGATTGACACATCAAGAAAATTCTCAAGGTTGTTTAAAAACGGTATCTCAGAAATACGCTGTATAAATTTCAACCGTTTGCTGTTCGTAGGCGTCTTGGAACCCACGGCTCGGTTTTGGAACGCAGAAGTTATGTATTTCGGGTTTTCTCAGGAACTGCCCATCAACTTAATAGTTCCCCACAAGCTCATTATGACGGAGCTTGCACCACATCTAATGCAAAAATAATCACCCCATTTGCTCCAGTTGTCTAAGCTGAAGGAAGTGTGCAACTATTGGGACATTCATCCTACTCTATAGGATAGTTACAGTAAACGGTACCTCTGTTGTGTATACAAATGGTCCTTAGCCCAAGGATTATCCAAAACATTTGATCCTGCCTTTCTTTCATCAATAGAAACCGAGGTATGAGCCCAAGAAAACCCAGTTGCTGTGTACGACATTTTGGAAAGTATTAGGTGGCGCATGCTGTCGTATGTGTATCGATACGCAGATGAAACGTGGACGATAAGCAGCTGAGAAAAGAATGGTGTGTTTTAATTCTGTTGAGTCCTCAGATCTTTCCGTAAATTAAACAAAAATTACGAACGCTTAATTCACACTTGATCGCTTGATTCAGAAGGAAAAGGATTTCTTCATCAGGGCCTAAACTTTGCATCGTTTTTACTGTTGCAAGGAAACACACACTTTCAAGCACTATATAAAACTGCTCGAAATGATCCGTCTCTTACCATACTGATGGTTTTAGTCATGTTTACATTATCAGCCACAAATTCACGAATTGTAATCAGATGATTCATACATCACATAAAATGTAACAGTTGACATTAAGCAGGCTAATGAATCAATGCAAAAGTTCACTCCAAAGAATCAAGTCAGAACAATCATATTTTCGGCCACTTGTCGATCAGTCTTGAACAAAACAATAGATAACATGTGTTAACGATTGTACTAGTGCAAGATGCTCACAACAGCTAACAGTCTAGTCAGTGTAGTTACTGTCACACAATTAGGCGCTATGTAACCAGCATGGTAAGTTAAAATCCACACACACACTTGAAGTTCACCAAGAAAGCAGCTCACCATTAATTTCGAGCAGAGACAGTTAGTTAGGCGCCGTTCTTCCGACGGCTGAGAGTCCACCTCATTCAGATGGTATCTGTTGTAGTGGCACACACTGGCCCCGCTCATAGCACTGCAGTTCCCTGACACTGAGTGTCGTCTTCTTACGTCAGGAAGCATGCAGTCTGTGCGGAATCGCTATTTCCCCCTCATGATGATGACGTTTGGTTTGTGGTGCTCTCAACTACGCGGTCATCAGCGCCCGTACAAAGTCCCAATTTTTTCACGGTCCAATCTATCCACTGTCACGAATGATGATGATGATGAAATGATGAGGACAACACAAACACCCAGTTTCCCGGCAGAGAAAGTCCGCAACCCGTTCGGGAATCGAACCCGGGACCCCGTGATCTAGAGGTGGCAACGCCACCCACTAAACCACGAGCTCCGGACTTCCCCTCACGCAGCTCGTGGCTGCCTCAAGCCGCCAGGCGACGAGACAGAGGAGTTCCGCCAAGCAGACTATATCGATATCAGAGCAAGTCAGCGATATAGATCGTGTACGCCACAGTTCTTGTTTCGTTTTCAGCGGCTTCAAATAACGTCATAATTATGAAGATGTACATCTGTAATCTTAGAGAAAACAACTCAAAATAAATATAAGTACATCCACAGTAGTTGTGGATTTGAGGATCGGTTGAGCCACGAAAAAAAGAAAATGACGACGTCGACATATATGTTGATGTCTAAACAATAAAAACTTCTCAAATATGGTGCTAAGGAAGAATACTCAAGATCATATGGGTATATCAAGTGGCTAATGAAGAGATATTGTATCAAATTGCAGAGAAAATAGTTTTCTGACATGATTTGATTGAAAGAGTTGAGTAAACATGTTCAAGTGGGGGTAGGTTGCATAGGTTGCAATAGTTGTGCAGCGATGAAGAGATTTGCACGGTATAGACTCCATAAAATCATACTCCTAAAACATATGCCATATAGTGTTCTACTTTGAAGACTCTTTTTCAGTAAGCTCTGAAATGAAATGTCAGTCTGAGACAAGAAAGGTGCTCCCTTTCTCCAGTTTCAGGCTGACATTCACGTAGTGGTGAATACATATAGGCATTCTTCCTTGCCTTGGATTTTTTTCGTCTGGCATGATGAACGTGAAGCTAAACAGCTCAAGTATCGTTGTCGTAACGGTAAATACATGTTCATGACTTTCACTTTCCATGGTCGCAGGATTCTTCAGTTTTCCCCAGCGAACTCATTGATCGAAGAGTCCACTTGCGTATTGCCAGTTATTAGTGGCTGCTGGACATTAAAAACTAGCATTACACCAGTGGATTGTTTGTTACTTGATCATGTTTTCTTTGGGTAGCATTAACTGAATCCCAATACTGTCCTCCTGGTTTTAGTAAGGGTTCTGATTAAGAAACACAGTACTGTCGAAATTACTCTGTGATATTCGTTACAAACAGACGGGAGTGTGCCTCACTCAGGCAGAGAAGAAAATGCGACAGAAGGGGAGAACCAGCCATGTCCATTACTTAGACAAAAGCTAACAATCTTTAACATGGCACTAATTGCCTAAAAGAGAAGACTTTAAAAAATTTCTAAAGAAATTGCGACAATTAAAAATTTGGACCACACTGGAAATCGAGCTGGTATTTTCTGTTTATCACGACCAGTCGCCATGACCACTACGCTGTGTGAACGCTACTCCAGACGACTCTCAGATATTCATTGTCACTGATAAACTATGACAGACATCATACCCATCGGTCCACTCCTTTTATTTCAAAGTATTTAATTCATTTCACTTACACTGACGAACCCCAACTTTATGGCCACATGCTTAATACAACGTTGGTTGATCTTTGGGACGCAATAATACGTCAGTTCTGCGTGGGACGGACTCCAAAAACCCTTAGTAGGTACTGGAGATATATGGCACCAGACGTCTATGTACAGGCCAGACGATTCCCGTAAATTATGAGTCGGTGGTTTGTAGACACATAGCTGGTGCCCGACGGCGTCCCAGATGTTCTCCATTGGGTTGAGATCAGGCGAATGTAGTCGGCAAAACATCAACATGAGTACACCATCACGCGCCTGAAATCACTGTAGCACAATTCTGGCTTTGTGACAACTACAGTTATCGTGGTGGAGGATGTCATCCCGTCGGAAAAGTCATCAAGACTGAAAGGATACAAGTAGTCCGCAATAATGTCCACGTAGTCCACAACTGTCAATATGCCTTCTGTTTCTACCACAGGTCCCATGGACCCCAGGTCAATGTCACCACAGCGTGACACTCATCCCATCGCCCTGCTTTCGTGACACTGTGCGTGCTTCGAGCAGCTGTTCGGCTACATGGTGGTGTGTCCGTATACTGCCATTCCGATCGAGCGACACATTTTCATCAGTCCGTGATCCAGTGTCTATGATCCCGTGCCCACTGTAATCGCTACTGGACAAATAGTTTTATCAGCATGAGAGCACGTAGGAGTCGTCTACTTGGTAGTCCCATATTCAACAACGTGTGCTGAACGATCTGCTGCGAAACTATCGTGCCTGCAGCACGATTATACTCTGTTGTCAGATTTGCCAGAGACGGCTCTCTATCCTGATTTACAGAGTGGGAAAGCCTGCGACCTTCAACTTCTGTGATGAGGTGTGGCCATCCAAAAACTCGTCGCCTCTTCGTGGTTTGACTGTCGTCCATTCAGTTTCCATAGACAACAACAGCCCACGCACAGGTGACCAGCTTCCCGTTTCCGGACTGCCGTTCCCAGTTGCCGGGCCACAACCATCAGTGATTTCTGAGCGTCTCCTGTGTCTGTTCATCTGCGACTCTTTCGAAATCCATAGTAGGGAACATCAGTGACAGTCGAAGTTGAGTCAGGGCTGGTGGGGTGTCCATACAGTCTAACGGTTAAGCCGACTGCTTCTGATTTGCAGGAAATGCTGGCGTGACTACCGAACCGGTACAAATTTCCGGCTGTCAGGACATATTTATAACATTACGGGTTCAGGATGAATGAACTGTTTACTCTGATATCATCGGATGTAGTTGTCACCTATGTTGACCCTCACTGAATTGGCGATTTGAGTCACTGTTGCCTGTTTATCCGACATCAGCTGCTATCCCTCGAATACTTGTCGGAAATACACCAGAATGGCACTGTCCAGTACGCATGATATTTCTCTGCAGGCCTACTTCTTGCTGTCTTTAGGCGTTCCTGATGACAGAATGACACCTGCTGGGCGCCGCCTTTATATCCTCCAGCCAGCCGCCGGGGCACCAGCGTCTCTGGGCTGGGACCTGATGCGCCGCTACTGAGCACCCTGCATCGTCACCTGAAGTAACAGTTGCTAGAATGATGGTCTGACAAACAAAGTTCTTAGTCTAGGAACTTAGGTCATGGCTTCGATGTTTCTGAAGATGGTGGCCCACTTGAAATTTTGCCGGGCTTTATAATCTCCTGAGCAAAAACGAGCCAACCACCAGTAAAATAAATTAATTTCGCGGTATTCTCTAACATTTTCTGTAGTTTCCAGAATACTGAATTGTTATTAATTTGTAAAAAATCTATTTCAAAGTCACTAGTGGCGACAGCCCTCTCTTTGGTGTTTATATCAAAGTACCCCTACTTGTAAGAGATGCCACAGGTGATTCTAATAAACACCATCCCCAACCCGACACAATTCTGGAGGTCTCCGTAGTGCACATTATACCGCTGCTTATTCCTCAGCGTTCTCAACAGGTTTAATATGGAACCATTTCGCGGCACTAGGCGCTCCAGGCACAGGAGCAAGTCGATTTGAGCGTAGTGCAAATAATCAAATAGGCGGCGTACACCAGTCCTACCTCCACAACGTATCACTCACCAGATTCTTCATAAGGCAGCCATCAGAACGATCCAAACGGTAGAGTTTGTTTACATTCAAGTAAAGGATGTAACTTAAATCGCCAGATGACCTGAACTCCTCCTCGCTCTTTCATGGGTTATTTGCCGTGGGGTCCTTTGCAACCACTGGCAAAGTCCCGAGTGGATCTTACGTTCGAAGGAGAGCTGCTTTTCAACACAGATCAACAGTTCGACGCCGACATGCGTTTTTTTAACATTCCATACCACTAAAGCATGGAAGCAATCGCAATGTTGATGCATGAATTTGTTCTGAAAGCGGTGATGATATTCAAGACAATAAAAGCGGGTTAAAAGCTGTGAGCTATCTGGGGAAGTTAACCTTGAATTACTGAGCAGCTGTTTCACCAGGTATCCAGTCTAGCTTACCAAATTCCCAACCAGACTAACATTAATTATAATTTTTTAGTAGTCATCTTATGATAACCGGTGATATATATATATATATATATATATATATATATATATATATATAAAGAGAATTTAAATAAAAAGAAATAAATCAGTTTATATTTGGACATTTATTTTAACATTGATCATTGTTCCGTTAAAATTTCAGCTTATTAAACTTGATTCATAACTAAACTGGTGCCTTATTTAGGATTCTGAAATGTGAGTTTGTAATCTCACGGAACACATCAAATATGGAGCCAAGATTGGGAGACTCGATACAACACTGCATTCATAAAATAACACACAGAGAACGTTGAAACATATGCAAGAGGAAATTAACCACAACCAACCGATTCAATTTTCACCCAAAGAAGTTACGTTCGTAGCGCAATCCTGTCCGTCATGAAATTACCACACACTGGTATACTAAATTCATACTAACTCTCTGTGAAATCTTCCCGAAAAGAATAGTTGAGGGCTACTTTGATGATTACAGCACATGCTTCACGTGGTCAACTTGGTTTAGACAAAGAGTGTAACTCCACAATAATTTTGATAATTAAAATAAATTACATCTAAACAGAAATTACAAAAGAAAATCCTCGAACTGGTAACTATCGGCTTACTATTAACCTGATGGGTCAAACAATTGTATAAGCACGTGGTACTGGTCTCACAAAGTACACCCCACGTGGACTGAACATAAGGAAAAGTTGCTATATTGAAAAATAATGTTAGGACGAGACGTTATAATCTCGCGTACTTTCGCATTTAAGATTGATGATCTTAGTTAGAGTTGCGGATCATCCACACGTGGTTCCACTTCACTCACAAAGTAGTGACAAAGCAACTACTGGAAGATATTCTGAACTTCACACTCGAATTACACTGCGTTGCAATTTAAGATAACATTAGATATTTTAGATCTAAACCTGAAATAAAGGTGATTAAATTTTCAGTTAAGCTGAACTTAAGAAATCCATTATCCTACGGGCTTAGCAGAGATGTGCTTAGCCGGAGATCTTACCACTTCAGACGCTCGCCGCAGACAGACTGCCGTGGTCCCTTCCTGAGGGTGCCTCACAGATACAAACGGAAGTGACCAGAGAGGCAGCTTCCTATACCAACATGACAAGGGACGGACAGGACCACACTAAGAATAGAAACCTCTTTGCTTTTAGAAAGCGTAGCTACCTGTTCCGACGTTGGTCCAACTGTTCTCTAGCAGACAGGCTTGTCTGCTACCATCAAGCATGCAAATACATTTGCTCATTCATCCTTTCACACAGAAGGGAAGGGGGATGACAGTATCTTATCATATACAGTATATAAAAGAAAGCGGATGTAGGTTCCGTATGAAACTGTGTGACATGAATTGCATATAAACTTTGTTTTAAAGTGTAGTAGTGTGACAGATCGTTCTTGATTATGTGTAAAAGTAACACGTTCCACTGCTCAGTCTCGTCCCAGATAGTCAGAGACACCACAGTAAATTTAGAAGTGGAATGTATGCCGTAAATGGCAACTGTTTTAAAAAATTAACATGAAAGGAATCCCACAGAGACCTTTCACAATGAAATAGGAGGCAAGGTCCACAGAGTATATGCCCAGGTATACACTCCAGAGTTTGCCAAATATGTCTGCGAGCAGTTGTACATCTGTGTTGATATATAATCTCGTATATTCTCCTAAATCAGCGATCCCAAACTCTTGCGAACCATTCACCGTTTGTGCACACTGCGCATTCTTCATGGCGATGCCTGTTACTTTAGGGGAAAATGCGGTTATGTCAGATAATGTGGCTTCTTGAATTTCCCCTTTAAATTCGTATAGTCATATGGAAAGTCACCCGTTCCCCATAAGCTGAAACTTTGTATCATCGGAATATGCAGCTCTGGTGATGTTCATATCCTCCTGGGTTATCATATAAGCAAGTTTCTGAAGCGATGCATCCATGAAACGCGGCGAGTTCAAGAAGTGGAGAGCTATTTTTGATGTGATTTGCTTGGAAAACGAAATGTATTGAACAACAGCACCCGGAATGACACTGACATTATCATCTTTCAAGCCAAAATCACTCAAGTACTCAACAAGGAAGCGAGCATCGTACCCCCTTAAATTATGGAAAAATAGGCTATGCCCCGTGGCTGTTTGTACTTGACATTGTATGTCTTGTGAGTTGTGGTGTAGAACTTCCTCATTAGATGACAGTGATCTCTAAGTTGAGTTTCTGCTTTTCCAAGCAGTGGCAACACAGAAATTTGGCGCTGAACTGCCTGTTCATATAAGGCATCATTCTCCTGTGAGCTAGTCATGGGAACATTATTGTGATAAATCCCGTCAACTTCCCTTGTAAGTTTTTCAGGGCCAGAGAGCAACCATTTAGCGAGATTATCCCTGACATATAATTCAGATTTCCTGTAGTTAGTGTCATACGAACATACAACTTGATGTGATGGCACGAACGTTACATGTCATTCTGTGAAGGTAGTATGAGAGGCATTAGAATCACTTCCACAATGTGCTACCGGATATAGGAAGCACTGTAAGCCAGCTTGCATAGCTAAGGGTCATCCCTTCTAGTGGTGGGCATTTTTAAGAACTTTTTACGATTCATATTCATTTCCACACATGCCGGTTCCTGGTTTGAACATTCTCTGTGGTTCTTTTCTGAAACCTCAAACTTTCTAAAAGAGTTCAGACATCTAAGACAAAAATAACATGCTCCTTTTTTTTCTCAGTTGGGAGGAAGATTCGCGTGACTTGATTTTGATAGACAAGTAGTGTTGGTGCTCACTCTCAGAACAGTAACAACTCTACATGTTTTAGTGCTGACCAACTAATTATGAAAAGTACAGGGGCTCAATTACTTACAAGGGAACCTCCCCATCGCAACCCCCTCAGATTTAGTTATAAGTTAGCACAGTGGATAGGCCTTGAAAAAACCGAACACAGATCAATCGAGAAAACAAGAAGAAGTTGTGTGGAACTATGAAAAAAGTAAGCAAAATATACAAACTTAGTAGTCCATGTGCAAGACAGGCAACATCAAGGACGGTGGGAGCTTGAGAGCGCCGTGGTCCTGTGGTCCTGTGGTCAGCGTGACCAGCTCTGGAAGTAGAGGTCCTTGGTTCAAGTCTTCCCTCGCGTGAAAATTTTACTTTCTTTATTTTCGCAAAGTTATGATCTGTCCGCTCGTTTACTGACGTCTCTGTTCACTGTAATAAGTTCAGCGCCTTTGTTTTGCGACCGCACCGCAAAACCGTGCGATTGTTATTGGAGGCCCGAGCTATATTTGCTGGATTCATATTGCCCACGGAATACATCTCACGTATTTAATGCACTCTCGTCCAAAGTAGTGAACAGTCAACTGCCAGCCAGGGAGCCTCGTTTGCAGGAATACTCTCTCTTCCGTGCGCTGTAGTCGACTGACGTCGTCTGTTTCGATGTTTGTTTAGGTGTGGCGTCCCCATACTACGGCGCAGTTACCTTGCATCGGACGGACGGACGGACGGACAGATAATGATTGTCTGAAAATAAAAAAGTTAAACTTTTCAGTCGATGGACGACTTGAACCAAGGACTTCTCGGTCCGCAGCCGCTCACGCTAACCACGGGACCACGGCGCACTTGAGCTCATATTCTCCTTGATGTTGCCTATGTTGCCCATTGACTACTCAGTTTGTATATTTTGCTTATTTTTTCATAGTTCCACACAACTTCTTCCTGTTTTCTCGATTGATCTGGATCCAGTTTTTCAAGCCCTATCCACTGTGCCAACTTATAACTAAATCTGAGGGGGTTGCGATGGGGAGGTTCCCTTGTTAGTGCTTTTCTGTTCTTTTCTCTGCAGTGTGCTGATTCTTACCTTCTTCTTGTGGCTTGCTATCATCAACATCCTGACTATATACTTTAACTGAATAGGTCGTATTCTGCCTCTGAATTTTGGTAAGTCCTGGTGTTATACAGGGAATGAGAAGCAGTTGAAATTACAGTGGTTGCGGAATCACATGTTTTGTATGCAGTCGTATGCCGTGCATGCTTCTGGTTCTTTCTATCGCTAGCCTAAAGTGACCATGAAAAGCAAGATTCACCATCTGCGTTCTGGAAATTAATGCATGCCTGTTTGGCGGCAATGTCTTCCAGAAGATGGATAAAACTGGACGCCCCCGTAAGTGGATCGCAGACATGGGAGTATGCATCAAGGTGCAGCACATGACTCACTGCCTTACCCGACTCTCTTTCTAGCATATCGGAAAAAGGCCAAGTATGACACTCTTGACAAAAGTTGCGATTGATTTGGCCCATGATATCATATCAGTTCTCTCCTTTATTTGGATGATGCTCTTATCCCCTCTAGGATCGCTGTTCTCTTTCAGCGTGTAAATCAGCTCACAGTAACTGCTTTGCACTTGGTGGCGTGTATATTGCAGGTCGTTGATTTTGGGAACCACCATTCCCAAAAAGTCTTGACAGGCCCTGAGAGAACTAGCAAGATTTCACTACACCACAGTCATGCTGTTAATAAGGGCTTGTGAAATACTGTGGCCAAAAACGCAGGCAACCACAAAGTATACCAATGCAGCTGCAGGACTTACTTGCTGCTGCTGCTAGGCCCAGAATGATATCGAGGTGATGTTCGTGGCCGATGCTATCAAGGTGGTCCAGGGCATCAGGGCACGAGGAGCGTGCTTGCATCGGCAAATGATCTGGTGTCACCGGCCTTGATCATTTTAATTCAAGGGACCTGGCTTCAGTGTTGTTTATAGTCTTGGCAAATACGAGTACATCGTCTACAGACCAGGCCGAAGCATTGAACACATCATTGTCAGGTGGTGGAGTAGTTGCAAGTGCAAGCCCATGAACATATACAGCCCCCATCACATCTGCCAAAAAGTAAAACCATTGACAAATAACATGCTTAAAACAAATACATGTGGATGTTGCAGTTTTTTATTTAAGTTCAAATTTAGCGGCATTAATATAAGTCCACGTGTCCCTCATCTCGTTGTTATTTGCTGCAGTGTCATGTAATATCTTATCCTTCCAATCCATGGGAATATTATCATCAAGTGTCCCTAGAAAGGAAGGTCGATGATGACTGTGAGATGCTGCAGGATGTGGATAGCGTGGCTGCATTGGCAGACGCGTGTCATCGGTCCATGCCACTGTGATGATGATAGACCAGGATGAGGCGCTTTTCACAGGAGTGGAAAAGCGCGTCATTGATGAACTGGGCTGTGGTGACAAAGGCATCATCATGATATCAGGTCGTGGAGTAGTTTTTGCAGGTGTAATCCTGAATTCTCACATACCCTTCACGTCTGCAACAGAAGGAGAGGAAGAAGAAATTTTTATCGAATTGCAGCAATTACAACCACACTCATACATGGAAAAAATTCATCTTAATTACTTACTTGCAGGTTCACTAGAGTCAAGTCAGAGACACTTGTTAGGCTCTGATGTACCATAATCATAACCATTTCCATTATGGCTTATCATCTCAATTGGCGCTTGTGTTGATGCCGCTAGCAAGTGTTAGACTGGAAAGACTCTTCACACCGAAACAACTTCTTTTAATAGCCAAAAAACACATTCCGTTGCTTATTCCATCCAACACAATGGAGTGGCCATGTGATTTTAGGCAGGATAACACTAACTCACGGCTGTGTATAGACAATGCTACCCTACCCTGCCTCCAAAAAAAATGGCTCTGAGCAGTATGGGACTTAACATCTGAGGTCATCAGTCCCCTAGAACTTAGAACTACTTAAACCTAACTAACCTAAGGACATCACACACATCCATGCCTGAGGCAGGATTCGAACCGCTCGGCCATTCCGGCCGGCACCCTCCCTCCATCAGTATGCTTATATAAGGGATTCAGTGCATCTGTGCGCCCTGGTCCATCAGCTTAACGGTGCATGTCCTGATGGAAATGGAAATGCCGTGTGGCTAGGGCCTCCCCGCCGGGTAGACCGTTCGCCTGGTGCAACTCTTTCGAGTAGACGCCACTTCGGCGACTTGTGTGTCGATATCTCCTGATGAATGAGGAGAATAACTTTGCACGCTTAGAAACTTGCTCAGTGCTGGTACCGGTATCTGCGGAGTACTACCCATACATCAGTGACTTCTTTCACCTCTTAGTAATGAACCGCCCCCATCTCATGGTCGCGCGGTAGCGTTCTCGCTTCCCACGCCCGGGTTCCCGGGTTCGATTCCCGGCGGGGTCAGGGATTTTCTCTGCCTCGTGATGGTTGGGTGTTGTGTGATGTCCTTAGGTTAGTTAGGTTTAAGTAGTTCTAAGTTCTAGGGGACTGATGACCATAGATGTTAAGTCCCATAGTGCTCAGAGCCATTTGAACCATTTAGTAATGAACCTTTTGCAGGTATTTGCTAGTGTTGAAGTCTTTGATGTCATATGTGAGCATCACGCAGTAGCTATGATGCTATGCACCGACTTCACAATAGTAACCGACGGTAGTGAGAATACATTTTTACTCCATCAGCAAGACAATACCTCAGAGCTTCGCAGCATCACGGAGTAGCAGACATTCACTATATCACAAACAACCCACTCATAGCCCTGCATGCGAAGTGCGTGGCTGTATCGAAACATTACTAGCATTTGATAGTTATTTAGAAACATGATAAAAACACGAATTTTTTTATCAATGCACTGTCTGAGGAGTGTTTATAGATCGTTCTATGGTTTTTTATACGAGTATACCAGTTTGCATAATCAGTTTTCATGTTAAATAATTAAAATTACTGACAGACAGATTACATTTTGAATTAGACACCCACCTGTCAAACGTAATACAGTCGATTATTCGTTATTGTAGGTGTAATTGTAGCCCAATTAACTATTTTATGCATGTGCCGCGATTTGGATACCCCAGGGCATGGGACAGGGTGTATATGATTTTTTTTGTATGCATAGTATTACTCTGGGTTTGTTGTCGTGGTCCTCAGTATGCAGACTGATTTGATGTAGGTCTCTGTTCCGCTCTATCATGTGCAAGCCTCTTCATTTCCGACTAACTTCTTAAATCTGCATCCTTCTGCATCTGCTTACTGTATTCATCTCTTGGTCTCACTCTACGATTTTTACCCCCCCTTGCTTCCCTCCAGTACTAAATTGGTGATACCTTGATGCCTCAGAATGTGTCCTACCAACCGATCCCTTCTTCTAGTCAGGTTGTGCCACAGATTTCTTTTCTACCCAATTCTGTTCAGTACCTCTTCATTATTTACGTGTTCCGTTCTCTAATCTTCAGCATTATTCTGTAGCACCACATTTCAAAAGCTTCTATTCTCTTCTTCTCTACAGTTTTATCATCCATTTTCACTTCCATAGATGACTACGCTCTATACAAATACTTTCAGAAAAGGCTTCCTGGCACTTAAATCTATACTCGACGTTAACAAATTTCTCTTCCTCAGAAACGTTTTCCTTGCCATTGCCAGTCTACATTTTATATTCTCTCTACTGTGATCATCATCAGTTATTTTGCTGCCCAAATAGCAGAACTGAGCTGCTAATTTAAATGGCTCATTTCCTAATATAATTTCCTCAGCAGCACCTGATCTTATTCTACTACATTGCATTATCCTCGTTTTGCTTTTGTTGATGTTCATCTTATATCTTTCCTTCAAGACACTGTCCATTCCGTGCAACTGCTCTTCCAAGTCCTTTTTCTCTCTGAAAAAAAATACGGTGTCATCAACAAACGACAAAGTTTTTATTTCTTCTCTCTGAACTTAATTTCTTCTCCAAATTTTTCTTTTGTTTTCGTCACAGATTCAATAAGATCAGGTATAGGTTACAGCCCCGTCTCACTCCCTTCTCAACGACTGCTACCTTTTCACGCCTCTCGAACCGTATAACAGCCATCTGGTTTCTGTACTAAATTTTACCCCTCCCACCTTTAGAATTTGAAAGAGAGTATTCCACTCAACAGTGCCAAAAACTTTCTCTAAGTCTTCAAATGCTATAAACGTAGGCTTGCCTTTCCTTAACCTATCTTCTATGAGAAGTCGTAGGCTCTGTATTGCCTCGCGTGTTCCTTCCCCAAGGTCGGCTTCTACCAATTCTTCCATTCTTCTGTAGTGAGTTCGTGTTGGTATTTTGCAACCATGACTTATTAAACTGATAGTTCGGTAATTTTCACACCTGTTCAGCACTGCTTTCTTTGGTACTGTAACTTTACATTCTTCTGGAAGTATAAGGGTATTTCCCCTGCTCGGCAGATGGAAGAATTTTGTCATGACTGACTCTCCCAAGGCTATCAGTAGTTCTAACGCAATCTTTTCTATTCCTGGGGCACTGTTCCGACTTAGGTCTTTCAGTGCTTTGTCTAACTCTTCACGCAGTATCATATCTTCCAACCCATCTCCATCTGCGTCCTCTTCCATTTTGCCCTCAAGAAATCTCCCTTTTATACACACTTTATATATTCCTTCCACCTTTCTGCTTTCCCTTCTTGGCTGAGGACTGGTTTTCCATCTAATCTGTTGATATTCATTATTACTCAACACGCCAAACTGCATACTAAATGAGTGAATCATGTTTAACACCTCCGGGGGCCACTATATGAGAAGAGTATATGTTTATTTAAAAAAAAAGGTACTGCATGATGGTAAAATATAAAACATTAAAAACAGTAGGATGATGACAAGAGCTCACAGCATGACAAATAGCGATAGCGGATGACCCTGTCGAATCAGCAGAGGCAGATCAAACCTTCCACTCCATAGCGAAGTGATATGAAACAACAGTCGAGATAGCAGCTTCTCCAGTCTCCTCGCGTTAACTCTTGTCCAAAAAAGTCAGTTTTATGTGTGGCAAAAGCAGTATATTTCCCACATCTGATACTGCAAGAGAGAACAATCGAAAAATGGTCAAAAGTGAGAAAAGACGAGCAGCAGTATTACGAACTGATGTCAGTCATGTGGATAAAATGTGTACCACCCAAGTTGTGCACGGCGCCCTCTTATTCCCTGTCAGCAATCTTCTCGAGATTTCATCTTTAGTAGCGTCAATAAGTGATCTAAGTGTATCGCCTTTCGTTTTTGGACTCGTACCACTTCACACTGCATCGAAATATTTTACGATACCAAACACGTACGACTTGCAAGTCGGCAGGGAAAATCACAGCATTCAGAATCCAAGTAAAACATTACCATTTCGTCATGCACACAGAACAAGTGGCAATATGATGCTTTCGTCTTGTTGGCCTGTCTCTTTAGAGTGCGCAATTTTCCCACTATTAAAGCTTATATGTAGTCGTTACATCAAGGATTTACAGCCTTCTCGTCTGCAAATTCCAATTATTCCATCCGTATGTTCTGGTCTTTTTTTCTTATACTTCTGAGTATATGTGTGATACCATGTCTCTCCCTCGCTCTGCATAAATAACAAACTCCATATATTTCTTTCAAGCGATCTGCGAGCTCTCAACTTGTAGCGCGGGAGTCTCAGTCATTTTAGGAGGAGATAGTGCTGTGCTTTAATAGTTCTGCTCCTAGGCACAAACTTGTAAGTTTCCAGGGTAGTCCCCAAGAAACGTAGAGGCATATTGATCTAGCGATTATGTCACAAATTTCGACCACTCCCTATGTATGGAAACGGATACCCTGTATGACCATGTCGTATCCGTATCCGGATTTTACCGCCTTTTCGGACATTTGTTATCGTTTTGCATATCTTTCCAATTTTTTCATTTTTTCTACCGATTTTTTCATATTCTGTATGGAAATTCACAAGTGTATAAATGTTCCTATTGCTTATATTACCAGGTGACGTTGCTATTTTTACCATCCACCTGTGTTATAGAATCCCAGTACGGCCAGGGTTTCTACAGACTATACTTCTTCCAAACGTCAACACACAGAATACCAAGTACCAAAGCCAATGCTAAAACACACACACTTACATGGATTGCTGTAGAGGTAGGATGTTGACATTATGCCGTTATAAACTTGCATGCATAGCTCTGTCATGCTGTTTTGTCTGTCTGTTTCCCGCGGAGGCCCCCCTGTCCGGAATATGTTTGGGATAGGGACTCAGGAATTGTCCGAAGGTGGATGCATCAGTAATACACTCAGAACTTTGTTCCAGGAGGAGGAGGATGACATTAGTGTTTAACGCCCCGCCAATAACAAGGTCATTAGAGGCGGATTGGTTCAAATGGCTCTGAGCACTGTGGGACTTAACATCTCAGGTCATCAGTCCCCTAGAACTTAGAACTACTTAAACCTAACTAACCTAAGGACATCACACACATCCATGCCCGAGGCAGGATTCGAATCTTTGACCGTAGCGGTCGCGCGGTTCCAGACTGAAGCGCCTAGAACCGATCGGCCACCAAAGGCCGCCATTAGAGGCGGAGCACAAGTTCGGATTAGGGAAGGATGGGGAAGGAAATCGGCCGGGTTCTTTCAAAGGAACCATTCCAGCATCCGCCTGAAGCGAGTTTGAGGAATGGGGAAAACTTAAATCAGGATGGCCGGACGCGGGTTTGAACCGCCGTCCTACCAATGCGAGTCCAGGGTGCTGACCACAGCGCCACCTCGCTCGGTAACATTGTCCGACATGAGACCACCGGCGCTAAGTCGGAGATAATGTACAACGGTGGACCCACTAGCACTACACGCAGGACATAATTCGGGGTGGATCCACCTCTGCTACATCGAGGATAGTCTTCGAAAAGAGATCCAAAAGTCTTAAGTCTGATGTAGCAGCTGAATGTGAATGCATCCTACGGTAGGCCCGAGCTAGTGTCCGGGAGTGGATCCACCCACACATCATCCAGGGCAGCGTACAAAGGTTGGCTCACCACAGTGGGCCTGCAGTAGCCACGGCCACAAGACGAAATTATCGTAGTCCCACTAGTTCAGTGTGTGTGACGAAACGATAATGCTTATTCTTTGGATTCTTAACGCCAATATAAGCGAGTTGCAAGTCACATGTATTTGGAATCGTAAAATATGTGGATCCAATGTGAAGTGGCTATACAAATGAGTCACATATTGACGCTACAACATATGAACTCACGAGAAGCTGGCTGATGAAGCATAAAAGGCGTCACTTCTCAACATGGGTAGCATACATTTTATCTATACGAACTTACATTAGCTCCTAATTATGTTGCTCAGCGTTTGTATAATTGTTAAACATTTTCTCGATTGTTCTCTCCGGCAGTATCAGTTAGGGTAAAAATTCTGCTTTCGACACATATACAACTGGGAGTGCATAGATGCTGTTCGATTATTGTTTCATATGACGTCGTTACAGAGAGGAAGGTTAGTTCTGCCTCTCGGCAACTCTGTCTCAGAACCACCCCGAATGATTATCTGTCAGCCAACCTGCTCCTGTCATCGACCTATGTTTTTTATTGTTTTAACGTATTACCATCACGCAGGATTATTTTTTAAAAACAATCGATTACACTATTCCTATAAAATGGTTCTGAATGGCATTAAAAAGGATTTTCCTGCATTAGTACACATCTTGGTGTATTAAGTAAGAATACACATACAAAAAAAAATTATATCCACCATACCCCATATCCTGGGGTATCCACAATGCAGAAAATGACAAAATAGTGTAACTGGACAGCAATTACATCCAAACTTAGAGGCGAAGACCGAAACTGCTGTCATCTTGGGTCTTTGTTCAGAAGTTTTTGTTAGTGATACGAATAATCCACTGAACTGTGTTTGACAGGTGGGGACTTAATGCAAAATACTATCTATTCGACTGTAATTATAAATATTTAACTTACAAATCGATTACGCAAACCGGTGTACCCATAAAACACAACAGAATAGTTTAAAAACACTCCTTGCAGACTGCTATCGGTAAAGAATTCGGGTTTGTATCATATTTTTTAAACACACACCAAACGCTAGTAACGTCATGATACAGCCGTGTATCCCTACCTCCAGACAGCGCAGGCTGGGCCACTGGTGGGCTGTGTGTGTACGACAGCGACTGCCCGCTGCTACTCGACACTGTGCAGCCCTGAGCTGTTCCCTAGCGGGCGGAGTAAAAACTTACCCTCGCGACCTTCCGTTATTATTACTGTGGAAGCAGTGCGTAGCATGATAGCTACCGCACTCTGAGCGATGTCTGATGCTTACATACATCAATGGCGACCGCGCTAGGAAACACCTGCAAAGGGGGCATTACAAAAATGGTATTCACGTTGTTACTTGGCAATGTCAGATCGAGGAACCGGCAATCTGTTACGTTCAAATGTGTGAGTAAAAATCTTAGGTCAAGATCCTGACCTAGGTTTTTTACCCACACATGTATGGTATTCTTTGAACAGAACACACAGCGGTGTCTGATATGTAGGTAGCACTCTGCAGACACCAGTCGCAGCTCGCGGGGAGTCTTAAAGCGTCGGAAAATTATTCTGTTTCTCATCATCGGGATCATCAATAAAGTGATGGACACCGCACGCACCTGCACTGAAATATAGTCCTATGTTTAAGAACACCGTCGGAAGCTGGCTAACGTAGCGATACTTATGCCCGGCTGTGAGCTTGTAAGTACGCTGTTTAGGTTTTTATTGGTAACGCCACGTAGCGCTCTGTATGAAAATCAGTGGCTGTACTGTGTGCAGTCTGTGGCTGGTTTGCATTGTTGTTGGCTATCGTAGCGTTAGGCAGTTGGCTGTTAACAGCGCGTAGCGTTGCGCAGTTGGAGGTGAGCCGCCAGCAGTGGTGGATGTGGGGAAGTGAGATGGCGGATTTTTGAGAGCGGATGATCTGGACGTGTGTCCATCAGAAACAGTACATTTGTAAGAATGGATGTCATGGACTGCTATATATATTATGATTTTTCAACACTATTAAGGTAAATACACTGTTTGTTCTCTATCAAAATCTTTCGTCTGGTCCTTTTAATCCTCCAAACCAACCACCGAACCAAAATCTTTCCTTTGCTAACTATGCCTATCAGTAGTTAGTGCCTTCAGTAGTTTGAATCCTTTATTTAGCTGGCAGTAGTGGCGCTCGCTGTATTGCAGTAGTTCGAGTAACGAAAATTTTTGTGAGGTAAGTGATTTGTGAAACGTATAGGTTAATGTTAGTCAGGGCCATTCTTTTGTAGGGATTTTTGAAAGTCAGATTGCGTTGCGCTAAACATATTGTGTGTCAGTTTAAGCACAGTCATTGTATAATTGTTCAAAGGGGACGTTTCATATGTCGACCCTTAGCCGAGGATACCTCACTGGAATCTTCTGAATTTTTTCTTGTAGTTTGTGTAATTAGTGTAGCTTCTGTTTATTGCTAGCGCGTAATTGTAGACAGAATCTCCTTTGTAGTTGCAGTCTTTCATTGTTGTACAGTAAAACAGTTGTGGCATGCATGAAGGTATGCACCAAGTATTTCGCAGCTGCGCTTGCAATTAACTAGATATTATTTTCAGTGCTATGTTAATGTGTTCTCTTATTTTTGCTCTTCAAATTGTGCTTTTCTGTGTTATCGTGTGAAATATTGTGACAATAATGGCGTGTCAAAAACGTAACACTAGGCTCCAAAGTAAACTGAGAAATAATAGTGACGACGAGCGTAGCTTATCAGCACCACTGTGTAATGAATTAACAGACATTCAACTTAGTAATTTGGTAACTGTGCATAGGGAAATGGAGCGGGCGGCAAATAATGGTGTAGACAGTGAAACAGGTAGTGAACAGGGAAGCATTATCGATCGATCGGTCGGCAGCAGCTCGCCTCAGGAATCGGGAATCACAGAACACAAGATTGCAAATACTGTAGACTCAGGTTTTGGGTTCTCACCGTTTTCTCAAATGAGTCAAGACACATTTTCTGCTTGTCAAAATGTGAATGTTGCCGGTGAAAATGCACTGCCAAAAAGCATAGAGAAACAGATTCCAGACACTAATACATTATTCTTGCGATTAATGCAACAAATGGAACAAAATCAGAGACAAACACAGTTAAAGCTTCAAAAGTTAGACACAGTGGGACAAAATCAGAGACAAACACAGCAAAAGCTTAAAAAGTTAGACGCAATGGAACAAAATCAGAGACAAACACAGCAAAAGCTTCAAAAGTTAGACACAATGGAACAAAATCAGATACAAACACAGCACAGCCAGTGATTTTCATACAGAGCGCTACGTGTCGTTACCAATAAAAAACCTAAACAGCCTACTTACAAGCTATCCTGCGTAAAACCATACTCCATTTCCATTGAGTGATGCATACGCCACACTACCCCGGTTCATCGACCATGCGTTCGCCGCACTCGCAAACACCACCACAGCCAGCCCTTCATCAACAACGTGCCACTGCCTTATGGCGCTAGCTCATTTGCTGATGCAGCCACACTGTCCTCGCTTTGGACTGTCTCAATATCATCACCGTCGAACATCAGCTTGACATCGCTCTAGGCCTGGCAGCAACAGTATCCTTGCCCTCTTTCTTCCAAATCACAAGTAAGTCCCGAAGCCTCGGTGGGCTACTCTCTGGCTGCAGGCGCTTTTGCGGACAGGATCTCACAAGCCCATATTGACAAAACAAATGCGGGCTACCAAGATTCTGCAACGTTTCTCGGTGCCTGTCAAGGCGTTTCGGAAAGCGTGCTACCAGAAATAGTGCCGGCCGGGGTGGCCGAGGGGTTCTAGGCGCTACAGTCTGAAACCGCGTGACCGCTACGGTCGCAGGTTCGACTCCTGGCTCGGGCGTGGATGTGTGTGATGCCCTTACTTTAGTTAGGTTTAAGTAGTTCTAAGTTCTAGGGGACTGATGACCTCAGAAGTTAAGTCCCATAGCGTTCAGAGCCATTTTGAACCAGAATCGACTCCTGGCTCGGGCGTGGATGTGTGTGATGCCCTTACTTTAGTTAGGTTTAAGTAGTTCTAAGTTCTAGGGGACTGATGACCTCAGAAGTTAAGTCCCATAGCGTTCAGAGCCATTTTGAACCAGAAATAGTCAATTTCCCATGGTATCCCCCAATTAAGTGCAAGACAGTAGCAGGTATGACGCTTATCCATGCACTTCACCTGGATGTTCAATCGCGTGTCTACGATCCACTTAATAGGGGATCCAGTTTCATCCCTCTTCTAAAAGCTATTGCTGCTAGAAAGGTAAGCGTTAATGTCCACAATCTAGATGAGACGGATGAATATTGCTTTGCATGGTCGATTCCGGCTTGTAATAGAAATGACCCGAAACATGCATAGCAGTGACGTACACACAAAACATCTAATGTCCTCGATCATTGTAATTTCAAAGTCATCTCATTCGCTGTAAGACTCCAGGAACTACCAAAATTCTAGAGGCAGAATACAGACTATTCAGTTCACGTATACAGCTTGGATTTTGGTGAAAGAAAGCCATAAGAAGATGACCATGAGTAAACTGTGCAGAACAAAGAAGGAAAGCATAAAGTAGTTGGACCCCTTTGTTTTTCATAATTAGCCGGTCAGCACCGCAAATACCCAGATTTACTACTGTCCTCCGAGAGTGAGAAGAAACTCTACGTGTGGATCACAAGCATTTTCCACCAACACTCCTCCCAACCGACTAAAAATAATATGCATGCTTTTCTTGCCATAGATGATGATGATAATGTTTGGTTCGTGGGGCGCTCAACTGCACGGTTATCAGAGCCCGTACAGATTCCCAAACTTTGCTCAGTCCAAGCTCGCCACTTTCATGAATGATGATGAAATGATGAGGACAACGCAAACACCCAGTCATCTCGAGGCAGATGAAAATCCCTTACCCCGCCGGGAATCGAACCCGGGACCCCGTGCTCGGAAAGCGAGAACGCGACCGCGAGACCACGAGCTGCGGACCTTCTTGCCACCGATGACTTAACTCTATTGATTGGCGACTCCATGGCGTGTTGTGTGCACCACGACCAAAATAGTGGATAAAATTGGAAGGAAAATCAGCATTGGCCGTATTTTGTCGTTTTATTGTCAGCAAAATCGATTTTCGGTCACTTAGTGACCATCCTCAGCGCTGTAATGTACAATTAAAATTGGTAGGCACTGGTATCAAGCTATAAGCACAAGCTTAGAGCGATCACATTAACTCATATGTGATCGCTCTAAGCTTGTGGTTATAGCTTGATACCAGTGCCTACCAATTTTAATTGTATATTACAGCACTGAGGATGGTCACTAAGTGACCGAAAATCGATTTTGCTGACAATAAAACAACAAAATACGGCCAATGCTGATTTTCCTTCCAATTCTTAACTCTTTTAGCGATAGTGAGGTTCTAGAAAGGCATCTCATTGACTACTCGAACCAGGAACATGTCTGTGAGGAAATGTTTAGCGACGATAAAAACTTAAAGAATGCCCACCACTATGAGCGACTTTTCTTCGTCGTAAATGCTGACTTAAAGTGCCTCCTAGCTGTGTTAGGGAGTTGTGAAGGTGAAGGTCATCCCAATGACTCTCATACTACCTTCACAGAACATATTTGCATAATATACGTGACATCATATCAAGTTCCATCCTCTCTTAACTCCATTTGCAACAAATTCGAGTAATACGTTGGAATAATCCTATACGGTGGTTGCTCTCTGAAGACGATACGCTTGAGAGGCAAGTTCATGGGATTCATCGCAACGAGTTTATCGTGACCAACTTGCGAGAAAATGATGCCTTATATGAGCAGGCAGTTCAATGTCTGAGGTCTGTAACTGGTTAACAAACCGGAAACAGCACGTAGAGGCCACTGCCATGTAATGGGGAAGTTCCGCAGCACGGCTCACAACGCATTCAACTTGAAGTACAAACTGCCACGGCCCATGCTCTATTCTTCCGTAATTTGAGTGGGTAGGATCCTCATTTCCTTGTTGAGCACTTAGGCGATTTGGGTTTGAAAGTTGATAAAAAAAAATGGGTGTGAAATCTTATGGGACTTAACTGCTAAGGTTCAAATGGTTCAAACGGCTCTGAGCACTATGGGACTTAACATCCATGGTCATCAGTCCCCTAGAACTTAGAAGTACTTAAACCTAACTAACCTAAGGACATCACACAACACCCAGTCATCACGAGGCAGAGAAAATCCCTGTCCCCGCCGGGAATCGAACTGCTAAGGTCATCAGTGCCTCAGCTTACACATTACTTAACCTAAATTATCCTAAGGACAAACTCACTCACCCATGCCCGAGGGAGGACTCGAACCTCCGCCGGGACCAGTACAGTCCATGACTGCAGCGCCCCAGACCACTCGGCTAATCAAAAATGGTTCAAATGGCTCTGAGCACTATGGGACTCAACTGCTGAGGTCATTAGTCCCCTAGAACTTAGAACTAGTTAAACCTAACTAACCTAAGGACATCACAAACATCCATGCCCGGGGCAGGATGCGAACCTGCGACCGTAGCGGTCTTGCGGTTCCAGACTGCAGCGCCTTTAACCGCACGGCCACTTCGGCCGGCTACTCGGCTAATCCCGCGCGGCGAAAGTTGATAAGGTCAGCGTCACTCCTAATAGTGTTGATAAGTACATATCATTTTCCAAGCAAATCACACAAGAACTATCTCTCCTCCTCCTGGATTCGCTACGTTTTATGTAAGCGTCTCTTCAGAAACTTGCCGAGACGGTAGTCTGGAAGGACAGAGCTGCATATTCCGAAGATGCAAAGTTTCAGCTTGTGACGGAGAAAGCGCGAATTTCCATAGAAAAACATGAACTTGAAGGAGAGACTCGTGAAACCACATTGTCTGACATAACCACAGCAAAGTATGTAACAGCCCCTGCCATAACTGATGCGTAGTATGAGCACACGGTGAATGTTTGGCAAGAGTTCGGTATCCCTGATTTAGCAGACTATGCAAGATTACATTATCAATACAGATGTACAACTGCTCGCAGAGACATTTCACAACTTCCGGAGTGTATTTGTGGGCACACACTCTCTGAACCTTGCCTCCTATTTCATCGCGTCAGAGCTTTCGTAGTGTGCAGTGTTATGAAAGACTCATGTCAGCAGCGAACTGTTGACCAATCTTGAAAAGCAGCTCTTCTTCGAATGCAGGACTCACTGGTTACTTTTCCAGTGCTTGCACAGGTACTCCAAGGCAAATAACCCACGAATAAGCAAGGAGGAGTACAGGCCAACTGACTATAAAATACATCCTTCACTTGGATGTAACGGCTGGTCCCGGCGGAGGTTCGAGTCCTCCCTCGGGCATGTGTGTGTGTGTTTGTCGTTAGGATAATTTAGGTAAAGTAGTGTGTACGCTTAGGGACTGATGACCTTAGCAGTTAAGTCCCATAAGATTTCACACACATTTGATTGAACATTTTGAACTTGGATGTGAGCAGCCTCTTTGGGCACGCCATGCAACAAACTCTCCAGTTTGGAGCGTTCTGATGGCTGCCTGAGGAATAAATCGCCAGACTGAAGAAAACGATTCAAGATGTGCCTTCTGATTCTTGTGAGGTATATATTCTGGAGGTAGAACTGGAGTATTCCACCTATTTGTATATTTGCACTACGCTCAAATTGACTTGTTCCTGTGTCTCGAGTGCCTAGTCCCGCAAAATTGTTCCATCCTGAAGCTGTTGGGAAAGTTGTGGAATAAGCAGCTACATAATCTGCACTACAGAAACCTCCGGAATTGTCTCAGGTTGAGTATGAAGCTTATTAGAATCACCTGTGGCGTCTAATACAAGCAGCATTTCTTGTTGTAGGAGTACATTGATATAAACACAAACGGAGGGCTTTCACGACGTGTGACGGTGAAAAAGACTTTTACAAATGAATGAACAATTCAGTTTTCGGAAAAACAATGGAAAATGTTAGAGAACACTGCGGAATTCATTTATTTTACCGGTAGCTTGCTCTTTCTAGCGTAAGAGATTATATCGCCAGTCCCATTTCATGTGGGCCACCATCTTCAGTGAAAGACTAGCCGCTGTGAAGATGCCCAAGGTGGCAGTGGAGATCACGAGGTCTGCCTGTGTCGGTGTGTACGTTCTGGAGCACTCAGAACTCCGAATGTGCCGATTCCCCAACGAGTCAGAAGCCAAACCAGGTGCAGGTGGCACGCAGAGAAGCGCTGAGGGTGTGTAGCGTGCATCCCCTCAGGCTCTCACAAGAAGTGCCCGCTCGAGGGTGTTGGCGCCGCTCTGCAGGTGGTGCGGCAGGTAACTTTTCTGTCGAGGGCCACGAGGTGTGGACTGCCACTGAAAGGAGAACTGTCGCGTCATGACGACAAAAGATTCATCTGTGGGAATGAGATTGGCACCCTCCCGTAAACACACTGTTCACCGAGTGATTGAGTGTGTGGCAGTGTATTTGTAACTAGCCGATGGTGTGGCAGAAAAGTTGGATGAACCGCTTGTCATAGTCGTGAGCATAGTTTACACACACTGCGCATGATCAGAGAGAAAATGTATATATAATGGAAAGCAACAAATTAAAATGTGAGATGTAGTTTTAAGTTTTTCGTTTAACTGATAGTAATGTTTGCCTTCAGGAGAAAAATAACAACTTTGTAAATAAAACCATCGAAGAAAAAAAAGGCTGTAGAAACACATAACCAACAAAAATCTAAAGAAAAAAGCTGTTCAAGCTTTATAAAAAAATATTCTGTGTATGTCGTGAGAAAGAAATAGATTTTTAAATAAAACCACGAAGGAAAAAGAAATGTTAATAAACAGCAAAACATTTGTAACCTCCCAACAGAAAAATAATTATAATATTCACATTTAGCGTAACCTCCCAACAGAAAAAATCTCATTTAAGTTCCTAACAACAAATTTCTTTCCAATAATAAAATTTCAAGTTTTAATGTGACCTTCCATTAAAGACTGACTGCCTATCGAGATTAATAAGTTTTGACGTCAGCAGTGCTGTGTCATGGCCTGTGAAATCATCCTGAATAAACTGAAGAATTCTTACCTCACAATGATGTCGCCGAATAACGCTATCTATATATCTGCTCCTATAAGAAATTTTTGTCACAGCGCAGTGCAATGCTGGCCACTAGGTTTTCATTTGTAGGAAAACAACTTTCTTTTGGTTAATCAACATGAGTATGCACAGTAAAATTCGTAAAATCTTTAAACTCAGATAAATGACTGGAAAAAGTTTTCTTCAGAACAAAAGTTATTATTGAAACATTTCTGCAAGGAATTACATCTGACTTTAAATTACAATTGTGGTTAAATCAGTTGTGGCAATTAACATATGCGCGCAGCAACAAAGAACATTTTTTTTTTTTTACCACATCGCTCAGCACCGCCGGCTCAACCCAAGTCAACCGCTGGACTGCCCTGTTCCAACTCCATAACTCAAGTGCTCTGTGCGAGCTACAAAACACGTCTGCTCTCTGCGAGCTACTAAACGCGACGTACTGCCAACACTGCTCTGACCTGTGATTCTATTGTAGCATAGATATTCCACATCTTAGGCAGCGCGTGAGCATTCCATCGAAATTACATCTGCTCAAGTGCGCTAGCGAATAGTAATGAACCCCTTACACATTATTGTAAAAAATTGTTTTACAAAATAAATTGTTAGTAAAAAACCATTTTTAATTCATTATTTTATTGTAACTATTTTTAAACCTTGCCAGAACATAAGTATTGTTTATAACTAACCTGAACCTCTCCTCAAGCTGCATGGACTTGTAATGAAGAGGCTTCCACAATTGAACTTGTTGTGAAGAATGATATCGGGGAAAGAAAGGTCGAATCTTATTGGCCCATGGGGGCAGGGGGCATTTCCCACCATCTTAATGTACACCCACTGGTCCAGGCGTTTCCCTCCAATTTCGCATCGCGTGGGACCCTATAGAGTTACATCACGTACCTAGTCCACTTGCCAAAGGTGTGTGGGTAGGATAGGGGTTTCTTAAGGCCCACAATCAGTTTCCAGCGATTCCTCGAGGGGGTGGGAGTGAAGGGTGATCTATAATTAGCCTAAGTGAGCAACCATGGTCTGGACGTAGAGTCCTTGATTAGTAGTCAAAACGTTCTCTGTCCTGGATGCGAACCCCGCCACTGAATAATTTGAATAATAATCAGCTTGGACGACCGAAACTCCTGGCATGAGAAGTCACCCTCATTCTGCCAACATCCTTATCAGACAGGGCGGAGGAGCGGACAGAGGTTCAGGGCATTGCCTTCCCCTGGGGTGGAAAGTTGGCCCTAAGGGCGGAAGAATCAGCAATGATCAACTGCATGAGGCTGCAGAAGGCAATGGAAACCACAGCATTAAAGACACATGATGTGTATCCACAGCACACGTGGACTGTAACTGAAAAAGTGTCATGAAGGTCTCTCCCCTGACAAAAGATTTCGAAACACTCCCCCATTCGGATCTTTTGGAGGGAACTCCCAAGAGGGAGGTGACCATGAGAAAAAGATTGAATAACGAACGAAAGTATAAAGTTCCACGAGTCGGGGCGTGGACTGTAAGGAGTTTTCACGTGGGACGGTACTATGAAATCTGAAAAGGGAAATGCTAATGTCCAATCTAGATGTAACCGGGGTCAGTTAAGTGAAATGGGAGGAAGACAAGGGTTTCTGGTCAGACGTGTATAGAGTAATACCAGCAGCTGCACGAAATGGTATAACGGGAGTAGGTTTCCTGATGAATAGGAAGGTAGGACACAGAGTGAGTTACTGAGAGCATTTGAACTAATAGACGAGGTTCATTAACAGTCGATCACCCAAAACCAACCACGAATGGAGTAGGTAATGGGTAGATATTAGTGGTACCTACAGTACCTCTCACCAAACATCGGAAGTTGGCTTGTGCAGTATACCTGGTCGAATCTAGGGTCATAGTGATATTCTGAATAATTCTTATATACCAACAAGCTCTTTATTTCTACTGACTTGGTAACGTTAGGAAATACTACTGTGACGCTTGTTCATTTACTTGGATAATTTGTTTTCTACACTTTTTTAAAAAAGTATTGTTGTTGTTGTGGTCTTCAGTCCAAAGACTGGTTTGACGCGGCTTTCCGTGGTTCTCTATCCTGCGCAAGTTTCTTCATCTCCGAGAAACTACTGCAATCTACATACTTCTAAATCTGCTTACTGTATTAATCTCTCAGTCTTCCTCTGCGATTTTTACCTCCCACATTTCCTCCACTATGAAATTGGCGATCCCTTGATGTCTCAGAACGTTTCCTATCAACTGAGCCCTTCTTTTAGTCAAGCTGATCTACAAATTTCTTGTCTCCCCAATTCTAGGCAGTACCGTCTCATTAGTTACGTGATCTACGCATCTAATCTTCAGCATTCTTCAGTAGCACCTGTTTATCGTCTATATTTCACTTCCGTACGTGGCTGCACTCAATACAAATACCTTCAGAAAACATTTCCTAACACTTAAGTCTATATTTGATGTCAACAAATTTGTCAGTCTACATTTTATATCCTCCCTACTTCGGCCACTGTCAGTCATTTTGCTGCCCAGGCACCAAAACCTGTCTACTGCTTTAAGTGTCTCTTATACTAATTTAATTCCCTCTGCACCGCCTGTTTTAATTTGACTGCATTCCATTATCCTTGTCTTGCTTATTTTGATGTTCATCTTACATCTTCCTTTCAAAGCAGTGTCCTATTCCGCTCAATTGCTCTTCCAAGTCTTTTGCTGTCTTTGACCTAATTACAATGGCATCGCCAAACCTCAACGTTTTCATTTCTTCTACCTGGACTTTAATTCCTAAGCCAGATTTTTCTTTCGTTTTTTGTGCTGCTTGCTCAAAACACAGTTTGGATAACACCAGGAATGGGTTAGAACCCATCTCACTCCCTTCTCAACCATTACTTCCCTTTCATGCCAGTCGACTCTTATAGCTGCCGTCTCGTTTCTATACAGATTGTTGATAGCTTTTCGATCCCTGTATTTTACCCCTGCTACCTTGAAAATTTCAAAGAGAATATTCTAGGCAACATTGTCAAAAGCTTTCTCTAAGTCTACATAAGCTATAAACGTAGATTTACCTTTCGTTAACCTGTCCTGTAAGATAAGTCATAGGGTCAGTATTCCCTCACGTGTTCCTACATTTCTCCGAAACCCAAACTGATCTTCCCCGTGGTAGACTTCTGCCAGGTTTTCAGTTCTTTTGTAATCAATTCGTGTTAGTATTTTGCAACCATGACTCATTAAACAAACTGTTTGGTAATTTTAACACCTGTCAGCAATAATTTCGTTGGAATGGGAATTATTACACTCCTCTTGAAGTCTGTAGATATTTCACCAGTCTCATACATCTTGCTCGCCAGATGGAAGAGTTTTGCCATGGCTGTCTCTCCCAAGGCTGTCAGAAGTTTTGACGGAACGTTGTCTACCGCAGGGGCGTTGTTTCAACTTAGGTCTCTAAGCGCTCCGTCAAATTAATCTCGCAGTATCGTATCTCCCACCTCACCTTTATTTACGTTCTCTTACATTTCCATAATATTGCCTTCAAGTTCATCTCACTTATATAGACACTTTATATACTCCTCCCACCTTTTAGCTTTCTCTTCTCTGCTTAGTACTGGTTTTTCACCTGAACTTTTCATATACATACAACTGCTTCTCTTTTCACCAAAAGTCTCTTTAACTTTCCTGTAGGCGGTATCTATGTTTCCCCTACTGAAATATGATTTTAAATCCTTGCATTTGTCCTCTATCCGTTCCTGCTTAGCCGCTCTGCACTACCTTTCATTATCATTTTTTAGATGTTTGTATTCCCTTTCGTCTGCTACATTTGCTGTATTTTTAAATTTTCTCTTTTCATCAATTAAATTCAATCCTTCTTGTATTATCGAAGGATTTCTACCAGGTCTTTTTACCCACTTGATCCTAAGCTGCCTTTACTATTTCATCTCTTAGAGCTACCTATTCGTATTCGCCTGTATTCCTTTCCCCTGTTCTAGTCAACCGTTGCCTAATGCTCCCTGTGAAACTCTGAGCAACAACTGGTTCCTTGAACTTATCTCTTTAACTTCCTACCTTACTGAAATTTCTCCAGTTTAATCTATGGCTCATAAGCAAAAAATTGTGGTCAGAGTCTACATCTAGCCATGGAAATACATTACAGTTTAAAATCTGGTTCCGAAATCTCTGTGTTACTATAATACAACAAATCTGAAAGCTTCCGGTGTCTCCAGGTGTCTTCCACACGTACAGCCTTCTTTCATGATTCTTAATCCAAGTGTTAGCAGTAATTAACTTATACTCTGCTAAAATTCTACCAGGCAACTTCGTCTTTCATTCGTTTCCCGAGTGCACATTCCCTACTATTTTTCCTTGTTTTCCTCTTCCTACTATCGAATACCAGTCACATTAACTACCTAATTTTTGTCTCCATTAACTACCTAATTTATTTTATCTCATTATACATTTCTTCAATTTCTTCACCATTTGCGGAGCTATTTGGCATATAAACTTGTACAACTGTGACGGGTGTGAATTTTGTGTCTATCTTAGCTACGATAACGCACTCACTACGCTGTTCATTGTAGCTTATCCGCTTTCCCATTTTCTTATTCATTATTAAACCTACTCCTGCGTTATTCCTATTTGACTCTGTACTTATAACCCTGTATTCACCTGACCAAAAGTCTCTTTCTTTCTGCCATAGAACTTCACTAATTCCCATTACACGTAATGTCAATCCATCCATTCCTCCTTTTTAAATTTTCTAATCTAGCATTTGACGCTCCGATCCGTAGAACGCCAGTTTTGTTTCACCTGATAACGACATCCTCTTGAGTAGCCACTGGCCGGAGATCCGAATGGGGCACTATTTTACCTCGGGAATATTTTAGCCGAGAGGATGCTATTATAATTTAACCGTACAGTAGAGCAATATGCGCTCCGGAAAAATTCTGACTGTAGTTTCTCCTTGCTTTCAGCCCCTATTAAAATTAATTTTAAACAATTACGGGGGTGACACACAAAATACACGATATTTTTGCTCAGCAACATCGATTCCTGATTACAAAGAAACTTTTCATTTTAATGATTTGATTATTTTTACAGGTTTACTTGGCATCTTGCCTGTTAGCATAGTTAACTGTTAGCCAGCAATAATGAAATTATGTGGTACAGGCTTATTGATTCTTTTGTTAATTGTTAATGGTGTGACAGTAAGATACAGGTTTGAGAGATGCAAAAATCATAAGTTAATATCAAAACAAGGAAGTTTCTTTTCAGTAATTTTGAAAAAGGGTATCTTACTTTACATCCTCGAACGTCGTGTGGCGATTTAGTTATGACTTGATGCTATGACTCCCAGGATACGTCAGGAATACATCTATACTTTTCCAGATCTGTTCAGCTTTTTCAACTGAAGTGAATCATTTTCCACAGCCATGGTTTAGGCTCTGTATATCTTCCATTTGCCACTGCTACTTGTTAATATAACATCAATTAAATCACCACAGTTAATGTTACCTTTAAACGAATCTGACGTAATCGTAGGACGGTCTGCTGCTTTCTGGTGCCCATGAGTTATTCTCATCACATCGGAGTGCTTTTGGCAGAAACAGACCTGAGAGCTGAACAATAATGGGAAACTGGCTTAAAGAAGTGTAGACTGTGTGTTCCCTGAATAGGCTTCACGGATTTCCGTCGTTCATCTATCGTGATTCTGGGTGTTTCTGTTTCTTCCTTGCGCTCAGAAATTATGTTCGCACTCTTGTATACACAATAAGCACATTCAACAAATTCTTTAGCGTCTGTTAGTTATAATTTTCTTGTAAGCACGGCATTCCGCACATTTCACTTAACAGCACTACCTTCTCCATCTACAGCTTCATAACCGTGCAAAGGTGCAAATAATGACCATTCTGCATCAATGACAAAAAAGACACGTTTCATAATGTGTGTTTTTCTTTAAATGCGAACATTTTAGGTTATGCTTCCCCGTGACTGTTATTGACATTAAATGAAACAACAAGTGTACTGTTACCAGTCACTGTTTATCTCCACGACGCGTTTCAAAGGTGGAACTTTCCATCATCAGGTGGATTTATTTTTGTTAGTATGACATGTGTGTGACTGCTGCGTTGCGATTTTTTGGGGGAACTTATGGTACTGTCTCCAGTGGTCACAGGTTCCTTTCACTGTCGTAACACATCACATGTATACTATCATATTTTCTAAACAAATATGGCAGTATACATGTGATGTGTTACGACAGTGGGATGAAGCTGTGACCACTGGAGACGGTGCCGTAAGCTCCACCAAAAAATCGTAACGCAGCACTCACACACATGTCATACTAATAAAAGTAAATCCACCTGATGATGGAGGTTTAACCACTGGAAACGCGCCGTGGAGATAAATACTGACTGGTAACAGCAAAGTAGTTGTTTAATTTAATGTGTATTTGTTCTAAACTGAGCTGCACACCCACATGAGAAGATTTTAATGTGATATCAGACAGGGTGTCAATTAACTGCAATAAGATGAGCTTTAGAAAATCCAACAGAATTTGTGTTCTATGTGTTGAATCAACACGTGATAGCAAATGAGTAATGACTTGACTTGACCCATGCAATAGTTGTAGACAGTCATCTGATGATGTTACCAATGAAGCATCTGCTATCGATTTTGAACTTCGGTAGAATAATTTTCTGGCAAGTCCGCCTGCAAAACACATTTATTCTCTAGAATGGAATACCTGGATGTTTGAAAATTCCTGCTGCATATTTTTTTACAGAGACATGCAATATAAATGATGACAATTGTTCTATAATGTAATTCAATAAGTCTATCAAATACCCAGCCTCTAAACTTGCCTTCATTCGACCCTCTACGCCACTCCATTTTCCACCCAGTATCCTTACACAGCACGTTAAACTTGACCACGCAGCTGTCTGCATTTTTGAGGGATAGTTTCAGATTAAACTGTAAGGGCTATTTTCATACACTGGGCGATTGCGCGATGGTGTTACAATCTTCCAGGGATGACGGAGAAATATAAATGCATAAATTTGAGGTAAGGGGCCAAGTCGAGTGTTATAAGCGGAAAGCGTTCTGATGCCTCTGAGAGGGGACTACTTCTACTGAAATGTCTTCGCTCTCCATATTTTTGGAGGAGGGAGTGTGGACAAAAACAAGACAAAAATGTCGGTTAAACATGGGCACTAAATTGCATTCCTTAGTAACTATGAGCACTTGTTCGTCTTTGCTACTGCGAAACACGTCTCTTCTACCAAGAAATTCGCAATAGCTCTTAAGGCATGCAGTTTATAGCCATGTTTACTGCACATTTTTTTTCTTGCTTTGGTCCATACCTCCTTCCAAAACATGGAAAGCAAGAGCTTGCAGTGGAAGAGTCCACTGTCAGATGTATCAGAACGATTTTCCCCTCACAACTTTCAACTCTGTCGTTTCCGGACCAGGTCCCCTACCTAAAACTGATACATTTATATTTCTGCATCAATCCCGAAAATGTGTAACATCATCACAGAAGCGGCCTATAAGCACTGCCAGCAGCATTCACAGACGCCATGCGGCATTTCACAGGAGGGCTTAACGTTGGCGTCGTATTTATATTTCTGGATGCACTGTTCTGAAAGCAACAAATACTTCATCATTTCTCATGAGCGTTCTTTCCTCTGTGCGTTTACCTAAGACCGACCAAGATTATTCAAATGGATTGAAACTAATCTGTATTAGTAACGGTTTGAACTCTGAACCAAAACGTGCGAGCGCTACCCACTCAGTACAATAAATAGCTTTTGCATGTTATGCAACATTCCATCAGTAATTCTGCCACTGCACACAGCAGTAACAGCATCACGTTGAAACAACGCCTGAGCGTCTTCCTAATTGTATTTATTAAATAAGGTTCGCCCAAATGTGCGAGAAGTTGTAAGACGTGGGGTTCATAAATAGAAATAAATACGACCTACTCATGACACATCTCCAAACTGCACAGTCAGCATTGGACAAACGTCAGGCAGCGAATTGTGGAATTATAGTCGGTACGGGAGGATTCCCAGAAAATGAATGATAAGAATTCAAAGTTCTGTTCTTAGGCCAAGCTCTCTTTGGAGGTGCGACAGCAAACTTGCAGCCAGTGTGACGAACTTAAATGTGCGTCGAAACATGAAAATAGAGGGGAACGCTGCAAAAGTTACCATGATATGGCGCATATATATACGCATATACTGTATACTAGGTTGATAAAGAGTTTGATAGGTACTTGCCACGTCTCACCTGAGGACTTGGGGCCTAAGGCACATTCGCGGCTGTCTATGAGGGATCAACTCCCGGAAACTGCAAAGTGAGAATATGCCGAGCATGGTCTGGAAACCAGTCCAGGATGCGCCCAACTCTTGAGCAAAGCCATCTGGCTGCATCTCCACAGTAGACGCGGAATGTTCTGGACTCTGCTTGCTTGTTTGAAAACATTTCAACCACCACCCAACAGTTAGTGTTGCCTTATTTAACATGAAAATAAAGTGTATCTGAACTGATGCAGAGTAGTGCAGCAAACTGTACCAATCATTTTACAGGATGAAGTTCTTTCTGCCAGGTATCTGCAAGGTTCGGTCATTATTTTCGTAGAAATCCCTAACTTATACCGGTCTATGTAAGGAATTAGAATGGGCGATGTTAGTGTAGATTGTGGAAAGAGATGATTGTCTATAAAGGAGTATTCATTCGGAGTTCCGTTTCGTGAGGCTGTGTGGTAATGTGTTTCTGTCTCTTATCAGAGCTTTTCCCAAAGCGTGCGGACACGTGTGACACCTGACACTGATTTCTGCAGGCTTTAATGACTCGTTCACACTTTTCTGCAAACTGCAGAGAACGTGTCTCGCATTTTATTCTTGCTGAAAATTTTGTAAATTTTTCCTGATAGCAGCAGTGTTTGATTTAAGTTCATTCTTTAAATTGTTTCTTCTTTTTTTGTCCTGAAGTCTTTCCTTTTCGAAGTCCTGTTTATACTTCTCAGGGTCCTCTTTGCGCTTCGCACGAAAACTTTCTGCTTTTTCGTTGGATGTTGATGGTATGGTCAGGCTAACATATATATATATAGCAACAAAATTTCTGAAATTGTCGCACATACAACAACAACTAAAGTCACACCCGTAATCATTAGTTTAAAAACTAGCTCTACACCATGCAGCTTACTCTGTATGTTAATACCCATGAGTTAGCTGTACATCTCCAGTTTAAAACTGACGATTTATGTTAGTTAAAAGCATTTTCCTGCTACAGTTGTGACTTTGAACCTGAAAAATTTTAGTTACATACTAAACAAAATAGACAAACAATGTTTTCATTTTGATTACTGCAAACTGAAGAAGACTGAGCACAGTTTTAACATCACCAAGCATCATCCACCATACTGTACCAGCGTTGACAAAAACAAGGCTACTAACTAGCCACTCATTTCTAAAAATGGAAAAACAGTTTAATTGTTAAAATAATTGACACATTTGCCTTCATTATGAGGTACAGGTAAATGTTATGCAATGTTTGATTTCAGCACCAAATTCCCAATGTATGGTGGAATTAGAAAGATGCAAGAGTAGATGTTTCACAGCACCTGCTTCGAGAGAAAGGAACAGTGTAACCATATACACTCCTGGAAATTGAAATAAGAACACCGTGAATTCATTGTCCCAGGAAGGGGAAACTTTATTGACACATTGCTGGGGTCAGATACATCACATGATCACACTGACAGAACCACAGGCACATAGGCACAGGCAACAGAGCATGCACAATGTCGGCACTAGTACAGTGTATATCCACCTTTCGCAGCAGTGCAGGCTGCTATTCTCCCATGGAGACGATCGTAGAGATGCTGGATGTAGTCCTGTGGAACGGCTTGCCATGCCATTTCCACCTGGCGCCTCAGTTGGACCAGCGTTCGTGCTGGACGTGCAGACCGCGTGAGACGACGCTTCATCCAGTCCCAAACATGCTCAGTGGGGGACAGATCCGGAGATCTTGCTGGCCAGGGTAGTTGACGTACACCTTCTAGAGCACGTTGGGTGGCACGGGATACATGCGGACGTGCATTGTCCTGTTGGAACAGCAAGTTCCCTTGCCGGTCTAGGAATGGAAGAACGATGGGTTCGATGACGGTTTGGATATACCGTGCACTATTCAGTGTCCCCTCGACGATCACCAGTGGTGTACGGCCAGTGTAGGAGATCGCTCCCCACACCATGATGCCGGGTGTTGGCCCTGTGTGCCTCGGTCGTATGCAGTCCTGATTGTGGCGCTCACCTGCACGGCGCCAAACACGCATACGACCATCATTGGCACCAAGGCAGAAGCGACTCTCATCGCTGAAGACGACACGTCTCCATTCGTCCCTCCATTCACTCCTGTCGCGACACCACTGGAGGCGGGCTGCACGATGTTGGGGCGTGAGCGGAAGACGGCCTAACGGTGTGCGGGACCGTAGCCCAGCTTCATGGAGACGGTTGCGAATGGTCCTCGCCGATACCCCAGGAGCAACAGTGTCCCTAATTTGCTGGGAAGTGGCGGTGCGGTCCCCTACGGCACTGCGTAGGATCCTACGGTCTTGGCGTGCATCCGTGCGTCGCTGCGGTCCGGTCCCAGGTCGACGGGCACGTGCACCTTCCGCCGACCACTGGCGACAACATCGATGTACTGTGGAGACCTCACGCCCCACGTGTTGAGCAATTCGGCGGTACGTCCACCCGGCCTCCCGCATGCCCACTATACGCCCTCGCTCAAAGTCCGTCAACTGCACATAAGGTTCACGTCCACGCTGTCGCGGCATGCTACCAGTGTTAAAGACTGCGATGGAGCTCCGTATGCCACGGCAAACTGGCTGACACTGACGGCGGCGGTGCACAAATGCTGCGCAGCTAGCGCCATTCGACGGCCAACACCGCGGTTCCTGGTGTGTCCGCTGTGCCGTGCGTGTGATCATTGCTCGTACAGCCCTCTCGCAGTGTCCGGAGCAAGTATGGTGGGTCTGACACACCGGTGTCAATGTGTTCTTTTTTCCATTTCCAGGAGTGTAGTTATCGTAATTCAGATTTCTGTTTCTTGGATGTTTCTCGCTTTGAAACAAAGGAGTCAAGAGCATCCTGAATGCCTGACGCGACCTGAAATTGACTCTTCGCCGTGCAACTAATTCCTGCTCTTAGGTGTGATAAGTCGTGAGAGCATGCCCACTCTGTTACGTAGGAAGTGCTAGAACCTTCGACGCTAGCGATCCCACTGGGCGATGCACGGGCGTTGGAACTTTACTGGTGGAAACTATACACATTGTCTGATCAGAAGTACTCGGACACATATTCGTGGACATTAATGTGGGCTGTGTCCAGTCTGCGCGTTTATGACGCCTTGAATTCTGCTGGGGACGCACGTCTGCAGAAGAACGGCTGCCCGTTCTTCCTCAAGAACGGAAAACAGAGAATGTAGTGACGTAGAACGCTGCGGACTGGAGCAAAGTCGAAGTTCTGACTCGTACGAAAGGTGTTCCATAGGGTTTAGGCGGGGACTCTGGATAGGCTACTCCATTTCAAGAATGTTGTCATCCATAAACCATTGCCTCACAGGTGCTGGTGTATGACAGGGTGTACCGTCATGCTGAATCAAACGGTCATGTTCTCCTAACTGTTCCTCTACTGGACGTAGTACAGAACGCTGCAAAATGTGTTCATAACTTCCCGCATTTAGTGTTTCCTTAAGCGCAAAAAGGGGACCACACTACAACAACGGTAAACAGTCCCACGCAGAAACACCACCTCCAGTGCACTTTTCTGTCTGCACTACACGTAATGATGAGTAATTTTCTTCAGGCATTCGACAAGCCCAAACTCCTTCGTCGGACACTATAGCGTGATCATCTTCCCGAACCACTCGTTTCCAGTCACCCACTGTCCAGAGGCGTCGTTCTTTGCAACACCTCAAACGTCGCTTAGCATCGACTGCAGAAATGAGTGGCTTATGAGGGGCTGACTGACAATTGTACCTGACTCTCTTTAACTCCCTGGGCACCGCACTGTGTCAGCTGGGCCGCCTGTGACAGGGTAGCACTAGTGACTCCTTCCGCTGGCTTCGTGTGATTCTGTACGACCACTGTGGGCAATGATCCACGGTCCCTGTCCATCACTATGCGAGATTCGCCTGGTCTTAGGTTGGCTGTGGTTGTTCTTTTGCACTTCCGCTTCGTAATCGTAGTCCCAACAGTCGACTTGGCCGGCTTTAGAAGGATAGACTCTCCCTGATGTAGGAGTTACTCGGGTGACATCCAACGATTAGCTCACGTTCAGAGTCACTGAGCTCTCGTGACCCACTCACTTTGCTGTTCCTGCTTCTCCACTGACAGCACCTCACTTGCCGCCTCTCGTGATACCAGATAGTCACCTCCGCGTTACGTAAGGGTGTCCCGATACTTCTGACCAGATAGTTGACATTGACGCTGCTCCTCGATATTTTCTCGGATGATGTATTTATAAAATTATTTCCCTGTTTCAGGAGTTATTAATTTAATTCTGCATCCGTGATCACTGAGGGGGACATTAGGCAATTTTTGAATTATTCTCTATATTCAGTTTCTGAGTTTTTCTAAAAGATTTTGCCGAAAGAACAAACATGTTTCTTTCATAGTCAAGCATTCCGTATTTCTGTGACATTTTCCGGCGAGTCGAAGAAGTCTGTGAACTGAGGATAGAGAGTCTCTCGGCGAATTTCGCTGTGTTATCCCAGAAACAGCATCGTCTTTCCACAAATTTCCTAATCCTCATCTTCACGTGAAGCATGTGGCAATTTGTGTTATTCCTCTTAACACAAGGTTACTGAAAAATATCTTTACATACTTTTGGGCAGGTTTCTTAAGGAAAAACGAGAACTAAATTAGTGTATGTATACGTCACACCTGGCACTCGCGCAGTGGCTAGCACAGTGGACTCGCATTCGGGAGGACGACGGTTCAATCCCGCGTCCGGCCATCCTGATTTAGGTTTTCCGTGATCTCCCTAAATCGCTCCAGGCAAATGCCGGGATGGATCCTTTGAAAGGGCACGGCCGGCTTCCTTCCCCGTCCTTCCCTAATCCGATGAGACCGATGACCTCGCTGTCAGGTCTCCTCCCCCAAACAATCCAATTCAATCCTTGTGCTCACGCAGTAAAGATCGTGCCTGAAAGCCGAAGGGTCGGAGTATCAAATCCCGGTCGATCCACGGATCCTCTCAGTCTGCCTTTAACCCAGCCGTTACCTCTTAACGATGTGACGATTCGCCAGTAGCGACTCCACGTAGAACTGTAGGTCCACTTTAACCGGTCGGGTAACTGGGGTGGGTTAGGGACACGCAAGTCGCCGAAGTGGCGTTCAGCTGGAAGATTTGCACCAGCGTGTTGAGTCACATGAAATTATTATTATATACACAAACGCCCAACAAACCTTAATTTATTAATGAAACTTTATATTCGATATATCAGTTACACATTGTCAACCTGAAAGTGTCATCAGCTCAGAAACTCATAATAAGTGGCCATAGTGCCCTCCTCTTGCTTCCAAACACGCATTCGTCTGTCGCACCATGGGCTGCCGCATTCTTGCATGTACTCCCTGATGAGGTCGATGTGTTGTACAGGCTTCCGTGACACATCGATGAAAAGTTTCTGCATCTGGATTGTATGGTCTATAAACTAACTGTGTAAAGTGCTCCTAGGAAGTGGAGTTGGGAGAACGGTCAGGCCATAAAACTGGTCCTCCTCTACGTATCAGTCTGTCACGGCAGATATCAGCCAGTGCATCTCGAAAAGAGAGACTAAAAGGTGATGGAGGTCCGTAATTCCCAGTTTTCTTCTTTATTTGCAGGTTCAAATCTTCTAGTAAGTCTCAAGAGGCGTTCTGAAGAAAGCGTATGAATACAGCAGCTTTCAAGACGCGCTGGTAGGACTTATAGACCTGCCACGCAGTCACCATAATTTCAGTTCACACATTAATCTCGAAATGAAATTGATGCTTAGGCTCAAATGTAGCAAGAGGATTTAGATCGGTCCATATACCTGGAAACCAGTTGAACGTAAACTTTCGTTACTATGACGAAAATGTAGCATTTTCAAGCTTCATGGATGTATTTTGTAATCATCCTGTTTACGCTCAATGTCCTCCTTTAATCCTAACCGCTATGGATCCCACTAACTCGACAAGTATTCCGGCGTACAACGTACAAATGTTCTGTAAGCAATCTCTATCTTGGGAAGCCTACTGTCTCCTAAAATTTTACCTATGAATGGAAGCTTGCCCGTTCTCTTTGCCCGTCAGTGAAACTATGATAATCGGCTCATTTCATAGTCCTCTTCGTTATTTCTTTCAGATATTTGCGTTACGTGTCTGATTCACTTTTTTGCATCACACTGATCGTTAATTGTTTGTCTACGGTCCACTCTAGCGGTATCACCGAGTTCGGAAGAACTTCACTTCAGTTATTACTCGAGACCGATTTCCTCTTGTCTCGATTTTTGTTTGTCAATTGCGAAGGTCGGCATCCAGCCTATCGGTTTAATTTTTCCGTGGTTTCCTTCAATGACTACAGGCAAACTCGAGTGATTCATTTCATGGTATAGCTTTTACTCTCCCGCCGTATCATTTCCAATTACAGTTGTTCGATACAGTTCCCCACAGATGTTTAATGAAAAAAGTGAGAGCATATGGACTATCAGACCAATTGTGTGATTGGATTGAAGGGTCCCTAGATAACAGGACGCAGCATGTCATTCTCAATGGAGAGAAGTCTTCCGAAGTAAGAGTGATTTCAGGTGTGCTGCAGGGGAGTGTCGTGGGACCGTTGCTATTCACAATATACATAAATGACCTTGTGGATGACATCGGAAGTTCACTGAGGCTTTTTGCGGATGATGCTGTGGTATATCGAGAGGTTGTAACAATGGAAAATTGCACTGAAATGCAGGAGGATCTGCAGCGAATTGACGCATGGTGCAGGGAATGGCAATTGGATCTCAATGTAGACAGGTGTAATGTGCTGCGAATACATAGAAAGAAAGATCCTTTACCATTTAGCTACAATATAGCATATCAGCAACTGGAAGCAGTTAATTCCATAAATTATCTGGGAGTAGGCATTAGGAGTGATTTAAAATGGAATGATCATATAAAGTTGATCGGAGGTAAAGCAGATGCCAGACTGAGATTCATTGGAAGAATCCTAAGGAAATGCAATCCGAAAACAAAGGAAGTAGGTTACAGTACACTTGTTCGCCAACTGCTTGAATATTGCTCACCAGTGTGGAACCCGTACCAGACAGGGTTGATAGAAAAGATAGAGAAGATCCAACGGAGAGCAGCGCGCTTCGTTACAGGATCATTTAGTAATCGCGAAAGCGTTACGGAGATGATAGATAAACTCCAGTGGAAGACTCTACAGGAGAGACGGTCAGTAGCTCGGTACGGGCTTTTGTTGAAGTTTCGAGAACATACCTTCACCGAATAGTCAAGCAGTATATTGCTCCCTCCTACGTGTATCTCGCAAAGAGACCATGAGGATAAAATCAGAGAGATTAGAGCCCACACAGAGGCATGCCGACAATCTATCTTTCCACGAACAATACGAGACTGGAATAGAAGGGAGAACCGATAGAGGTACTTAAACTGCCCTCCGCCACACACCGTCGGGCGGCTTGTGGAGTATGGATGTAGACGTAGATGTAGTACGGCGCCGTCTCCAATTATCTCGATGTTATAAATTTAAAATCATTTACCGTTTAACGAGTCACTCATTCAAACAACATAACATCTAAACAATAATAGATATTCCTTTTGAACGGCAATCAAGATTATTTTCTGATCTCAGAACACCGACTGCATAATTTTCATTTTACGTAACTTGGTATTAAGGCTCCGACTCTTCTTCTCCGCCGCTGGCAGCCTTTTTTTGGTCGGTAAAGAAGACTGCTGCTGTAGCGGGTAGCAGCTGTCGTCAGTTGCGGAGCGTAGCGGCAGATGGCTCTAGAGGCAACGCTCTGCTCGGCAGTGGAGCAAGGCAAGTAACCCAGTTTACTGCGAGCTCAGGTGTTCCAAAGAGTTTTAAAATCCGAAATCAGAGCCACCTGAATCAGCCAGCTGTAAACTCTGTGTAATTATTTCAGTAGTTTTGTGTAAAAACGGAAATACAGACTATGTTCATTTATTGTAACAAATGTCACCTCACAGCTCAGTCATTTCGATATTTTGTATGTCATAATTAATTAGGAAATGAAGATGGGAAGAGTATAAATAATTATGTCAATACAACTTCCGGAGAGAATAATGTTGTGCGCGCATCATTGAAAAAGTAATTTGAAATAACGGGCTGTCATAACATAATTCATTGTGGACGGTTTATCGTCAACTGGACTTCAATTCAAAATTGGTGAAGGTTAATGAGGAGATCTTCATGGGTATGAAATGGGCAGCTCAAACCAAATGTGGCCGCATCTCTCTTGTGCTTCCTTACCGGGAAGAACGCCGCAAGAAGCGCAAATATACATAAAAAAATTGGGCAGCTGCGAGTAAGTTTCGCAGCTTTGAGGGTTCCACACAATCTTCATTATGTACGAGGGTTGGAACTTTAATAGTGGCAACTATTATTTATTTACAGTCCGTACAAAATAGATACGTGTTTCAAAGTTTCACTGACCTTCAAAGTAGTCACCAGCATTGTGTATAATCCGCTGCCACGGATGTGGAAGTCGTAGGATACTCTTATCAGTGCCTGTTGTGTTGAGAGTTTGAGCGGCGCGGTCTATTGCCCGACAAATTTGTAGCAGTTCTGAATCGAATGCCGTGAAGTGATTCCTTCAGTTTAGAAATCGAGTTGAACTCACGAGGGCTTAAGTCAGGGCAGTGCAGTAGGTGGTATAGCACTTAGCAGCCCCATCAGTCAAACAAATCAGTAGCACCTCGCACTGTACGTGCTTGAGCATTCTCCCGCAAAATGATGGTCAGGTCCTGCCGAAAGTGTCGTCACTTCTGTCTCTAAGCTGGTCGTAGGTTGTGCTCCAAAAATGAACAGAAATGCTACAAGTTCGTCGGGCAATAGACCGCACCGCTCGAACTGTCAACACAACTGGCACTGTTAAGAGTATCCTACGACTTCCACATCGCTGGCAACGGGTTATACACAATGCTGGTGACTACTTTGAAGGTCAGTAAAACTTTGAAACACGTATCTATTTTGTACGAGCTGTAAATAAATAGTTGCCGTAAAGTTCCAACCCTCCTATATAGACAGTTCATCCATCAAAGAAAGCTAGGATCTCGACGATTTTTGTCTGTTATCTACATTGATACTGGCAAGATACCGACCCCAAATGACAAAAAGAAACATGTTCTTTGGGTGATATAATTACAAATTAAGGATTTTCTGATTTGTTTCCCTTGCTTGTACTTCATGATTCTAGGCCAACGGGAAGCACCTTACAGGTTATAATGAGGGAGTTTGCGCGTATTAAAATATGTGTCGTAAATAACCGGGTCTTTTGACTGCTTTGACTTCGAAGCTTAACTTTCTTACATCACTAAGGGAACATAGGCCTTAGTATGTAACATAAATTTCAGCTTGCTACGCCTATCAGTGTCTGAGAAAAACGTGTATTAACAGACAGTCGAGCAACAAATGACTGGCTGGTTGATGGGGAGGGGGCTAATCAGCGAGGTCATCGGCCCACCGGATTAAGGAAGGATGGGGAAGGAAGTCGGCCGTGCCCTTTCTAAAGAAACCATCCCGGCATTTGCCTGAAGCGATTTAGGGAAATCCAGAAAACCTAAGTCAGGATGGCCGCAAGCGGGTTTGAACCGCCGTTCTCCCGACAGTATTAACTACTGTGCTACCTCGCTCGGTTAACAAATGACCACAAACAATTTTTCTGGTATAGTATAATTACAAATTAACGCTTTTAGGAGTTTTTCACTTCAGTTGTGCTGCTGAAACAATGCTTGTTACCAAATTTAATGATTCTAGGGCAACGGGAAGTACTCCACAGGTCTTTATGAGTGAATTTGCGAGTATCTATTTAAAATATGTGAGATAAATGGCAGTATCTTTTGATTAAATTGACTTAGAAGATTGTTTACACCACCAAGAGATCATACATATTGGTATGTGACATAAATTTCAAATCGATACGTCTACCTTTTCTGAGATCAAGGGTTTTTAAGACTTGGATGCATAGATAGACAGACAGACGACCAAAAAAGTGATTCTATAAGAGTTCCATTTCTATCAAATTGGGTACGGAATCCGGAAAAATAGTCACATACAAATAGTAGACAGTAAGATCGGTGCGCGCCTAAATAATATCCTGGCGGCCGACCCAACAGAGGGCGCTGATCATTGATCTGTCCTTTTTTTTCAGCTGTCATATAGACATTTTATCTTTCATAGGCAGTTTATAGGTTGCTACAGGCAATGTAATACGTATATTAACTGTTGACCGTAAATTCGCCATAAAAAGGATCGGTCCTATTCTATTCATATATTTCCTTTCAATAATTTTATATGGGTAACTGTATTCGTCTTTTAATGTATCACAATTTAGGTTCTATGATAGTTATCAATTCTAAAAGTTTGCTACATGTATTTTACGTAATGTGTTTTTATCAAATTATGTTTTTTGCATAAATGATGACTACATCTGAGCCGACATTAACGACATCTAGGGATGATGTAGGCAAACAGATTTCTGGTAGCTACTGTACTTCAGTAGCCAGTTGCAATAATGATTGTGTGGACGATGCGGCCTATTCTACACGTTATTTCAGATCTATATGACGATGCTATGCTGATTATATTTATATGTTTTGACGATGCCATTATGGCCTTATAACTTTAGGACATGGTGCAAAAAAGGTATGTTTTACCGTATTTTCTGTACATCTCCCTGGTTGTATGATAGTATATTGTGATACGTATTGCTGTATTATGTTGAAAGACACACTGATCACTAGATGTATATATTTGTATATCATAGATCTGAGGATGGTCATTACGAACTGAAACCGGTCATCGTCTAAAGAATTCATATTGTCATCAAAGACTGGAATAAAAGACATTTGACAGTAAGAAACAGTACCATCCACAAAGGGGGAGGAACTACGTAAGACGCACAGTCCTCGGTAATAAGGTGTACAGCCCCAGCTTTATGCTATTCAGCAGAAGGATTTGCGAGCCTGCTAGCAGTGAGTCACTGAACGTACGAAATAACCTTCAAATGACCTTTGGGGTCATATTACAGCTGAACTTTCAACTACCTTCAAGGCCATTCCGTGAATTCTGACATCAGCATCAACGTTTCCTTATCACCAAGGCCGTTTCCGAGAACGCTACCGCGCTCATGCAACTGCACAGTCACATTTCGCTGAAATCAGCATAAGCACTTCGTTATCATTCCGGGAAGCACATCCGGCCACGCACACCCCCTCCCCCGGCCTCCAACGACGCAGCGCAGCTTGAGAAAGGCCGGGCCTGCAAGGAGCCGACCACTCCGCACCCAGCCTGCCCGTTTTAACACGCGTTACACTATTTGTTTAGCATTTATAGCAATGGAGGGCATTGATACGATGGTGTGCTTGCAGATAATGCTTTCAGTTAGACGTTAGGCATAAATAACTTATTGGAGAAATGCAATTATTACTTTCACTGGTGCGCCTAGCGACCTTGAAAATTTTCGATTCGGCACTCATTTCAATCCATTTAGATTATTTCTCAAGTCAGCATTTTGTCGTACCCACGCCCACGACTAAGAGTGCTAGGTCTGTCTTAACCTAATTGTTTCCGGTGACAATAACTGACATGTGTGTCCAATGAAGGTGGGATTGTTCTATGGGTATCACACTTACGCTTAAGATGCTACTTCCTCTCCTTCCTCAGCCCCCACTCTTACCCTCTGGGTGAGAACTGTGCATTTGCACACGGCTCTGGGTGCTTGAGCGGTTAGACACCTAGAGGTTGAAATCTTTCTATTTAGATTATACAGGGTTATTACAAATGATTGAAGCGATTTCACAGCTCTACAATAACTTTATTATTTGAGATATTTTCACAATGCTTTGCACACACATACAAAAACTCAAAAAGTTTTTTTAGGCATTCACAAATGTTCGATATGTGCCCCTTTAGTGATTCTGCAGACATCAAGCCGATAATCAAGTTCCTCTCACACTCGGCGCGGCATGTCCCCATCAATTATTAGATACAGGCTCTCAGGTAGATGCTATTTTTCTTGACTTCCGGAAGGCGTTCGATACAGTTCCGCACTGTCGCCTGATAAACAAAGTAAGAGCCTACAGAATATCAGACCAGCTGTGTGGCTGGATTGAAGAGTTTTTAGCAAACAGAACACAGCATGTTGTTATCAATGGAGAGACGTCTACAGACGTTAATGTAACCTCTGGCGTGCCACAGGGGAGTGTTATGGGACCACTGCTTTTCACAATATATATAAATGACCTAGTAGATAGTGTCGGAAGTTGCATACGGCGTTTCGCGGATGATGCTGTAGTATACAGAGAAGTTGCAGCATTAGAAAATTGTAGCGAAATGCAGGAAGATCTGCAGCGGATAGGCACTTGGTGCAGGGAGTGGCAACTGACCCTTAACATAGACAAATGTAATGTATTGCGAATACATAGAAAAAAGGATCCTTTATTGTATGATTATATGATAGCGGAACAAACACTGGTAGCAGTTACTTCTGTAAAATATCTGGGAGTATGCGTGCGGAACGATTTGAAGTGGAATGATCATATAAAATTAATTGTTGGTAAGGCGGGTACCAGGTTGAGATTCATTGGGAGAGTGCTTAGAAAATGTAGACCATCAACAAAGGAGGTGGCTTACAAAACACTCGTTCGACCTATACTTGAGTATTGCTCATCAGTGTGGGATCCGTACCAGATCGGTCTGACGGAGGAGATAGAGAAGATCCAAAGAAGGGCGGCGCGTTTCGTCACAGGGTTATTTGGTAACCGTGATAGCGTTACGGAGATGTTTAATAAACTCAAGTGGCAGACTCTGCAAGAGAGGCGCTCTGCATCGCGGTGTAGCTTGCTCGCCAGGTTTCGAGAGGGTGCGTTTCTGGATGAGGTATCGAATATATTGCTTCCCCCTACTTATACCTCCCGAGGAGATCACGAATGTAAAATTAGAGATATTAGAGCGCGCACGGAGGCTTTCAGACAGTCGTTCTTCCCGCGAACCATACGCGACTGGAACAGGAAAGGGAGGTAATGACAGTGGCACGTAAAGTGCCCTCCGCCACACACCGTTGGATGGCTTGCGGAGTATCAATGTAGATGTAGATGTAGAATGAGTTCGAAAGCATCGTTAATGCGAGCTCGTAGTTCTGGCATGTTTCTTGGTAGAGGAGGTTTAAACACTGAATCTTTCACATAACCCCACAGAAAGAGATCGCATGGGGTTAAGTCGGGAGAGCGTGGTGGCCATGACATGAATTGCTGATCATGATCTCCACCACGACCGATCCATCGGTTTTCCAATCTCCTGTTTAAGAAATGGCGAACATCATGATAAAAGTGTGGTGGAGCACCATCCTGTTGAAAGATGAAGTCGGCGCTGTCGGTCTCCAGTTCTGGCATGAGCCAATTTTCCGCGGGCTACGCGTGAAACCTGCCCGCTCGCGTTCAACCGTTTCTTCGCTCACTGCAGGGCGACCCGTTGATTTCCCCTTACAGAGGCATCCAGAGGCATTAAACTGCGCATACCATCGCCGAATGGAGTTAGCAGTTGGTGGATCTTTGTTGAACTTCGTCCTGAAGTGTCGTTGCACTGTTATGACTGACTGATGTGAGTGCATTTCAAGCACGACATACACTTTCTCGGCTCCTGTCGTCATTTTGTCTCACTGGGCTCTCGAGCGCTCTGACGGCAGAAACCTGAAGTGCGACTTCAGCCGAACAAAACTTTATGAGTTTTTCTACGTATCTGTAGTGTGTCGTGACCATATGTCAATGAATGGAGCTACAGTGAATTTATGAAATCGCTTCAATCATTTGTAATAGCCCTGTATTTATATAGCACTCCCTTCATGCCACCAACTGATCTGTGAAGGTGCTAGTGGTGACTTACCCAACACTAGTCCTAGTCTTTTCTTTTCTGTCGTCATTGCCACTGTAGAGTCTTGTACCGTGGGAATCAGGGAGAGGACGTTATTTGGTGGCCGGTATCGTCTTTCCAAAACACAACTCCACACATATGTGTTAAGAGGGCTCTTTATTCATTAGAACAAGAAACTACTCACCTTAAGCTAGTCTATGTGCTGCGATACAACCTCGTCTGTAGTAGTCCGCTGGTGAAGGACAAGACCCGCTATAAACACTAGACTGTTATAGCCGGTAATGTAAACTGACAGATGGCAACTGGAATAGTGACTGTGACATCGACTGACTGTGACTGCGACTGGGGTGAATGAATGACTGACTGCACCCTCCGGTCCGCGGCGGCGATCTAAATACTGGCGGTCAAGAGGACTGGTACGTTATTTCTATTATGAACTGCAATTTCCTTAACCTTTAATATAAAGGGAGTGGAAGGACTCGACCCATACAGTGACCATTTCATTTCAACATATTTATTTGCATCATAGATAAATCATTAAGAGATTTACAATCATAAATCAGATAATTTCTTTAAGAAACGCCATTCAGGCAAACTTTACAAACTGCTTGTTATATAAAACCACAAACGAATTAATCTCTTTGAAAGCATTTAGAAAAACTGCCACTAGGCCCAAGTAAATTATTTAAAATAAACTTTACATCAAATAACCAAGAAATCAATTACTATTTCAACATAGATTGAAAACCGCACCTCCAGGGCGAGATACTACCAAACAACTTTACAAGCTTATAGACAGTTTGATCAATAATAACCCAGTTATTTCCCCATCAAAATTGACATACGCCACTAAGGCCGCAATTTTAGAAAACGGTTTCAATTAAGACCCATTCTTCTAGAAATCCCTCAAAATTCTTAAGACAAATATTTAAAACATTGCAACCTTGCAGAGCCACCACAAGTCTTAGAATACTGCTGCTTGTACAATAGCTGAGGCCCGAGATTGTGAGGCCGCGACTTGGCCACGAACGGTGGAGGCGACTGAGTAGTTATCTTGGAATTAAGATGCGGACTCCGTTTGTACTTCCGCCCCGTTCAGAACACCGAAATCGGAACCAAACAGCACACGCGAGCTCAGGCGAAGTCCACCGCCCGTACGACCGCTAGTAATTTAAAAGGGGAGGCTCTGCACTTCGGTGGCCCACTGCTTCCGATCTCTGAAACATAAATCAGAAGCGACAACAGGGAACCAAACAACCTTTCCTTCACCTTAATACTCAAACTTATACAGAAAACTACTTCGATACAATTGACATAATAAAACTGATTTCATTCCTTTAAGCAGATCACGTACACTAATGATGCAAACGAAACTGGTTCATTAAAACCCAAGTATCACATGGAGCACCTTATGTGGGCCTGTAAGCTACCACAACGGCAATCTTTAGGCACAGAATATAGATCGCTCGGTAAGGCTGCGTAGACGTATCTTTTTTTTTTATTTTTTACTCTTGCCAGCTGAAGTAAGAACAATACTATTAAGGAGGGAAGCACACACTTAATAAGAGGCATGCAATATCACATCATAGCCCTTGTAACACTTTGCTGCCTCAAGAGCAATCATCCTTATATTTCACTAATCGTTGGTGGGACTTGAATTACTTAACTTGATGCCAGCTGCTGGATCGATGTGGCCAAGACGCCAGACGTTGCTTAGTCCGATAGTAACGGCGTGTTCCTTCACGGAAGCGAGCACATGCATAGCTTCACGAGGTTTGCCCAGAAGCCACAGCGCCGGCCCCAGTACGATCAGGCGCTAACTGCCGCCCGTACTCAGGCACGCCGCGATCGCCGTCGTCTCTCCAACGTCTCGCTAATACACGCACTTCCGCGTGCCGTGCCCAACGTTCTTCTCCCCCTTCCACTCGGTACTGCCCACTATATCCTGAGCCGGTGCAGGCTCCTAAGAAAAACTTCTGCCAGAAGCAATCGATAGTGCCTAACCAAAGATAGCCCTGGCACCATTCCGCCTCAAGGGCGTTGGCAGCACATTGCTTGCGCGTCTGTCTTTGAACTCTCTCCTGATAGGCGCGCTTGATTCAACGCATATTATCGATCATCTCGCAACCTCTTTGCCGACCGGTATGCTGCCACGGCTTATGCCAAGACATTTTCGTATAGTAAATCATTTGTGTATAATTTTTACAATCATTGGTTGAAAGTGGCAGACCTCCCAGTGCTGTAACAAAAGAAGTGTGGTATCCAGAAGGGGAGGAGGAAACTAAAAAAAACTTTTTCGAAGTTCAGAGGATGTTGTTGTTGTTGTTGTGGTCTTCATTCCTGAGACTGGTTTGATGCAGCTCTCCATGCTAATCTATCCTGTGCAAGCTGCTTCATCTCCCAGTACCTGCTACAACCTACATCCTTCTGAATCTGCTTAATATATTCATCTCTTGGTCTCTCTCTACGATTTTTACCCTCCACGCTGCCCTCCAATGCTAAACTTGTGATCCCCTGATGCCTCAGGACATGTCCTCAGGACATCCCTTCTTCTAGTCAAGTTGTGCCACAAACTTCTCTTATCCCCAATCCTATTCAATACCTCCTCATTTGTTACATGATCTACCCACCTAATCTTCAACATTCTTCTGTAGCACCACATTCGAAAGCTTCTATTCTCTCACTTCCATACATGGCTACACTCCATACAAATACTTTCAGAAACGACTTCCTCACACTTAAATCTGTACTCGATGTTTACAAATTTCTCTTCTTCAGAAACGCTTTCCTTCCCATTGCCAGTCTACATTTTATATCTTCTTTTCTTCGACCATCAACAGTTATTTTGCTCCCCAAATAGCAAAATTCCTTTACTACCTTAAGTCTCTCATTTCCTAATCTAATTCCCTCAGCATCACCCGACGTGATTCGACTACATTCCATTATACTCGTTTTGCTTTTGTTGATGTTCATCTTATATCCTCCTATCAAGACACTGTCCACTCCGTTCAACAACTCTTCCAAGTCCTTTGCTGTCGCTGCCAGATTTACAATGTCATCGGCGAACCTCAAACTTTCTATTTCTTCTCCGTCGATTTCAATTCCTACTCCGAATTCTTCTTTTGTTTCCTTTACTGCTCGCTCAATATACAGATTGAATAACATCGGGGAGAGGCTACAACCCTGTCTCACTCCCTTTCCAACGACTGCTTCCCTTTCATGCCCCTCGACTCTTATAACTGCCATCTGGTTTCTGTACAAATTGTAAATAGCCTTTCGCTCCCTGTATTTTACCCCTGCCACCTTTAGAATTTGAAAGGGAGTATTCCAGTCAACATTGTCAAAAGCTTTCTCTAAGTCTACAAATGCCTTTCCTTAATCTTTCTTCTAAGATAAGTCGTAAGGTCAGTATTGCCTCACGTGTTCCAACATTTCTACGGAATCCAAACTGATTTTCCCCGAGGTCGGCTTCTACCAGTTTTTCCATTCGTCTGTAAATAATTCGCCTTAGTATTTTGCAGCTGTGACTTATTAAACTGGTAGTTCGGTAATTTTCGCATCTGTCAACACCTGCTTTCTTTGGGATTGGAATTATTATATTCTTCTTGAGGTCTGAGGGTATTTCGCCTGTCTCGTACATCTTGCTCACCAGATGGTAGAGTTTTGTCAGGACTGGCTCTCCCAAGGCCGCCAGTAGTTCTAATGGAATGTTGTCTACTCCAGGGGCCTTGTTTCGACTCAGGTCTTTCAGTGCTCTGTCAAACTCTTCACGCAGTATCGTATCGCCCATTTCATCTTCATCTACATTCTCTTCTATTTCCATAATATTGTCCTCAAGTACATCGCCCTTGTAGAGACCCTCTATATACTCCTTCCACCTTTCTGCTTTCCCCTCTTTGCTTAGAACTGGGTTTCCATATGAGCTCTTGATATTCATACAAGTGGCTCTCTTTTCTCCAAAGGTCTCTTTAATTTTCCTGTAGGCTGTATCTATCTTCCCCTAGTGAGATAAGCGTCTACATCCTTACATTTGTCCTCTAGCCATGCCTGATTAGCCATTTCGCACTTCCTGTCGATCTCATTTCTGAGACGTTTGTATTCCCTTTTGCCTGCTTCATTTACTGCATTTTTATATTTTCTCCTTTCATCAATTAAATTCAATATTTCTTCTGTTACCCAAGGATTTCTACTAGCCCTCGCCTTCTTACCTACTTGATCCTCTGCTGCCTTCACTACTTCATCCCTCAGAGCTACCCATTCTTCTTCTACTGTACTTCTTTCCCCCATTCACGTCAATTGTTCCCTTATGCTCTCCCTGAAACTCTGTACAACCTCTGGTTCAGTCAGTTTATCCAGATCCCATCTCCTTAAATTCCCACCTTTTTGCAATTTCTTCAGTTTTAATCTACAGTTCATAACCAATAGATTGTCTTCAGAGTCCACATCTGCCCCTGGAAATGCCCTACAATTTAAAACCTGGTTCCTAAATCTCTGTCTTACCATTATATAATCTATCTGATACCTTTTAGTATCTCCAGGATTCTTCCATGTATACAACCTTCTTTCATGATTCTTGAACCAAGTGTTAGCTATGATTAAGTTATGCTCTGTGCAAAATTCTACCAGACGGCTTCCTCTTTCATTTCTTAGCCCCAATCTATATTCACCTACTATGTTTCCTTCTCTCCCTTTTCCCACTGTCGAATTCCAGTCACCCATGTCTATTAAATTTTCATCTCCCTTCACTATCTGAATAATTTCTTTTATTTCATCATACATTTCTTCAATTTCTTCGTCATCTGCAGAGCTAGTTGGCATATAAACTTGTACTACTGTAGTAGGCATGGGCTTCGTGTCTATCTTGGCCACTATAATACGTTCACTATGCTGTTTGTAGTAGCTTACCCGCACTCCTATTTTTTATTTATTATTAAACCGACTCCTGCATTACCCCTATTTGATTTTGTATTTATAGCCCTGTAGTCACCTGACCAGAAGTCTTGTTCCTCCTGCCACAAATCTTCACTAATTCACACTATATCTAACTTTAACCTATCCATTTCCCTTTTTAAATTTTCTAACCTACCTGCCCGATTAAGGGATCTGACATTCCAAGCTCCGATCCGTAGAACGCCAGTTTTCTTTCTCCTGATAACGACGTCCTCTTGAGTAGTCCCCGCCCGGAGATCCGAATGGGGGACTATTTTACCTCCGGAATATTTTACCCAAGAGGACCCCATCATCATTTAACCATACAGTAAAGCTTCATGCCCTCGGGAAAAGTTACGGCTGTAGTTTCCCCTTGCTTTCAGCTGTTCGCAGTACCACAACAGCAAGGCCGTTTTGGTTAGTGTTACAAGGTCAGATCAGTCAATCATCCAGACTGTTGCCCCTGTAACTACTGAAAAGGCTGCTGCCCCTCTTCAGAAACCACACGTTTGTCTGGCCTCTCAACAGATACCCCTCCGTTGTGGTTGCACCTACGGTACGACTATCTGTATTGCTGAGGCACGCAAGCCTCCCCACCAACGGCAAGGTCCATGGTTCATGGGGGGGGTTCAGAGGATATGTGATGTTATTTCAGTATCGAATCACATTTGACTTGTCAGCAAGAGCCCAGTTATCAGTACGGCGTCGCACCCCGTCTGGCCTGCAGAGACTGATTTTGTTTGGATGGCTATCACAAAAGCTTTGTATACTCTCCTGAGGAAAACTTCGCACACAGTTGTTGTAACTTTTATCTGATATCCTGGACGTTGGCTCTGGGACGGAGTCGACGTTGTAGCTGGTCCCAAACACATTCATCAGAGACAGATTTCGTAATATATGAGGACCTAGGATGTCAATGGCATGCTGTTGTGGCGTCACAGTTCCCACATTCGCTAGGAGACGTGACCCGGGGCCAGGACCAATGGCTCCCCGCACCATGAAACAGCATCACTGTGCCTCTCCAAAACACTGGAACCATAGGACCTGACCCCCGACCGCCGCCATACTCGCCATCCGGGGTAGCACAGAACCACGGTTCATCACAGAACCACGGTTCATCACAGAACACAAAGGGACGCTTCTCATCAGCAGTCGATGCTTCCCGGTCACGGCTGTTTGCGATGTGCTGTTAACGCCGTGGGACAGTAATCGTCCTATTCCGTCTACTGCTCGCCTCCATCCATGGTGTTGGGTGACAAAATGTTGCAGGGAGCCCATTACTGGTTCTCGACAGCTGCAAATGTGAAGTGGTTGCCACGTGTTTGGTGCACAGTACGTCGATCGTCCCTTGTGGTGATCGGATAGTCGGCCGCAACCTTATCGATGAGAACACCCGCCAGCCCTTACGTTCCATTCGGTCCAGCATTAGGCCACTGTCACATCCGCCGGCCGGAGTGGCCGAGCGGTTCTAGGCGCTAGAGTCTGCAACCGCGCGACCGCTACGGTCGCAGGTTCGAATCCTGCCTCGCGTATGGATGTGAGTGATGTCCTTAGGTTAGTTAGGTTTAAGAAGTTCTAAGTTCTAGGGGACTGATGACCTCAGATGTTAAGTCGCATAGTGCTCAGAGCCATTTGAACCATTTGACCCACTGTCACATCCGAATTGTCCACAAATATGGATATTGCGCTACTCGACTAATTGGTCGAACCGAAACACCCACTTTTTCAGTTGCTAATAACTCTGTCTCACTCGCATACGTGGCCTCTCTCTGTCATCCATGTTCATCATTTAATACCTGAGGCTGTTCAAGTGCTTTGTGTATACTACCACGTAACAACACTAACTATATCGTGAATTAGACACAAGACGAGGAAATAGCAGTTTCTTGCTTTAATTTTGGACATCAGTGTATTTCTCGGAGTTGCAAAACCTATCTGCAAACAGGCACACACGTGAAATATTGTACAATAGTAGCTAGAGTGCTTCTAAGAAGTTGTTAATGAAAATTAATGGTCCTTCCTAGCTAGTGTCGATTTTATTCCCTTCTTAGGCCTAGCGCATAGTTTGACGAGCTGGATGTAACAGAGCTATAGCGTTCGCTTCAATTCATTTCTATTCTCTGTTGCTCTCTTCACTGGTGAGCTGTGATTTGGAGACCATCTTTTGACTATCGATGTTCTGATTGGATGTCTGGTCTGGCTGTCATTGCGGAAGTAGGTCGACCGAAGTAAGGAAGTCTAGAACATGAGACATGGGCCAAGAGAGAGAGTGACAGAGAGAGAGATACAGAGAAAATTAATTAGAACTCTTTGAAACGACAGTTAAATGAAAATACAGGGATGCAACAAGCTGAAATTATGATGTCGAAGCCGGCCGGAGTGGCCGAGCGGTTCTAGGCGCTACAGTCTGCTTCGGGCATGGACGTGTGGGATGTCCTTAGGTTAGTTAGGTTTAAGTAGTTCTAAGTTCTAGGGGACTGATGTCCTCAGAAGTTAAGTCCCATAGTGCTCAGAGCCATTTTTTTTTATGATGTCGAAAGTCAGCCTCACAATGTGCTCCTCATGTTTATAAAAAATATCTCAAACTGTTATTCCACAGTTAGACATATAAGTGAACAGCTATAACTTATGATCGTTGGTGATCTGTAGTAATGTAACCCACAAGGAATTGTGAGAAATCGTTGTTTCTTGTTTGATATGTTTTTTCTTCGTAACAGTCATTTTTTATCTGCTGTAGTAGAAATTTCTCCAGTTTGTAGTATGTCTGCGTGAGGCGAGCCTGGAACAGGAAAGGAAGTGCCTCACTAGGCAGTAAGTTACAGGTGAGTCTCTAGTAGCGTCAATGTAGCGGCGAGAGCGATTGGCCCCAAGACATTGTTGGAAGGCAGGTCCACAACGGTGATGCACAACGGATTATCCTAAGTAAAAGAAAAGATTTACAGCCCAATAGTATATTGAAGTTGGACAAATCGGAAAACTAGGGATAACTAGCGCTTTCAGAATTGATATTGTCCGGCCGGCATGATAAAATATGGCTCGCCCAAAAGAAAAAATGTTGCTATACATATAAGACTTCGGTACTGGCTGTAAGCGATGATTATGATGGAGAGTCCTTGATGGTAAACACAGACTCCAACCCGATCATCATCTTCATGCAACTACACATGCTGCACTCATATACTGCCCGCCATCTCACACACGCAGTCACTGAACACCAGCACAACACTCCTATAAAAGTCCGCCTTGTGCTGTAATTTATTTCAGAGTTCAAACTAACGACCAGTAAATCGCCTCTGCGATAGTTGTTAACCCAATGGGCACATTATTATTTTTGTCTTTTAATCTCAGTGTGTGATGGATCGAACTATTGTTTCAAAATAAGTTTTGTAAAGGGTAACTACAATCAATTTACGGTCTATTGACACACAGTCAACGTGAATTTTGAAAACATCGTTCTTGTGAAACACAACTAGCTTTTACTCGCATGAAATGTTGAGTGCTATTGACAAGCGACTTCAGATTGATTCCGTATTTCTGGATATCCGGAAGGCTTTTGACATTGTACCTCACAAGCGGGTTGTAGTGAAATTACGTGCTTATGGAATATCGTCTCAGCTATGTGACTGAATTTGTGATTTCCTGTCAGAGTGGCCACAGTTCGTAGTAACTGACGGAAAGTCATCGAGTACAACAGAAGTGATTTCTGGCGTTCCCGAAAGTAGTTTTATAGGCCCTTTGCTAGTCCTTATCTATAAAAACGATTTGGGGGACAATCTCAGCAACCCTCTTAGGTTGTTTGTAGATGACGCTGTCGTTTATCGACTAATAAAGTCATCAGAAGATCAAAACAAATTTCAAAACGATTTAGAAAAAATATCTGTATGGTGACAAAATTGGCAATTGACCCTAAATAGTGAAAAGTACGAGGTCATCCACATGAGTGCTAAAAGGAACGTCGGTTACACGGTAAGTCAGTCAAACCTAAAGGCCGTAAATTCAAGAAAATACTTAGGAATTACAATTACGAATAACTTAAATTGGAAGAAACACATAGAAAATGTTGTGGGGAAGGCTAACCAAAGACTGCGTTTTATTGGCAGGACACTTTGAGAATGTAACAGATCTACTAAGGAGACTGCCTACATCACACTTGTCCGTCGTCTTTTAGAATACTGCTGCGCGGTGTAGGATCTTTACCAGATAAGACTGACGTAGTACATCGAAAAAGTTTGAAGAAGGCCAGCACGTTTAGTATTATCGCGAAATATGGGAGAGAGTGTCACTGAAATGATGCAGGATTTGGGGTGGCGTTTGTCGTTGCGGTTGTATCTTCTCACGAGATTCCTATCACCAACTTGTTGACACCGACCTGTAGTGGAAGAATAACTCTAACTATTTACACCAACGGTATGTACATGTACGTAGTTACATTCACATGAGACTATGTCTTCTGGGTGCTTCATTTTCTTTGTCTCGAGGTGTACATCCATTTTTAAGAATAAATATCGACCACTGCTTAAGTTCTAGGAGCTCTCCCTAAAAGAGACAGCAACATCTGCTCACCAGCAACAGTTGGAGTGAATTCTGCATTCGGTGTATCAGCACTCAGAGAAAAGTTTCTTACATTCTGCTGTTGTAGCCAACCGAAGGTGGTGACACTCTGATCGCGTTAGGAAGGACTGTGATAAAATTCCTGTCCAGCTATCCAGATTTAGATTTTTAATCGTTTTCCTGAATCGCTTAAGGCACATTTAAGTTTCTTTCTTTTTTTTAATTTAGAAAACGGATACTTCTGCTCTCTTTTCCATTCCAGCTTGTACTTTGTCACCAACGACATGTACGTCGACGGGATGCCAAACGGTAATCTTTCTGCTTTTCTACTGTATCGAAAGTAGGGCCTGCGCTGTAAGGAGCAAAGTGGGACGAATAAAGCAGGCGTGCGCAGACGTCTGGCCGGATAGTGGTCTTGTCCTTGAAGTACCAGGGGGACCGGGGAGTAATGTCGTTCCTGCTCATGTCGATATTCGCTTGTCATTTGTCAGCTCATCACGTACTTCAAAGTCGTGTCAAATGCGTTTAAATGTTAGAGTGACTTGTTTACGCCTAAATACTTAACTTTTTTTTTTAATGTACGGTGAAATGGCCAAACAGACACCAGAAGAGGTACGCTTTTTTAGTCGGTAGTAACGCAACAGCTACAACCGAAAATATTTTCGGTGTTTACCCACGTGCATTACACTTTCATAAATGCCAAAGATAGTTTTCTAATTTCAAATCCGGTAATTTTTATCTATCCGACTGCTATCGATTAGGAAAACCAATAACTTTAGGCGATGACATTGAGGGCGAAACTGCAAGAAAATCCCTGTCGAACAATCCAGGAACTATCCAACACACTTAACTTTGTTCGACCATCCAAGAACATTTGCAGCAGATTCGTGAAGACAAAACAAAGCTGACGATCCACCACATGCAACTTTTTGCTTCAACGGCACAGTATAGATGCATTTTGTGATTGCTTTATCACTGGAAATGGCAAATTGGCAGTCTTTGATAACGAAAAGCAAAAAGCTCTCCGAACGAATCGTTAATAAGTACAGCTAAGGCGGTTTTGTGTATTTGGAGGAGCATTCGCGAGGTCGTTCATTTCGAAGAGTTGAGACCTGAACAAACCGTGACTGCACGTCTTTATGTGAACAACTGGGTCGAGTAAATGAATATTTAGTTGGAAAGTGCCGTGCCATTACTGATCAAGGAAGAATATTTCAAGAGGCTGAAAAAAAACTGACATTGGCTTTGCACACCTTGGGAAACTACTATGAAGAAAATCATCAGTGAATAACCAATAAGAAAGCGCAACTATGTGCATTCACCTTCGTAATAGACAAGCCTCAAGACAGTTGAAAATAGAATTGAGAGGGGTTGGAATACAACATTACATTTATACAAAATACTTGGGGGGTCATTTAAAAAACACTGCACTGATCTAAAAGGAAACATATTCAAGAAACAATACTAAACTTCCTGGTTGAACGTGGAGAACGCATCCTTGAATTCTTCGATCATCAGCAGTGGGGCTCTGTTTTGCAACCAGATCATATGCGACACTGGTACAGTAGGGGTGTAGCCACTTCAAACAGTAGACGCCTCCTTAAATGAGACTGTCAGGATTGTCAGACTATCAACGGATACCTGAGGCCTACACCTGTCCACACAATTTACCAACCTGCGGCCATAGCACCAACAAATACCAGACGCAAAGCAGCCAGAGAAATAGGAAAAAGCAGCAAATCGTTCCACGGACTTAATATACAGGGTGAGGCAAATAAAAGTGGCCTGGAGAACAGAGATCCAGGGTACAAAGAAACAAAGCAAAGGAAAGGAAATACAGTACTAAGCTGACTACAGCAGATGCTGAAAGTGACTACCATTCATCTCTTGGCACTTTTGGACCGTGGCCAGCAAGTTGCTGGAGGTGGATGAAGCTGGACTGCTGTAATCTGACCCGAAATGTTCTGCTGCAGTTCTTGAAGACTGTGAGGCTTGTTGCGATACGCCTTAGACGTGAGGGTTCCGCACACAAAGCAGTCGCACACTGACAGGTCGAGTGACTTGGGTTGCCAGCTACGGCCGCTGCTAGACTGACCTCTGCTGAAATCTCTGTCAGGCGTGGAGATTATCTAAATGTGCTCCAATGTCCGGCCGGCTGTAGCCCCATCCTGTTGGGAGTAACTGTAGGTCTTTTTCTTCTCCGTTAATGCCGCCGCAAATTCACGTCGAATCGTATCCTCTCATTCAGGCAACTTTTATTTTCTCCACCCTGCATAACCACCAAGCAGTTCAACTCGTTTTAAAACACGGAAGAGTACGAACTGCACCGCTAGAAAGCCGACCTGCGACCCGCCCCTTATCTTATGGTTGAACTCTATGGAAAATATAGACCTGCACTCCAAAACAGAAATCACATAAGTGCAGCAACTACAGTGTATTACATGAAGAGTACCGAATACTAGATTAATAACAGGAGTCGCAAAACGCGAAGTAAACGTGGTTAAGTGGGATTACTCCGAAGATGACCAGTGTGAATGTGGAGAAAAACAGACGATTGAACATTTCCTCATGTGCCCACTGATGGCGTTCGTTTGGACAGTGGAAGGTCTTTTTTTTGTGCAAGACAAGGTAATTAAGGCTGCAACGTTTTGGACGAAAAAGAGTTTAGATGTTCTCGCTCGCACACGGAAAGTAAAGTAAGTAGCCGGCCCGTGTGGCCGAGCGGTTCTAGGCGCGTCAGTCTGGAACCGCGCGACAGCTACGGTCGCAGGTTCGAATCCTGCCTCGGGCATGGATGTGTGTGATGTCCTTAGGTTAGTTACGTTTAAGTAGTTCTAAGTTCTAGGGGACTGGTGACCTCAGATGTTGAGTTCCATAGTACTCAGAGCCAATTGAACCATTTTTTTTTTAAGTAAGTAAATACTGAAAAGCGCCCAGCGACTGCAATCAGGAAAGGCGTTATTGTGCAACTCGATAACGCCAGACCGCACTGCGCAAGACGAACTCTGCAAAACATTAATCAATTCAGGAAGGAACTACTGCCTAACCCACGACATTCGCCTGACGTAGAGCCGTCGAATTTGCATTTATTCCGATCGCTACTTTGTCTAAGCGGAAAAATATTTGAAAATCTGGATGGCGTACAAAATGCCATCTCCAGATATCTTCTTCGAAAACGAACTGATTTTTATCGATCAGGCATTGAAAATTTGGACACCACGCGAGAATAGGTTTTTGATAACAAAGGTGATTACGTTATTCATAAAAAATAAAAACTTGTTAACAATTTATCTGTTTGAATTTAATGAAAAAAGACCTTACTTTCGGCTCGCTCTAATATTCGGTGAGGCAAGCTTCCTGCAGCAGGCTGTAGGTCGATACAGTTGCGGGCAGCGTGCGCGCCTTGCTACAGCCAGCTGGCTGTGTGGGGGGTGGGGGTGGGTGATGTCAGCCCGTTACTCGCGCCTCGCTGACGCCCTGACTCAGCGCACTCACTCACGCACACTCTCGTTCCTCTGGCTTATCTTACGAACGCGATGCCTCTAAATATAGCTTAAAACAGTCTTCCGGGAGTCCTCTACACTGCTTCTCAAATCAAGTGATAGAGTAGAAAAGGGGCGGGTCGTAAATGATACATGGAATGCTAGTTCACAGTCCCCCCATCTACAGTAAAGTCAAGTGTCCGACTCGTTAATTATTAACACTGGAAATACCGAGAAGTACCGGACGTGACGACAGAAAACAACTTCCTATCAACAACGCTACACAGGATAAAGTGTTTCTGACATGCCTTTAGTGACGTGTACCTCTTACTTTAGGGGGGGACTACGAAAGCTAATTACACCTTTCTATTTGGTTCATCTACGGCCAGTGCGTTGCTGTGAGTCTGTGTGCGATTCAGACGTTTTGTTCATAAGAAATGCACTGTCGCGCGTCCTCCATCTCTGGAGTACGTTTTCAGTTGCTGCCCCAATTTAACTGCGATGCACCTCTAATCGGCAGCGACGCAGGACTGTATCTGAGAGAAACCGAGCAGTCGAATTCTCTGGGTTTCCCACCCTTTGATTTTTCAAGAAGAATCAGCACCCGGTGGCACTCTGTCTTCTGGTTTAATTACCCTGGTTTTCGGAAATCATTTTGTTTTTAAGTTTTTGTGTATGGGACCATTGCTTTTTTCCCGATGTATGTTAGGTGGAAGGCTGTTTTGTCTAGATGTTGGTTGTTTTTGCTGTGATTACTAAGCATCACGCAGATTTAACTATTTAAAACTGACGATGAGTCGTAGTGATAGGTGCTTTTTGACGGGGTTGATCTTCCCCGCCGAGGGAATTTATAAGATGGAATTGTGAAAGATGACATGATGTATAGAAGTCGATTGATTTTTGTTTGATGATGTGGTAGATGGTAGGATGACCAAGCATGACTCTGACCTCCTCATTGCTGCTGTACCACGGAACATCCGCGATTATTCTCAGAACTTTGTTCTGCAGTCTTTCTATCTTGGATAGGTGTGTGTCTGCCGCCATGCTCCATACCTCTGAGCCATAGAGCACAGCTGGCAGTTTTATCACCTTCCAGATTTTCAGTTTCGCTGCAGTTGACAGTCCTCTACCTTTGAGGAGCGGATATAGTTGTATTAGTCTTGCCTGGCCTTTGTCGCAGGCTTCTGTGATATGTTGACTAAAGGTTAGCCTTTTATCAATCTGTAAGCCAAGATACTTAATAGAATTTTTCCATGGAAGCTGTTGGTTATCAACTATGATGGTTCGTATTGGTGGTTTGGTTTTGTTAGTAAAGAGGATTGCCTGGCATTTTTCAGCATTTATTTTGGTCTTCCACAGATTACACCATCTGATAACTCGGTTCATATGCCGTTGTAGTCTGCACACAATGTAGTTTATGTTACTTCCGCTATGGTATAGTGCCGTGTCGTCGGCGTAGAGGGCTATTTGGCCCCCTGGCTCTCGGGGCACATCGTTAGTATATAGAAGGTATAGGAGGGGACCTAACACCGACCCTTGTGGTACTCCTGCTTCTATGTCTCTGATGGGGCTGTTGGCGCCATCCATTGAAGAATAAAATTTCCTATCTGTCAGGAAGGATCTGATCATTTCCAGTATGTGCAATGGGCAGTTGAGTTGGGACATCTTATAAAGCAGGCCGCCATGCCACACCCTGTCGAACGCTTTTTCAATATCTAGGAAGATGGCACCAGTGCTGTTCCCTTGTTGTCTTTCCGAACATATGTGCTCCACCAGGCGAATGGCCTGCAGTGTGGTGCTATGACCAGCACGAAATCCAAACTGTTCTGGGGTAAGGATGTTGTTGGTGGCAAGGAACTGTTGTAGTGGGATTTGTATTAGGGTCTCAAGGAGTTTGGAGAAATGGTTGAGGATGGAGATGGGTCTGTGGTTTTGTGGGAATAAATGATTTCTGTTTGGTTTGGGAATCGAAATAATTTTTGCAACCTTCCAGGCTGAAGGGAAATACACTCCTGGAAATGGAAAAAAGAACACATTGACACCGGTGTGTCAGACCCACCATACTTGCTCCGGACACTGCGAGAGGGCTGTACAAGCAATGATCACACGCACGGCACAGCGGACACACCAGGAACCGCGGTGTTGGCCGTCGAATGGCGCTAGCTGCGCAGCATTTGTGCACCTCCGCCGTCAGTGTCAGCCAGTTTGCCGTGGCATACGGAGCTCCATCGCAGTCTTTAACACTGGTAGCATGCCGCGACAGCGTGGACGTGAACCGTATGTGCAGTTGAAGGACTTTGAGCGAGGGCGTATAGTGGGCATGCGGGAGGCCGGGTGGACGTACCGCCGAATTGCTCAACACGTGGGGCGTGAGGTCTCCACAGTACATCGATGTTGTCGCCAGTGGTCGGCGGAAGGTGCACGTGCCCGTCGACCTGGGACCGGACCGCAGCGACGCACGGATGCACGCCAAGACCATAGGATCCTACGCAGTGCCGTAGGGGACCGCACCGCCACTTCCCAGCAAATTAGGGACACTGTTGCTCCTGGGGTATCGGCGAGGACCATTCGCAACCGTCTCCATGAAGCTGGGCTACGGTCCCGCACACCGTTAGGCCGTCTTCCGCTCACGCCCCAACATCGTGCAGCCCGCCTCCAGTGGTGTCGCGACAGGCGTGAATGGAGGGACGAATGGAGACGTGTCGTCTTCAGCGCTGAGAGTCGCTTCTGCCTTGGTGCCAATGATGGTCGTATGCGTGTTTGGCGCCGTGCAGGTGAGCGCCACAATCAGGACTGCATACGACCGAGGCACACAGGGCCAACACCCGGCATCATGGTGTGGGGAGCGATCTCCTACACTGGCCGTACACCACTGGTGATCGTCGAGGGGACACTGAACAGTGCACGGTACATCCAAACCGTCATCGAACCCATCGTTCTACCATTCCTAGACCGGCAAGGGAACTTGCTGTTCCAACAGGACAATGCACGTCCGCATGTATCCCGTGCCACCCAACGTGCTCTAGAAGGTGTAAGTCAACTACCCTGGCCAGCAAGATCTCCGGATCTGTCCCCCATTGAGCATGTTTGGGACTGGATGAAGCGTCGTCTCACGCGGTCTGCACGTCCAGTACGAACGCTGGTCCAACTGAGGCCCCAGGTGGAAATGGCATGGCAAGCCGTTCCACAGGACTACATCCAGCATCTCTACGATCGTCTCCATGGGAGAATAGCAGCCTGCATTGCTGCGAAAGGTGGATATACACTGTACTAGTGCCGACATTGTGCATGCTCTGTTGCCTGTGCCTATGTGCCTGTGGTTCTGTCAGTGTGATCATGTGATGTATCTGACCCCAGGAATGTGTCAATAAAGTTTCCCCTTCCTGGGACAATGAATTCACGGTGTTCTTATTTCAATTTCCAGGAGTGTAGTTTAATTTTAGACAGTTGTTTAGGATGGCGGTGAGGTGGGATATGGCGGACTGGGGAAGGTTTTTGAGGGAGAGTGGTCTGACATTGTCAGGGCCTGGGGCTTTAACGTTGCCGATTCGTCTGATGAGAGCACCCACTGTTCGCTCGCTGGCTGCGTCGGGGGACCTGTACTCGCTTCTTATAATGCAGCACTTGTTGCGCAATGGTCAGTAGCGTGGGACTGATTTTCTGAAATTCTTACGTACATCCCTAGGTTTCTGGGAACAAGCTGCTGTAGTTGTGAGTAAGGTGCTTGCGCAAGGTTCTGATTAAGTCGGCGAAAGAAATCACCAAATACGAATCATTATATAGGACTGAATTCATATCCTCCGAAGGGCAGTACACTAAGTATCGACTATTCTGGGGTTAACTATTAGATCGAATTTTCTCATTTTGAGAGAACTGAAGGGCGATCTGTTTAATTGTTAAAAACAATTCAGCAGCCAAGATCGCATTTCAGACAACCGGTTTCAACAGACTATGCCGTCTTGTTCAGATCTTAAAATCTTTTGTTGTAAAACACGTTCATTTTACGCTGAACTGACGCACAAGACGTCAGGTGGATAAAAATAGCGGATTATGAACGGTTGTTAATTACTAAAATATTTAAAAACATAAAGCAGCTTGTGCAACAGGCTGTTTCCATATGCGTATTGCTCACAGTTACTTGTTGCATCATACATCGTCGTTGTAGAATAGCACAACTGCTTACATATGCTGGATATATTCTATATCCACTTTTTAGAATATGTCCAGCATATGTAAGCAGTTGTGCCATTCCGTTATGCACCGTGGTTGTAGTCTGTTGAAACCGGTTATCTTAAATTAAAAAGAGAATGTTTTATGCCGTCGGCTATTGAATGGTTGTTAACGCTACAAGAGAAATGGACGAATGGAGATCTTTTTCCTTTTGGATTAGACCTGCGGAATATATGTTTCGCATTTATTCTGTCGCCATAAAATGGCGTTTTCTGTGTTATGGACTGCTTCTTCTCGATAAGATGACAGTGAATAAACACCTGGAACGGCAGGTGGCGAGCTGATAGTGGCGCGAAAGGGATCTCAACTGGGAATGTTATGAAAGAGCATTTCCTATTCTTGCACTTGCCTTACAGTCAAAGGAAACCTCTCGGAAACCTTGGTGAGAACTGGGGGATGGGAACCGTCTCTGATCTAATTGTGGGACAATATATTCCAGTGGAAAAAGTGGTAGCTTACTGTATGTGTTTATCTGTACACAGAGCAAAGTCGACGACTTACTCTGGATGCGCAGTATAGCTATGTCGCCGTCAACCGGAGGTCATGCAGTCATCGGCCGATGTACCTTGCCGGTGCTATTCCTTTTTTTTTATGGAACATTTCATTTCCCCCACATGAGAAGGAGGAGAGCGGTTGCCAACTGTCATGTGCTTTTCAGACAAATGATGATGGCTTCTTACAGGTAAAAAGATTAAAATAAAAGAATTGCTTTTCGCTAGCGTTTGTACCGTCTAGGATGCGCTCCGCTGTACTCAGGACTTGGCAGTTTATTTTATTTAACTTTGCATCCAGATGCCCTTCCTGTCATCATCAGTACCTAAGGGAGGGAAGTCGTGTAAATGTTGTTCTGTGAGTGATCGTATGCTGACTGTTGCAAAGTGGAGACCAGCCCAGCACTTGCCAACACGAGCGAGGTATAAAAAAAAAGTAAAAGCTATCGATTTGCTGTAAAGCGCAGATGGTGATTGCGCGGCTAGTACTAATCTGGTGACGGTGATGGCAGTGGTGGTGGATCTGGCAAGTTCTTCAAGGTCAGCTTGGGAGCTGTAGGTAGGAAGCTATGTAGGTAGGAAGAGGTGACAAGCAACAAGTTAATGCAAGTAAATGTGTCAGTATGTTTGGGAGGAGAAGTTGGATGTAAACCTGGAGGCTGAAGCAGTTGGGACCGCGGGTGAGTCAAGAGTCTGGGAGAAGTAGCGGAAGCTTGTTCTAAGGAAAGGATAATTGGGCTATGGCTGGAGTTGGTAGCATCGGTGGATGTTGCGACCGGTTTTTGGGCCAGGAAGAGCGGTTTTATTAAAGTTGCCTTGGACCAGGATGTGCAGAGTATGGAGGTGCAGGTGGGGTGTAGATGCGACTGGAGAGTGGGACAAATTGCTGTAGGGGCGGCGAGGTGAGGATTAGGGATATAATTGGATTTTGATATTCGAGTTCATAGGATGGGAAGAATTTGGAGAGATATGTTCCATAGAGCCTGTAGCGTAGTGTAAGTCAGCAAGTGAGATGTTTATAAGTAGTGTCCAGAAAAAAAATGGTTCAAATGGCTCTGAGCACTACGGGACTCAACATCTTAGGTCATAAGTCCCCTAGAACTTAGAACTACTTAAACCTAACCAACCTAAGGACATCACACACACCCATGCCCGAGGCAGGATTCGAACCTGCGACCGTAGCAGTCCCGCGGTTCCGGACTGCAGCGCCAGAATAGTGTCCAGATTCACTGCCGTGTGATATTATTTTTTGTCTTTCACTACACATTGCCGTTATGGAGTGATGTATATAGGACCACTGACTAGGTGGACTGACATAAATTACACATAAAATTATTGGTGACGGTAATCTGACTGTCGTTCTATATTTGCTTAATTATGGGGGTAATTAATTTGTTATGACAGTGCTACGATAATGGCAGGTACGATAATGGCAGTTTAGCCGAAATAGACCTGTAGCGAAGAAACAAATAAAAATTAATGTAACGCAGCAGCCAACGTGAACACTCGTTTTTAAAAAGGAGAAGAAAAAGAATTTGACGAGAGGGCATACTTTCCTAACTAGTAGATGATACATGTAGAAGGCAGACACGTAAAGCGAGGTGGAAATGGAGAGCGCAGCACTGTAGAAGTTGCAAAGAGTGCTAAGTCTTGGGCAGCCTTGATGATCCACGCTATGTTGGCAAATGTAAGTATGGATTGGCAAAGACTTTAGAAGGTGTAGAGTAGGTATTCGACTTGGTCACCTGAGATACGCGGAGCCGCAGATCTGTAGCTCGGAGGCGGTACTTTGACACGTGTGCTTCCTTCAGGGTAAGGGGGCGTGCCTGGAGTGCCGCCACTGGCGGGCAGCCGTGCCAGCGTCCTGGTTCATCTGGCTATCCGCCTCTTGGACCACCCCTGACATCTTATCCTCTGCTTCGTGACTGCCCGAGACCGTGTCGGATGCTACCGTCAGAACTACGCCTTCGCTGGTCTCACTGATCAATCGTATTGGTACCTTTTTTTTTTTTTGCTATCGTTTCGGCCTGCTATAGACCAAGAAGATTTTTATCTCTTCACTGATGGTGTTTTCCTCTTTTGCCAGTAGGTTTTCATTTTGGCTGACTGTGCTTCTTTCCTCTGTTTTGGCCATTTGCAGGCAGGACGTAGAACTGGCGTAGTAAGCGAAATAAGGTTTTTAGTAATTTTGACTTTTTCTCTGAAAACTTCTCGATCCTGTATGTCATCAAATGAAATTTCAGCTTTCTGTAAATCATTTTGAACTTGGCTTGCCCATTTTGAATACGATTTCGTTTTTGAAATTGATGAATGTATGCGATGAGTAAGTCTTTGCAGGTTCATTCTTTCCAGATGACCAAAAAACATAATTCTCCGCTTCTTAGTGCTGGTAACAATGTCTTCTGTATTTTCGTATATCTGTATGTTCGTATATCTTCGGCGGAATTCTCCGTTTTCTTTCATAAGGCCAAGGATTTTCCTCAAAATTTTCCGGTCTTTTATTTCAAGTTTTCGTATTGGTCCTTTCTTCGACATGTTTAAACATTCTGACAAAGCTGGCGGTATAATTACGGTGATATAATGACAAAGTTTTGGGTTTAAAGACAGGCTTTTGCTTTTGTATAAGTCTTTGCACAGATGAAAAGCACCTACTAGTTTAGAACACCCACTTTCTACAGCTGCGTTTTCTGAACCGTCAGGTGTAATTATTTCTCCAAGATATTTAAATTTCTTCGACTGCATGATTTTCTCTTGTTGTATTTCAATATGAGGAAGAGCGTGTTTGATGTTTATGATGAATTCAGTTTTGTTAGTTGCCTTTTTTAGGCCAGTCTTAGCAGCACTTGATTGTATGCTGGACACGTGAACCTTAGCTTCGTCAATATTATCTGCAATGAGTGCCAGATCATCAGCAAAAGACAAACAGTTTCCACTGAGGCCATTTCTTTTGTGCCCAATTTGAATCACATAACCTGGCGGTAAGGTTGTTTTCCACTCTCTGACTCTCTTTTCCAGGACACAGTTGAATAGCAATGGAGAGAGCAGGTCACCTTGTCTCACCCCTGTACAGATTTCAAATGGTTCTGATAGTTCGCCTCTGAACTTGACCTTTGACAGTGTGATATTTAAAGTGGCGCTTGTCAGATTGATTGTTTTCCTATCTAGTCCAAATTCGGCAAGGGTGTTCTTTATTGTTTCTCGATCAATTGAGTCATACGCTTTTTTAAAGTCGACAAAGGTCATAACAAACGTTTTTGATCTTAATTTGGCGTATGACATAACAGATTTCAAGTTATGGATCTGCTCTGCACAGGAGCTTGATGTCCTGAAATCAGCTCGATATTCGCCCAATTGTTGATCTAACACTGATTCAGCTCTGTTGAACAACAGTCTGGAAAAGATCTTGTACGTCGTTGGTAGCAAAGAGATTCCTCGGCAATTACTCAGATCATACTTATCGCCTTTTTTATAAAGTGGGTGAATCATTACTACGGTCCAATTTGGAGGTAGAATTTCAGTTTCCAAAATCTTCACTATGACACCATGGAAATGTTTTATTGTATCATGATATGCGTATTTCCACATTTCAGCCAAGATGCGATCCTCACCTCCAGATTTGTTATTTTTCAAGCCTTGTACAGTTTTTATGATTTCATCTAATGTGGGAAGGGGACTATCTGGAGGAGGAACAGTAGGATAGTATTGGTACTACCGTAATAAGCATCTGATACTCTACGGTTCTTTGAAATGGTTAGTAATAGTGGCCATAGCAGCTGAAGTCGCTTTTAACCAAAAAATGGGTATTTGTATGGCCAAACACCTGTCGTTTCACTAGCATTTCCTGTGTTATTTCCGCTTGCATCATGAACTGTTTCGGCTTGCTCAATTTTCCAGATATTCCTGATGTTTTGAGGCTAATCTCACATTCAAATGGCTCTGAGCACTATGGGACTTAACATCTGAGGTCATCAGGCCCAATCTCACATTACTTTGCAGCACTACACGTATGTATCTTGACGTGAAATATGACAAAATACAACCTCTGACAATAAACTTCAGTGAATGAAGTCAGAAAGGTCGATCGAGCTACACTGGCGACTCACAATGCGGCACTTGCGTAGCGGCCGGTGTTGACAACCTGCCCCACCGTAGTTCAGTTGAGCATCGTGTGTGTTCCGTCTTAGACCTGTTGGACGTTGTTTAGTGCGTTGGCTCTGAACTGAGGACAATAACGAGCAAAGGATCAATTTAAAGTTTTTTTTAAGCTTGGAAAGACACCGAAAGAAACACGTGCAATGCTGGTACGTGTTTATGGGGATCAAGCACTGTCCATGAAGTGTATGTATGAGTGGTTCGCCCGTTTTCGAGGAGGCCGGGACAGTCTTTCTGACAATCCCGTAGCGGACGACCGGCGACCGCCGTCAGTGACGAAAACATTGAGAAAGTGACGACATTAATCAGAACGACCGTCGATTAACTGTGCTCACGATAGCGGATGAACTGCAGATGAACCGTGAATCCGTGCGACAAATCCTTACCCAGGAGTTACGGAAGAGGAAAACGTGTTCTAGGGGACTTATGACCACAGCAGTTGAGTCCCATAGTGCTCAGAGCCATTTGAACCATTGAGCCTTACTTATGGCTAAACGTCTATATGTGTGTTTTCCTACTTCCCCATACAAAACACACAGATACACGCTAAGTATTTACGCTTTTATACATTTCAAAAAAATTACAGTTTTCAGTGAATATCGATTTGTCTCAGAAAGCTAAAAATTTGTCGTAATTTAAATATCTAGAGTTTACAACTAAACTGTGCTTTGAAACAAGTCCGCCACACTCCAGACGCACATGCTTCATTAGTTCAAAAATGGCTCTGAGCACTATGGGACTCAACTGCTGAGGTCATTAGTCCCCTAGAACTTAGAACTAGTTAAACCTAACTAACCTAAGGACATCACAAACATCCATGCCCGAGGCAGGATTCGAACCTGCGACCGTAGCGGTCTTGCGGTTCCAGACTGCAGCGCCTTTAACCGCACGGCCACTTCGGCCGGCCTTCATTAGTTACACCACATTTCTGTAACCGAAAGAAGCAACGCTCTGATGAAGATCTGCCGGCCGGTGTGGCCGAGCGGTTCTAGGCGCTTCAGTCTGGAACCGCGCGCCCGCTACGGTCGCAGGTTCGAATCCTGCCTCGGGCATGGATGTGTGTGATGTCCTTAGGCTATTTAGGTTTAAGTAGTTCTAAGTTCTAGGGGACTGATGACCTCAGATGTTAAGTCCCACAGTGCTCAGAGCCATTTTTTTTTTAAATGAAGATCTGTCCTACGCACAGTTAGACTGTCGGACTCTTGCTTCAGTTACATGAGGTAAATGCTATACTAGTTCCTTCCACAAGATACCATCTACTTCTTTCCCTGCAGTTAATCGGCTGAGTTACCTGTATGTATCGAGTAAATTTTTGGTGGATTATTCTGGGTACGACCAAATATCGTCACCGGAACCTAAAATGCACGTTTTGTTGCAATTTGAATTATTAACGTCATTTTTTTTCTGTTTTCCATCTTTCCCTTACTTGCTTTAAATTTACGGAGGTATGTACCACCTATGCAACTAATTGAAGGGAGTTTGTTTAGTTGCCATACGCGTTTCGTTTCTTTTATTTGGGAACCATCATCAGTGACGATTTCCAGTGCTGCTAACTCATGTGTGTGGTCCTGTAGATGTATTCGTTAGTTTCCATACTCCAGCTGGCCGATTTCTGGCGTTCTTTCACCGACATTTGTCACATCGCATATATCACTTACACTGTCCATTTTTGTGATCAACGTATGGACAGTGGAAGTGATATATGTGATGTGACAAATGTGGGTGAAATAACGCCAGAAGTCGGCCAGCTCGAGTATGGAAACTAACGAACACACACATGAGTTAGCAGCGCTGGAAATCGCCACTGATGATGGTTTCCAAATAAAAGAAGCGAAACGCATATGGGAACTAAACAAACTGCCTTCAATTAGTTGCAGAGACGGTACATACCTCAAAGGATTATTAAATCCTCTAATGATCATATCAATTTCGGGCACTTCTCATACAGTAAGAGATGCAGCAGACATATACCCTGATTTTCATGAAAGATAAGAAACATAAAAATAATGACATTCTATGTCTTCCTGGATGATGCAGAACACATAACACTACATAATCAGAGCATGGCAGCAGCAAATAATATAATTTTGGACCTTCAGTGTGTAGGAACAGCACTGAGCAAACGGATCATTTTTTTTTTCAGCACATGTGATGTCACTAGGCAGCGTAATTATCCGAAGCATCAGTGCTCGACACACACGGGATATGCTATCAATAATGATTTCTACAGATCCTGTAGTGTGTAGGAAGAGTATCTGACCTGCTGCCATCGCGGCAAAAGGCTGGGGAAAAGAACTCCGCCTACCGCCCAAAACCAAAACTGGATTTACCCAGTGATTGATGAGATAGATCGAGTTGGCCATCTCAGGTTAATTCGGATTAGCTTAAGCACAAGAAAAGCAAAGCAAAGCCCTGAACCAGAGGTAGACTTGTCCCGTCAGTTAACATCGTGAGATCGAGTTGGCCACACCAAGTTAATCTGGGTTAGCTTAAGGAAAAGAAAAGCAAAGGAGAAGGTCATGAAAGTAGTAGAAAAGAAAATAACGCCTTGTAAAACACCAAAATTGGGAACAACAAAATAATGAAAAAACTGAAACAGTTCTTCCATCTAGGATTCAGGATGACACAGGACGGCTGAAACAAAAGGCGAATAATCCTTTCTTCAAAAAAAAGGAAAAGAAGGAGTTCCACTTATTTCGCGTATGTCAAAAGTTCCTCAAAGTGTAGCTCTGAACAACTGCGCTGTATGTAAGTGAAAATGTCGGCTAAATCCCAGAGAAGAAGAAACTGAAAGTATTTGAAATGTGGTGCTGTCCGAGAATGTTGACAATTCAGTGGACAAATAAATGTACGAAATAAAGTACTATAAATAATGGATGATGGTAGAAGGCTGTGGAAGAGGCTTATCAGAAGAAGGTATATGTTAGTGGAACGTTTTCTGTGGCAGGCAGGAATAGTTAACATGGGCTAGTTTCAAGTAAGTTGCATAGCGTGCACGTGCAGAAATAGTTTGCTAACACCAGAAGCTAACCTATTCTGGCTGAGCTCATTCCTTTTATAGAAATACACTGGAGCGTCAAAGAAACTGGAACAGGTATGTGTATTCAAAGAGATATGTAAAAAGGCAGAATACGGCGCTGCGGTCGGCAATGCCTATGTAGGACAAGTGTCTTGCGCAGTTCTTAGATCGGTTACTACTGCTACAATGGCAGGTTATCAAGATTTAAGTGAGTTTGAACGTGGTGTTACAGTCGGCGCACGAGCTAAGGGGGACAGCATCTCGGAGGCAGCGATGAAGTGAGGATTTTCTCATACGACCATTTCACGAGTGTACCGTAAATATCAGGAATCTGGTAAAACATCAAATCTCCGACATGGCTGCGGCCGGAAAAAGATCTTATAGGAACGAATCCATGGACCCTGCATGCATGTCAGCAGGGGACTGTTCGAGCTGGTGGAGGCTCTATAATGGTAAGGGGTGTGTGCAGTTTGAGTGATATGTTACCCTGAAACGCCTGGATGCGACTCTGACATGTAACACGTATGTAAGCATCATGTCTGATTACCTGCATCGATCCATGTCCATTGTGTGTTCTGACGGATTTGGGCAATTTCAGCAGGACAATGCGACACTCCAAACGTCAGAATTGCTACAGAGTGGCTCCAGGAACACTCTTCTGAGTTTAAACACTACTGCTGGCCACCAAACTCACCAGACATGAACATTATTGAGCATACCTGGGGTGCCTTGCAACGTAGTGTTCAGAAGAGATCTCAATCCCCTCGTACTCTTACCGCTTTATGGAGAGCCCTGCAGGGTTCATGGTGTGAATTCCCACCAGCACTACTTCAGACAATAGTCGAATCCATGCCACGTCGTTTTGCGGCACTTCTGCATGCTCAAAGGGATCGTTCATGATATTAGGCAGGTGTACCAGTTTCTTTGGTTCTTTCGTGTAGACTGTTCTTTCGTATCTTATTAATCTCTATTGTGTTGTTTGCTTTGTTTTCGTGACACACTGAAGGGGTTGCACGAGATTCTGCTATTTTTTCAGATAGTGGTCTCCTACAGGAGAGACGGTATACGTGAAAGCAAAAAGGTGTTTACGTTTTACAGAGAAAATGCCTAAAGTATGCACAAGTAGGTACGTAAATGGATAAATATATTTTCAAGGAAATTATTTCGATAGTGGAAAAGTCAGGAGAAAAATAAATTTCGATGTTATTTGGCACTTAGCAAGAAAACAAGATACAAATGATAAAGTAAAAAGGCGCTGTTTACTGCTTTCTGGGTCTGTGTTTGCAAGCATGTATTTTCTCGAGAAAATAAATGTGTATGTTTTGAAATGTTTGGACGACACTTCTCCTCTTCTTTAACTTCTCTGGAGTGTAGGGAATTTACCACACCACCTTTGACAAGAACATCCATTGAGAATTTTGCTTTGGTCATTAATAAACTTCATTATCATTGTGTAGTGGCTTATAGCATCAGAATCAAGGAAGAGGATGTTGTTTGGTGGCTGGTATCCTCTTTCTATAACACAACTGCATACGTGTATTAACAGGGTTCTTTATTTACATAAACAGGAAGCTACTTACCTTTAAGAATCCATGTCTTGTGGTACAAGCTCTTCACTAATAGTCCACGTTTTAGCGTCACTGCCGCTGAAATACAAGTCCCGCTATGCGATGAATGACAGACGCCAAACTAGAATGCGAGGTAGTGCCCCAGTTACTGAGCGACTGCGCTGGTGCATTTAACTTACTGAGACTGACACTGACTGAGTCTCATAGCTGAGACTGAGTCTGATGACTCAGACCTCCGGTCTGCGGCGGCGATCTAAACACTTGCAGCCGAGAGGGCGTTGGCGGCACGTTGCTTGTGAGTCTGTCTTTGGCCTCTCTCCTCATAGGCGCGCCCGATCCAGCGCCTGCTATCGATCTTCTTGCTACATCTTTGCCGACCGGTGCGCTGGCGACAGCTTACGCCAGCACACATGCATGTTCCTAAATTTTGTTATTATGTATAAATTTTTTCGTGAGGAGAATAGTTACTCATAATCTCACTTCTAAAGATGCCAAAATGCACAGCAGACAGCTCCCACAATTTTGACACTCATATGTAAACGAAAATGACCACTTGTGGCACACGAAACTGGGCGCAGGAATAAAACGTCAGGGACAGTCACTTGTCTCGAATAGTCTAGTGAGACAAGAAAGCCGGTCGTGCTAAAGGGGTTTCAGGCAGGCGACCCCACCCTCGCAGCCAACAGCACTGCCCTGCCGTGCCCAGTGTGCGGCAGCCGTGTGCCTTCGTTGTCTAGCAGTCGTCGTGACCGCCACCCCACCCACCCCAGCGCACCGTGGCTAGCAGAGCACAGTAGTGCACAGCTCCCAGCGGGATCGGCTCCCCTCGCTCAACCATTTAGCCGCCGATAATCAGCGTTAAACCGGCCCACGGGGCACGCAGCGATTTAGGCGTACGTCGTGTGGAGCAGCCGAGTGTCGGGAGCGAACCCGGATCACCTTACCTTGTGGTTGCCGACCTGGCGATAACCGGGCGCGAATCCACGGCTCGGTCCTGAGAGAGTGGGCAGGGGGGGAGGGGGGACTCGCACAGATTGTTGCTCCTCCCTCCAAACGTTGTGCCGATACTCATTAGCAACTAAAGCTGAGTTACTAATCACGGTTTTCCCAAGAAGAGGAAGTAAATAGTCCAGGACTCAAACCAAAACCAATTGCCAACATGAGTAACTTAGAAGTCGGCATCCTCAGTGTAGCAGAGCAGCTTAAAACACTAACGGACGGCAAGGCCTCCGGTGCAGATTGTATGCCTTTCACGTTCGTTTCAGAGTATGCTGAGACAATAGCTCCATAGCAGTCTGATACAACCACTCGCTCGTACAGAGAGACTGGGAAGTTGCACAGCTAACACCAGTACCTAAGAAAGGAAGTAGGAGTAAGCCGCTGAACCACAGACCCATACTACTAACGTCGATTTGCTGTACGATTTTGATATATACATTCTGCTCGGACATTATGAATCACCTCGAAGAAAATGATGTATTAACAAATAGCCGACGCGTATTCAGAAAATATCGTTATTGTGAAACACAATTAGTTCTTATTTTTCACAAAGTAATGAGTGCTGTCAACAGGGGACTTCAAATTGATTCCATCTTTTTAGATTTCCAGAAGACTTTTGACACCGTTCCTCACAAGCGACTTCTAATTAAATTGCATGCCTATGTTGTCTCAGTTGTGTGACTGGATTGGTGATTTCCTGTCAGAAAGGCTACAGTTCGTAATAACTGACGGAGAGTCATCGAGTGTAACGTAAGTAATATCTGGAGTTCCCTAAGGAAGTCTTATAGGCCCTCTGTTGTCCCTGATCTACATAACCGATTTAGGAGACACTCTGAGCATCCCTCTAAGACCGATCGCTGCTGGTGCTGTCATTTACCATCAAGTAATCAGATGATCAAACGAATTGAAAAAGATTTAGACAAGATAGCTATATGGCGCAAAAAATTGCAACTGATTCCAAATCATGAAAAGAGTGAAGTCACCCACATGAACACTAAAAGGAATCCGCTAAATTTCAGTTACACGATAAATCACACAAATCTAAAGGGTGTAAACTCAACTAAATACTTATGGATTACAATTACGAATAAAAAACTGGAACGATGAAATAGATGATGTTCTGGGTAGAACTAACCAAAAACTGCGATTTATTGACCCCCTTTCAACAACAGAACACTTAAAAAACATAACAAGTCTCCTAAAGAGACTGCTTACACTACGCACCATTCTCTGGAGTACTGCAGTGCGGTGTGGGATCCGTATCAGGTAGGATTGAAGAAGGATATCGAAAAAGTTCAAAGAAGGGCAGTTCGTTTTTTATTACCGCGAAACAGGGGAGAGAATGGCATTGATATGATGCAGGGATTGCGGTGGTAGTGATTAAAACAATGGCGGTTTTCGCTGCGTCAGGAACTTCTCATGAAATTTCCATCACCAGTTTTCTGCCGGCCGTCGTGGCCGAGCGGTTCTAGGCGCTTTAGTCTGGAACCGCGCGACCGCTACGGTCGCAGGTTCGAATCCTGCCTCGGGCATGGATGTGTGTGATGTCCTTAGCTTAGTTAGATTTAAGTAGTTCTAAGTTCTAGGTGACTGATGACTTCAGATGTTAAGTCCCATAGTGCTCGGAGCCATTTGACCCATTTTTGAACCAGTTTTCTCCTCGCAGTGTGAACACGTATTGTTGATGCCCAACTGCATAGGGAGAAATGATCATTATAATAAAAATAAGAGAAATCAGAGCTCGCATGGAAATATTTAAGTGTTCGTTTTTCCGGCGTGCTGTTCGAGAGTGGAACGGTAAAGAAGTAGCTTAAGGATGGTTCGACAAACCCTTTACCAGGAACTTAATTGTAAATTGTCGAGTAATCGTGTAGATTTAGATGTAGGTATAGATGTCGAATAACAATTGAGGAGGTACTGAATGGAAGTGTACAGATAAGAAATTTGTTGTATAACTTGACTACAAGAAGAGATCAATTGATAAGACACATTCTAGGAAACCAAGGTGTAAAGTTCTTAAATAAAAAGAAAGAGAAAGATTACGATTACGTTAAATGAATGTCTGATCTGTGGAATGAGTACTGAACTCGAATTGTCGTGTTGCGTGTTGTAAGTGCAAATCGTGTGCTTACTCTGTGTTATTGTTAGCAAAACTTCAAACAAATTGAATGGGCAATGCAACTCCCAATACCAATAAAGAATTTTTTTTTTTTTTGTCATCAGTCCACTGACTGGTTTGATGCGGCCCGCCACAAATTCCTTTCCTGTGCTAACCTCTTCATCTCAGAGTAGCACTTGCAACCTACGTCCTCAATTATTTGCTTGACGTATTCCAATCTCTGTCTTCCTCTACAGTTTTTGCCCTCTACAGCTCCCTCTAGTACCATGGAAGTCATTCCCTCATGTCTTAGCAGATGTCCTATCATCCTGTCCCTTTTCCTTATCAGTGTTTTCCACATATTCCTTTCCTCTCCGATTCTGCGTGGAACCTCCTCATTCCTTACCTTATCAGTCCACCTAATTTTCAACATTCGTCTATAGCACCACATCTCAAATGCTTCGATTCTCTTCTGTTCCGGTTTTCCCACAGTCCGTGTTTCACTACCATACAATGCTGTACTCCAAACGTACATCCTCAGAAATTTCTTCCTCAAATTAAGGCCGGTATTTGATATTAGTAGACTTCTCTCGGCCAGAAATGCCTTTTTTGCCGTAGCGAGTCTGCTTTTGATGTCCTCCTTGCTCCGTCCGTCATTGGTTATTTTACTGCCTAGGTAGCAGAATTCCTTAACTTCATTGACTTCGTGACCATCAATCCTGATGTTAAGTTCCTCGCTGTTCTCATTTCTACTACTCCTCATTACCTTCGTCTTTCTCCGATTTACTCGCAAACCATACTGTGTACTCATTAGGCTGTTCATTCCGTTCAGCCGATCATTTAATTCTTCTTCACTTTCACTCAGGATAGCAATGTCATCAGCGAATCGTATGATTGATATCCTTTCACCTTGTATTTTAATTCCACTCCTGAACCTTTCTTTTATTTCCATCATTGCTTCCTCGATGTACGGATTGAAGAGTAGGGGCGAAAGGCTACAGCCTTGTCTTACACCCTTCTTAATACGAGCACTTCGTTCTTGATCGTCCACTCTTATTATTCCCTCTTGGTTGTTGTACATATTGTACAAGACCCGTCTCTCCCTATAGCTTACCCCTACTTTTTTCAGAACCTCGAACAGCTTGCACCATTTTATATTGTCGAACGCTTTTTTCAGGTCGACAAATCCTATGAAAGTGTCTTGATTTTTCTTTAGCCTTGCTTCCATTATTAGCCGTAACGTCAGAATTGCCTCTCTCGTCCCTTTACTTTTCCTAAAGCCAAACTGATCGTCACCTAGCGCATTCTCAATTTTCTTTTCCATTCTTCTGTATATTATTCTTGTAACCAGCTTCGATGCATGAGCTGTTAAGCTGATTGTGCGATAATTCTCGCACTTGTCAGCTCTTGCCGTCTTCGGAATTGTGTGGATGATGCTTTTCCGAAAGTCAGATGGTATGTCGCCAGACTCATATATTCTACACACCAACGTGAATAGTCGTTTTGTTGCCACTTCCCCCAATGATTTTAGAAATTCTGATGGAATGTTATCTATCCCTTCTGCCTTATTTGACCGCAAGTCCTCCAAAGCTCTTTTAAATTCCGATTCTAATACTGGATCCCCTATCTCTTCTAAATCGACTCCTGTTTCTTCTTCTATCACATCAGACAAATCTTCACCCTCATAGAGGCTTTCAATGTATTCTTTCCACCTATCTGCTCTCTCCTCTGCATTTAACAGTGGAATTCCCGTTGCACTCTTAATGTTAACACCGTTGCTTTTACTGTCACCAAAGGTTGTTTTGACTTTCCTGTATGCTGAGTCTGTTCTTCCGACAATCATATCTTTTTCGATGTCTTCACATTTTTCCTGCAGCCATTTCGTCTTAGCTTCCCTGCACTTCCTGTTTATTTCATTCCTCAGCGACTTGTATTTCTGTATTCCTGATTTTCCCGGAACATGTTTGTACTTCCTCCTTTCATCAATCAACTGAAGTATTTCTTCTGTTACCCATGGTTTCTTCGCAGCTACCTTCTTTGTACCTATGTTTTCCTTCCCAACTTCTGTGATGGCCCTTTTTAGAGATGTCCATTCCTCTTCAACTGTACTGTCTACTGCGCTATTCCTTATTGCTGTATCTATAGCGTTAGAGAACTTCAAACGTATCTCGTCATTCCTTAGCACTTCCGTATCCCACTTCTTTGCGTATTGATTCTTCCTGACTAATGTCTTGATCTTCAGCCTACTCTTCATCACAACTATATTGTGATCTGAGTCTATATCTGCTCCTGGGTACGCCTTACAATCCAGTATCTGATTTCGGAATCTCTGTCTGACCATGATGTAATCCAATTGAAATCTTCCCGTATCTCCCGGCCTTTTCCAAGTATACCTGCTCCTCTTGTGATTCTTGAACAGGGTACTCGCTATTACTAGCTGAAACTTGTTACAGAGCTCAATTAGTCTTTCTCCTCTTTCATTCCTTGTCCCAAGCCCATATTCTCCTGTAACCTTTTCTTCTACTCCTTCCCCTACAACTGCATTCCAGTCGCCCATGACTATTAGATTTTCTTCCCCCTTTACATACTGCGTTACCCTTTCAATATCCTCATACACTTTCTCTATCTGTTCATCTTCAGCTTGCGACGTCGGCATGTATACCTGAACTATCGTTGTCGGTGTTGGTCTGCTGTCGATTCTGATTAGAACAACGCGGTCACTGAACTGTTCACAGTAACACACCCACTGCCCTAACTTCCTATTCATAACGAATCCTACACCTGTTATACCATTTTCTGCTGCTGTTGATATTACCCGATACTCATGTGACCAGAAATACTTGTCTTCCTTCCACTTCACTTCACTGACCCCTACTATATCTAGATTGAGCCTTTGCATTTCCCTTTTCAGATTTTCTAGTTTCCCTACCATGTTCAAGCTTCTGACATTCCACGCCCCGACTCGTAGAACGTTATCCTTTCGTAGATTATTCAATCTTTTTCTCATGGTAACCTTCCCCTTGGCAGTCCCCTCCCGGAGATCCGAGTGGGGGACTATTCCGGAATCTTTTGCCAATGGAGTGATCATCATGACACCTCTTCAATTACAGGCCACATGTCCTGTGGATACACTTTACGTGTCTTTAATGCAGTGGTTTCCATTGCCTTCTGCATCCTCATGTCGTTGATCATTGCTGATTCTTCCGCCTTTAGGGGCAATTTCCCACCCCTAGGACAAGAGAGTGCCCTGAACCTCTATCCGCTCCTCCGCCCTCTTTGACAAGGCCGTTGGCAGAATGAGGCTGACTTCTTACGCTGGAAGTCTTCGGCCACCAATGCTGATTATTTATCAAAATTTAGGCAGTGGCGGGGATCGAACCCGGGACCTAAGACGTTTTGATTATGAATCAAAGACGCTACCCCTAGACCACGGGTACCATTTAATAAAGAATTACAGACACTGAAAAATACATTCAGCCCTTTAAGCAATGAATCCTATGGCCCTGTTAAAAACTAATACGTTTGGTCCCTGTGCAGATAACAAATAAATTAAATCGTCTTACCTCTAAATCAGCAACGGTATAGCGCGATATGTTCTGGTCTGTCATTAAAAAAATGTAAGTGCTAGCTACAGGCTCAACAGTGTGCAATGCTGACTGTAATACTTAGAAATGCACATGAAATTGTTTTGGTTGATAAATTAAAACATTTATGAAAATCCAACTTCTTTAAAAAATATATTACCTGGTCAGGGAGGGCGGTACTGATTATAGTGAATTACTAATACTCAGTTTTTTTAACAAAAAATTATATTGCAAGTTAAGTTTGTCGTTTCGAAAACATTTGACTATTGAAGTTATATTACTGCCAATTGATTCACAAACAGTGAGATTTGAACAGTAAGTATTATCTAACTTCATTAATCCAATATAAATGTAAATCATGAAATTACACATAGCTCTGTTAACAAATCTTAAAAGCATTACAGAAGTGAAATATCTAACTAGCCTTTTTATCAAAACCGTTTACGTTTATTCTGGGGTTACTCAAAAATTACAAATTATCAGCCAACTCATCTATACTAACGTGCTGACAGAAACAGAAATCATAATTATTCAACATCTTTACCTTGGTCGCATGAAGACTTCTGCTTCCACGTTCAACAATACTGACATACCTACATTAACCTAACTCTTGGTGGCTTCACACAGCACACCCCAAAAACTGCCTACTCCACCGTGTTTCCCTCTCAGGCAGCTACCTACGACTGTGCGGCCAGCGCTCTCTTGCCCCAACGCTACAATAATCTCAGACCAGAGGTTTTTGCCTCTGCGGTCGCGCACAGTCAGCGATCCGCGTTGTCGAACCTCGTTAATAGTATACTAGTTTCATTTTAATTTATTAATATTCTTATCTTATTCTGGTGCCACATACAAGTGCACCCCAGTATACTCCTTTGAAAGGCATCATCAGTTCAACATTGAAGGAAAGGGTGCGTGTAAATTGGGGGGGAATTGTATGAAGACACCAAGAGATGAATACAGTAAGAAGGTTCAAGTTCATATAGGTTGCGATAGTTATTCGGAGACGTAGAGGCCAGCACAGGATGGTGCAGCGTGGAGAGTGGCGCGTGATTAGTCTTCGGACTGAAGGCCTCAACAACAACACCAATAAAATACACTCCTGGAAATGGAAAAAAGAACACATTGACACCGGTGTGTCAGACCCACCATACTTGCTCCGGACACTGCGAGAGGGCTGTACAAGCAATGATCACACGCACGGCACAGCGGACACACCAGGAACCGCGGTGTTGGCCGTCGAATGGCGCTAGCTGCGCAGCATTTGTGCACCGCCGCCGTCAGTGTCAGCCAGTTTGCCGTGACATACGGAGCTCCATTGCAGTCTTTAACACTGGTAGCATGCCGCGACAGCGTGGACGTGAACCGTATGTGCAGTTGACGGACGGACTTTGAGCGAGGGCGTATAGTGGGCATGCGGGAGGCCGGGTGGACGTACCGCCGAATTACTCAACACGTGGGGCGTGAGGTCTCCACAGTACATCGATGTTGTCGCCAGTGGTCGGCGGAAGGTGCACGTGCCCGTCGACCTGGGACCGGACCGCAGCGACGCACGGATGCACGCCAAGACCGTAGGATCCTACGCAGTGCCGTAGGGGACCGCACCGCCACTTCCCAGCAAATTAGGGACACTGTTGCTCCTGGGGTATCGGCGAGGACAATTCTCCATGAAGCCGGGCTACGGTCCCGCACACCGTTAGGCCGTCTTCCGCTCACGCCCCAACATCGTGCAGCCCGCCTCCAGTGGTGTCGCCACAGGCGTGAATGGAGGGACGAACGGAGACGTGTCGTCTTCAGCGATGAGAGTCGCTTCTGCCTTGGTGCCAATGATGGTCGTATGCGTGTTTGGCGCCGTGCAGGTGAGCGCCACAATCAGGCCTGCATACGACCGAGGCACACAGGGCCAACACCCGGCATTATGGTGTGGGGAGCGATCTCCTACACTGGCCGTACACCACTGGTGATCATCGAGGGGACACTGAATAGTGCACGGTACATCCAAACCGTCATCGAACCCATCGTTCTACCATTCCTAGACCGGCAAGGGAACTTGCTGTTCTAACAGGACAATGCACGTCCGCATGTATCCTGTGCCACCCAACGTGCTCTAGAAGGTTTAAGTCAACTACCCTGGCCAGCAAGATCTCCGGATCTGTCCCCCATTGAGCATGTTTGGGACTGGATGAAGCGTCGTCTCACGCGGTCTGCACGTCCAGCACGAACGCTGGTCCAACTGAGGCGCCAGGTGGAAATGGCATGGCAAGCCGTTCCACAGGACTACATCCAACATCTCTACGATCGTCTCCATGGGAGAATAGCAGCCTGCATTGCTGCGAAAGGTGGATATACACTGTGCTATTGCCGACATTGTGCATGCTCTGTTGCCTGTGTCTATGTGCCTGTGGTTCTGTCAGTGTGATCATGTGATGTATCTGACCCCAGGAATGTGTCAATAAAGTTTCCCCTTCCTGGGACAATGAATTCACGGTGTTCTTATTTCAATTTCCAGGAGTGTATATGCACTGATCAGCCAGAGCATTCTGATAACCGAACTATTATCGATCTACACCTAGCAGCGTCCCCTGGCGAGGAGTGACTGGCAGTCAGGCCTGGCACTGTGGATGTAGTATCAGTGAACATGCTGTCCGTGTGCCGAATGGGAAAGGAGCGTGATCTGGGGCAGATTGTGATGGCCCGGACGCTCGGCACGATCATCTCGGAAACTGAACGACCTATTGGGAGGAGTGCTGTGGTGAGGCGAAACAAAGGTGAAGCGTTGTCCACATATCGTGGTGTTGGGCAGCCACCCCTCGTTACAGATGTCGGACGTTGTGGGTGGGCAAACAGGTAAAAGAGGACAGGCGGCGAACTATGGCGGAACTAACATCAGACTTCAATGCTGGGCAGAGTACAAGTGTGCCTGAACACACAGTGCACAGAAAACTCCTAACGATGGGCCTCCGCAGCCGACGGCCCATGCACTGCTAATACGACGACATCGGTACGCGACCGTCGGCGCTGGACGTTGGCGCGGTGGCAGACACATTCCAGCGGAACAGCTCCTTGACCTCTGCACTGCGGGACGGAAAGAAGCTGGCGGCGGCTCCATTATGCTCTGGGGAACGTTCACGTGGGCATCTATGGGCCCAGTGGATGTCGTACAAGGCACCATGACGACCAAGGAGTATCGTACATTGGTCGCTGACCACGTACACCCCTTCGTGACGATCATGTTCCCCGATGGCAGTACATTTTTCAACAGGATAATGTTGCAAGGCTCGGAATTTGGTTCGAGGAATACAGTGGCGGGTTCCAATTGATGCGCTGGGCCCCCAACTCGCCAGATCTGAACCCGATCGAAGACGTCTGTGATGTGATTGAACGTGGCGTCAAGCGTCAATCCTCATCGCCCCCTTCCCAGAATCTGCGACAATTAGGTGATTAGTATGTGCAAATGTAGTGCCAGCTCCCTCCAGAGACCTACCAAAGCCCCATTGCTTCCAGGCCACGTCGCATCGCCGCTGTTATCCGTGCCAAAGGTGAACATACCGACTATGGTAGGTGGTCATAATGTCCTGGCTGATCAGTGTACTGTTGCACTCCAATAAATATAATAATACGAGGTGCGGCTAGAAAAAAACCGGACTGATGGTGGAAAAAACATTTATTTGCAATTATTTACAATTTCATGTTATCTCCTTCAATGTACTCTCCTCCTCGGTCTCTACACCGCTCCGTACGAATTTTCCACTGTTCATAGCAATGCTGCAGATCATTTTCGGTAAGTCCATACATTACTTCCGTCGCTTTTTCTTTTACTGCTTCAACAGTCTCAAATCTAGTTCCTTTCAAAGCTGACTTGACTTTAGGGAAAAGAAAAAAGTCACAGGGGGCCAAATCAGGTGAGTAGGGTGGATGATCTAAGATGGGAATGTTGTGTTTTGCCAAAAACGTCTTCACTGACAACGCACTGTGAGCTGGGGCATTGTCTTGGTGAAGGATCCATGACTTTTTTCTTCACAAATCGTTCCGTTTTCTCCGTACTCGCTCACGTAGGGTAGCCAGGACGCTAATGTAGTAATGCTGATTCACTGTTTGTCCCTCTGGTACCCAATCAATGTGCAAAATCCCTTTGATGTCAAAAAAAAAAACAATCATCATTGCCTTGAATTTCGATTTTGACATTCGTGCTTTTTTTGTCGTGGAGAACCAGAAGTTTCCTAATGCATCGATTGGCGTTTAGTTTCGGGATCGTAAGTAAAAAACCACGATTCATCGCAAGTAATAACGTTTTGTAAGAAGGTGGGATCACTTTCAATGTTTTCCAGGATGTCAGAACAAATCATTCTTCGGCGTTCCTTCTGTTCAATTGTGAGACACTTTGGAACCATTTTTGAACACACTTTGTTCATGTTGAAACTTTCATGAAGAATCTGCCTAACACTTTCCTTGTCAACTCCTGTTAACTCAGACACTGCTCTGATTGTTAAACGGCGATCTTGTCGAACAAGTTCACCGATTTTTTCAATGTTTGCATCAGTTTTTGCTGACAATGGTCTGCCAGTGCGGGTGTCATCACTGGTGTCTTCTCGACCATCTTTAAATCGTTTAAACCACTCAAACACTTGTGTTCGCGATAAACAATCATCGCCGTACACTTGTTGTAACATTACAAACGTTTCACTTGCAGATTTTCCTAGTTTGAAACAAAATTTGATGTTAACACGCTGTTCTTTCTGTACACTCAACATTTTCCGACGCACAGACAAAATGTCAACTACTTAAAACAGACGACACGGGCAGACTGAGTGCAGGAGGCAGAGGAAACTCTAGCAGTAGGCGGAGCGAGAGTCACGTGACAGGCCACGCGACTTTCAGCCTTATTGCATTCGTTTTATTGTTTCACCAGTACTAGTCCGGTTTTTTTTCTAGCCACACCTCGTATGCTTACATCAGTTCTTAGTGCACCGCTTCAGCATACAAGTAACGTCTAAGAAATTGCCGTTCCCGGAAATATAGTATCTCGAAAATGTAAGTCCGAAAACCTGAGAAGTACACGATCTCGTCACGTTAAGGTGAGCACCTGCCAAAAGCCTGAATACCGATCTTTAGCAGGGTGGGCGTGCAGGAAAATATAAGTAGAGTCAGTGAGGTTCCGGAAGGTGGCGACAGGGATGGGGAGCCATGCTGGCTGCAGTGACGCGGCCAGCTACGCCAGGTTTCTCGGTTCAGGATCCGTGGTGCGAATAGCCCGATCGAGGTCGTATCACAGATTCTCGATTGGATTTAAATTCGGGCAGCGGAAATGTGTAAAGGGGCTGCTGAAAAGTTTTCGTTTCAGGCAGTTGCTGCAGCGTATATGCAAGCCGGACTCCGATGCTTGTATATAAGCACCGACTAGTAAGCAAGGGATTAGTGTCGTAGCCGGCCGGAGTGGCCGAGCGGTTCTAGGCGCTACAGTCTGAAACCGCACGACCGCTACGGTCGCAGGTTCGAATCCTGCCTCGGGCATGGATGTGTGTGATGTCCTTAGGTTAGTTATGTTTAAGTAGTTCTAAGTTCTAGGGGACTGATGACCTCAGAAGTTAAGTCCCATAGTGCTCAGAGCCATTTTTTTTTTTTTGTTACATGTTGCATTATCCTGCTGGTAGATGAAACAACAGACTGCATGTAGGGGTGAAGACTATGCCCAAGAACAGATCCGCGTTTGTACTGACCAATTGTGCCTGGCAGAACGACGAGATCACCCTGAGAATCCCACGAAAACGCTACCACCTGGTTGCAGTGTGTTTGCTTTCGTATGTTTCAGGCCGTACAAGCTTCGTTCAACGCAGGATACTTTTTTTACTGCTTTTGTTAGGGCTTGCACAAGTGGATGGTTTTGTACCGCGACCAGTAGCATTCTAGTCAGGTACAGACGCAAATTCGTATTCACCTTTTGTCAAAAACAAATGCGATACTTTTAATGTTAGAACAGTTAGAACTGGCAGAGTGGAAGAAGTTTCGTAAGTGAAGATAGGATGGAGAAGACCATCGACCAAGGAAAAAACAGGCCTGGCTGACGTACACTACTGGCCATTAAAACTGCTACACCAAGAAGAAATGCAGATGATAACGGGTATTCATTGGACAAATATATTATACTAGAACTGTCATGTGATTACATTTCCACGCAATTTGGGTGCATAGATCGTTAGAAATCAGTACCCAGAACAACCACGTCTGGCCGTAATAACGGCCTTGTTACGCCTGGGCATTGAGTCAAACAGCGATGCAGCTTCAACACGATACCACAGTTCATGAAGAGCAGTGACTGGCGTATTGTGACGAGCCAGTCGCTCGGCCACCATTGACCAGACGTTTTCAGTTGGTGAGAGATCTGGAAAATGTGCTGGCCAGGGCAGCAGTCGAACATTTTCTGTATCAAGAAAGGCCCGTACGGGACCTGCAACATGCGGTCGTGCATTGTCCTGCTGAAATGTAGGGTTTCGCAGGGATCGAATGAAGGGTACAGCCACGGGTCGTAACACGTCGGAAATGTAACGTCCACTCTTCAAAGTGCCGTCAGTGCGAACAAGAGGTGGCCGAGACGTGTAACCAATGGCAACCCATACCATCACGCCGGGTGATACGCCAGTATGGCGATGACGAATACACGCTTCCAAAGTGCGTTCACCGCGATGTCGCCAAACACGGATGCGACCATCATGATGCTGTAAACAGAACCTGGATTCATCCGAAACAATGACGTTTTGCCATTCGTGCACCCAGGTTCGTCGCCGAGTACACCATCGCAGGCGCTCCTGTCTGTGATGCAGCGTCGAGGGTAACAGCAGCCACGGTCTCCGAGCTGATAGTGCATGCTGCTGCAAACGTCGTCGAACTGTTCGTGCAGATGGTTGTTGTTTTGCAAACGTCCCCATCTGTTGACTCAGGGATCGAGACGTGGCTGCACGATCCGTTCCAGCCATGCGGATAAGATGCCTGTCATTTCGACTGATAGTGATACGAGGCCGTTGGGATCCAGCACGGCGTTCCGTATTACCCTCCTGAACCCACCGATTCCATATTCTGCTAACAGTCATTGGATCTCGACCAACGCGAGCAGCAATGTCGCGATACGATAAACCGCAATCGCGACAGGCTACAATCCGTACTTTATCAAAGTCGGAAACGTGACGGTACGGATTTCTCCTCCTTACACGAGGCATCACAACAACGTTTCACCAGGCAACGCCGGTCAACTGCTGTTTGTGTATGAGAAATCGGTTGGAAACTTTCCTCATGTCAGCACGTGGTAGGTGTCGCCACCGGCGCCAACCTTGTGTGAATGCCCTGAAAAGCTAATCATTTGCACATCACAGCATCTTCTTCCTGTCGGTTAAATTTCGCGTCTGTAGCACATCGTCATCGTGGTGTAGCAATTTTAATGGCCAGTAGTGTATGTAGTAACGACTGAAAGAGACAGACTTCCTTTATTTACACTGTCGCAGGGCCACGTCTGTCTACTCGGACGGAGCACAAACGCGATTGATGTGGAAGGGCCGCCGGTCGCGACTCAGTGGGCGTCCAGCTGCGGTGGTGGCGAGCAATTTCCCGCCTTCGTCACCGATGAGCAGCAGTCGGCGTGGCGCGTGAACCTGACGCCTGCTGCGGAGGCACAGACGCTGCGGCGGTCGCCGAGGAGACACTGTCGGCAGCTCTTCGGCTCACCTGGCCGGTCACCTGTTCAACAGTCGCAAGTCTGATCGCCCCTAGCCACAACACACCTCCGCAGCCGCCCTTCTCCCCTGTCATCTGCGGCCCGTCGTGCACCACATTTACCTCGGCACCGGTTCTGAAAGGCGCCATTTTGACGTGAACTGTAACGTCCCCTTAGAAAAATTATGAATGACTGTGCTGGTAAACCTCTTACATTTTTTGATTTTCAAACAGCTGAGCAAAACTGAACGTACTCAGACATTACTCTCTTTACTTATTCTGATTATCACTAAACTGAAACACAATATTTTTAGCGCAACGCAACCTGACTTTCAATAATCCCTACAAAAGAATGGCCCTGACTAACAATAACCTATGCCTTTCATGAATCACTCACCTCACAAAAATCTTCGCTACTCGAACTACTGCAATAGAGCGACAGCCACTACTGCCAACTAAATAAAGGATTCTAACTACTGAAGGCACTAACCACTGATAGGCATAGTTAGCAAATGAAAGATTTTGATAGAGAACAGACAACGTATTTACCTTAATAATGTTCAAAGTTATATATATATATATATATATATATATATATATATATATATATATATATTTATATATTTATATATCATATTGTGACATTCAATTAAACAAATTTCCTTTTTCTGATGGATACACGTCCACGTCCAGATCGTCCGCTCAAAATTCTGCCATCTCTCTCCCCACATCCACCACTGCTGGCGGCTCACCTCCAACTGCCCAACGCTACGTGCTGTTCACATCCAACTGCCCAACACTACATAAGCGAATATTCCAACAATGAGCCCAGACTGCACACAGCACAGTCACTGATTTTCATACAGAGCGCTACATGGCTTTACCAACATAGAACCTAAACAGCCTACTTACAGTATGGTATGCTTTAACCACGGCAGCACGTCGACAGTTTATAAACTTAGCCGTTTCGGGAACGCTTCCACCTAAAGCTCGAAAGCCAATAATCATGCCCTTTAGGACGTCAGATAAAACGCTCCGTTTCCGGATTACGACATCGACTGCAATGTTTCCCGCATCGCTTAAAGTATCCTTGTTTGTTTGGAGGGAAGAGACCAATCAGCGAGGTCATCGGTCTCATCGGATGAGGAAGGAAGTCGGCCGTGCCATTTCAAAGGTACCATCCCAGCATTTGCTTGGATCGATTTAAGAAAATCACGGAAAACCTAAATCAGGATGGCCGGACGCGGGATTGAACCGTCGTCCTCCCGAAAGCGAGTCCAGTGTGCTAACCACTGCGCCACCTCGCTCGGTAATGTGAATGGACAGTTTAAATGTGTTTATCTTTAACTGAAAAACTGTCACAACTGTTCCTTCATGTATGGGTTATCTGTTCTCGTGTTATTATAATGGCTTTTTTTATCTTCTTCTTCTATGTCCGTGGAAGAGAAAGGACATGTTATGGTGCTAGATACACTAAGCAACGACTTACAGTTCGTTTGTCAACAGCAGTTTAGTTTTATGACGTGCTACATAATGCGTTGATGTATGCAGTACGTGACGTGCAATACCATTTATGCAAAATTTCGACGAGTGTGAGGAAACAACTCCATGTTCCCGTGCAGCATTAAATACTTTTATTAAGTATGATACACATATCACCGACGCGACTGTATTTAAAAATGGCCACAGGGCGAAATCACCCAGTGTAGTGTGTTACAGGATGCTGTAAAGGTTCCTTGCGTAAAAAATCGGACAGCTTATGGTGGGTTTTTAAAATTGTTTAATCATTCAGACCTTACAACTTTCACGACATCGGAATCCACGCAAAACCAATATAGGTGTGCACACACATAGTTATCAGTATTTCTCTAAAACTGTGAACACACATCTGCAAACAGACTATGCCGTGCGAATGTATCAAGAAGGGAAACCTCTCTCTTTGGGTTGTTACCGCTTTCTTGAGCTAGGCTTCTTCTTCTTCCTTGGTGAATGGTCTTTCGTTACCTAACGTCCTGTAGTTTGCCGGTTCTAACTGTGTGCACGTGAACAGATTCGCATTTGTTGTTGACAGAAGGTGGATGTGAATACGCGCCTGTACATGACTGCAAGGCTGCTGGTCAGGGCGCAACACCACCCACGTGTACAACTCCCAATACGAGTAGTTAAAAATTACACTGTATTAAAGCTAGCTTGTACTTTCTAGAATTCCTCCCCATTTGCCAGAGTGTTGGTTTTCACGCCACTTCCTTGTCCGAAAGTTTGCTGCCGAATATGGAAATCGATATACGCTAATCGCTTCTACTAAAATGAAGTGGGTTTGGAGGGTCATGACCTGTTTGACCCGTAGTCTACGAGGTGTGGCTAGAAAAAAAACGGACTAGTACTGGTGAAACAATAAAACGAATGCAATAAGGCTGATAGTCGCGTGGCCTGTCACGTGACTCTCGCTCCGCCTACTGCTCGAGTTTCATCTGCCTCCTGCACTCAGTCTGCCCGTGGCGTTTGTTTTAAGTAGTTGACGTTTTGTCTGTGCGTCGGAAAATGTTCAGTGTACAGAAAGAACAGCGTGTTAACATCAAATTTTGTTTCAAACTAGGAAAATCTGCAAGTGAAACGTTTGTAATGTTACAACAAGTGTACGGCGATGATTGTTTATCGCGAACACAAGTGTTTGAGTGGTTTAAACGATTTAAAGATGGTCGCGAAGACACCAGTGATGACACTCGCACTGGCAGACCATTGTCAGCAAAAACTGATGCAAACATTGAAAAAATCGGTAAACTTGTTCGACAAGATCGCCGTTTAACAATCAGAGCAGTGTCTGAGTTAACAAGAGTTGACAAGGAAAGTGTTAGGCAGATTCTTCATGAAAGTTTCAACATGAACAAAGTGTGTTCAAAAATGGCTCCAAAGTGTCTCACAATTGAACAGAAGGAACGCCGAAGAATGATTTGTTCTGACATCCTGGAAAACAATGAAAGTGATCCCACCTTCTTACAAAATGTTATTACTTGCGATGAATCGTGTTTTTTTACTTACGATCCCGAAACTAAACGCCAATCGATGCATTGGAAAACTGCTGGTTCTCCACGACAAAAAAAAAGCACGAATGTCAAAATCGAAATTCAAGGCAATGATGATTTTTTTTTTTGACATCAAAGGGATTGTGCACATTGATTGGGTACCAGAGGGACAAACAGTGAATCAGCATTACTACATTAGCGTCCTGGCTACCCTACGTGAGCGAATACGGAGAAAACGGAACGATTTGTGGAGAAAAAAGTCATGGATCCTTCACCAAGGCAATGACCCAGCTCACAGTGCGTTGTCAGTGAAGACGTTTTTGACAAAACACAACAGTCCCATCTTAGATCACCCACCCTACTCACCTGATTTGGCCCCCTGTGACTTTTTTCTTTTCCCTAAAGTCAAGTCAGCTTTGAAAGGAACTAGATTTGAGACCGTTGAAGCAGTAAAAGAAAAAGCGACGGAAGTAATGTATGGACTTACCGAAAATGATCTGCAGCATTGCTATGAACAGTGGAAAATTCGTATGGAGCGGTGTAGACACCGAAGAGGAGAGTACATTGAAGGAGATAACATGAAATTGTAAATAATTGTAAATAAATGTCTTTTCCAGCATCAGTCCGGTTTTTTTCTAGCCGCACCTCGTACACACGATTCATTGAGAGCTGAATGTGCGGTGACCATGCAGTGACTCGCTGTCTCCATCAGAAGAAGTAAAGAACTACACATGCAACTAACAATTTCAATTGATTCGTAATCAGCCTGCAAACTCTCTCGAAATCATTGACTATCGGAGTGTACCGATAAAGCTACTTGAAATCTCGTACGCTGCTCGACAGCGCTGCGACGCCTCGCCATGGTGAGCTCGCAGATGCTTGAGGCAAACTGGGCACCACGCTCTGCCGCAGACAGGAACGCATCAGCTGAAGTCTCCAGGTCGAGTGTCCTCTCCCACCTCCTGAATCCAAGTCGCCTCCTCTGTGTCTCGCAACGAAGTCTCCTCTCCCACGCCTCGAAGTAGCACTCAAAACTGAGTTCATTGTTCACTCTGCCAGTCTATACAATAGTTGTGCACCAGTCGAAACGGCTCTGAATAGTGCTGGCCACTTAAATATTTGTTAGCAAGTCGACAATTTCACCTCATAAAAAAGTTTTGTAATATTGACCAATCGTCAACACATCCAGAGTTGCAGTTCTTCAGCTAGGTCCTAATGGAGGCAGTTTGCCGTTGGCTTCCTCCGACCTTTTGTGAAGCGTCGAGTCTGTGTCAGTCTCGTGTGGATCACTGTGATGAGCGCTTGTACAGTGTGGTTTGTGTTTTTATGGATGAAGGGAGGAGAGAGGGTCAAACTCGACGCCGGCGAATAGCCTATTCCCGACGAACAGCACCAAGGGAGCCGTAGAGTTTAACATTCCCAGCCGACGGAAGGATCACCGCGAACAGTGTCAATTTGCACGAGACTCTGTGGAGAAATTTGGAATTTAATTCAAGACATCGATGCAAAGTTTGGTGGTCAGAAACTTAATACAATCACGTCTCCTTCCCTTGGCGGACATATACTGACACTTAAATTTCTTTCGTTATATGCTCGTATCATTGGGAATTAGAGTGAGTGAGCACCCGCTTTGTATTATTTTTTTACTAAATAGGAAAAGGAAAATAAATTTCCAAGAAAGTAAAAAGTGCGAATATGTATCTCTTGAGCTGACTAAAATTAAAAATATACGAAAGACCCGTTCATTCTCTTTACTTCTGTTCTTGGCAGCAGCGATGACATCACTTATGTCTCAATTTTATGTTACAGACTTAATAAATACATATTTTCACGAGGCAACGCTATCTGCTTATCTTACTTCTGTCGGGAATCACGAAATAGTTTTGGGACTTCCCACGGAAAACCTCTAGGTGTACTTGCTACTAGTCAATACACATTACATGTTCTAGTTTTCTACAAAGTGACACTGAATTAATACGTCTGACAGTTTGTCGAGGCAGGATTTGAGATAGGTTCACACAAAAAAAAAGTGGGAGGGACCGGGATGAGGGGAGGGGGCACTGCTATCTTCGACTTCGTCCTGCTGAGTACGCTCTTGTGCAAAGCACTGCGGTCACGTGACGTGTGGTCCTGCTGTGTAGAGTCCACGAAATAAGAGCCCTGATAGCTGCAACAGGCTACTTCATCTGTCCACCTCAACTAATCACATAACATGATTTTGTATACGTCTCTATGGCAGCGCCTCAGAGTTTCCAGTGCTCCACAGACGGCTGTTATTTTTGACTGCAGTGATTTGCCCTTTGCAGTTGAAAGCTGAAAACAGCACTACCACCTTTCAGGAATAGTCTGTCGCCGAATCTGCTGTAAACGAGGAAGGGCAAATGCGCGACTGTTCGATCACACACGGCTGAATTGCTCTGCATTGTGCATTGCAAGATGGTTCAGAGAAGGAAGATGAAACTTTACGTCGCATAAAGACACCGGTAGGAGAAACTGAAGATTTTAAGGTGTACACTGGACTGAGACAACGGGATGCCATTTCACCTATTTTATTTAACCTTGTCCTAGAGAAGATCGATAGAGAATTTTCTAAAACCAGTCCACAAGGGATCCAGCTACAGGATGTGAACATTACAAGACTTGCTATGCAGATGATGTAGCGCTAATAGGTAGTTCCAAAAGAGAATTAATCAGAATGATGCAAAATTACTACAAAATTGCTGAGAAAACAGGATTACATGTTAATGAAGAAAAGACAGAATACCTGCCCGTAAGTAAGAAAACAAGAAAAGATGCACCTCTGGCTGTAGATGGATCAATTTCAAGACAGTTGACCACTTCAAGTACCTAGGAAGTCTTTTTAGTAGTAACAACAGAACAGATATAGAAATAGATGCCCGTTTATCAACAGCAAACAAGACACTTTTTAGTTTCATCAAAAGTCTAAGAAAAAGATCACTTAGCAGTAACTTCAAAATCGGCTTATATCAATCGACCATTGTACCTGTGATTTTATATGAATGTGAAACGTTAATATTTAGAAAGAAAGATGAGGAAAAACTGTTAATATTCGAAAGAAAAGTACTAAGGAAAATTTTTGGACCTGTATACGACGAAAATAACGTAGAAGTGAGAATAAGAAGAAATGAAGAATTAAGAGGGCTGTGCAAACACCGTAACATCGTCGAAGTGCTCAAGAGGAGAAGGTTGAATTGGGCAGGCCATATAGCAAGAATGATAGACTGGCATTCAGCAGAACAATAGATGGAACGAGAGGAAGAGGGAGACCCAGAATCAGATGGCGGGATAACATTCTGGAGGACACAACTAGGATGAACAGCAACAGCAACTGTACAAACAGCGCATTGGACAGGCAGAAGTGGAAGAGGCTCATAGAGCAGGCGTATGGTCGATAAGGCCCTTGCCACATGTAAAGTAAAAGTCAGTACTTACTGTAGTGTCTTGTTCCGTAGGAATCAAGGGAGAGGTTATGGGTGGCCAGTATGCTCTTTCTACAGCACAAATGTCCACGTGGATTAATACGTTATTTATTTACATGAAATATAAGTATTTACTTAACTGGAAGAGAGTCCATATGTTGTGGTTCAAGCTCTTCAGTCATTGTCCTCTTGCAGACAATATAGATAATCTTGTTATAATCTGACGCTATGTACTGTCGTAGCCTAAGCCTGCTCTGCGAATGAATGACAGATACCAAACTAGAATGAGTCAGAGAGGGTGACTGAGCTGGTGAGCGACTGACTTAGAAACTCAGGCCCTCCGGTCAGCGGCGGCGATCTAAATAATAGCGGCCGAGAGGGCGTTGGCGGCGCGTTGCTTGCGAGTCTGTCTCTGGCCTCTTCCGTGATAGACGCGCTCGATCGAGCGCCTACTATCGATCTTCGCACTGCAGCTTTGCTGACCAGTGCGCTGGCGACTGCTTACGCCAGCACACTCGTAGAAGAAAACACTCGATGATGCGAGGCAGATGGATAAAATCACGCTCGTAATGCCAGAGAGCTCAGCAGACAACTGACGTTCCCCACTAACATCTCTGGTGGTGACGTCTGCTAGAAGTTAACAGTGTTGGGATAGTATTATACAGGATGGAGAAAAATTGTGTCACGATATTTTAACCCTGGATAGCTGATGCCAGTAGGAACCATAATTACTAATGTTGTTTAGGTCGACAACTCACCATTTTCAAAGTACGGAAACTTGGTGCCACGCGCTCTCATTGGCTGTGGGATGCCCTGTTGACGTTCGTCGGCTGACGGGTAGCGCTGTGGTTGTCGGTTCGCACATACAAACGTCCCTCGCCCCGTCGCTGCCCCAACGCGACACGCACACGTGTCGAATAGGTCTTGCTGTTTGTCTCCACCTCACGTCAGAGGCATTCACACGTTAGCTTCGCCTCGGAGCGCACACACGTCACCTGCAATCTAGTTATACAGTGAGCATGGCGGCACAGTATTCGTTTGAAGGACGACGAGATATGGTGTTTGTTTATGGACCAGCCGACGGTAATGCTCATGAAGCTCGACGGTTGTGTGAGGAACGGAACCCAGCAAGACGCCACCCACACCCGCAAACGTTTACAGCAGTTCACCGGCAACTTGACGAATCACGCTCGTTAGTGGGATATCAAGGTGATGCTGGAAGACCTCGAACAGGACGAGATGCGGCATTTGAAGAGACTGTGCTCGAGCGCATCGAGGAAACACCTACGACAAGTAGCCTACTCCAACGGTTGGACACGACATGGGGGTCATTCATTGGTTAGTCTAGGAGGTTCTTAGGGATGACTGCCAGCATACATTTAGTTTCCACCCTGTCCAAGACCTAAATCCTGTGGCGGTTTTGCCGGTGGTTTCTGCGACGTGTTGCACGAGATCCCGACTTCCCCTCCGTTGTGTTGTTTACCGACGAGTGCACCTTCCATCGGGATGGGCTTTACAACACTCGCAAGGTTCATTACTGAGCAAGGGGAAATCCTCACGACACGTACGTCCACAAGCACCAGGAACGATTTTCGCTCAACATTTGGGCAGGCATTGTGGGTGACCATCTGATTGGGCCAGTCCATGTACCTCCTTGACTTACCGGAGCAAATTACCTTCACTTTTTGCAATAAACTCTACCCGGCCTGCTGGGAGATGTTCCCCTCGAAATACGGCAACGCATGTGGTTGCAGCATGATGAGGCGACCTGTAAAGAAACTGGTTCTTTACTTCTGAAAAAAAACCTTTTAAATAATAAAACATGACCTATACAAGGAATCTCACTACCCCTGTTAGTCATGGACGTAATAAAAAATAAATTAGGCAAATCAGTACAACTCCTATATACACTCCTGGAAATTGAAATAAGAACACCGTGAACTCATTGTCCCAGGAAGGGGAAACTTTATTGACACATTCCTGGGGTCAGATACATCACATGATCACACTGACAGAACCAGAGACACATAGACACAGGCAACAGAGCATGCACAATGTCGGCACTAGTACAGTGTATATCCACCTTTCGCAGCAATGCAGGCTGCTATTCTCCCATGGAGACGATCGTTGAGATGCTTGATGTAGTCCTGTGGAACGGCTTGCCATGCCATTTCCACCTGGCGCCTCAGTTGGACCAGCGTTCGTGCTGGACGTGCAGACCGCGTGAGACGACGCTTCATCCAGTCCCAAACATGCTCAATGGGGGACAGATCCGGAGATCTTGCTGGCCAGGGTAGTTGACTTACACCTTCTAGAGCACGTTGGGTGGTACGGGATACATGCGGACGTGCATTGTCCTGTTGGAACAGCAAGTTCCCTTGCCGGTCTAGGAATGGTAGAACGATGGGTTCGATGACGGTTTGGATGTACCGTGCACTATTCAGTGTCCCCTCGACGATCACCAGTGGTGTACGGCCAGTGTAGGAGATCGCTCCCCACACCATGATGCCGGGTGTTGGCCCTGTGTGCCTCGGTCGTATGCAGTCCTGATTGTGGCGCTCACCTGCACGGCGCCAAACACGCATACGACCATCATTGGCACCAAGGCAGAAGCGACTCTCATCGCTGAAGACGACACGTCTCCATTGGTCCCTCCATTCACGCCTGTCGCGACACCACTGGAGGCGGGCTGCACGATGTTGGGGCGTGAGCGGAAGACGGCCTAACGGTGTGCGGGACCGTAGCCCAGCTTCATGGAGACGGTTGCGAATGGTCCTCGCCGATACCCCAGGAGCAACAGTGTCCCTAATTTGCTGGGAAGTGGCGGTGCGATCCCCTACGGCACTGCGTAGGATCCTACGGTCTTGGCGTGCATCCGTGCGTCGCTGCTGTCCGGTCCCAGGTCGACGGGCACGTGCACCTTCCGCCGACCACTGGCGACAACATCGATGTACTGTGGAGACCTCACGCCCCACGTGTTGAGCAATTCGGCGGTACGCCCACCCGGCCTCCCGCATGCCCACTATACGCCCTCGCTCAAAGTCCGTCAACTGCACATACGGTTCACGTCCACGCTGTTGCGGCATGCTACCAGTGTTAAAGACTGCGATGGAGCTCCGTATGCCACGCCAAACTGGCTGATACTGACGGCGGCGGTGCACAAATGCTGCGCAGCTAGCGCCATTCGACGGCCAACACCGCGGTTCCTGGTGTGTCCGCTGTGCCGTGCGTGTGATCATTGCTTGTACAGCCCTCTCGCAGCGTCCGCAGCAAGTATGGTGGGTCTGACACACCGGTGTCAATGTGTTCTTTTTTCCATTTCCAGGAGTGTAGATGCGATAAATCACTGTAACGGGGGCCAAACGAACAATTAAAGTCAATATAATTCCAGTAAACCTGCAAAAGTAAAATATATATATTGTAGGGGCCTGCATAGACATCGCGCATCTGCTAGCTGCCCACAAAATACGTAATTTTGTTGTGAAGCTGACAGCCAACAACGACAAAATAGGTGCAAAAACACTATTGGTCAGTTTTCAAGCAGTAATGGCGGATAGCATCAGCTGGTAATATACGTAATTTTATGGTAGCTAATTTTACTGCACAAAAATAAAATATGTACTCCCTCCAAAAGAAGTTACACACAAACATTAAAATAAAATTATGATGGGCAGCAAAATGTCACAGAAGAATTTTGAAAGAAAATTATTAATTGAACTTTAATTTGGCGGATTTTGAACACTGTCAACAAGACGAAATAATGGAAAGAATATTTATCGGAACTAAACAAAATTGAACCTTGATATTGTGACAGTATTTTTAAAACAGATAATTTAACTACAATTGTCTTTAATTTTGAAATGAGAGAGAGCGAAATAATTTTCTTTTAACGTCTTAACTGTTGCTGCAGCCAGTGCGATGACGTCAGCGGTGGTCCGCTCGGACGATGTGTGAAGTTAATCCTGGTTCGAGGCGTGAAGATAATGATGGACCCTCCTGTTTCATTAATGTTCCAGTTACGGCGGTGGTCCGCGTCTCCGTTGTAGTCGAATCAGCTGGCAGCACTGACGCGATAATAATAGTTCCAGTGTGTGCGTTGTCGTTACGCGAGCGACGTTTTATTATTAAAAGTTTATTAATCACGCAGTGCTGGTAGGTCTTTAGTATTTACGATATATAGCCGGTTAATGCCAATACTTCGCACAGTTCTTTCACCGTGTTGCCACAGGAAAACAGTCACCTGTGTTTATCACTATAACAGTCCGTTCAACATCAGTTCAATTTACGTTGTCGTCTTTAAGACAGTTTGGACGATATAATAAATGTTTCTGGATCAAATCACAGCACTGTTCTTTTACTTAACATTTTGGTTTGTTCCACTTTCACGCAATTCTAACCGTTAGTGTCTCCACACGACAGTGGTTTCTGGTTCACGGCTAATTGTCACAAGTTCTCACAGTATGTAAAATCGTCACCGCAAACAGTCAATATACTTTTCAGGTTTTACTGTTCACTTAATAATGCACGATCTCCTATTAACACAGCGGACGCACTGTAATTAATTGTTCCTCCGCGTATCACCGTCTGTCACTCCGAACTTTGCATCGTTTCTCCACCCGCGAACCGGCCACGATACCACAACTCGCACGCTCTGTATCGATAGTCGTTCGCTCTCTCTCTCTCTGACACAGTACTTCTCCTAGCCTAACCAAAGATTTACAAAGCATATAAAGCCAGAACATTCATATTCGTACAATATAAAACATAAAACAGTAGCAAAATTAATAAAGCAACAATGTGACGTATTAACAAATAAAGAATAATTGAAATAAATGATATGCACGTACTATGACAAGGTAATGCACAAAAGAAAAAAAAATTGTCCACTTTCGGGGAAAGCAATGTCTTTACAGCCCGCACATTACAGTCGTGCTGTGCGTGGATATTTAAATGAACTCTTCGACGCCCGGCTAATTGTCAGAGGTGTTCGTAGGACGTGGCCCCTGTGATCACCACATCTCACGCCACCGGACTTTTTCCTGTGGGGTTTCTTCACGGTTCCAGTTCACCCACCCGGACGCGAACCACCTAGAAACGAAGAGGATCTCATTCAACATGCCGCCAATCACATCAGGACAACGCCAGGAATCTTTGACAGAGTTCGGCAAAACACTGCCCGACCTTACCAAGCTTGGGTCGCGTCAGAGGGACGCCAGTTCCAGCACCTGCTTTAAGTAAACAATGTCCTAGTTACAAAAACAGGCCCTTTTCAGAGCCGACACAATTTGTGAACGACTTTATGTACGCGAAACTAGCTGCTCTTGACGGGTTTGTTATCGGTACGTCTTATCATGAAACTACAATGGATGTGTCGGGACCCCGGCGGATTCGCCCCCAGAGCGGAAGGCTGGCGCGCTACCATCGAGCGTGGATACATCGCGATCTCCAGCAGGCAAAGCATTCGCGGTCATGCGTTGTCCAGAGCATCCGGCAACAGGGCTATCCCGCGGCCAATCGGAGCGCGTGGCGTCAAGTTTCCGTAGTTTAAAAATGGTGCATTGTCGGCCTACACAAGATTAGTAATTTTGGTTCCTACTGCCATCAGCTATCCAGGGTTAAAATTTCGTGACAATTTTTCTCTACCCTGTACACCCTAGTCTATCCTCTATTACCCTCTTCATCACTGGCATATTGAATCCTAAGTGCATTTGAGCCTGGTTACTTTGTTTACCTTGTTTCCCTCTACAATTTATCCCCCCACTCCTACCCCCCATCCCCCCACATATACATTCCTTACGTTGCAAAATCGAGGATTCCTTTATGCCTCAGAATGTGTCATATTAACTAATGCCTGCTTCTGGTCAAGTTGTCGCATAAATTTCTTTTATTCGTAAAACGATAATCTAATCTTCAGTACTGCGCTCAGTAGTACGCTAGAAAGACTTCTACTCTCTTCTAGTCTTAACTGTTTATCGTTTCACTACCGTACATAGACAAATGTCTTCAGAAAAGACATGCTAACTTCGCAATTTATATTTAATGATAACAATTTTTTGTGTGTTTTTCACAATTGCTTTTCTTGTTATTGGCATTCTCAATTTTATATCCTCTCTGCTTCTGTCTTCATCAGTTATTTTGCTGCCCAAATAAGAAAATTAATGTGCCGCTTTCAGTACCTCCAGCACTGCCTGACTTCATTCCACCACGCTGCATTACCCTGGTTTTAGGCCTACTTTTGTTGTTATTCGTCTTCTGAACTCTAAAAAAAAAGAAAAAAAGAACTCTTTTCCAGATACTATCAGTTCCACTAAATTTATCTTTCAAACCTTTTGCCGAATCTGACGCAATCACGGTGTCACCGGCAAACCTTAGTCTAGTTCTTGAAGAATTTTAACTCCCTTCCGCAGTTTCTCTTTCAATTGCTTCACATCTTATTCAAGGTATCTATCGACTGAATGACAGCGTGGTTAGGCTAAAAACCAGTCTCACTGCATTTTCAACTACTGCTTCCCTTTCGTGTCCTTTGACTCTTTTAATTGCATTCTGCGTTCAGTAGTTGTGGAGAAAGTTTCTCTCCGTTACTTCATCCAGGTATCAGAGTCTATAGTAGGCTTCTCTAAAGTTACCTACTCGTCCTGTGGAGGTAGGTGTGCCTTTCCTTGGCTATCGTATTATCACTTCAACGAGTCGTGTTGCAGAGCTATAAGAAACAAATGATTAATAACAGGGAGCGAAACGAAGAGAAGCAGTTTAGTAAACAGATGGCGCTCATGCCTGAGTACTGGCGTGTTGCTGGGGAGGAGGAAGCATCTTGACGCTTCTCACCAGGACGCATGAGCCCACAACAGTACACTTGACTACACAATACTGCACGTAGGATCGGAGGCACAGAAGGGGGAGCAACTCGAATTAGTTTCGTGGAGACGTATGGGGTGGAGGAAACGAAACAAAGATTCTTACAAAATAAAACTCACAAGTACTGAAAATTGTATTTATTAATCACCAATTTTGTAACAAGTGTCTGCAGACTGAAAAGCGAGCAGGCGAGTCCCCCTTCAGAGCGCGCCACTACAAAGCTCATACAAGGCTGACCTAGAGGCTGTTATAGGCCAGCCTGCCTTTACGGAGCACGCCCTTCAATTCAGGGGCGGCTGGGGTGTTTATTTCCCCCTCAGTGCATTAACACTATACGGAACACAGGTAGTATTAGCTGATACAAGAAATTCACATCTGTAAAATCTACGTAATCTACCGTAAGCCACACTGCACTGACAGATGAGAAACTGACTCGTTCCAATGGTCGCATTTCTGATGCACAAAACACACAAATAAGTAACTAAGTAACTGTTAGTGTTCCTGCCTGCAGTTGTAACATTCCTGAGGAACAGGCGACTTCCACCACCACGAGCGCCGCTCAACCTCCAGTTTGCAGGTAGGCTGCACCACAGTACATCGCCTCCCTACCTGTTCTCCGAGCGAGGGCAGACGTTGCTGCCGCCCTGCATAGGTCTTCGACTTCGAAGTTTTTCATGAGAGAGTCCTTGGACGAGAAGTTCTCACACCCAAACCTCCAGACGTCAGACACTCAGATCGGTACCGAACGTTGTGTGACGATAGAGTATCAACCAATACACTAGGTAAGTTATTACTATGTGCTAGCCGGCACGGTAGCTCAGCGTGTTCGGTCAGAGGGTTAGTTGGCCTCTGAAATAACAAAACTGAGTCAATAGACCAACGGTGAACTTGAACAAACTTCATCGGACGTCCGCCAAGAACAAATAAAACGTCCAGTAACGAACAAAATGAGATTTAGAAAAAAAAAAAAGAAACAGAGGTTGGTGGAGCGTTGGATTGTCATACTGAGGGTGCTGAGTTCGTATACCAATTATGACAATTGTTTACTTATTCTACTGTTCCGACTGTTTACGTTTATTGTGTGAAACTAGAAATGCACTGGCCGTTTCATCACGAATGGTGTCTGTCCTGTCGCGCATGTCCGACGGAACACCACACCTGTCTTTGCAGGAGAGACGCTCAGTAGCTCGGTACGGGCTTTTGTTGAAGTTTCGAGAATCTACCTTCACCAAGGAGTCAAGCAGTATATTGCTCCCTCCTACGCATATCTCGCGAATAGACCATGAGGATAAAATCAGAGAGATTAGAGCCCACACAGAGGCGTACCGACAATCTTTCTTTCCACGAACAATACGAGACTGGAATAGAAGGGAGAACTGATAGAGGTACACAAAGTACCCTCCGCCACACACCGTCAGGTGGCTTGCGGAGTATGGATGTAGATGTAGCTGTAGAACAGATGGGCTCTATAGGTTTCCTACTTTCAGCTAACGGAACGAAAGCAGACTGCCAAAAGAAAAGTGCTCCAATCCCCGAAAAGTCCTTTCACGTGTCAGGAAAATGTTCTCCCATATTATAGTTTCACGTGTAAACAGTTATAAAAAAAATTGTAGTTACTGGGATTTGAATGCGTGACATTTTACATCGTGTCCTCACGCTCTACCAACTCACTCACAAGAGATCTATAAAGCCATTACGCACAGGTACCCCCTTCCTGTGCTCCACAGCTCTGGCGTTGCTTTTAATTGCAGTTTAGGCGTGTTCTACTGGACGACAGTACACAACACGAACTATATCGGTATTTTGGTTAATACTCTGCCGGAAGTCTGACATCTGGAGGTTTCGGTGTCCGTTAACTTTCCACGTCAAATCTGATAAAATCTCAAGCTTCCGATAACTACGACCGTCGTCGTCTTTAAGGTCTTCGTCTGCTACTCGTGGAACGCGTGACGCTCCCATTTTTACGGCAAATTGACGGCATCTGACTGGCTGGATTACGTCACGATTACATCAAGGGAACGGGGCGTACTGAGGTGACGCCTTCTGTGTCCACAGACGCGCGTACTACGCTCGCAGCGCCATCAAGCGCGTAGGCCGGTAAACTGGCAGAAGTCTTGCACTGCGCTCTTTATTTATCAGATACATTCTTCCATGCATTGCTATATGTATAATGTGTGCCTATTGAACTGTGGAGCGCCGGCCGAGGTGGCCGTGCGGTTAAAAGCGCTGCAGTCTGGAACCGCAAGACCGCTACGGTCGCAGGTTCGAATCCTGCCTCGGGCATGGATGTTTGTGATGTCCTTAGGTTAGTTAGGTTTAACTAGTTCTAAGTTCTAGGGGACTAATGACCTCAGCAGTTGAGTCCCATAGTGCTCAGAGCCATTTGAACCGTGGAGTTATTTTCAAAATCTTTTCTTAGAGAATTTACTATTTTTACTAGCGATTCATCAAGAACATTAATACATTTAACCACACTATGTGAGCGTGGAAGTAGATGCCAGTGGGTAACTGATGAAAACAAATTTCTTTCAACAAATGGAAATTTTATTCCTAAAAACCCTTTCATTAAAAAAAAAACAAAAAAAAACAGATTTGAAAATTATAATGAAAAAGCACCCTCTAAATATCAAGTTACAATTTATTCAGAGGCAGAAATAACAGTTTTTTTTTTTTTTTTTTTTTTTGTTGACAGTATGAGCTTTCGGGCTGAGAACCTTGCCGCTCCCTTTTAACACAGCCGTAATCACGACCGCTCACAACAACGTCTGAAAGACTAAACTGGTGCAAATCTGCAACACACCAGATTTAAACTAAAAATTTTAACAACTCACACAAACACATAAACTATGCACCCCGTAGAAGGGATGGAAATGGTACACAGCATTCACATTACAAAAATTACTCGCCACCGAAAGTACAACTTGTTTCTAAAAGAAAACTCTTACGGTGGAAGGATGGCAACTTTATATACTAAAATGACCATTTAAATAAAAACCCATGAAATGCAGTCTTACATAAAATATACAAGGTTGGCCAAACACGCTCTACATACACATATACCGCCTCTCAAGATGATGGGCACGATAAAAACATATTTCAGGAATTCGGCCGTTACACTTCAAGCAATAAATTCGTTGACACCGAATCCGACAAACATGACGGAGGCAGCTATTAACGTACGGCAGACCGACAGACAGACAGACGTCTACTAACTGCCTAACAAATGCGGACGAGAGACTGACAAAGAAAACAAGTAGAATTTAACAAGTTAATGAAACAACATATCACGAATCACTTAACTTCTAATAAACTGCGATGTCTGGCGAAGACCTGGCGCAGCACCCCCAAAACGCTCTCCCGAACCGTCCGCTGCCAGCCGCTTCAACGGACGCAGGAAGGCGCGCCGATCTCCCGTCTCACGGCGTCGCAGCTCGCCCCGGCCAGACCGATGTCGTGGGTTGACTCCTGTTGCTCTCGTGTCGGCCGCGAAGCCACTACCCCTCGCTATACGCCGCGGCCCACTGGACTGACGCGGCGACCTCACATGCGCCGATACTCAAGACGGACAAGTCGTCTTGTGTCCCAGTGTGCGACCGACCAACCGATCAATCCAACCGCCAATGACCATTGCCTGAACAAACTCTAGCAGACTGGCAGCCTAACACATACTAGAACTCCGGACGACAGACGGACACTGACTGCCCCACACTGACCCGGCTGACCAACTGACCAGACTCATCTAGCGAGCTCATAGCGCCCCTTAAATACACGTGAACAGGCTACCTTTCCCCTTTCCCACCAGAGGGAGACACCAAAGCTGTGATTGCCACAGCGGCGCCACCGCCAGAAACGGAGGGCAACTGCTTCACACTACACGCTGCGGCGCGTTCTTCAAAACAGCAAATTTTTACCACGGCTCACCTATATTGAAGCTTTTATCACAGAGTCTAATTTCTAGTGATTCTGTAACCATAGAGTCACAGACGCAATAGTTTTTCCGGAGTAATACCTGACCGAGAGAGTATTATCTATAGAACGAGCGTACAGACAAGCGCTTCTTCCTGCTCCCCCCCCCCTCTAGCACCGCCCCTCCCCCCTTTCTTCCCCCCTGCCTCGTCTCCGTACCCCGGCAGAACCTCTCAGTTTGCTCATCGTGTGTTTGGTGCTGTTCTCCTGTGAGGTCAAGAGCCGTGATTTTAATCGTGTGCTGGACTTGTACATAGAGTTCCTGTCAGTGGCTGTTGTGAGCTACGCCGCCCATCGCAACTTTTATGCTCCGGCCGTACTTTGGCTTGTGTTTCTTTTAATCGTCACAGTTTGTGGTTTTTTGTGTACGGTTTTTAGATTTTTATCGCCGTTTTTATAGTCACCCCATTATACGCTATCTTCCATTATGTTTCCGCTTTTGTATGTCTGTTTCTCAGTATTTCCTCCTTTACGTTGTTTTAAATCTCTCCCTGTTATGTACTGTCTCTCGGCTGAAGAGCGGCGCCTATGCTGCTGCCAGCCGACCCCATATGGGACACTGAAATACAGGGTGATTCAAAAAGAATACCACAACTTTAAAAATGTGTATTTAATGAAAGAAACATAATATAACCTTCTGTTATACATCATTACAAAGAGTATTTAAAAAGGTTTTTTTTCACTCGAAAACAAGTTCAGAGATGTTCAATATGGCCCCCTCCAGACACTCGAGCAATATCAACCCGATACTCCAACTCGTTCCACACTCTCTGTAGCATATCAGGCGTAACAGTCTGGATAGCTGCTGTTATTTCTCGTTTCAAATCATCAATGGTGGCTGGGAGAGGTGGCCGAAACACCATATCCTTAACATACCCCCATAAGAAAAAATCTCAGGGGGTAAGATCAGGGCTTCTTGGAGGCCAGTGATGAAGTGCTCTGTCACGGGCTGCCTGGCGGCCGATCCATCGCCTCGGGTAGTTGACGTTCAGGTAGTTACGGACAGATAAGTGCCAATGTGGTGGCGCTCCATCCTGCTGAAATATGAATTGTTGTGCTTCTTGTTCGAGCTGAGGGAACAGCCAATTCTCTAACATCTCCAGATACTGTAGTCCAGTTACAGTAGCACCTTCGAAGAAAAAGGGACCAAAAACTAAACACAATCTTTGAAACGAAAGATTCATCTGTTTCCATTTGAGCAAGGATAAAATCACAGAAATCGATTCTTTTAATCTTATCAGCTGCAGACAGTGCTTGAACCAATTTCAGACGATAAGGTTTCATAACTAACCTTTTTCGTACGACTCTCCATACAGTTGATTGTGGAATTTGCAGCTCTCTGCTAGCCCTGCGAGTCGATTTTCCTGGGCTGCGAACAAATGCTTGCTGGATGCGTGCTACATTTTCATCACTCGTTCTCGGCCGTCCAGCACTTTTCCCTTTGCACAAACACCCATTCTCTGTAAACTGTTTATACCAACGTTTATTACATCACCTATCAGGAGGTTTAACACCATACTTAGTTCGAAATGCACGCTGAACAACTGTCGTCGGTTCACTTCTGCCGTACTCAATAACACAAAAAGCTTTCTGTTGAGCGGTCGCCATCTTAGCATCAACTGACGCTGACGCCTAGTCAACAGCGCCTCAAGCGAACAAATGTACAACTAAATGAAACTTTATAGCTCCCTTAATCCGCCGACAGATAGTGCTTAGCTCTGCCTTTTGTCGTTGCAGAGTTTTAAATTCCTAAAGTTGTGGTATTCTTTTTGAATCACCCTGTACAATAAAGAAAAAAAAAGGGCTTCCGAAGAGCCTCGTTGTGTGGTTGATATACGCTTTCCCTACCTGTGTGCGCTAAGTTTGGTCCCTCACTGCACTCTCGAGTCATCAACTAAAAAGCCTGCGTGATGTTACTTCGCTCTTCCGTTACGTGTACTGGCATTGATGATAATGATAATTTTTATGAGGATTGTACATATTATTTTGCTGTAAGGCATATAAACTGGTAGAAATCCTTGGATAACACAAGACTGGCTGCATTACATCATGTAATGTAATGTAATAAAATATAATTTTTTTATTTGTGTTGTGACTATTAGTGTAATGTAATAAAATAAAATATGAGCCGTGACTTATACAAAAAAGAAACACACATTAATGCCATGGCTCAGCATAAAAGAGAAATAACTAATGTAGGAATATTATTAACAGTGTAATACGTTGTTTAATTTAGCCGGACGCGTATAAGCACTCAGTAAACTAGCTCAGTTCTCAGGGTAGTTAGGTAATCGCCGATACATCGTGGTTTCTTCTCGATTCCCCAAAATAAGATAACAAGAGTAGCATCTACAAATGAAATCCTATAATGGAACTGGAATCCTGTGGCCAGACCTTTTCTGCCTGGGATGTTATCTCGTTATATAAAGAAAATCTTTAAGGGGCTCCGGAACGCCCTATAATTGCAATGTTAAAATAACGCTTATAAATTACATCTTTCCTCACGAAGTATTTGAGGTAGGAAGTTGAACTTTTTACAGATTATTTATTGGAATATGGGCTACAACTTAAAACAGGGATTTTACAAAATTTTAGTTCAGTTATTAAAGATGATTTTTTTTCAATTGTAATGAAAATTCACAACATTTTTTTGCATTTTTTTATTTATATATTCAAAAATATACAGTTTTTTGGAAAACGGCTGTGTTAAATTATGCAGAAGGTACTGTGTAACATTTACTGAAAGTTTGAAACAAATATGTTTGGAAGATCCTTAGAAAACATGTAATTAGTATGAGAAAATAAAAGTTTTGGGAATCGAGCTACAAAGATTGGATTAACTTTTTAGTGCATTCCAGGTCCATAGGATGGATTATCTTCATCCTCTGCAAACTCCTCCTCCAGCTTCCTCTTGTTCCTCCTTCTGTTTACTCTTGCTTGTATTTCTAGACTCTTTACAGCCCTGTCTGCAGCTCGAAGGCGTTCCTTGTCTAAAGCAAGCATCGCTCGTTGTTGTGTTCGTAGATTTTGCTACCATTTTCTTCAGTTGCAGTTACTGCAACACTGTTCCAAAAGGTGGTCATGTATGAACACTTATCACATTTCAGTTGTATTTCACTAGCAAGTCCTACGTGCTTTATTATGGAGAGTTCCAGACCAACTTCACTACAATGAATACATCTTACACAGTTTGAAAAAATTCCTTTGAGAACCGACATATCAAATATTTCATTCACATCCGATTCGCCCATAAAACATTCATAGTTTTCACTCATTGAATCAAGCTTCTTCTGTGAAGTATTTTCTTTCCCACTTTGACTGCTATGGGCAGGTGTACTTGAGAGGTTAGGTTCACTCACTTGGTTATCGTCTTTATTGTTTACAGTAATAACACATACCTTTGGCTTTCCAACATTTCTCCTTTTCTTAAAAGCCTTCAGAGGATTTCTAATAACTTTACTTTTACTCATTATTATACTTGAACAAAACAGAGACTCAAGAAACAGAATTAATTACGAATATTTTCGAGATAACGACAGAGTAAATAAACATGAAACAATCGACAATCACACCAGCGATATATATTGAACCATCACAGGTTAGCCACAACACATACTTTATCTCACATCACTAAAATGTACCTGATGAACACGGACGTTAATAATAACACCATTTGACAGCAGTTTAACAGCGCCACAGTGGGTCACGCCCATGTAGAACACATTTCAAAAAAAAATTAAACATAGTTGTAGTCTTCGGAATTGAATAAATTATATATCTATTAAAAGGTAATAGTCTGCAGATTCAGAAAACGCAAAAAAGTAAAAATTGAACTTTTCATGATTTTGAGCCTTTCTGGAGCCCCTTAAGTAAAATCGTTAAATTATTAGTAGCTGCCTCTGGTCTCGTGGGATCTGGAATAAAGTTAATTGTCCTAACCGACGGCACGTCTCGTAGATGAGCTAAAAGGAAAATGTTAAAGATCTTTCTAAGATGGCGCCTAACAATGAAAATTCTTTGTTAAGGCCCATATCTACTTAAGACAATAAAGGTATCAGATTTACAATAGATTGACCACATGCACGAATTCTTTTGACAAAATAACCATTATATTTTTCGGGTTTTAAGTACAACTTACATTATCAGCTGGTAGAGCAAGATGAGCTTTACACAAGAACGTCCTCTTAGGTCCAAATCCAAGCAGATAAGATAAGCGAATGGCAAAGGAAAGATATTTCATGCATAGAAGCGCAAGAGTCAAATGGTTCAAATGGCTTCTTCTAAGGTCATCAGTCCCCTAGGACTTAGAACTACTTAAACCTAAGTAACGTAAGGACATCACACACATCCATGCCCGAGGCAGGATTCCAACCTGCGACCCCAGCCGGCGCGCAAGAGTACATGGAACAACATGTCCATCGTAGTTCTACCTCTTCTTCTTCGGCGTACTTGTCGATTATTTATAAAATTTGTCGTAACATTTAGTTACCTTTTTTTTTTAACCCAAGGCCACCTAGGTACAGGCATTGATGATAATGATAATTTGTACGAGGTTTGTACATATTATTTTGCTGTAAGGCATATAAACTGGTAGAAATCCTTGGATAACACAGGAGATAGTCAATTTATTTGATGAAACCAGAAAATATAAAAATATAGTAAATGAAGCAGGCGAAAGGGAATACAAACGTCTATAACGTCTATAAATGAAGTTGACTGGGGTGCAAAAAGGCTAAGCAAGAATGACTAGAGGAAAAATGTAAGAAATTAGAAGCATACATCACTAGGGGAAAGATAGATACCGCCTAGAGCAACGTTAAAGACACGTTTTCAGAAGAGAGTATGAACGTTTAGAGCTCAGATGGAAAACCAGTCTAAGTAAGGAAGGGAAAAGCGACTGGTGGAAGGAGTATATCGAACATAAGGGAGACGTACTTGAGGACAGAAGAGGGCGTAGATAAATATGAGATGCTAATGCGATACTGCGAGAAGAATTTGGCAGAGCACTGAAAGACCTAATTCGAAACAACGCTCCGGGACTACACCATACTCCGTCAGAAATACTAATAGCCTTCGTAGAGCCAGCCATGACAAAACTCTTCCATCTGGTGCGTAAGATCTGTGGGACAAACCAAATACCCTCAGACTTCAAGAAGAATATAATAATTCCAATTCCAAAAAAAGCAGGTGTTGATAGGTGTGAATATTACTGAACAGTTTAAAAAGTCATCGTTGCAAAATACTAACACGAATTCTTTATATAAGAATTGCAAAACTGGTAGAAGCTGACCTCGGGGAAGATCAGTTTGGATTCCGCAGAAATGCAGCAACACGCGATCCAATACTGACCCTATGAGTCATGTTAGAAGATAGGTTGAGGAAAGACAACGATTTGTAGATTTTGAGAAAGATTTTGACAATGTTGACTTGAATACTCTCTCCGAAATTCTGAAGGTAGCAGGGCTAAAATACACGGACCGAAGGGCTATTTACAATTTGTACAGGAACCAGATGACAGTAATAAAGAGTCAAAGGGTATGACAAGGGAAGCAATGGTTGAGAAAGGAATAAGACAGGGTTGTAGCCTATCGCCGATGTTATTCAATTAGTATAGCGAACAAATAGCAAAGGAAACCAAAGAAAAATCTGGAGCAGAATTAAAGTTCAAGGAGAAGAAATAAAAACTTTAGGGTTTCCCGTTAATATTTTTTATCTCTCAGAGACGGATAAGGACGTGGAATAGCAGTTGAACGGAATGGACAGTGTCTTGAAAGGAGGATATAAGATGAACATCAACAAAGCAAAACAAGGCTGATGGAATATAGTCGAGTTAAATCAGATGATGCTGAGGGAATTAGATTAAGAAACGAGACACTTAAAATAGCAGATGAGTTTTGCTATTTGGGCAGCAAAATAACTGACGATGATGGGAGTAGAGAGGATATAAAATGTAGACTGGCAATGGCCACAAAAGCGTTTCTGAAGAAGAGAAGTTTGTTAACATCGAATATAGATTTACGTGTTAGGAAGTTTTTTCTGGAAGTGTTTGTCTGGAGTGTAGCCATGTATAGAAGGGAAACACGGACCATAAACAGTTTAAACAAGAAGCGAATAGAAGCTTTTGAAATATGGTGCTACAGAAAGATGCTGAAGATCAGATGGGTGGACCATGTAACTAATGGGGATATATTGAATAGAAATGGGGAGACAAGAAATTTATGGCACAACCTGATTAGAAGAAGGGATCAATTGATGGGGCACATTCTGAGACATCAAGCGATAGCCAGTTTAGTACTGGAGGGAAGTATGGAGGGTAAAAATCGTAAAGGGAGACCAAGAGATGAATACAGTAAGCAGAATCAGAAGGATGTAGGTTGCAGTAGTTAATAACAATAATAAGGCAGTCAATAATGAATAGTAATGTTTTCCGGCCACGCTCGGTTATATTTCACGTAGAATATTACATATTACAATTTTTATGTAAGGTGATGAGAGGCATAAAGGCATGTTGCAGTAGTTATTCGGGATGAAGAGGGATACACAGGAAAACTACGATAATAACACAACAACTTAACTGACGCTGTAATAACATTGAATATACAGTACCACTGTTGTTGCTATTCTCACACCAGTGAGTAGAAAGTTAGCCAGTAATTTTTCTATCACTAGGGAAAGAACTTGTCCACAGAGTACAGCCGTTGTTCCTTTTGGGCATTAAACATTTTTTAGTCTAAACATCTACACAGTTCGAAACTGAACACTGTTCATTAGCGCACTAAATATTTTCATGACCACCATCACGGAACTGCTATTGCTCAGTTGACATCTTGGTCTCTCCAGGCTGTCCTGATTCCGGTTGCTGAGATGACTGTGTAACGTTTATTGTAAAATGGTTCAAATGGCTCTGAGCACTATGGGACTTAACATCTGAGATCATCAGTACCCTAGAACTTAGACCTATTCAAACCTAACTAACCTATGGACATCACACAAATTCATGCCCGAGGCAGGATTCGAACCTGCGACCGTAGCGGTCGCGCGGTTCCAGACTGAAGCGCCTAGAACCGCTCGGTCACAGCAGCCGGCGTTTATGGTAAAACACACGTGTTTTGGTTCAGCTTCACCTGAATGAATCAGTAAAACATACCCTGTAACCTATTAGCTGAATCGATTGTATCTCCTAGTTTCGAAAAGATGGGTTTACAAAGGTCACTTTTTTGCTAGAAGTAATGATTCTCACTGCTTTGTTCAGTAGCAGCAGCACGTTGCTACTACCTGCCCTCGCTAGGTGTGTTCTTGCCACTTGACTGAAAACACGTTCAGTTACTTAATCGACAATGTTGTAGTGACACGTTAACTACTCAGCCACGCGGCACTCGACTAAATGGTTGGCCTAGCGTGAAGGAGCCGTAAGAAGTCGCACGTGGTCGATTTGCGTGAAATGTGTCTTTTCACGGGGGCGCCTCGTGTTAGGCAAGCCGCAACACCCGTGCAACGGCACTGCCAGGGGTCGGCTCTCGGTGGTGGGGATGCGGGCTCGCAGTGCGCATGCGCGCGCCGCCGACGGGCGCGCGAGGCCGTTGATTGGCTGGGGGCGTGGCCCGGCGGGCTGTGGCGGGGCGGCCGCGTTCGGCCGGCGGCCAGTCGCAGTGCGTCTGCCGCCGCGAGGACAGCCGAGCCGAGCCTAGGCCGCAGCCCAACGCACCGCAGTCCACCGCCGATGGCGCCGCGCCGATAGCCGCAAGCAGCTGCGCCCTGGCCGTCATGTCGACCGCCGAGCACAGCCTCATGTCTGCCAGTAAGTGCCTAGCCGCGATACATCCTGTGAACGGACCAAACTTACCCTCGTTGTGCCTGAAGATCGTGCCAGCGAACCTCAGGGCCAATACTTTACTTACTGTAGCTAAAACCTCTGTAAAAGTGAAGATTTTGTGACGTTAAAATGCTGTTTTAGGCTACTGTACGCGTCAGTAGCATGTATTAATAAACTCTGTACGTGAAATCCAGGTTAATAAATTCTAAAATTGAGTCCAGCTATTAATTAATAACTGACTTATACGCGGTTATTTTTGGGCTCCAATGAACACAAGGAAGATGCTATTTCTACACGACACTAAGTTTGAATGAAATAATTATTTATGCTGCAGCACTACACGTTTTACTTTATCTACACGAAATAGCCTGACGACCTTGTATTAACACATGCAACGCGCGAACGCACATCGCTGCTACGACTATTCGCGCCAACGCACTTTCGCAGACTGCGCAGATTGTGTTGGCCATTCGCATTATTACAACGGCTCCCACAACAATGTCCAAATTTTAAGATCATTCGTTTTCAGTTGTTCAAAGCCATGCTTTCTGAAGAGTGTATTATCGGAATGCGGAAGTCACTACAACCTCACTTTCATTTCTAAATACGTGACAACGATAGATGTCGGTTGCTTCTTTCTGAATATTTGATTTTTCCTGTCTTAAGAGTTCTGCAATTTAGGTGTGTTTTGCTTTTACTGACAAAGCATCATCATTGATTTTGGCGTTTATTAAACCTTTTTGCGTATTTTTACGTTGACAAGTTTTACCCCATTCTATTTCGATAAAGGTGTAACAGTAACTAAAGCTGCCGTATGCTGGAGACAGAGAAAAAAAGCAAATAACGATTGATTTATAACAGCAACCTAACAAATAAAAAAAATAATAAAATAAACGACGTAGAAAGTGTTATATAGTGTGCTCTCCCTCCCCTCTCTTTCGCTTTTTTAATAATTTGTGTACGTATTATGCATCAAAATATTAGTTGAAGATTCGTCTATTGTACTCTACAACTTTCCTGAATTTGTCTTTCAATTTTAGTTTATATAGATAGCGTAGATTAGCCTGTGACCACACTCATGATACCGAAGGAGGACCGTGTCACACACTAGTCAAAGTAGAGTTGCAGATAGTCTCCGGGAGTACGGTTTGTTTTAAGCTACTGTTCACAGTACAGAATGTGTTTCTTTAGTTATGCTCACCAGAGTAGAATGTCCAAGCAGTATTCCCAGTATTTACAAGTAGCCTAATCCGTAATGGAGGACTTCACCAGTAGGACGTTTTCATTTGCCACTCGTCGTGATCTGAGTACCAGTTTTAATTTCTCATTAGTGTCCACTACAGCGAACACTCTGCTAAAATGATACAATTACATATCATTTCAGACTCTCGCTTAAATCTTTGACGGTTTTCCATCCCGTTCTTTTTTACTTTTGTACGACAGTGCTAAAACAATGGAAGTACCTCAAATGCAATAAATATTCAGATAGGCCCTAAGTCTTCAGTCTGCCGTGAGACGCGTATGTGTGAATGTGTGTGCGTGTGTGTGTGTGTGTGCGCCTATTTGCTACAGAGTGAACCTGCCGATATTGATCTAACAGAACAATTAATACTCTAGTGGTAGTTATGAAATGACAAGATAACTGGAAGATCTTTTAGTGTCTAGTACAACGAATGTTTTTTTTTTTGTGTCATGCTTAATTTTCTATGGGTTTTCTCAAATTTTCATTCTGATGAAGACACCCTTAGAGGCGTCGAAACCTAGGTCAATGTACCAAATAGTTATTTCCAAACGGTTGGCTGTGTAATTTCTATGCTTGAAAATTTCTGTGGTTTTTTTTCTAGCTGCTATTCTAGATGTATAATCAAAATTCTCTATTACGACAATTATGAATCATTCTTTTACTTTTCGCATCACTTAGTCACCAAAATACTCAGGTAATGAATTTAGGAAATTACGTCAGCGTCGCATTACGTGGTCGGTTTAGCAAACCTTTGTTGGTGACAATAAACAGTAGTTCTACTGAGAGTGAGCCTCATAGTCCTACATCTAACACTGTCTATTGTTCGATGAGTCAGAGTTTGCTGAGGTCCATCAGAGGGTGGTTTGTTTCTTGTGCGCGGGAAACTTCGGAGGTTCCACATACTAGGAACAAGTTTAACGAGCATTGTCCTTACATACTGCGACATAAAAGAAATCTTCTGTTTTAATGATAGCTGGCTGTTACACGCTCAAGTGAAGAGGTCATCAACGCTTAGGTTAGTTTAAATGTTAGAGTGCCTTACTAACAATTTGGTATATAGAGTTGTACATCCTTGCGTGCCTTTGACGTATCGACTGACTTATAGAGCGATCTACCGCTTAACAGTAAATTAAAGCAAGGTGCAGGCTGGCACTAGATTGACAATGGACCCTGTTACTGGACGTTCTAAGGACCATCGAGGACACCACACCTCTTTTCTTTATTCTCACAAAAAGGACCTTCGATACTCTGAGATGTAGTAGCAACAATTTTGATGTTTTATTAATATTCTTTATTGGAGATGTGTGAACGGTGGAATAAAAGTTAACGTGTTAAAGTTGCGAATTATTAAAACAGCTTTTGGATTCGGATCTACAGTTCACAATTGCACACATGCACAACTGCAATTCATGCTATCGACTTATGATTTCTGTACAGTCAGTGGCTGATGCATGGTAGACACATTTAGAAGAAAAGCTGTGCGGATTCCAATCCTAGCACTATTGCATATCCCCGTGGTAGCCCCAAATAAACTCAGTCGAATATCGCGGTATTTATTTCAACAACGTAAAGGCTGATTATCTATCCTGTCTTTGCGAATTACGCTTCTGCAACATCTTTAATGGTCCCAAATTCGACAGGGCCGATAAAATCCTAATCTTCCTTCCTTCTACTCTAAGTATCAATCTATCAATTGTGGCTCCCACATGGCGACTAGCTTTCCTGTTTTATGAGTAACCTATGTCGAACATACCCGATGAGTGTGTTGCACGTCGCCACATAGACACGCCACCTGTGTCTACCAGTCTGTTGGTTCCGTGAGCACATAAGAAGTGTCAGAAAATAAGCTATTAAAGTGCCCGTTCTGCAGCCAGAAAATTCATCCACCGATCAGAGGACTCTATTTTCATAGATTTAGTTCTGTCTTTGTAGATTTCAGTATTCTGCAGACGTCCGCATCAATTAGTGACTGCACAGAGCTGTACTTATTGCCAGGACTTCTGTCTGCGAACATCAGTGGAAGACTGTGTGCGGCGTTCGCTAAAGCTAGTGGCAGAGAACACGCAGAATTCCCCACGGAAGTTTGCGAATAACTTTCTGTCCCGCGCCACTGCAGTAGTTCAATAAACTTTAAATATATACTAAAGAAACATAAAAAATACGGTAAAATAAAAGCTGCTTTCCAGTTATATAACGTGTTGTTTCATTTCATTGTGACATTCTTCTTCACGTCTTTGCCATCTTACTCTGACAAAGGGTGGAATCTGTCCGTTTCTAACACCTTCACTCCAGATAAACACAGTAGTGTATGTGCGTGTTTTAGGTGATTTTTGACACCAAATAGAAACCTAAAATAAGTGTCTAACTCGCAACATCTGAGCAAGCAAGAAGCGCAATTTGAATACGCTGAAACGTCTACTTTTTAACTTCTTCTAAGCAAGGAACAGGGACGGATAGCGCTATCTAATGCGCAAAGACAAATCGATTCCAAAGTAATGTACAACTTTAACTAGCAGCAAACGTAAGAAATATAAAATTAAAGCTAGTCACCCTTAGCTTGATTGTTTAGGAAAGTCTGGATTTCCAGATTTTTTTTTCTACAGACGTGATTACGTAGCCTGTGCTTTTCGATTGAATGTTTTCTGAATTAAATGCTGTTTATATGTGATCGTTCGGATTTCTAGATGAATATTATGCTAAATTGGATCACTGCCAAACGGTAACTGCTAGCCTCTAAAAGGGGACTTGGCGCTTACTTTTTAAATTGTTGTGTACTCGCGATAGAAGAATATAGCCTCAAACTAGTGTATCAATACAGCATATGTCATCGAAAATAATTCAAAATTCAGAGTACGAAGTTTGAATGTGAGTTTCGAAGAGAAACTGACGATGAAACATAACAAGTAGTAATCCGCTAGTATAGTGTAATATCAGCGACACCCATCGCGCTTCTAAAAGTGGGAATGGTACTATCTGGAATAATCACTCACAACAGAGCACACGTTCTAAATGTTATTTTGTCCTCAGCATATTTAATTCTAGCACCTCAAAACGTTTTCTCTATTCCATCCCTCGTAAGCAACCATTACTTACAGAATTAACGGTTATTGACCTCCGAATCTAAACCAATTTAATAGCGTTAAATAACATAACACCCCATCTCGTGTTTGGTGCCGGTATTGTGACTGCAGGAACCTTATTGTTTTCGGATTCACTCCAATGATTATTCTGCTACTACGACTGCTATTACTACTATAACTGGCCACCTTGGCGCGCTTGGCTCATATTTGAGAGGACGGAGCTTCGAATCCGCGTTCTGCCATCCAGATTTACGTTTTCCGTAATTTCGCAAAACCGCTCAAGGCAAATACCGGGATGGGTCCTCTGAAAGTGGCTACATGGAGTAATTCTTTCTCCATCCTTGTCGTCACTGGGACGTTAAAACCCGTATTTCTTTACCTTATAAATATTATGATCCATTCTTTGCAGGTTAACCCACGCATGTCATCTAGCACATTTTCAATAGTATGTACACTAAAAAAAAATATATATATATATATATAACTCGAGACAAGTTATGTTTGTAATAAAATTTGAAACTTACAGTGTACAAGAACGGCACTCTAAAGCGTATCGGACAAATAGATGATACTGGATATGCATTTGGATTCATTGGTGGCAAAAAAAGAATTACTATGAAATATTCGCGGGTTATCATTCATAAGTTGTTCTTAAAACACAGAAAAATGTTTCATTACGTTGTATGATATCCACAGCAGGCAACAGGCGTCTACACTCTACACGCGCATACACGCTACAGAGTACACGCCACTGTTGACACGCGAAAGAGGCGAACAAAACTAGGGAAAGTACATCCAATGTAGCTCCCGGCTGCACTCTTCCGTATTACTTTGAGAACATATTCCGTCTTTCGCGATCTACCGGCTAAGGAAGAGCTTAGATAAACAACACATTTTCATTGGAACGAGTATATTATCAAGATCAGCGTTTTTTGAAACTGTTTCTTCGTTAATTAGTTCAAATATTACACATCATTTCATGTTAGAGTCGGCGTTAGTGTGGCTGAATGCAAAATCTCAATTATCGATAAAAAATACTGGTAAGCGAAACACACATCTTTTACAAAAGCAGTTTTTACAGCAGCCGAAGCAAAAATATCACGTGGAAAACACCGTTCCGCGTATGGTGGAAGGTGGAAGTATACCTGACCACATTAATATTTCCTGTCCCATCGCATATGGCGCACGGGAAGAACGCCACTGCGTACGTTTCCCTTTAAGTTCCCCAACGCTAATGTCGCGTTCAATACACTAAATGTACGTGGAAGGAAGAAATTTTTTGACTAGTATTGGTACGTAGTCCACGGAATTTTAAGAGTAATAAAGCTGTAACGTTTCCCACTGCAATTATTTCTGATACGCGTGAATCGTCCAGAACTTCTTTATACCTTCGCTCCTTGTTTTGATACAAACTGGTAATAGTCACAGAGTGACAAACGGTGGTAAGTTATCGATTACATGGGATTTTCGTAAGTAGTTACCTTCGTCGTTGAATTACGCCAATTATAATTCATTAGAATTATTACAATGAATCTCATTCTGGGATCTGCCTTTCCAATAAATAGAACGTAGCTGAACGTAGGCAGCCAATAGGTCTGCACCAAGCTATTGCGTCCCTACATTCACTCACCTTCATATGGTATCACACATGACGTGACCATGGTCTCCTCAGAGAGTACACTACAGTACAAGGTAATCTTTTGCTACCAGTTCATGAAAAATTGATATTTGAGATGTTTTCTAGTGTCAGAGTCCAGAAAAATATCTGGCAACGATTTTAGTATCACCGAAGTGTGGCGAAAGCAGTGCTAAGAGCCGCCGCCAGCATGTGCCTTCAACAATTCTTGTAGGACTCTTAACAGAAAAAAAAACTAAGCGTCGTCTTTTTCGTTAAAAAAATGACCAACATTAACTGGATGAGCACAAACTACGGAAGAGGTCTGACCTCTTTATACCAAGGGGAAGAGACAGAAAGAACGAACATCAGGATTTAACGTTCCGTCGACGATGAGGCCTTTAACGCCGCAGCTGAAGTTCGGATTGGGAAAGGAAACCAGCTGTGCCATTTGCAAAGGAACTGGCCCGGAATATGTCGTAAGCGTTGAGGGAGCCCACGAGAAACCTTAATTTTTGATGTCTGGATTTCAACAGTCCATTTCAATTAGGCGGTCAGCACGATGTTTCGTTACTCTCATAGCATTCCATTCTCCTGGCTACAAGCCCCACTCATCTGCCATTAATTTCCGTTTAAATTGCGTCTTGCATTCCAGCCTGTTCCCCGACACACTTGTTTCTCTTCCTGCCTCTCTCAGTAACTCCATCACGCATCTCTCTACTGCCCGCTGAGGGACAGTTTTTCAACGAACTAAAAGTTCGTGTTTCATTGCCACAAGTCAAAACTGATAATTCAAACTTATTAAAAAATTTATTTTTCAGATACGCAGAAAGCTTAGTTTTGAAACTACTTATTTCACCGATAGCATAGCAGGCAATTTTCATAATTTTGTTTAATTATCTTACCATCCATTCGCTCATTGTCCTCAACGCACCTACCTACAAAAACTCATCCACTTGTTCCATGACTTCTTTAATGCTGTTTATTATTCATTACAGTGTTCTTGTTACTGATTATGAAGCCTGCTTTCAAACTCGCCCTATTAAGTTCTTCGGTTCATTGTTGAAGTTTATTTGCATTAGACCCAAACGATAAAAAGTGATCAGCAAAACGATGATGCTTCAGATCGTTCCATTAAATCGTTCTACTTCATTTTCCTACTTCAAGGTGCTGAAAACTTCCTCTGACAATCCTGAGAATAGGTTTTGCGGTGTAACATCTCCTTCTCTCGGGCCTGTTTCAATTCTAAACTTCACTTACCTCACGAAGTCCAATGAAAGTTGTACCGTGAATGTATAAACTCTTCAGTATATTAATGTAAATTTAACCAGTTACCCGTTTTCGAAGGGTTGTTACTACCTACTTTGTTGAAGCTGCGTCAAAAGCTTTCTCAAAATGTGTGAATGACATACGAAGTGATACTTGACACTAATTGCTCGGTTGTATAATTTCGTTGATGCCATGCAAATGGCCCATTGTGCTACACTCACTGCTGAAGCCAGCTTGTTCCTATGCCTGATGAAAGTGCACAGTTTTTTCCTATGCTGTTTGTTATAATTTCTATGAAAAATCTTATGCTACTGATAGGAGAGTAATAGATCTGTACTTTCTTTTACACCTTGTCTGTCTCTATTCTCGTGTAGGAGAATAACTACGGCTTTGTTAGAGTTCTTTGGCATTCTTCTTTCGAAAACGTTTTGCAAATATTGATTTTTTTTTCGTGCAGCCTTCACTATTTCAATTGAAACGGCATTCTCCCTTGTCTTTCCTTTCCTCATACTTTCATTGGATTTACTCACCTCATCTCGCATTGCTTCCGCAATTTCATTATTTTCAGTTCAGATGTCTGTGATATTTTCCAACACTTTACAAGTAACCAGAGGTTTCGTGCGTTGTGCTGTCGTATTGTTGACGCATTGAATGTTCTCTGTTCAAATTTTATGTATTTTATTAGGTTCAGTTTCAGTTTTTGAGTTAAACTGTACATGAAGTTGATATCAATGCACATAGTGTGGTTGAAAACTCGCTGTGCCCGGTCTTGTCTTGTGACAGTCGAAACTGGTGGCGCCTGACGCTGTTACAACATAATTGTAAAATTCACATCTTGAACTACGCGAACATTTAAAGAAATTTTGATATGCTTGAACAATTTTCTCTCATTTCTTGTTAATGTGTCGACTATCATCGTAACTGATAATTTGTGGTGTCTAAACAACATAAGTTTGTGGTGTCTTCTTCATATTCGTATTGTTATCAACTGTTTCTCCTGTTTTATTTTCATTTTATCTTTTTAAATCTTCTCGAAGACATTTATTAACAGTTTTGTCTAATTCATGATATTTCCTCATGCTCTTGGTGAAAAATATCGCCTTCTCTTTATATTCTATTAAATTAAAGCATAATAAATTAAAATCATGTGCGATACTCTACATTTTTCTTTCTGTTGTTTTTTTTCTCATCTTTGAGAAGAACCGCAGACATAGCTGCAATATTGTTGGTAGACAGTATTTCAGGCGAACTGCATTTTACTAACAAACTAACAAATGTGACAATCCCACGATCTTTAGCCATGTCAAACCTGTGTGCGCGCTCAACCTCGTGTATTCATTCGTAATGCTAGTAAATATTTTTGCGATATCACTCATCCCTTGCTATCTAACGTTTCCAATCTTTACATTTCTTAAGCTTCTTACGTTTTTCAAAACTAACACGCGAGAGCTAAACGCGACTGAACTCTCATATTGTGTTACTGGTTTTTCGCACAATGTTTTTTTTCGAAAATCATATGTTGTCGAACACTGCACGACTACGAAATGTCTTACGTTAGATCTACAACTATAGCTACCTACGAAGTTGTTCATCCTTAGGCATTCGATTTTTCTACCGCTGACCTACTTCACAGTACCTATTTACTCTGCACAACGGAATTATCCAGACAAATGTGATTGCAGCTTTGCACTAATCGCTATCGATTTCTTAGCCACACGGCTTGATCCACAAGCACATACTGCGGGAATCGATGTATGACGCATTCTCAGATGTATCATGTGATCAAGAGCCAACATATATCCGTCAACGGTTATGGCTATACCTCGACCTGTTGCGTAGTGAAAAGTTTTAGCATCTGGTGTCCTCATCTCTTCCACCGCGCTAAAAACGACGAGACGCATTTACTTCGTATTTTTGTAAGACATTTAACACAAAAGCCTCTTACCTGCTGTGGAACAGAGGACGCGTGTTACGTGAGCTGTGTGTGTTTATTGACAGGAGCGAGTAGCGTTTAAGCAAACGCCGGAGTAGGCGAACCGACGCAACCAGCGTAGCGCTATGCGCCGCTTGTATAACCGGCATTGGAGCGAAACATTATGCCACGAGCAACTGTGTAGCAATCCCGCCGCACTTCGCTGAAGTACACTTCAAATAATCGCTAGTTTTTTGTTCCTGTTGCCCCTTCAAGGAAGAGTACTGCGTTCTGCTCTTTAAGAAATCGTCAGCTGATTAACAAATCCGGGCAGATGTCCTGTACGAACCAACTGTTCTGGTACGAATCGGTAACACTGAACTGTAGCCTCCTCATAAGACTATAAAGTTGTTGTCTTACTGTTCAACCAACAAACACAGTTTTTTTTAGATCCTCTGTCCCACAGCCGGCTGCAAAAGATTGTTCGGTTTAGAAAGAGTATATTTTCATGCACAAAAGCTCATTTCATTAAACAGGCTTTGATTCACATTTTCGCAAATAAGTACTGTAAGGTGTCACGAAAAGTTACTGTATTTCAGAAAAACACAATTTATTAACACTTCATCAATTTGCGATTTCTGAAATTAAGTAAGGAACTATTCTCAGAATACAGTCTCCAAATCTTGTCTTACATGGTGTTTTTCTAGGACTTAGAGCCTCAACTTCCGGTCAAAAACGGTAGCGCAGTGGTTGGCACAATGATCTCGTATTCGGGAGGACTACAGTTCAAACCCACGTCCGACCACCCTGATTTACGTCTTCCATGATTTCCCTATATCGCTTCAGGCAAATGCCGGGATGGTTCCTTTGAAAGGGCACTGCCGATTTCTTCCTCATCGTTCTCTAATCCGAGCTTGTGGTCCGTCTCTAATGACCGTGTAGTCGATGGGACGTTAAACACTAATCTCTTCCTCTTCTTCTTCTTCTTCCTCCTCCTCCTCCTCCTCCTCCTCCTTCTCCTCTTCCTCAAGCCAGAAACAAATTATTTCTCTTTGTACTGGAGGCAGCATGGCATCGTTACGTAAAGTGTGTGTGTGTGTGTTTAAAATATTAACAGTTTAGTTCCTATTCTTTCTTAGTTTCCTCATTCAGAACGTACATGTTTAATCGTGTATGCAAGTCCATTGTGTGGTCTTTGTTTAGTTGGAGAACCTTGAGCTGATTCTGAACCCTGTTGAGCACTTATCACATGACAGCCACTGGTTGATGGTATTTCCCGTGTTAACATTGCAAATGACGTGGAAATTTAAACTGTATTTAAGTTTGGTGTATTACTGAAGCACTCATTGTCTCGTATATGTTTCAAGTCTTTTAAAGGACATAATTAATGCCTTACTGAAATAATTCAGTCCAGTGGCGGGAGTCAGAGAATTCGATTACTACTATAGGAACAGTTTTCCTGGTTGCCAGAGACAAATCCAAAAATATCCCTCGAGTCAATAGAACAGTAGATTCCACGTTGCTACGTAAATTGTTAGTTAATTTACCGTAACTGCTGTAAGATCATAGCAGCCAGCCTAATGCCTAATGCCTTGTGACGAGGTCAACGAGATAACGTTGATCGAGCACACTGCTCACCTGTCCAGACAGACAGTATTAGACAGTCGGGGAAGGAGAATTTATCACCTGGTAACTGGGCTAACATCCACCCGTTTTATGATATTTTACATGTAGTCCAGAACGAAGACTTAGTGTATAATTATTGCTTTTTTTGTTCGATATGGTTTACAACATGAGGCGTATTTTAACAGATAGAGGCAGAAAAGATTAGGCGTACATGCGAAGAAACACAGACGACGTTGTCTTTCCAGGCTAGCCGGAGTGGCCGTGCGGTTCTAGGCGCTACAGTCTGGAGCCGAGCGACCGTTACGGTCGCACGTTCGAATTCTGCCTCGGGCATGGATGTGTGTGATGTCCTTAGGTTGGTTAGGTTTAATTAGTTCTAAGTTCTAGGCGACTGATGATCTCAGAAGTTAAGTCGCATAGTGCTCAGAGCCATTTGAACTTTTTTTTTTTTTTTTTTGTCTTTCCAGTTTGAAATGAGGAAGGTACAGAAATATTCAGCTGCGTGGACAGCCTTTTTACCACAGAATTACGGTTAGCCACTTAAGAATAACAAGTGTTGAATATAAAAAGCGGAGTGATACACAGATAGACGTCGATGCTAGACAAGATATAATAAAAGCGTGGAGGTTCTTGTATTCAGGAAGTGGGACTGCGTGAAAAGAGTTCGATGCAATGAAACCGTAGGCAAGCGAGGAAACCCAATTTCAATTAAAGTGTGGTACTGGTGGCTTGGTGTCGAGGATTTGTGTACGCTTGGAGTACAGCACCGCATGGAAGTGAGACGTGGACGCAGCGTAAACGTACAAGTTCGTAAGAATGCTAAAAATTCAACTAAACGAAATGGGTACACAACAAGAAAAAATTGTAAAAAGTCACTAGAAAATTTTTTCGGTACAAGATACATAATATACATACATCTGATTTGATAATCAAAGGAACCACAAGATCAGCACTAAACATGTTAGAAGAGTGATCCACGACGAGGCTATTATCACAGCAGTGTTTTGATCTAAAGGAATATGGCTGCTCGTGCACTTTACAATAGATCAGCTACACCACCGATGGCTTATAAAAATGCTCGCGATTCTGAAATAAATGTAACGGTGGAAATAGCTTGGGCGCTGCTGTAATGCGAACTGTTTTTGTTGGTGGTTGGTGCTTTGTATTTGCGGTCCCTGTATGTGGCAATGTGAAAGCAAAGTAAATTATCATAATGCGGTGCGACGAAGCGAAAAGTGGAGTAGAGAAGACGTGAAAATTAAGGTGGGGAAGAAAAGAGAGTACGGAATTGAAAGCGAGACGAATTGCGCGGCTGCCTGAGCCATCTGCGATAACACGGCAGCGGCGCACTTCCGCTGAATCACTTGAGGCAGACGTTGTGTAACGTGTGGTGTGTGGCGCGCGCAGCGCGGGAACCTGCTATAGCGACCAGCGCTTCCACCGCTGGCTGAAACTCGGGCTGCATGCGTGGATAAGAGCATTAAAGATATTTCAGATGGCGATCAGTTTGGCTTTAGGGTTGATAACAGATGCAGGACTTCAAACAAATCGAGACGGACTTTAAGAAGCGTCACCAAATCAAAAGGGTGCAAGATTTTCGAAATTCTCAAGAAAGCAGGTGTCAACTCTAGGGAAAGACGAGTAATTTACAATACGTACAAGAACAAAGAGGGAAAAATAAAAATGGAAGACCAAGAATGGATTAAAAAGGGTATAAACCAGCGAACTGTGTCTCCCACTTACTGTTCAATGTATATAGCGAAGAGGCAACGACAGAAATTAAAGTATTGTTTCAGAAGTGGGATTAAAATTCAGAGTGAAAGAATAATAACAATAAGATTCATTGATGCCATTACTACCCTCAGTGAAAGTGAGTATCAACTGCACGGTGTATTATATGCTACAATCACACACTATAGACTGAGGGTAAACCGAAGAAAGTAGAAAGCAATGAGGAGAAAAAGAAATTAGATAAGCGACAAAGTAAACACCAAAACTAGGGACCAAGGAGCAGACGAAATTAAGGAATTCTACTAACTTGAAACAAAATAAAACATGGCGGACGAAGTAACGTGGACATAAAAGACAGACTAACACAGAGAGAGAGAACATTCTTGGCCAGAAAAATCTGTTAGTATAAAATGTCGGCCATAGTATGAGGAAGAAGTTTCTGAGAAGACGTTTGGAGCCAGCATTGTTTATAAGTGAACCATGGACTGTGGAAAAATCGTAAAAGACGATCAGTGAAACGTCTGAGATGTGATACTACTGTACCAGAAGATTGAAAGTTAGTTGGACTGATAAGGTAAGATATGAGGAGGTTCTCCGCAGAATTACCGAGGGGGCAAAATGTGGAAAAATATTGACAAGAAGGTGACAGAGTACGACAGGACACGTTAAGACGTCAGGGAATAACTTACGTGGTGCTAGATGGAGCTATAAAGAGCGAAAACTGTAGGGGAAGACAGAGATTGGAATACATTACAACTAACAGGTAATAGAAGACGTTGGGTGAGGATGCTGCCCTGGGACGAAGAGGTTAACACAGGACTGGAATTTGTGGCATGCCGCACCAAACCGATCACAAGGCTGACGACTGAGAAAGAGTGGTTACTGCAAAAAGCATTCATATTCAACCAGATCTACAGTCGTCGTGCACTAATAAATGTGTGATAGGTAATATCGATAATGAACTGATCCAGTGAACTTACCACTGCTAATGCTACTATACTCAGCCTTACATTTCGACGTAAAAAAAAAAGTTGTACGCTGTAGAAAACGAAACCTATTAAAAAAAATATGTGCGAGTGCTGTAGTCCGCACGGCGAGAGAAGACCACTGACAACTAAAGTGCACCATGTGTCGCAAAAACCAAGCACGTAACGCGAACTTGTTTACGTTTCTATGGAAACGCCTCAGTGTTGCATCAGTTCTAGGTGACTACAGATTTCAGACAGCTAAAGGCAGCCTTTTGGACTTTGCAGTTTATGGCTTGCACCAGTGCTACCGGCTTTCATGCATATTCTGTGGCTGTATGGAGTATAGGTACGGTTAGCATGCAAAAGACGACAAAAAAAAACCGTGTGTTGAATTCACAGCGACAATATTACAACAGTTGAAAAATGCTATAATTCTGGTGCTAACTAACTTAAACTACTCTGAAAGAGAACTTTAATCTTCAGATTTAAACATTGAAGGGAACGATTTTAGTATAAATCTATTTGCACGTCAGAAATAAAAATTCTAGCGTTAACTGTTCGATCCCCAGCTGACCCCACGATAATTTTAATCAGTCGTAATACTCCCTGTATGTGAAACACTTAAATCTACATCTATGTGATTACTCTGTTATTCACAATAAAGTGCCTGCCAGAGGGTTCAATGAACTACCTTCATGATGTCTCTCTACTGTTCCACACTCTAACGGCACGCGGGAAAAACGAGCACTTAAATTTTTCCGTGCGAGCCCTGATTTCTCTTATTTTATCGTGATGTTCATTTCTCCCTACGTAGGTGGGTCCAACAGAATGTTTTCGCAATCGGAGGAGAAAACTGGTGATTGAAATTTCATGAGAAGACCCCGTCGTAACTAAAACGCCGTTGTTTTAACGATTGCCACTCCAATTCACGTATCATATCTGCGACACTATCTCCCCTATTTCGCATTAATACAAAACGAGCTGCCCTTCCTTGTACTTTTTCGATGTCATCCGTCAGTCCCACATGATGCGGATCCCACACCGCAGAGCAGTACTCCAGAATAGAGCGGACAAGCGTAGTGTAAGCAGTCTCTTTGGTGGATCTGTTGCACCTTCTAAGTGTTCTGCCAATGAATCGCAGTCTTTGGTTTGCTCTACCCACAATATTATCTATGTGATCGTTCCACTTTTGGTTATTTGTAATTGTAATCCCTACCCTAAGTATTTAGTTGAATTTACAGCCCTCAGGTTTGAGTGTAATCGAAATTTAGCTGATTTCTTTTAGTACTCATGTGAATAACTTCGCACTTTTCTTTATTAAGTGTCAATTAGCACTTTTCGCACCATACAGATATCTTATCTAAATCCTTTTGCAAGTCGTTTTGATCATCTGATGGCTTTGCAAGACGGTAAATGACAGCATCATCTGCAAACAATCTAAGACGGCTACTCAGATTGTCTCCTATGTCGTTAATATAGATCAGGAACAATCTGTATGGCGATTAAAACTGCTGACTTTTTTAAACAATTCTCAGGTCGTATGAATGTAAGATTATACCACCTCTTATAGGATTATGCCTCCCAAACAGTATCTGATGTATGTTTACCATCTTAACAATAAACTTCGCAAATGCTGATTTGTATCTGTTGCACGAGGTTGGAACGTGCGTTTCAGTAAACTCACAAAATATTGGATTCATAACTCACGAACTGGGTCAGTAACAGTGATGTACCATACCTACTACTTCCTCGGGTACAGACTAGACACAAATTTTAATGTGGGGTACAATGAAAACATTCCTCAGAACTACACGTTGGATTGATTTGCAAAGTATACAGCTTGTAGACAGTTTCCGCTCTCTGTATTATCACATCCAGATTTCTGTCTAAGTTGCGACTGTGACTCCTTGCTCGACCAAAACATACAGTATAAAATGCGGTGTGGTTCTGCAGTACTAGTCGAATTTCGTATGTCAGAGACTTACGGTCGTTACTTACCTTCCATTATGGTTTTCCCGTCACGAGATACGCAGGGTCCTGCCAGCTCGGTTGAACGGAAGAGCCACGAGGTGTCGCCTTGTAAGGGCTCCGCACTCTCTCCTAGTCTCTAGCTGGTGGCACCTCTTGTACCAGCTCTGTCAGCACTTGGTAGTAATCGCACAGGTTCCTTGAACAGTTGTTATGCGCTGTACCAGATATCTTTCAAGAATTTGTCGCCTATGTCTCGTTTCCCGTCCTCCCGTGGTCTGCAATACAGTGCGCAACACACTTCAGTCTGAAGCGCTGTGAATACCACGTAGTAACAACGGCGGCGTGCTTAAACCCGCAGTCAGTGCTGGAAGTAGCCGAAAACTCAAAAGTTTTAGTTTAGTGCTTTGCTAACAGCAGTTACGGTCTCTCGTTCTGAGGCAGCACAGCCGTTAGATGGCAGATGTGTAACTTCTTTCACAGTAGTGAGACAGAATATGAGCCGACCTCTGGGTTAAGTGGGGAATACCTTGGCGATCATGCTGGAAACCCAACTACTTCACATAAGAAATAGTTTCATATAAGAAATAGTTGGGTTTCCAGTATGATCGCTAAGGTATTCCCCACTTAACTGTGCCCCAGAGGTCGGCTCATATTCTTTCTCATTACTGTGAAAGAAATATATATATATATATATATATATATATATATATATATATATATATATAGTGTGTGTGTGTGTGTGTGTGTTAGAAACTATAAAAATGGAGTCATATTGTGATTTAGCATCAATTTTCTTCAAGCGATGGCCTTCAAAAGTAGCTGTAAAATATTTGTATTTACTGCTGACACTAGTTTGGTAGTGGGGATATAAAGTGGAGCATAGGCAGAGTATCAAACAGCGCAGTTCAAGACGTAAGTCCATCGCTTGCAGAAAATAAATTGATGCTAAATCACAATATGACTCAGTTTTTATAGTTTCTAACACACAATTTAAGTAAAACTGACATTTTGATTACATGGAAAGCTGTCATGGAAACCTCATTTTCCGGATCTTGTACCAATAGAACAGTATCTGCACTAAGTGGTGGTCTGACTGGGAAACTGATCGACTTTGTTTATGAATACAGCATTATATTCTGGTGCAACTCTTCCCGCTCACATGGAGTGTTTTTGGCTCATAAACGGGTAGTTCAAACTACATATGGCTTAAGTTCACGAACCTCTTGTCGATCCCTCTTCAGAAGTCAGGAAATTAAGACATTAGCCTCTCCACATTCATTATATTAATGTTATAAGTTGTTAACAGTACGAGCTTACTCCCAACAATGAGCAGCTTTCACGCAGTTAATATTAGGCAGAAATCGAATCTGCGTTTGGATCGCACATATACTTGATTCCTGTGCAGAAAGGTGTACGTAATTCTGTTGCACCTGTTTTTAGTAATATCCCACAAGAATTTTAAAAATTTTTAGCAGTAATGCTTGCTCATTCAAGTCTAAATTGAGGTTTCTCATGACTCGAAAAAAATAAGCAAGTTCATGTGTTGTATTGTTGGTTATGCTAATACATGCCCAGCAGCCGGCCTGAGTGGCCGAGCGGTTCTAGGCGCTACAGTCTGGAACCGCGCGACCGCTGCGGTCGCAGGTTCGAGTCCTGCCTCGGGCATGGACGTGTGGGATGTCCTCAGGTTAGTTAGGTTCAAGTAGTTATGAGTTCTAGGGGGACTGCTGACCCCAGCAGTCGAGTCCCGTAGTGCTCAGAGCCGTTTGAACCAAGCCATGCCCAGCAGAGTGGTCTGTATACGATCCGTCTAAATTTTATTTCTTATTAACTTCTCTGATGCAATTTCATGTAGTGGCTCGTTCTACGACCATGGTGATTTGCTGCTTAATTTGGTCCTACGGAACTAGACGTGTAAATAAATAAATGTCGAGATAATAAACCTCGGTCAAGGTGTCAAGTCTCAACGATGACTTCGCTTCGTGTTTCTGACACAGACTATACAACGCGGAACCTTTTCTATACACTCGTGAATTTCCTCTCAATTATTTTTTTTTTTCATTTCCTTTGTTAGTCTATTGCGTCAAATGCAGTCACAGCTTGTTCTAGGTTTTGGATCCTTGAAGACTTTGTAATATTTGTCATAGGGCCCAGAGCGATTGGTTACAATTTATAAATGTAGTACACAGTGAGAGTGTAGTCAGCTTTACTTGAAGAACTTGTTTCAGCACGAAGTAATACATCCTCACTTCAGTGCTTATGTCCTCAACTAGCTACACTCCTTGGAAGATATTGCTGTATTTTCCTTGGCTCGACAGAACAGCTAACTCCGTCCTCTCTCGATTTTTTTCTGTGTGAATAACTAAATAAACTTACTTATGCGATCCCCGTAATAAGGGCATGGAAAATTTTCCCCCAGAATCGAAGCTGTCTCTGGGTAGTCTGGTAAAATGGGCGGTTTTGAAATGACTGAACAACTATTGTGAGGCATAAAACACTACAGTATTACCTTAGAATTGAAAATTAGTTGGCAGTGGTTTAAATTTCTGAATAAATAGAACAATTCTACGGGTGTGTTACAGAATATTTACACACTGACACAAGCAAACGCGGCTGCAGAAAGCCAGGAAATTTGTTGCACTGCAAGCAAGGCCTGCCAGCCACAGCACTGCAGAGGCAAGACACGATCTTTTTACCTAAGAAATGTACTATCTCTAAAGTACCCAATGAAAATGATTCCTGAAATATGTATTTAAAACGCTATATGGTAAGTGGTGAAATGAGGAAAGATTAAATGAGGAGCATCTACTCTTCCTTACTTCAGAAGAAGAAAAGTAGCCAGGTGGAGTTCGACACGAGGAAGTTTGGATTAGAACAGACTAGATGATAAATATGTCAGAATCCTAACCAGATGAAGGAAAAGGACGGTGGAACATGTGACAAGCCGTAGATAAAGAGCTGATACAACAGTAAGAGCAGTACAAATTAAAAATTGTATGGCGCTAGGGGGAGACGAAGACTGGAGCATGCGGATCAGAGATTTGCTTTCGGATACAGTCGGCATGTACAGAAAAGAGGTCATGGTATGGAAAGAAGTTAATGCTCACCTCGTACTAGTAGGACTGTTCAGATAGAAACAGGATCACAACAGAAGTGGGGTGTTGCTGAGCTGGCGAGGATTTGCTCTTTCTGCAGCTACATACATAGCATCCAAAGTAGGAATATGTTAATGTAAAAGATTGTGATACCAAAATTGCTGAATATGATTTTGAAACAATATTCCATTTCAAATAATTGATTTCTGAACAAACTAATACCGTCTGAGGTGCCTTGCTACGGTTATATCTGTATTTACAACCAGTTTAGTTATCGCCTGCTGTTCTTGGAAGTGATGCCTGCTCTTCGTTCTTTGCTGGTGCTGGGCCTGGAAGGAGTTTCCTAGTGCTTGTCGATCTAATGCACGTCGTGTGTCATGTGACGCAATCAAAATTAATATTGCATAAACGCTTCTAAACATCTAAACAAGGTATTCGACAAGTTATAACACGGAGAGTTCTAACTGTTTTGGCGAATTATAAGCACAAGTAATTTTTTTTAAAAAATTACAGTGTTTTTGCCAACAATCGCCGATTCCTTAAACGGTATTTTTAATTTTATGTATTCATTAGGTCGTGAGACAGAGGTGATAGGGTTTTAGCACAATGTCGCTGCCCATGGGGACAGTTTTGAAAAATTAGCAAGTAAGGATGGAGTCTGCCAACACAGCCAACTTATGGTTCCGTTAAAAGAGCAAGAAAATATTTCTTGGCTTGTCACTGAAATATTTTTCTCTAGATAAAAAAAAAAATTGTCGATTTCTACGTACTCCTATTTCATGCCAGAGCACTATACCGAACATTACAACATTCTGCAAGGTTTGCGGAACAGCCACTGAAGATGCCGCAATATCTTCAGTGCACTGAAACCTTTCTCTATGAGAACTTTCTGCTGGAGTTGGTGTAGGAGGAAGTCGAGGATTGACAGACTTGCTGAGTGGATGGATACTGCACCAATTCGTACCTCATTTCACCTTAAATAAAAACATATTTGTGAACTGGTGCATTGTCTTGATTACAATTTTTTTCATCCACTTGGTTCAGAAAATTTGCGTACCATACGCCAAAAGTAGTTCAACTTTTTGAAAGGCAAGTAACCGAGTTTCCACTCCAGTAAACACTGGGCGTGACCTTTCCACCGGATGAAAGAGACTCCTTTTTCATCCATTACTTTGATCGCCGATTCGTTCCTGGGGTGATGTGGTGCACTCAAGACTGATCCACTGTAAGACTTTTACCTAATACGTGGAAAACATTAACTACCTCACAGGACAGAAAGTTGAGGAATACGTTAGGACATAAAGGCATGGTTCTGTAGTACTAGAGAGAGTGACAGAGGGCAGGAGTTCAACATGGCAGAGATTACAAAACAAAGAATAAATAATTGAGGAGTTTGGAGTAGGTGTTACTTTTAGATGAAGAGATTGGGACAGTATAAAAATCGTTATGGGCCGTAGCAGACCTGTCAAAAGACTATTGATCCGCGAAAGAAAAAGCGACAGAAGTTACTATGCAATACACAGCGGCTTACGTAATGCATCTGGAACTGCGACTTTCCACGGCACTGTAAAGAGTTGCTGTCTTACTGGTGTGGTGTTCACAACTCCCCCACTGTGCTAGCGTCAGCGAAACACCCACTCCCACATTTAAATATGTCCACGCATTCCCAACGATGTGAGCGCAATTAGGATCGTTTCTTCTCACGCCTCTTGTCTTTACTGCATGGCGCACTTTGATGTGACTAACGAGAACGTAGTACCACGAACACTCTTTGTGCAATCTTTTCTTTCTATGCAGTTAAACACAAGAACGTCTGTCTTTTAGGGGGTTAATGTTCGTTTTATTAAATTATTCTCACAATAAGGTTTCGCGTTTTTTCGTATTATCAAGAAACGGATCTTTCTTCACTTCTCGCATCCACCTCATCCATACAACATACGTTTCACTGTTCTGATGCGTCAGATTTAAACATCGATCATGTTTTATGCTTTGTTGACTTCCCAGCTTTGTTCTGAATCTATTGGTTTATTTTTCAAATACATCTCTTTTCCACATGTTCCTCTTTAAATGTTTGTGTTTTACTCACTCCACAAATCGAGAAATACTTGTACTTACGATACATTCATCAGTTGTACATACTTGTAATTGTTACTGCAGCTCGATGGAAGTCAATTTCTAAGCGTTAGTCCTTACACAAGTACGTAGTTTCACTTCCATTGTTTCGTCACAAATACAGGGCTGCCATAGACAAACCCAACTGTACTTTTCCTAAGCAAGTTGTTTTCTGGTTTCTTCTCTGTTGTGTTGTTCGGCACTCGTCATTCAAAAGTCGAATATGTAGTCTACGAGACACTTTTTCACTTTATGCACCAGCGATGTCTGCTGATATCGACAGGAGAAATTTTACGTAGTCTTAAATCGGCTGATTTTAGACTACTGGCTATTAAAACAGGAAGATGACATGCTACAGACGCGAAATTTAACCGACAGGAAGAAGATGCTGTGATTGGAAAATGATTAGCTTTTCAGAGCATTCACACAAGGTTGGCGACGGTATCGACACCTACAACGTGCTGACATGAGGACAGTTTCCAACCGATTTCTCATACACAAACAACAGTTGACTGGCGTTGCCTGCTGGAACGTTGTTGTGATGCCTCGTCAAAGGAGGAGAAATGCGTACCATGACGTGTCCGACTTTGATAAAGGTCTGATTGTAGTCTATCGCGATTGCGGTTTATCGTATCGCGACATTGCTGCTCGCCTCGGTCGAGATCCAATGACTGTTAGCAGAATATGGAGTCGGTGGGTTCAGGACGGTAATACGGAACGCCGTTTTGGATCCCAACGGCCTCGTATCACTAGCAGTCGAGATAACAGGCATCTTATCCGCATGGTTGTAACGGATCGTGCAGCCACATCTCGATCCCTGAGTCAACAGATGGGGACGTTTGCAAGACAACAACCGTCTGCACGAACAGTTCGACGACGTTTGCAGCAGCATGGACTATCAGCTCGGAGACCATGGCTGCGGTTACCCTTGACGCTGCATCACAGACAGGAGCGCCTGCGATGGTGTACTCAACGACGAACCTGGGTGCACGAATGGAAAAACGTCATTTTTTCGAATGAATCCAGGTTCTGTTTACAGCATCATGATGGTCGCATCCGTGTTTGGCGACATCGCGATGAACCCACATTGTTAGCGTGTATTCGTCATCGTCATACTGGCGTATCACCGGGCGTGATGGTATGGGGTGCCACTGGTTACACGTCTCGGTCACCTCTTGTTCGCACTGACGGCACTTTGAACAGTGGACGTTACATTTCAGATATGTTACGACCCGTGGCTCTATCCTTCATTCGACCCACATTTCAGCAGGAGAATGCACGACCGCATGTTGCAGGTCCTGTACGAGCCTTTCTGGATACAGAAAATGTTTGACTGCTGACCTGGCCAGCACATTCTCCTTATCTCTCACCAATTGAAAACGTCTGGTCAATGGTGGCCGAGCGACTGGCTCGTCACAATACGCCAGTCACTACTCTTGATGAACTAGGGTGTCGTGTTGAAGCTGCACGGGCAGTTGTACCTGTACACGCCATCCAAGCTCTGTTTGGCTCAATGCCCAGGCGTATCAAGGCCGTTATTACGGCCAGAGGTGGTCGTTCTGGGTACTGATTTCTCAGGATCCATGCACCCAAATAGCGTGAAAATGTTATCACGTGTCAGTTCTAGTATAATATATTTGTCCAATGAATTTCTTCTTGGTGTAGCAATTTTAATGGCCAGTAGTGTACTAAAATAGAAAAAAAGTGAGTTTCAGGTGATCAAAAATTGTACTCAGATACCGAATCATTCATCACGGAGGTGGTGGTCCATCGGAAGAGTTTCCTGGTGGGTCCGTAACTTGTCGTGTTTATCCGTGGGGGCGAGGAGGACAGGTGCCCCACGCGGACCTTGTGTACACGTGTAGCGGCTGGTACCTGCCCCAAGGCCGCTGGTATACTCGTATCTGCCTTTGCGTGATTGCGACTGCGACCGCAAACGAAACGCGATCGGCTGCCGCGCGCCCGAGCAGCGCCCGGTACAGATGAGATAAACAGTCCGAGTCACAACTAAGCTACTGGCAGGGGCGGGGGCGGACGAGTGGGTAAGCGAGCGGCCCCGACGAGCGGCAGCGCGCTGGAGCACGGAGCAGCCAGGCGACGGCGTCGTACAGCAAGGAAGCTGCCGCCAGCCTCTGCACTGGCTCGCTGGTTCTCATACACTGCAGCGCCAAAGCGTATTCAAATACAGAGATACGTACACAGGCAGAATACGGCGCTACTGTCGGCATCTCCTATATAAGACAACAACACGCTCGTTAGATCGCTTACTGCTGCTATAATGGCAGGTTACCAAAATTTAGGCGAGTTCGAACGTGTTGTTAGTCGGAACACGAGCGATGGTACACAGCATCTCCGAGGCAGCGATGTAGTGGGGATTTTCCCGTACGACCATTTCACGAGTGTACCGTGAATATCATGAATCCGGTTAAACATCAAATCTCGGACATTGCTGCGGCCGGGGAGAGATCCTTCGAGATCGGGACCAATGACGGCTGAAGAGAACCGTTCAACATGACAAAAGTGCAGCCCTTCCTCAAACTTCTGCAGATTTCAGTACTAGGCCATCAACAAGTGTCAGTGTGCTAAACATTCAACGAATCGTCATCTATATGGGCTTTCGGAGCCGAAGGCCCACTTGTGTAACCTTGCTGACTGCACGACACAAAGCTTTATGCCTCGCCTGGTCCCGGCAACACTGACATTGGACTGTTGACAATTTGAAACATGTAGTCTGGTCGCACGAGTCTCGTTTCAAATTGTATCGAGCGGATGGACGTGTACGGGTATGGAGAGAACCTCATGAATCCATGGACCCTGCATGTCAGCAGGGGACAGTTCAAGTTGGTGACGGGTGTGCGCAGCTAGAACGCACCATTAGACCCAGAAGAAGGCCGCTGCAATCGTGGCCGAAACGTTGGTTTTTCTCCAGCAGCAGTAGTTTCATACATTATGACGCGGTACCATACCCAGAAAACTTTTATGTCGAAAACTTTCCTGAGTTTGTGATTGTGTCGTCGTATTGCGTTATGGACCAGAGTTGAGGTAGCTGACGCAAATTGCTGCCATTGCCGTGACGAGAAAGGCCACTCATAACAGTAACCGATACACAGACCTATAAAACAAACCGAGCATGTGGTCACATACCAGAAAAAGTTTTACTGGTACAGAAATATGTCTCCAACAATTAGAAAACTGAACGAATATTAATAAGGTTCAAATGGCTCTGAGCACTATGGGACTTAGCTTCTGAGGTCATCAGTTCCCTAGAACTTAGAACTACTTAAACCTAACTAACCTAAGGACATCACACACATCCATGCCCGAGGCAGGATTCGAACCTGCGACCGTAGCGGTCACGCGGTTCCAGACTGATGCGCCTAGAACCGCACGGCCACACCGGCCGGCCGAATATTAATAAGCTGCAATATCAAAATGTCATTAAATAAAGGGAAATTCCAGACAAAAGAGGCATAAAAATGCAAGAGGTAAAACTGGTGATATGTAATCAAATACTGGAACAAATAAGTTCGTTCGAAAATTACGAATTTGTAATTTAGAGGAAAAACAGCGTACACGAAAATGAGGGTAACTGAATACATAAAAATATATCTGCAGAAAAATGAGGTAAGGGCTAAGAACAAAGTTGTGTAATGTTACGTAAAACATGCAATAGGCAGTGAAACAAGAATTCTAAGAGATAATGATAAACGAATAATAGACGCAGCAGAAATGAGGTTTCTAACGTTGGTGTTAGGTGTGCGTTTAAAACATCAGTTCAGATACGCTGATACATGGAACCACTTGGAGTTAATCGTGGTCCAGTCAGAGAGTATCAGAATAAATGGTTCCAACTGCACAGCATCGTCAAGGTTGAAAAGTTCCAAACTTGCTGATGTCGTGTTATATACCTGAGCAACGCGTACTCACAATAATAAATAATGACGAAAATAATTACGGAATACATTTTAAAACTGTAGACATGTGGTATTCACCATGAAAAATTTTAGGAATTCTGGAAGATGAAGACCTCAAAATTAATCTCGTTACATAATAATAAAATAAATACTCTTAACAGCTTGTAGTCATTTTTTAGAATAAAAAATATTAATAATCTCAAAAGCTATAATCATTTAAAGGTCTAGATGAACTTCATGTGAAAACATCAGTTGTTAACTGTGCTTATAATCAGTCACCATAAAAAGTTTGGCTGCTTGAGTGAGGAAGGGGGACGAAAATGAAGGGAAATTTGTTTGTCATATTTATCGTTTCAGGTTTCATTTTTATTTCTAGTGAGTATTGGAGAGGAGAAAAGTAAACATTTGATGGAACGTAATGATGGCAAAAAGTCGACATCAGATTTTTGTAGGGTTTATTCGTATCTTACTTTGGCGGACCGGTATCGAGTTTCATGACCGTCTTCAGTGGCACACTACAGACGTCCAAAATATTAAAGTTCACGTTAATATCCAAGTAACTATTTTTATCGGCAGTCTCGTACAGTATGTTGATAGTGACATGTGTGTCACACCAGGTGCAGAGTGCGACATTTTCTATGGTTGGGCTCCATAAAAATAAATTGTGAGCTTTCATTCAATGACACCACAAATCCAGCTTGTGGATCTCATCAGTGTTATGTTACGAATTTCAGTAGCGGTAGGACAGTACCTGGTTCCTGGTAACAGTTCACTTCAGCTATCAGGTTCTACTACGTGCCATATAAATACTAGTGAGTCAAAACATTTCTTAACAATACAATATTTATTACGTAAACTTACAAAGAAATTCGCAGTGACATCAGATGTGTTATTACTGTTGACAACCTACTTTTGGATTATTTTCACACTAATTAAAATATTGCAGGTCTGTATGAGTTACCCTCAACATCAATTCACTCTGAATCGTCGTTTAGTCTCTCTCGAAAAATCTATTTAAAGACATCTCCCCTTGCACCACTTTAAGAGATGTTAGGTCACGAAGTCGAAGTAGAAACACGAACTTCAAAGCAGAGTTAAACTGACTGAACACTAGCGCTATTTTAATTGTTATTAGTATTTCATTAAAAGATACATCCATTCGTATGGAAATTTTTTAAATGTATATTAAAGTGGCAGCAACCATGCTTCAGCCCACTGTTCTTCCATCAAACCTCTCTGCCATCTTATCAAAATAAAATAAATGTGATTTTCACGAAATTTAAAACTGAGAATTGATGTGTTCAGAATCTCAACTTGAAGGAATTTTCGATCTGCAAATGGTCTTAGATTAACGAGTCTGTAGTATTCCCGAAGTTTCAAATAACTTCCGGGAATTCAGCCAGGTAACACTTTCAGCGACCCCGGTCGCCAGGAGAAACTCAGGTCTCGTATTTCCGACGTTATAGATAACTTAATATTAAGATTTATCTTTTGGTAATGTTAATTGAGCCAATGGTTTTTGGTTATAATTATGTGTAAACTAGATCTTTTATGCTCCAGCGTCTGCCGAATAAATGTTCCCTTTCAGCACAGTCGTTTAATTGAATTTCAGCATTTCACGATAGCTTCATTTGTTAATAATTGATATAATTTTATAATTAGCCAAATGACTAGGTCCCCCATGAAATGTATATTCCTTTTATGGTCGTTAGTTGTTCTAAACCCTCACTTAATGGTACCAAAATGTGAGATGATGAATTCAACAGGCTTCAACAGTGGAAATACGGATTTGTTATAGGATTCCTAAGATAAAGCTTCCAAAAAAAAAAAATGGTATCTATGGAATCAGCAAACAATCAGCAATGTTGTGCTGTTGTCTTCTGTACAAAAAATATAATTCTCGTAATGTAAATTAAGGTCAATGTCAAGGAATTGTGACTTTTCTCGATAATGGCTAATAGATTATGAATTTATCGCAAATTAGAAACTTCTGGTCACACAGGTATGTTCATATTCGAACAAGAATGTCGTAATAGTACTGCATGACAGCCGGCCAGGGTGGCCGAGCGGTTGTAGGAGCTACAGTCTGGAACCGCGCGACCGCTACGGTCGCAGGTTCGAATCATGCCTCGGGCATGGATGTGTGTGATGTCCTTAGGTTAGTTAGGTTTAAGTAGTTCTAAGTTCTATGGGACTGATGACCTCAGAAGTTAAGTCCCATAGTGCTCAGCGCCATTTCAACCATTTTTGAAGTCTGCCACCTTCTTTGTCCACGACTGAACCAGTGTGATCGTTCCACTTCAGATCCCTACGAAGTGTTACACGCAGGTATTTGTACGAGTTGGCCGATTCCGACAGCGACTCATTGAAATTATAGTCATAGGATACCAAGTTTTTTCGTTTTGTGAAGTGCACAGTTTTACATTTCTGAACATTTAGAGCAGGTTGTCAGTCCTCCCCATGAGAAGGTCGACGATGTTCTAGAAACTGTAGGCGTTCCGACTTGCACCCATGACAGTTGAGTCGAGGATCCGACAAGTATTTAACTAGCTTCTCGGAACTAGAAGCAAGGTGTTTAATATTCCCTGCTATCCTCGTACGTACCTCACGAATCAGAAAAAAAATTCGAAATTACTTGGCAATTTGCAACGTACACACAGAATAATGTAAATGCAATCCACATTTTTGAGTACAAACGGAAGCTGGCCGTCGGAATTTCGAAGTGGAACGCAACGCAACGCAACGCAGGTAGGGGCGGTGGTGGCAGGGGGGGGAGGGAGGTGGTAGTGGAAATGGGGAGGGGGGGGGGGGACTGTGCCCGCAAGCCTCCCCCTCTCTTCTCCCCCACACAGTACGGGCTACCGCGTTCCGACGCCACTGCATCCTCTTTTTTTTCATGTTTTTATTTTTTTACCTCCGCTATAAACGCGTTAACATTCTTCTTTTTTTTACTGCCGTCAGAATCCAACCGCATTTGTGTGCTCTTTTTTATTTCTTTTTATTTTTAGGTTTTCGGTTTTCGGCCGGTTTAATAACGGTCCCGCGTCCGGTGTGCGAGAAACGAGGCGAAAAATCACGAAATGCGCGGCGCTGGCCGGCTTTTAATTGCGCCGGCCTTTGTGGGCGGCGCCGCCCTGGCCCGGCCTGGTCTGGTCTGCTCTGACCTGTGGGCTGGCCGGCGCCGCCCCTACCCGGGCTACTGTGCGCCCGCTCTGTTCTCTAATGCACACCCGGTGCGGCGGCACGAGACACTTCTCTACCGTACCAGACGCACGCAGGACACAGCTTGCGACCACTCGCACCGGCTGCGGCGCAGAGACCGCCGTAACAAACGAGGGGTACCTGGTGCTCGATGACGATGGACTTTACGAAGCGAACGGCTAGACAGAAGTCAACTCCTGAGCTTAGCAAAAGTCTTGCAAGCGTGCGCAGACAGTCCAGGGTGCGACCCGAATCGGAAAACATAAATGCAGTGAAGATCAATCACTCTTCTATTGTAGGATGGAAAGAACTATGCCCCTTACATGAAGTCATTGAAGATCACCTAACTCACACTGAGCGAACAGTAGGGCTGAACAAAAATGACTGACAAGGCACAATGCATCTTGTAGAAGGTATAGTATGGACGTATTGAAATAATTGATGTCAGGTGATGGTTTTAAAGTAAATTCACACGACATGAAAACTTTGTGGAAACGTGTCGATTTACTGGAGGCTAGTTTATCCCAGGGAACTACTCAGAACTGACCGTGGCCGCTGGGGGAGCGGAGAAGGGAAGCGACGACAGGCAGCTTAGGGCGGCTCGAGCTCTGAGAAAGCGGTAACGGGGCGCGGCCTCCAGCCGCCTCAAGATGAGTGACAGTGAGTGGGTGGTTGACCCCATGCTGGTGTACCGGGAAGCAGACGGAGAACTTGTACGTCTGTTGATAAATGTCCGTCGTCCCGTTTTCAGGGAAACGTGCGAGAAAGCCACGCAAAGCTACGGTGGAGCGGTCAACAGAGGTCAAAATATGCGTGTTCGTCACTATAGCAACTTCACAGTGAAATCACGGTCCACGGAGTCTGAAGTAAATCAGGTGAAGAGCGACAGAATGAAATACGCCGGCCTCCGATGGGAACGTAGGAACGACGAATTTGAAGTACTCTTCTGGGAGTCAGAATTCCGGAAAAATTGATGTCTGTGCAGACGCTAACATTGATGGGTGGCCTGGGAGGAGCTAAATAGCAGAAGTTGAGAGGAAGGGAAATTTTTTGGGAATTTGTTCACTTCCCAGAGCAGTCATTGGTCGGCGCTGGGAAGCGACGCATAATTAACGCGACTTGCTCTGCAATTGGCGTAAGTGATTTTGCTGGAGGGGAAACCGAGGCGAAGAGCGGACTGGGAGAAGTCTCTGTGTTGGTCTTCCGTTCCCAGCTTGCCTGGAGTGCGGACGTGGCGTTCTTTACTCAGCTTGCCTGAGAATGAGTGAGCATCTCTGCAGTTTAGGACTTAGCAAATGGAACGATTGAGCATGGAGATAGAAAGTTTTCGTTCAGCTATCTACTGAGCAAGATAGGTAGGAGTGAATAGACGAGCGCAGCCTTGCAGCACCACGAGGTCGGCCGATGTCTGCACAACGACACTGCTCCACCACGCTGAATTCGGTGATATTACGCCCACTCCGGCCACTGATTAATTTGTTGGATCATGTCAGCAAAGTTTCCACGAGGGTTTCATGGGCCGTGTATTGTAGGATTCTTCTTGCACTTCGCATTACGCCTGGGTCAGTCCACAGGAATTACTTTTGATTTATCGCGCTTTACTCGACGCGAACGCAATTTATTACCACTGCCTGTTAGGAGAGTCATGTAATACGATGATTGAAGGTCGTGAGTTAAAATAAATCTGTGCTAATCGACTGCATATGTTTTCAATCAAGTAGTTGAAATCGCAAGTCACTTTCTTAATTAATTTTACGTTCAACATTTGCATCTGGTGTTCGATAGCTGAATATAGCATCAATGTGCACCCCTTTTTAATTAAAAGGGATCAATTCTGAACCAGTTAATGTCAACACTGCCACCGCACTTCGATCAGGAGTCACAGGGCCTTATTACTTCCCTTGCATTATCCAACGTTGTGGCAGTTTTGCACTCTCTGTTGATCTGTTAGTCAATTACCTGGGGTGAACACACACCAAAACCAGATAAATGACGGGTGGGGTGGTACACTATCAATGGCACAAAAAGGCTTCAGAACAGTGGACATCAGCCTTTTTTACTCAAGAGCCAGTACTGACGTCACAAGGTGGCACCTCTGTTCCCATACGCACCGATGTTATTATTAATGAGTCTTTCTTTATTTCACTTGCGCCTTTGTCCCGCAATGGTCGCGGGGTCGGCGTGGTTACAACGGAATTGGCAAGGTTAATTAAAAGGGGTGGCCGGATGCCCTTGCTGCCGCCACCCGATACCCCCCAGGAGGGAATCAAAAAATGGCTCTGAGCACTATGGGACTTAACATCTGTGGTCATCAGTCCCCTAGAACTTAGAACTACTTAAACCTAACCTAAGGACATCACACACATCCATGCCCGAGGCAGGATTCGAACCTGCGCCCGTAGCAGTTGCGCGGCTCCGGACTGAGCGCCTAGAACCGCGAGACCACCGCGGCCAGCCGGGAATCAGTGTACCCCATCTGTCTGAATCTAGTGTAAACCATGAAATACTGCGAAAGTGTTACAAATGTCTGCGTGTCTTGTAACTGAGGCGGGATGTGGGGACCAGCCCGGTATTCACCTAGAGGGATGTGGAAAACCGCCTAAAAACCACATCCAGGCTGGCCGACACACCGGCCCACATCGTTGATCCTCCGGGCGGATTCGATCTGGGGCTGGCGCGCCTACCCGAGTCCAGGAAGCAGCAGCGCATTAGCGCTCTCAGCTAACCTGGCGGGTGTTATTATTAATGAATAACCTGCGTAAACTAGTATGTCGTGAGTTCCCAATGGATTAGCTGTAGCAAGGGAGCGGTAAGATGTCCGCCGGCCCCCAAGCGCTGATTCGGAACACTTCTTGTCGACTGTTCTGTTTAGCGTCTCTAACGACCCCGTTGTCGACGGAACGTTGAAAACTAACCTTCTCCTCCGGTTCTCTGTTTAGATAGCTTCCATCGTCAGCGTCCCCAAAGTTGTGACACTGTAGCTGCCCGAGGAAGTTTTACTGTGTTGTCTGTGTGGTCGAATGATTAATTCATTGCTGCGCGGATTAGCCGAGCGGTTTAAGGTGCTGCAGTCATGGACTGTGTGGCTGATCCCGAAGGAGGTTCGAGTCCTCCCTCGGGCATGGGTGTGTGTGTTTGTCCTTAGGATAATTTAGGTTAAGTAGTGTGTAAGCTTAGGGACTGATGACCTTAGCAATTAAGTCCCATAAGATATCACACACATTTGAACATTTTGATTAATTCATTAATCAAGGTAATTCCATTTACGTTTGAATGCGTTATGCAACGTGAGACGTGATTACAAATAGAGCGATCTCTATATCGATGTAAAAAGCTTCCAAAATAGAAGTTTTATTGCTCAGGTCGCTGTTGATACATGTATTGGCTACTAGTTTCATCAAAGTTGTCATCTTCAGGCCGTCGGATATGTGAAATGCAAAGCACCTCCGGGCGGCATATTGCCATCTGGCCACTTAAAACATGGAGGCAAAGTCACGGAAGAGACGCTCCCAAGCAACATTAAGTACACACGGTATGGAGTCCGATATCGACATACACACATCTGAGTCGCAGGGAATGTGCTGCGTCTGATAAACATTTGACGCCTCTGTGCCTTGCTGAAACAGTTTACGTTAGTGTACTTAGTGCTGCATGAGAGTGTCTTTCCTGCGAATTTACCTCCATGTTTTCAGTGACCATATGCAATGTGCCACACGTGGGGGTTTTGTAATTCACGCATCCCATTATCTGAAGATGGCAATATAACAGCTGAAAATAGTAACCAGGGTATACATAAACTCCGATCTGGGAAGTAAAGCTACTACTTTGGAAGCTTTTTATAAATACTTCCAATGTTTACTAATTATTTTGAATGTCCTTTTTTTCTGCTCATTGCGTTGCATTGCAACAACCTTAGTTTAATTTCTTGTTATAATTAAGTACAGAATTTGAAGGTGGCCAGCTCTGTAATGTGCGTTCACAAATCCATGGTATTTCCATATCAAAATTTATACCATAGCAGCTGTCTTCTATGAGTTTCGCACGCCCGCCATTTATCTGTACTGGAAGACAAACAATAAAATATTTCCTATCCCACAACCTCTAACTTTTATTTCAGACTGAAAGTCTTGTTACTGGTAGGCAATCATGACAAATTCGATAAAAATAACTCTAAAACTGCCTGTTGGTTGCTGAAAAAATCTAGCTGTTTTTGGAGATTTTTTTATTTCCACATTCACAACAAGTTTCGGAACCAGCCCGTCCTTTGGTATGCATCCTCCATTGGGCAAAACAGATGGAAGTCGAAAGGTACGATATCCCTGCTACGGGGTGGATGAAGAAGCACAGTCCAGTGAGGTTTTGTGAGATTCTCTCGGGTGCGTAGACTTGGATGAGGCCTTGCGTTCTCACGAAGAAGGTGGGGATTGTCTTTATTTTTTTAACGGCGAACACGATGAAGTTGTTTCTTCAGTTTCCTGAGTGTAACACAATACACTTAAGAGTTGATCGTTGCACTACGAAGGAGGACATAAGATCCAGAAGATCGTCGCCACGTTTTACCGGCCGAGGTTGCGGCTTTGAAAGTTTTCTTCGGAAGAGAGATGGAGTAGGGCCACACAGTGAATTGCAGTTTTGTTTCCGGTTCCAAGGAATAAACCCCATGTTTCGTCGTCTGTGACGATGATCGACAAAAATTGTAAAGATCGATCGTGTAACAAGCAGGAAATTTCGTACGTATAGTCTTTGGTTGCTCTTTACGGAAGTCTCTTAGGGGGCGAGGCATCTAGCGAGCACGTACCTCTCAGTAGACAGAGTGGAAGTGTGTCAGCACTACCAACAGAGGCACCCAGCTGACCAGCGAGGTGTTTGCTTGTGATCCTTCTGTCACCCCGAATGAGTGTCCGCACGTTCCAACATTGCAGGAGTCACAACTACGTGCGGCCGTTTATGCTGTGACCGCTGCCTCACCCAACCACTCACCGTCCTTTTGTCCATTGTCGGGCCTCCCGGGACATTCTTCAACCGCCTATGAATATCTGCGATGCTCCGGTTTGTACCAAAAGAAACTCAGTGACAACTCTCTACTTGGAACGCACCTTCTTTACAGACGCCATTTCGAATGTCATGTACAGCGCCCCCAAGTATCTGAACTTGATGAAACTATAGGAGCTGAAGCGGGAGTAATCCACGGTGTTCCACTAAAAATTCCGCATTTTCCAGCAGAAACTGACGAGAAAAAAATGTTGCATTGCTTATTCAACGCCCTTTGTTATTTTGGTCAGATGATCTTTACGATAACGGAATCCTGTCACCACCAGTACAAATAAAAGAAATTCTTATTTACACTGTTAAGTTTATCCTTATATAAAGTAAAAATCGCTGAAGTTCCAGCATTGTCTCGAAATTTGTAAATTCATTGTTCCAGCATTGTCTCGAAATTAGTAAATTCATTGAAACACTGTGTACCGTAGATTGCATCACGAACAGCCCACAGGGATATGCACCGAGTCAACATGTGCATTAGTAGGCAGAAGTAATCACTATGTGAAACTTCTTTTAAGCATACCAACAAGAAATTGTCTATTGGTAGCAATCTAGTCAGACTAACAGTTTTGCTAGTTTCTTATAGATTACTATATCTGTGTATGATATCAGAAAGGTAGCTACTTCTAAAACGTCCACTACTACTACTACTACTACTACTACTACTACTACTCAGTTGCTGTTTTCATCCAGGCTTAACAATTTAAACAGGGCATTTATATACAACTTTACATCTGCTGTCTGTATACAGTGAGTCAGGATCTATCTAATACAAATATTAGAGTTACGCAGAGTATACATTCCTGAGTCAATGTATTCTAATAAATTGTGACCAATAAAGTATTCTTTTACTTCGGTTTTGATTATCTCAGAGCTTGCAGTTTCCTGCCTGATGTACACCGTCAGTCTGTCAGACTTTTGCACCAGCGTATAAAAATCCATTCAGAACGCTATAGAGGGGAAGCGTAGTCCATATGAAAATTACTTTTGCTTCGAGTATTGAGCCTGTGAATTGCTAACTTCATAACAAATTCAATCTTGTCAGCCAGAGATACTATTAGAGAGTGTATGTGTTTGTATGCAAATGTAAAAATGTGCCGGCCGAAGTGGCCGTGCGGTTAAAGGCGCTGCAGTCTGGAACCGCAAGACCGCTACGGTCGCAGGTTCGAATCCTGCCTCGGGCATGGATGTTTGTGATGTCCTTAGGTTAGTTAGGTTTAACTAGTTCTGAGTTCTAGGGGACTAATGACCTCAGCAGTTGAGTCTCATAGTGCTCGGAGCCATTTGAATTTTTTTGTAAAAATGTTTTAAAGTTAAAGGTTCCCGATGACCATTCTGCAAGATATTCGGTCGTGAACTTCACTCAGTATTCTTATTGCAGGCTTATATATTTTAATTATTTTTTTTTTCACTTCAGACTTAATGACGCGGAAGGTAACGCCATAGGACAGGACCGAATGAAACTATAACATAATCCATCTAGTCTATCTTCGCCACCTTAAGAAAATGCATTGTTCTGAGTAATGACCGATTGGCTGTCGTTGTATATAATTTAAGCACCGGTTTCGTAGCCTAGAAGCAACGTTGTCATCAGATTAAATATCATTAATCATGACATTAAAGTTGGAACATGGACGAGGCCGAACATTCTTTGTCTATTAGTAGACTTTACGCCGCATCGAATCCATACGCCCAGATGTCTCACCTTCATTAGGTTTCCACTCATCATCACCGTAATGGGTCTTTTCATGTGCAACATACTACATTACATTTATGTTGAAAATCAGGCTGTCCACGTACCATGCATGGATACTCTGCCTGTCTTGCTATAGTACTCTGCAATTTTATGGCCTTCAAACTTTTCCCTACACAATAGCATCGTCTACCAACAGCCTGTGGAGCTTCCGAAGTCATTTTTATTTTATGTTCAGTATCTTTCATTCTGAGACCCGACAATCACCCCACAGTAGAAATTGCTTACTTGCCACAGCGATCAGCGTGTGGAGTTGATGTGTTCCCGACTGCGATTGGAATGTATGGGAACGAATTACCAACTCCGGAATTCGCCTTACAATCGACGGAGACCTTCCGAAAATTTTGGTCGGCAGCGATATATCTTCTTTCTTTTTCCTAACTACAAGAGACAGAGCTTCACGTTTGCGATCCTGCCCAATATAGCCGCAGCTCTTTCCAGTCAAATACCAGGCGATCTGGTAGTGGGACAGATGAGGTCCCCGATTCGAACAAATGCGAGGATATTACTAATTCCAGCAATGCCCTTACAGCCAAGGAAAATCTCCCGAAAACTTTGGTCGGTACCGGAGGGTCGGTAACATTTTTAATTTATTTCAGAGACAAATTTCTGCTTTGTCCCAAACAAACAAAAATTTGTGTGTGTGTGTGTGTGTGTGTGTGTGTGTGTGTGTGTGTGTGTGTGTGTGTCCATAGTAGCTTAAGCTACTACTAGAAAAAGCGAAGAAAACCTGTAAAAAAGTTTCTGCTTGCCTTCATCAGTTGCGATACTCAACGACTGCTGTTGATCATACGTAATATGGAACGAACGAAACACGCACACGCACTCAGCAGGATAGCCGGTAAACAGTCGGTATCAGTCGCCAGCCGCCTGTCACTCACAAATGACAAATGTGCTGCCCTAGGGACGCCAGCAGCCTTCCACACACGCTGTTCCTCAAAACAACCTGTTGTCCGCACCCGATGCCTGTTCTGTTGTCACTGCACACGTGTCAAAAGACAGCACACGTCCATAAAGCTCTGGCATTAGCGCACTGATTACTTATCGTTGACAGTTGGGAAAATATGGGCTTTCGCGAATTCCGGCCTAATTTTAAAGGTCCCAGTCTATCGACGAAGTGTAATCTAGATTCGTAACATAGTATCTTCCACGTTCAGACATTCAGGAAGCTCTAGTTTCGCTGAACAAATTTTGTAAACTACAGGCCTTGCACTTACAATCACTTAGCAGCCGCTCTCCGTTACTACAATACACGTTCCGTCCGCGTCCTTATAATCGTGTAGAGTCTTAGATAAATGAAATAGGAGCTTCTTTTTTAAAAGAAAAGGTGCTCCTTGCCAACGGAATAGTTTGTCTACTCGCGTGACTGTGGTCTACTTCTAAATCTACATCTACATTTCAAAAACCACCTGATGGTGTACGGCGAAGGGTTCTTTGCGTACCATTGCCACATCATTCCATCCCTGTTGCAGTCGTGAATGGTTCGCAGGAAGAACGGTAGTTGGTAAGCCTCTGTGTGAGGCAAAATATCTCTAAGTTTGCCTTCATGATCTTACACGTAGGAGAAAGAACTGCATCGGCTGACTCTTTCCAGAAACGTATGGTCATAGAACTTTAACAGTAAACTATAACGTGTCGCACATCACGTCTGTTGTGCCGTCTGCCACTGCAGTTGGATGACCGTCTCCGTGACGTTTTTACACTTCTTAAGTAAACTGTGACAAAAGTCGCTACACTAATTTGAACCTTCCTTGTTACCGCTATCAGTCCTACCCAGTAGTGCTCCACGCTGAGGAGCAATACTGCACACCGATCGAACGAGTGTTTTATTAGCAACCTCCTCCGTGTGTAAATTACACTTCCCGAGGATTGTTCCAATGAATACGTGGTGTGACTCTTCAAGCCTTCCCGGCGGAGTTGTTGTAAATAGTGTTCACGGGTTTGCCGCCGGATGACGTTGTGCAAATCCCATAATATTTCCTCGGATCAACCGTCCGACATCTTCAGGTGCTGGTAGCTAGGTACGTCGTGGTTCAGAGCCAATTTTTGTACCTAGCCGCCAGCATGGTTGAACCACCTAAAGATGTCGGATAGTTGCTCCGAGGAAATATTGTGTAATTTGCACAATGTCATCCGGCGGCAAACCCGTGAAGACTATTTACAATCTATGTGGTATCTGCTTTTCCAACGATTGTTTTTATATTTCCGTTCCACTTTAAATCATTCCGTAAGCATACCCTCAGATGTGACTGCTTCTAATAGTTGCCGGCATGCACTAATTGGTTTTTCCGCCCATTTACAGTACGCTCCACTGACTTAAGCTGAGAGTCAACTGCCAATCCCTCCAGCAATCGTGATCCTTGGCAGCTCTTCCTGCATTTCGTTAACTTTTTCTAGCGTTTCGACAAACATTAACTGCGAAAGCCTCATGGAGCTTCCGATGTGACGCTCTAAGTTATTTACATACATACAAACCAACAAAAGTTTTGCGTTACCACTTTGTTTCCGTAACTCGGAAAACAAAAATTGGCTCTGAACCACGTGCATGTATTCATTTACAGTGTGTCCAAATCACTAAACCATGGGTCAGTGCCTAGTTTGGCGAAGCGTTTCGTAGTGTGTGCAGCGCAATGGGGACGTTAAAACTTGGGTGGCCCTGTCTTTTGCAGTTTCACCAGAGCAGAATAGCATAGAATGGTGAGCTGCGGAGACTGGCTTCACCTGGGGGCGAAGAAACGCAGTTGTGTATCGACAAAATCGGCTGTTTCCCAGGGGGGTTCCTTAGCATTCCTGAGCAACGTCACTTCGTGGCGAAACGTCTCCTTCCTCGAATGCAGGCTTGAATCCGTTGTGCCACACTGTTGATGATAACATCAACCGAGGCGTGGTCGCAATTGACATACAGTGGCGGCACGGAATACGTAGTCATTGTCTCCGTCCAAAAACGGCTCGTTTCGGTCGATTCCACACATTTTCGATTAGATTCATGCAGGTTACTCCACTGTGGTGATCCTAGCATGTTGAAGGAACATGGGCAGGCGAGTTATCACTCACTAACATGAAATGGTCAGAAAATGGTTGGCGATGCGATCGCGCTAATGGCTGCACAATCTCATCGCTGTAACGCAAAGCTGTGGGATTGCGTTGGAAGTGTTACATGTTACCGGGTTGTTTCCAAACACGTCATCTGCGATTATCAGCGTACAAATGGGTCCGACTTTCTTCCGTAAACGTCACCCGAAGCCTACCTTGGAGCATCCATTGTGCATGATTCGTTCCCCAACTATGACAGAGTCCATGGCGTTTTGGTGTACGATGTGGTGCTCACCATGGTCGTCGGAAATGGAAATTCGCACCATACAGTCGTCTCCTAACAGTCTGATGCGATACATGCCGTCGTGTCTTTCTGTCTTTCTTTCTTTCTTTCACTGGTGCCGTGTCCCGCGCTGACGCAGGGTCGGCATTGTTAGGAACGGATTTGGCAAGGTTAGTGGAAAGGGGTGGCCGGATGCCCTTCCTGCCGCCACCCCGTACTCCCCGGGACGGGATTAGTGTACCCCTGCTGTCTGTGTCTGGTGTAAATCATGGAAAAGTGCGAACGTGTTCAGATGTCTGCGAGTCGTGTAACTGAGGCGGGACGTTGGGACCAGCCCGGTATTCACCCAGCGGGATGTGGAAAACCGCCTAAAAACCACATCCAGGCTGGCTGGCACACCGGCCCTCGTAGTTAATCCGCCGGGCGGATTCGATCCGGGGCCGGCGCGCCTACCCGAGGCCAGGAAGCAGCGCGTTAGCGAGCTCGGGTACCCTGTAGCCTCTTCTAAGGCCAAATTCAGTTCTGTAACACTCAGCCCACGGTTCCTTTGACTAAAAAGTCGTAGATATCGATCAGCCTCTGTACTTGGTTCAAATGGCTCTGAGCACTATGGGACTTGACATCTGAGGTCATCAGTCCCCTAGAACTTAGAGCTACTTAAACCTAACTAAGGACATCACACACATCCATGCCCGGGGCAGGATTTGAACCTGCGACCGTAGCGGTCGGCCCTGTACTTGTCTAATGAGAATGGGCTTTGTGGACTTGTCAACACTGAGTGCCAATTGCAACCGATTCCGTGTCTACACCCACATCTCTCTGACTCCGATGCACACGTCCAGGAACTTCCTTAGCTGTCAAGCCATGTAGCCGTAATATGACGATGCGGTGTCCATCATTGGTCGCGATTGTCGTTCGCGACATGATGGATGTTCACTCAACCGTTCCACAGACGTCTCTAGTGCTTCTCTAGCGATGCTTTACTTTCAACTAAAATGCTACAATCCATATGAGACCCGTGTTCTACCCGTAAGTAGCGCTTCTAATAACTGTGTATATCTTTACAGACCTCCGGAATGACCTTCCAGTAGCCGGCCACGGTGGCCAAACGGTTCTAGGCGGTTCAGTCCGGAACCGCGCGACCGCTACGGTCGCAGGTTCGAATCCTGCCTCGGACATGGATGTGTGTGATGACCTTAGGTTAGTTAGGTGTAAGTAGTTTTAAGTTCTAGGGGACTGATGACCTCAGATGTCAAGTCCCATAGTGCTCAGAGCCATTTGAACCATTTAACCTTCCAGTAGTACAGGAACAGTCACAATAGCAAAATACCTGGACGACATATCGCGGTGATGCAACACTTCTGTTGAAGTTTGTAGTATATTTCGAATAGTAGTGGCCCCGTAGCACTCACTCGGGTTATACGCAAAGTTACTTTTAAGTCGGAGGATTTCTCTTCATGAAGAATATCAGGTCATGTTCTATTTGCTAGGAACACCACAATCTAATCACAAAGCTATTCTGATATTACAGAGGTTCGCATTATTTTTCCAGGACCCTGTAAACGCCTTCTGAAAGTCAAGGAACAGAGTACCAACCTGGAGGACGGCCTTTTGCGTCTGGTGGATAAATAGAGAGAGTTTCACACGACCTTCGTTTACAGAATGTGAATTGATTATCGCAAAGGAAATTTTTAGTCACGACAAAACTAATAATACGCGATATGATCCAGTATTCTAGAACAACTGATGTCAGGTTCTAGTTGACACGTCGTTACATCTTGGAGGGGTCGCCGGTGCTGGAATCGAGAGCAAGATGGGTGAGGCTCGTGATCTGAGAGCATTTGCGTGTGGCACAGGCTCAGAGCACATGTGTGCCGCCGTGCCAAGATGCACCACAAGTTCCTCGATCCGTGGGCAACGTCGTGTTGCTGGCAGGCGTCGCCGTTGCCAGTAGAGAATAATGCGGAAATCTTGCACCGTCCAGAACAATTTTATCGTTGTCAGGCACATACGCCACTGCCCCATACGTGTACCTCTTCTCATCCCACATCACAGGGCACAGAGATGTGTGTGGGTGCAGGCAAATCGCCATTGGGCACTCGAAGCATAGCCTCGACCTAAGAGTCACAGTTCATTTTGGTGCGTAACGGTGGTGGGGTTAGGGTGCGTCGGAATATTCCTTCGACTACGCTACAGAGCACCGTGCAGTCAGGTCTGGAGGTATTCTCCTGCAGGATGCGTTCACACAGACTGAACGGCACCTCTCGTACGTCGCGGTCATCATCTCTCACCGGAAACTACTGCCTATTCAATTAAATCTGTTTGCTCACCTACATCTAGATCTACATCTACATGATTACTCTGCAATTCACATTTAAGTGCCCGGCAGAGGGTTCATCGAACCCTAATCATACTATCTCTCTACCATTCCACTCCCGAATAGCGCGCGGGAAAAACGAACACCTAAACCTTTCTGTTCGAGCTCTGATTTCTCTTATTTTATTTTGATGATCATTCCTACCTGTGTAGGTTGGGCTCAACAAAATATTTTCGCATTCGGAAGAGAAAGTTGGTGACTGAAAATTCGTAAATAGATCTCGCCGCGACGAAAAACGTCTTTGCTGTAATGACTTCCATCCCAACTCGCGTATCATATCTGCCACACTCTCTCCCCTATTACGAAAACGAGCTGCTCTTTTTTGCACCCTTTCGATTTCCTCCGTCAATCCCACCTGGTAAGGATACCACACCGCGCAGCAATATTCTAACAGAGGACGAACGAACTGTAAGCTGTCTCTTTAGTAGACTTGTTGCATCTTCTAAGTGTCCTGCCAATGAAACGCAACCTTTGGCTCGCCTTCCCCACAATATTATCAACGTGGTCTTTCCAACTGGAGTTGTTCGTAATTTTAACACCCAGGTACTTAGTTGAATTGACAGCCTTGAGAATTGTACTATTTATCGAGTAATCGCACTCCAACGGATTTCTTTTGGAACTCATGTGGGTCACCTCACACTTTTCGTTATTTAGCGTCAACTGCCACCTGCCACACCATACAGCAATCTTTTCTAAATCGCTTTGCAACTGATACTGGTCTTCGGATGAACTTACTAGACACTAAATTACAGCGTCATCTGCGAACAACCTAAGAGAACTGCTCAGATTGTCACCCAGGTCATTTATACAGATCAGGAACAGCAGAGGTCCCAGGACGCTTCCCTGGGGAACACCTGAAATCACTTCAGTTTTACTCGATGATTTGCCGTCTATTACTACGAACTGCGACCTTCCTGACAGGAAATCACGAATCCAGTCGCACAACTGAGACGATACCCCCATACGCCCGCAGCTTGATTAGAAGTCGCTTGTGAGGAACGGTGTCAAAAGCTTTCCAGAAATCTAGAAATACGGAATCAACTTGAGATCCCCTGTCGATAGCGGCCATTACTTCGTGCGTTGCACAAGAACGATGTTTTCTGAAACCATGCTGATTACGAATCAATAGATCGTTCCCTTCGAGGTGATTCATAATGTTTGAATACAGTATATGCTCCAAAACCCTACTGCAAACCGAAGTCAATGATATAGGTCTGTAGTTCGATGGATTACTCCTACTACCCTTGTTAAACACTGGTGCGACCTGCGCAATTTTCCAATCTGTAGGTACAGATCTATCGGTGAGCGAGCGGTTGTATATGACTTCCAAGTAGGGAGCTATTGTATCAGCGTAATCTGAAAGGAACCTAATCGGTATACAATCTGGACCTGAAGACTTGCCCGTATCAAGCGATTTGAGTTGCTTCGCAACCCCTAAGGTATCTACTTCTAAGAAAGTCATGCTAGCAGCTGTTCGTGTTTGAAATATTGGATTATTACATTCGTCTTCCCTGGTGAAGGAATTTCGGAAAACTGCGTTCAATAACTCCGCTTTAGCACAACTGCCTGCAGGCCACCTATACCTTCAGAAAAACGATTTACCGCTCCATCGCTAGCGAAATGTGCCAGAGTCTCAGAAAGCAGCTGGTGGTAGGAGAGAGAGGCCAGGAAATCAACGTTCGCGAAAAAGACCGTGTCGTCAGCAAACCTCAACCACCAAATTATTCCGCCGATTTTTACCTTCTTGTCATCTAGTGATGAATTTATCACGGATGTCATGGATCCATTCGCGACGCCGTTGACGAATGGTGTGCACGTCGTCAGGTGGCGCAGTCTAGCACGGGTAGTGAGGTTTGACCAGACAGGGTTTAGAACGAGAAACATGGTGGCTGGTGGACGCTGACCTACTGTCGTACACTGCGGTAAGTAGGTGGCGCTGATCTGCGCTGCAGCCGGGGGACAAAGAAGCTGCCTCCGTAATGAAGCCGCGCGGCAAAACAACGCGGCGAGCTTCCCAGCGCCCAAGTCTATAGAAAGGTGACAGGGGGAGGTGTGGTGGGGGGGGGGGGGGTGGCAGAAGAGCAGTAGAGGGGATGGCAGAAAGGGTTGGGTTGGGGGGGGATGGTTACGGGGGCAGCGGAAGGCGCGCAGCCAGCCTTGTCCGGAAACCTGAAAAAGAAGCAGAAAGCCGCGACAGATGCGCGCCGCTGCCTGCCATTATGCTCGTGTGGGAACGCGGACGGCACCGGAGTTAATTAACGCGGGATGCGAGATAAGGGAGGCGCTGCGCTCCCGTCCGCTATCTGCACGCGCGGGGACCACCCGGCAGCGCTCCGCCGTTGCGAAAGCCGACAGTCCGGGCAAGCAATGCATACATATTTCTCAGCGTCACACATTCACATCTACGTATCTGTACACATACTCAGAAAAGCAGTGAAGTGCATCGCTGAGGGTACTTGGCACGGTACCACAAGTGAGGCTGCGTTCAACAGCGTCACCGACAATGGTTGCAAAGCGCCTCCGCCAGAGGTCGCCCGATAGTTTGGTCACACTGCGTTCGATCTCCGTCAGCTTTTTGTGGGTTCAAGAAGGTTAGGTTGCGCTAGAATTTATTCTATCGAGAAGGTTAGCATCTTGGAAGGGATGGATGCCACGATCGTGCTTGGAGGTGAGCGCTACATTGCAGCTTTTCCTGTAAAAAAAAAAAAAAAAGAAAGCCGAACGGATATGGATGACCTATACTTGTGTCGAAAAGAACAAGGCGAGTCTGCACACTGTTTCTTCAGTTACTAAAATAAAGCATATATGAGATGAGGAGAGATACGTTCTGTTACATACTTGAAATAATTCGTGATGACATTGAAAAGAAAGATTACAAACACTTCGGAGAGTTCAAATAATTTCAGTAGATCAGACACATGTCAGTTAACCTTGAATGGTTGTCATTCGGCGTATCTGTGAAACAAACAGCTAAAGCCCTGAAAAATGCAATCACATATACTACATTTGTAAGCCACCTCACATGGCACAATCACCACGATACCAGTATAAAAAGCCAGTGAGCAGTAATAATAATTTGTAGCTGCTAATACCCACTTACCACAACCGGAGAAATTCCCACTACAGGAACTTCATCGGAATGATCATACACATGTTTCCCACTTGAACGCACAATGTTCTGAGGTGATAATCTGGGCCTAAAATTTCAGATCCAGATATTGCCAGTACTGCAGATAACACGCTGCATTAGGTATACACGTGAGGATGAAATGGCTAGACAGCCAATGAATGCGCATAAGGTAATTATAAGCCAACGTTCAATAAATTATTACAAAATTATTATATTTCAGACCACGTTTCCGTGACATGTAGCCATTATGTTGCCTATTATCAGGTACGTGGTGGCTTAAGTAGCAAAACCCAGTATGTTGTCTTCGGACACAAGGGTTTCGTCAGGAGTGCTCAGGGAACCGTGGTCAGACCGCTGTCGTTTTCTATATACAGAAATTATCTCACGGAGAGGGTGGGCTGCAATTTGCGGTTGTTTTGCTGCTGATGGCGTGGTGTACGTTAAGATGTCGAAGTTGAGTGACTGTAGAAAGATACAAGACGACTTAGACAAAATTTCTAGTTGATGAATTGCAGCTAGTTTTAAGTGTAGAAAAACCTAAGTTAATACGGATGGAGGAAAAAAACCGTAATGTCTGCATATAGGATTATTAGTATCCTGGCTGACACAGTCACGTTTTTAAATATATGGGAATAACGCTGCAAAGCTATATGAAATGGAACTAGCAGGTGATATGGAAGGTGAATATCGACTTTAGTTTATTGGGAGAATTGTAGGAAATCGTGGTTCATCTGTAAAGGAGACCGCATACAGGACGCTGGCCCGACCAATTCATGAGTACAGCTGGTGTGTTTGAATTCACATCAGGTCGGATTAAAGGAAGACGACGATTCAATTCAGAGGCGGGCTGGTAGGTTTGTTATTGGTGGGTTCTAGTGACGTGTGAGTGTTAGGGAGTTCTCTTGGAGAACACTACTGAGAAAATTTAGAGAACCGGCATTTGAAGCTGACTGCAGAACGATCTTACTTTCGCCAACATGCATTTCGCGTAAGACCCACGAAGATCAGGGTACTACAAACTCCACCTTTCTAGCACTAAACTTAAAAATTTCTCACAATCCATGCTTTGCGTCTGTGTATGTTGGCCGTTTCGACTGAACAAAACGAGATTCGAATTTCGTACCGTCGTCCGAAGTCTGTACGTTCGAGCATCGAGATCGGTCACTCTGAGACCGTGCGCGTACTGGTGTCCTGATTTGAAAAGATCAACAGTCTTTGACCTCTGTCGGTCGCCGACGGAATGGCCCGATGTCGGCACGATTTTATTCCATTTTATTAGAGAGTAAGGATTTCCTCCCGTTCGAATCATGTATGGCGCGTGAGACGAAAAACTGTTTGAACGCCTCTCTGCGTGTTGCAATTAGATTAATGGTGCCTTCCCGATCCCTATGGCACCGATACGTAGGAGAACGTAGTATAGTCTCATGTTCATCGCTTAAAGTTGACCCCTGGAACTTTGTGAGTAGGTTTTCACGGGGTAGTTTGCGCCTACCTTCAAGCGTTGGGCGGGACAGTTCCTTCAGCGTCTCCATGCCGCTCTTCCGTGAGTCAAACAGATCTACGACCGTTCGTGCTGCCTTTCACTGTATACGTCCAGTATTCCTTGTTTATACTACTTTATACAGGTCCCAAACACTGACGCAATATTCTAAGATGAGACGCACAAGTGATACGCAAGCAGTCTCCATTCTAGACTGACTGCATTTTCGCACTATCCCGCCAATGAACCGAAGTCTGCCACGTGCCCTTCCTAGTACTGGGCCAATTTGATCGTTCCATTTCATATCCCTATAAACGGGTACACCCAGATATGAGCTGACCGTTTGTAATTCTGAATCTTTTACATTGTAGTCATAGTATAGTAAGTTCTAAAAGATTGTGAAATGTACAATCTTAAATTTCTGTGCTTGTAAAATATATTTTTCATCTCTCCACTGCTTTGAAATCTTCTCAAGAGCTAATAGAATATTTATGCGGCTTCTTTTCAGAAAGCAGACTTACTTCATTGTAGATAACTACATCATCTGGGAAAAGTTCGAGCTTGTTGTTAATATTGTTTGCCGTTTCATTAACAGACAACGTGAACGACAAGGCCTCCAACACATTTCCACTGGACACGCCTGAAGTTGCTTCTATTTCTAGCTATGATACTCCGTACAAGATAACATGCTGTGTCTCGGCTACCAAGAATTCTTCAACTCAGTCACAAATATTATTTGATACCCCATGCAATCGTACTTTCGTTGATAAGCGCTGTTGTGGTAGCGACTAAAATACTTTTACGAAATAAATACTGCATTTACCTTGTTTCCTCAGTCACTGGCTTTCAAAATGTCATGTAAGAAAAGCGCAGGATGGGTTTCGCATGATCGATGTTGCCGGAAAATATGTTGGTTGGCATGGTTGAGCTCTTGTTTGTGGAAACATAGCCGGCTGGGGTGGCCGAGTGGTTCTATCAATCTGGAACCGCGCGACGCAGGTTCGAATCCTGCCTCGGGCATGGATGTGTGTGATGTCCTTAGGTTAGTTAGGTTTAAGCAGTTCTAAGTCTAGGGGACTGACGACCTCAGATGTTAAGTCCCATAGCGCTCAGAGCCATTTGAACCATTTGGAATCATATACATACTAAGTAATGTGCGTATTAGTAGTCTCACATTACCGGAAGTTCCTTCCCGTCTAGCAGATAGCACGCCAGCGTTTTTGCTTAGGCCTGTATAAACTATTCTCTAGTTCTAAACCTCACAAGCTGACTCAAAGGATGTTTCCACAGTGCGTGTCATCGATATCTGCATCACTGTTCTGCAACTCGCACTTCACTTCAGTGTCCGACAGAGGGTTCATAGAACCACTTTCACTATTTCTCTGCCAGCCCATTCTCGAATAGCACGTCAGAAAATTAACACTGAAACTTTTCCGTGCGAGCTCTGATTTCCCTTACTTTATTATGTTGGTCGTTTCTTCGTGCGTAGGTGACAATCAGAAATATATTTAATCCTTCAAAGGAGAAAGTTGGTGACTGTAATTTCTTTAAAAGGATTGTCAACTCAACTTGATTATCACGTTCGTCACACTATCTCCCCTACTACTACTACTACTACTACGTGATCAGGCCCAGTGGACCGCACGCATCTACAAGTTTCCTCCTCCACTGTATTCTGTCCATTGCTGCTATCCGCCATTCGTCCACATCTATTGACATTTGTTTTAAATCTTCATGGAGTCCATCCCTCCAACGCTTCTTGGGTCTCCCTGGCGGTCTCTGTCCTGTAGGTGTGAAATCCAGGAGCTTCCGAGGCCATCTGTGATCCTCCATCCGGGCCACATGGCCGGCCCACTGCATTCGTTTGGCTTTGACAGTTCCTGCTGTGTTGGGCTGCTGTTATAGTTCCTGAAGCTCTTGGTTGTATCTGATCCTCCATTCCCCTGTATCTGCATCCAGAACCGGACCGAAGATCTTCCGAAGCACTTTTCTCTCAAAGACAAAGAGCTTATGGAAGTCCTCTTTCCGGATACTCCATGTCTCACAGCCATATAGAACAACAGGCTGGATCAGGGTTTTGTACAGTCGAATCTTGAACTGTCTGGAAAGAGATTTGGACCGAAGCAGTTGTGCTAGGCTGTGGTAAGATCGGTTTCCTGCTTGTATTCTGGAATTGATCTCTGCTTCACATGACGAGTTCTCAGTGAAAAGTGCCCCTAGGTATTTGAATTCTTGCACTCTCTCGTAGGAATGGTCCCCAACCTGCAGTAATTGTAGATGATCAGCAGTCTGACAATGACCACGCGTCATAACGAGGTACTCTGTCTTGGCTTCGTTTATGTTTAGCCCAAATTTGCTGGCAGCCTCCTTTAGTGCTTTGGTCATTTGCTCCAACTCCTCTTCCGACCTAGAGAGTAAACAGATGTCGTCTGCATAGGCTAAGTATGCCAGTCTCTTTCCTCCGATTTCAATCCCTTCGTTCTCTTGGAAGGTCCCGCGTATGATCTTCTCGAGGGCAAAGTTGAACAGAATAGGGGACAACCCATCTCCTTGCCTGAGTCCTGTCACAATTTCAAATTCCTCAGTTACGCGATTTCCCATCTTCACCTTTGCATGTGTCTCGTTCAGACAGATCTTTATCAGATTAATAGAATTTGGCATAGCAGAGAAACTCATCAAACAGTTGGGCAGGCTCTTGCGATGCACGCAATCATAGGCCTTCTTAAAATCAACGAATAAAATATGCAAATCTTTACCATATTCACCCAGTTTCTCAGTGAGCTGCCGGAGACTGAAGATGTGATCTACTGTTGACCGTCCTGGCCGGAAACCTCCCTGGTACTCCCCAATCACCGATTCTGCCACTGGCTGAATTCTATGTATGAGGCAATTGGACAGGATCTTATAGCAGACGTTAAGCAGGGCGATTCCTCTATAGTTGTCACATTTCAGTTTGTCGCCCTTCTTATGTATTGGACAAATCAGAGCTGTTTCCCATTCTCCTGGTAGTTCTTCTTTGGTCCATATTGCCTGTATCAGCCGGTGTATTTTTTCTGCAAGTTTCTCTCCTCCTGCCAGGATCATTTCAGCCTGTATTCCATCTTGACCTGGACTCTTATTCTGTTTAAGGTGTCTGATTCTGGTTTTCATCTCATCCAGGGTGGGTGGGGGATAGTCTGCATCGGCTGTAATTGGGTACTGGAAATCAAACTGCAGTTCGGGTTCATCACAATTTAGCAGCTATCTCCCCTACTTCAGGATAATGCACGTGTGTCCAAAATTAAAGCAACAAACCGTTATTTACCCGTCCTTTGTCTAATTCATGATATAATCATACGAACTGTCAATCAGGTGTCCGTACGATCATGTTCTGCACGGGAGATGGTATTCTGGTCAAGGGACAACCATGCTAACGATGACGTAAGGGCACCTATGAAACGAGGTAGTGTTTGCCGGGTAGTCTCACACCCACAACCGCTGTGTACGCAGAGACCTGCTGTATGTCTGCCTCTGACGCGTCTATACAGAAGAGAACGTCTAGAGGGAGTCATCAAGATGCCACCTGGACGGTCGAACGGTGGACCAATGTCGTTTTCACAGATGAGTCCCGATTTAGCCTGGAGACTGATTCTCGATGGATTCGCTTCTGGAGGGGACGTGGAACACGATTTCGGAACCCAAAATTGTGGAAAGAGATGGATATCGAGGAGGATCCCTAATGGCGTGGGTAGTGATTATGTTTACCACTCGAACGTTTATTCATGAAATTGTACGGATGAATCGACGAGGTTTAACTGCTGTCAGGTATCGTGACGAGATCTTGGGACTTCATTTGCGGTTGTTGCCAGGTGCTGTGGCCTGCTCGCTCTTCTGATTTGAATCCCATAGAGCATGTCTGGGATGCACTAGAGAGATGGCTTGCATCACGTTAGATCCAACAAGCGCTCTCCAAGACTGTGGGCAGATCTGCAGGAAGAATGGGCGTTATTGACTCAACGTGAGACTGATGACATCATTCACAGCATGCCCCATCTTTGTCAGGCCTGTATTGTTGCTAGAGGGGATCACACCAACTACTGAGCACATTAACTAGTTGTCGCAACGTGTACGCAAATCCGTTAAGGGGCTCCGGAACGCCCTATACTTGCAATGTTAAAATAACGCTTATAAATTACATCTTTCCTCACAAAGTATTTGAGGTAGGAAGTTGAACTTTTTACAGATTATTTATTGGAATATGGGCTACAACTTAACACAGGGATTTTACAAAATTTTAGTTCAGTTATTAAAGATGATTTTTTTCAATTGTAATGAAAATTCACAACATTTTTTTGCAATTTTTTATTTATATATTCAAAAATATACAGTTTTTTGGAAAAAGGCTGTGTTAAATTATGCAGAAGGTACTGTGTAACATTTACTGAAAGTTTGAAACAAATATGTTTGGAAGATCCTTAGAAAACATGTAATTAGTATGAGAAAATAAAAGTTTTGGGAATCGAGCGACAAAGATTGGATTAACTTTTTAGTGCATTCCAGATCCATAGGATGGATTATCTTCATCCTCTGCAAACTCCCCCTCCAGCTTCCTCTTGTTCCTCCTCCTGTTTACTCTTGCTTGTATTTCTAGACTCTTTACAGCCCTGTCTGCAGCCCGAAGGCGTTCCTTGTCTAAAGCAAGCATCGCTCGTTGTTGTGTTCGTAGATTTTGCTACCATTTTCTTCAGTTGCAGTTACTGCAACACTGTTCCAAAAGGTGGTCATGTATGAACACTTATCACATTTCAGTTGTATTTCACTAGCAAGTTCTACGTGCTTTATTATGGAGAGTTCCAGACCAACTTCACTACAATGAATACATCTTACACAGTTTGAAAAAATTCCTTTGAGAACTGACATATCAAATATTTCATTCACATCCGATTCGCCCATAAAACATTCATAGTTTTCACTCATTGAACCAAGCTTCTTCTGTGAAGTATTTTCTTTACCACTTTGACTGCTATGGGCAGGTGTACTTGACAGGTTAGGTTCACTCACTTGGTTATCGTCTTTATTGTTTACAATAATAACACATACCTATGGCTTTCCAACATTTCTCCTTTTCTTAAAAGCCTTCAGAGGATTTCTAATAACTTTACTTTTACTCATTATTATACTTCAAGAAAACAGAGACTCAAGAAACAGAATTAATTACGAATATTTTCGAGATAACGACAGAGTAAATAAACATGAAACAATCGACAATCACACCAGCGATATATATTGAACCATCACAGGTTAGCCACAACACATACTTTATCTCACATCACTAAAATGTACCTGATGAACACGGACGATAATAATACCATTTGACAGAAGTTTAACAGCGCCACAGTGGGTCACGCCCATGTAGAACACATTTCAAAAAAAATTTAAAACTGTTGTAGTCTTCGGAATTGAATAAATTATATATCTATTAAAAGGTAATAGTCTGCAGATTCAGAAAACGCAAAAAAGTAAAAATTGAACTTTTCATGATTTTGAGCCTTTCCGGAGCCCCTTAAGTTGGGAAAAAAGGAAGAATATTCTTGTCTACCGTTATACATGTTGGAGTTGTTCCCGTTCAGAATTTTTCGCATTGTTTCTACTTTACTATCAACTGTTCCGTACTACTTTGTGGAAAAATAAAAGCAACCATGCAAAAATTCCGTTTGTTGCTTTAATTTTGGACACCAGTGTACAACACAAGTTGCCTTTCTTTGAACTTTTTTGATGTCCTTCGTCAATCACATCTGATAAACCCCTTACCGCGCAGCAACACTCTAGTAGGGGACAGACAAACACAGTATTGGTGATATCTTTAATAGATGTTTTGCATTTTCTAAGTGTTCTGCCGATAAAACGAAGTTATTTTTTCGCCTTCGCCACAACATTTTCTTATGTTTTGTTCCAGTTTAAGTTGTTCGCAATTGCAATCCCCAGGTATTCAGTTGTATTAAAAACATTATATTTGTATGATTTATCTTGTTACCGAAATATTACGTGTGGAGCAATTTGAACCTTTAATTGTCCAGGGTCAACTGTCAATTTTTGCGCCACTTAGGCAGCAAAACTCCATAAATCAGTTTATTGCTCAGTGAATTCCATTGTCTATAAATTACAACTAAATCATACGTTCTCTGCAGGCGCTATAATACATTGATTTCCAAGACAAGTCAGACTGTAATGTTCGTTATCACTGATTACTTCATACCACTCTCATACTGACCTTTTTAATTTTAATGCTTCTCCAAGTGGCACCATAGCGTTTCAAGGAGCTACAATGGAACGGAACGTAGAAAAAAATGGGTATCTGTTATCTAAGGGGTGAATTCAAAAATGCATCGTCGTACCCCATTCAAAACAATCTCTATTGTTAACTCTTTTAGTTTAATTAACCGCTTACTTTCGTAGTTAATATTTAAACAGTCACAGTTAGGCCTAATCTACAGCGACTGCTTCTTAAGTTAGGGAAGCGAAATTCTTGAATAGAGACACGCACACCATTCCTGCTAATAACCTAAGTCGTTGGCTAATTTCAGTTTCAGGAGTCTACGGTACTTCTATCGGGAAATTTTTAACTTGGCTTCTCGAGATTTTGTTTTGACCGCGGAAAAGTTACAGAGCTCTTCCGTTAGGGCCATTTTTGTAATAAATATTATATTCTCCCGGTTTACTTTTTTTACAGGAATTGTTCATGTGTGATCCGATTAAAAATAATGAGAAAATTTTTTAATTTTCATAACTGCGTAGTTTCTGCGAATATTTTTGTCCACCTGGATAACGCTGCACTGTGGGAACTAATGTAAAACACCGCAACAGTTGCCGAACAAATTTCGTTGAAAACATTTTAGCCATTTAGTTAGTTTAATATTTCATAACATACAAATACAGAGAAACGTAATTCTTGGTACCTTTCAAACCTCAGACTTTGTATGCATATGATACCAACGTTAGTGCTCATAGCCAGGGATAGTCATAAAATAGCAGAGGCAAACAGTGAAACACAAGACGGAGTAAATACGTGTATACCACAAGGAAACAGAATTTTCATTCCGGATTAAATTTTTATCCAGTTCTGAATGATTACGTTTAAATGAGAAACTGTTTAGGATTTTACTACCTAGGCCTTCGTCTGAAACCGATCCGCATCTTGTCTGAACAGCTGAATTTCGGGGATCGCTTGTCATTTGGCACTATTCAAATTTAATCCATTTTAGTCGACCCACTCGTAAACAGCTTCGGCAATAGACTTTTTAGTTCTTCGTGAATTTTCATAACTGACTTACGGATACAGTTGAAAATCATCTGGATAATTCAAGTGCGTCTGCCGAAAGAATTCGCCGTTTAAATACATGAAAAAAAGGCGACAACACACAGGCGTGGGGGATATCTTACAGTGCGTCCTCCAATTGCAGCTTTAGCATTTCATTCGTTATCAGCTGTTGGCGACCTGTAAAGTAGGGGTCAGAATGTTTGTGGACTGTAACACATAATTTATTTCCGTAAGTAGTATGCCGAACTTGACTAGGCTAGAAGCTTTAGTGAAATCCCCACTGCTGCTTGTGCTCGACAACAAGCTTCATGATTATGGAAAATAATAATACACTCAGCTGACAGAAGTCACGTGATACCTCCTAATGTCGTGTCGGACTTCCTTTTGCCCAGCGTACTGTAGCAACTCGACGTGGTATGGACTCAACAAGTCGAAAGTCCCCTGCAGAAATATTGAACCATGCTGTTTCTGTGGCAGTCCATAATTGTCAAAGTGTTGGCGTTTATAACATTGCCTCTACTAACAGTTAATTAGTTCAAAGATTATCACGTCGCGCACTCAAAGTATGATCTTTTTATTGCGCAACTAAAAGGTCTTTAATGTGGCAGGTATTGCTACATCAATTGATTACAGTCACTGAAGAAAATTAACAATAATATCACTTATCTTGTATTTGCAATCCAACGATGATCTCGCTCTGGCTTTGGCTCGTAATTAAAAATGTTGTCTAGGCAGCGTGACTATCTCTGTCGGTGCGGAAGGCACTCGGATGTTAATTACGCCTACTTGAAGACAATCTTTCAGGATTAATTTGATGATTTATGTTTTTCACTGCAGTGTGCTTCATACTTTTTTAAACAATGGTCACTTGAAAATAATTCTTCACACTCACTTTTCACAAAAATTCACATTTATTAAACTTTTTATACTTTCGCATGTTCAAAACATTACTTCGTCATACAATTTCGCAGTCGTTGCTGCTCTTAATAAAACTCACAACATTTTTCATTGTCCACAATTCAGACTCATCTTTTCATTTCCAACACAAAGTCAAGACTGTTCATATTCAACACAAAAACTTGACTACTCTGTACGCTTCGGCGCCAAAAGTCACAAACCAGCATGAAAGATAACAATAAGTACAAAGATATTCACACTAGATATTATATCGATTTCAACATCTCAAAATATCGACGTACATACATATAAAAATGAAACCAACTTTGAATAGTGAAAAAAATGAGACATTACGTAGAAAAATATTCATTAATCTACGGTATCGAAAAATAGGGCTGGCGGGTGGTAATGGTTTCGTAAATAAAGAACCATTGCACGTTGCAAGATTCTGTCACGAACTGATCTCTCGACTATTTCCCATAAATATTTGATGGGATTCGTGGATCTCCGTGGCTAAACTACGTGCTCGAATTCTCAACAATGTTCTGACATGGCGCATTGTCGTCCATAAAAATTTCATCGTTTTTTTGGGAACATGAATTCCATGAATGGCTGCAAATGCTTTGCACCAATGTGAACATAACCATTTCTAGTCAATTATAAGCTGATCTGTACCAAAGGACCTAGTGCAGTCCATGTAAACACAGCCCACAGCATCATAGAGCCATCACCAGTTTGGAAGGTGCCTTGTCAACAACTTGGGCGAGGAGCTGCACCAACTCGAACCCTACCATCAGTTCTTACCAACCGAAGTGGGTACTCATCTGACCAGGCCACGGTTTTCCGTTCGTCTAGGGTCCAACAGATGTGGCCACGAGCCCACGAGAGGCGTTGCACGCGGCGTCGCGCTGTTAGCAAAGTCTCTCGGGTCGGTTGTCTGCCGCCGTAGCCTTTTAACGCCAAATTTCGCCTGACTCTACTAAGGTGTACGTCAGTCGTGCGTCCCACGTTGTTTTCTGCGACCGCAGCAGTCACGCGTTTCCAGACTGAAGCGCCTAGAACCGCTCGGCCACTCCGGCCGGCGAACTTCGTTCACTTCGCAATAACTTCAGATATACTTCCACTGTCAATTATCTCTCTTTTCTTTTTAAAGGAAATGTCACGATCTCCTTCAATCACATCACAAGCAGTGCTGCTTGTCTGTTAGCACTGACAACTCTACGCCAACACCTCTGATCTCGGTAGTTGAATGAAAGCCATCGGCCACTGCGTTGTCCGTGGTGAGAGGTAATGCCTAAAATTTGGTAGTCTCGGCGCACTCTTGACACTGTTGATCTCGGAACAATGAGTTTCCTAACGATTTCCGGAAAGCAATGTCCGATACGTCTAGCTATAATTAACATTCTACGTTCAAAGTCTGTCATAATCACGTCGGAAACCCCTTCACACGAATGACTTGAGTACAAATGACAACTTGTGTACGCAATACTACCGCCACCTTTATATGTCCACATCCCATGACCTTTGTCAGCTCAGTATAATTTACAATGTTTATGACTCGTCGACATACATAAAGATATGATAATTACTGAAGTTGTAACAGTACCAGTTTTGGACTTGTATGCTTATTTTGGTCATGTATGTCAAATGTGGATAACTGAATAATTTGTACATTGCCAGTGTAGGATAATGTTCTGTAAAAACAATCAAATATGGAGCGAATCTCTTCTGCAGCGGTATTTACTTTTAGATGGTTATGGATTATTGAATTTCTAACCATGGAGCATTTACAGTAATTCACATGTCTTGTTTTGAACGATGTGGAGTTTGTTGTTCTGTATAGTCGCAGTAAGTCCCCGAATTGGGATGCATACAACGTTACTGATTTGATATATGTTTGATAAGTAAAAGATTGTTTACCCTGTTGGGGTAGTCATGGAACTGTTCATAAACTCTTTGAGTACCGTTAATTTCTGCGTCAAACCACCATTTTATCAGTTATGTATGTGAAGTACCAGTGCCTTTCGCATGACTTTACCTCTGCTATTGCAAGACAGTCATCTATTTGTACACCGAGGTACTTTACGAACGTAGTGCGTTGCAGCAGTCATTTACTCTGCTCAAAGCAGCAGTCACCACGGATACTGTGCTATGTGATTGAAGGAGATCGTGACATTTCCTTTAAAAAGAAAAGCGAGATAATTGACAGTGGAAGTATATCTGAAGTTATTGCGAAGTGAACGTAAGTTTGCCGGCCGGAGTGGCCGAGCGGTTCTAGGCGCTTCAGTCTGGAACCGCGTGACTGCTACGGTCGCAGGTTCGAATCCTGCTTCCGGCATGGATGGGTGTGATGTCCTTAGGTTACTTAGGTTTACGTAGTTCTAAGTTCTAGGGGACTGATGACCTCAGATGTTAAGTCCCATAGTGCTCAGAGCCATTTGAACAATTGTTTTGAACTTAAGTTCGCCCTACTCCGTCCATCAGTGATTTGGAAATGAAACCACGGGGACAGCATGTACCTTTGATTTAAATTTATTACTTAAAGTTATCATATTCGCCGTTGATTGTAGAAATTATTTATTTCACAGTTGCAGTTCTGCTTTTGGGCCATATTCCAGTGGTACTGCAACAGATTTTGCTTCAGCACATGTCAGATTTCAAAATACTCCAGCATGTATCCACGTCATCTTCCAAAATAAGTCTTTTCGGTGTAGAAGTATAGTAACGTTAGACGAATGTGGAACCCTTACATCGTGAATTAAAGTCTGACTTGTGCTGAAGCAAAATGTTTTGCAGTACGACTTAAAAAATGGATCAAAGGCCGAAATTACAATTGTGAAATGAATAATTTCTACAGTCAACGGAGAATATGACGTCCTTTAAAAATTTCTACATGACTGTGAACCTCGACGATGAGAAGCTAATAAACTTATTAAATTTTAAACCAATTTTTGCTTGTTATTCAGGCCTCTGATTTGTTCCTAGGCATTACGAGCTCATGAGAGTGTTCCGAGATGGTGGATTGTGCCTAGGAGACATGCAAAATTGTGTTCAAATGTATCACATGAAATGACGTATTGTTAAAAATTGTATGCCTCAGTGGTTCCAAAGGGAAACCACCTGCTTAGAACAATTGCTTGGTTTGCAAATTTATTCTTGAATTCGTTGGTTACTACAATCAAAGCGTTCGTTTGCGATAAATTTTGAAATTATACTCCAAAGTGGAACTATCTCCTTACAACAACTGTTTACTTTTTGCCGATACCTTCCTGTATTCCTCGCTTACTATGATAACAGAGATTAATTTTGTGAAAAATTTAAAAAAGGAGCACTTGGAGGGCCACTACGCTGCAGAGACGGGGTTCTCTCTGGATTTCCACAGGTCGCTAAAGTGACCACGTGGCCGGCCGCGGTGGTCTCGCGGTTAAGGCGCTCAGTCCGGAACCGCGCGAATGCTACGGTCGCAGGTTCGAATCCTGCCTCGGGCATGGATGTGTGTGATGTCCTTAGGTTAGTTAGGTTTAAGTAGTTCTAAGTTCTAGGGGACTGATGACCACAGATGTAAAGTCCCGTAGTGCTCAGAGCCATTTTTTTGACCACGTGACCGGGAAAATCCTTCCGTTGGGCAGCACAATGACTGCTCGTTTCTCATAGCCAGTGCAGAATTAAAGCGTAACCCAAAATTAATAAAAAGTGAACTATAAGTGTCATTGAAGAGCCAGTTTGCTCATTAGAAGCGACAGAGGTGGTCGATTACGCGGAGACGCACCTTCGATATCCGCATTCGTTTATAAGTTACTATAAGTTAAATGTTATAAATAATCCCTGAACTTTAAAAGTGAATAACTCGGCAACGCATAATCCGATTGCAACAAACGAGGCGTCTACGGATACATTTCGTACAACTGTATCGGACTGTGATAGTAGATTTACTGAAATTATTGACATATTTAAATGAGAATCGGGAAAGTGGATACCTGCACAATTAAAAACAAGTTCTCTTACTAAATAAATAAACATTAAAAGTAGCGGCAGCACTGTAAACTTTAGATATACAGGAAATCATTGTTTCTTAATACTTAAACTTGTAAATCTGAAAATGGAGGCAAACCATACAATTGTTTATAAATAGAGTACGGTAGATAAAATAAAATTGATAACACCACAATATTTCCAGGAAAATGTCCGTGTGATTTGATGTATAATACGCGTATAAAAGTTTAAAATTAAGAATTTCAGCGAATTTAACTTTCAGTAGTTTAACTGGCTTCACTGGTGCTTGACCAACGTTTCCTGGACGGACAGTGGCAATTTGGAGGGGAGTCTAGGTTCAGAAACCGTTGGAGGCGGTCAGGCATTGTTAGTGTGTGCCAGCAGAAAGTTTTATCTGATGTGCGGCCAAACAGCAGATAGTTCGCGTCTGTTAATCATTCAGAGTTCCTACTTTCGGATACAGATACTTGTTACTTTCCTGGTTGAGTATGATACAAGCCGCACTTACAAGGTCTCAGTGTGTAGCTATTGTGGAATTTATAGTATGATGCATTGTGGAACTTTAATGGTTTTTTTAAAAGATAACCCACGCAATTAGTCGTGGTTTCTCCAACCGCCTCCACAATCTTAGCCAGGATCTGAAATTAATTTATTGTAAACTGTGGCTTTCATTTTTTCTATGTTCTTATTGGAAACAAATTCTAACTTGTGAAACTTTAAAAAATACGTGAGGGCGTACGTGGTTTTTGCTTAGCGAATCTTGCTTGCATTTATATTAAACACTTTTGTGGAACACTTGGTACATTGCGACGACTGTGTGTTGGCACTCCATAGACGAAACGTAGCCAGGCTCGTACGTCCAGCCCCAATTACGGGACCCCACTGAAGTGTCCGTGCTGTGTAATGTGTGGGTAGATCCTTCCGTGCATTAGCATGTGGGGACTCCGAGGTGATATGGAACTTGTGAACAGTTCATAACTACGATTTTCGGCGAGCTGTTGAGAGATTGTAGTTTATCCACACCACATGCACATTCCCATGCAACCCGTACGGTCGCACGAATTAACCTTACAATGTAAGACGGAAATTTTAATTTTATTTGTTTGCCATTAGCCATGCACAAGAGATATTGAATTTAACTGGTGAAAGGAGAAAATATAAAAATGCAGTAAATGAAGTAGGAAAAAAGGAATACAAACGTCTCAAAAATGAGATCGACAGGAAGTCCAAAATGACTAAGCAGGGATGGCTAGAGGACAAATGTAAGGATGTAGAGGCGCATATCACTAGGGATAAGATAGATACTGCCTACAGGAAAATTAAAGAGACCTTTGGAGAAAAGAGAACCACTTGCATGAATATCAAGAGCTCAGATGGAAGCCCTGTTCTAAACAAAGAAGGGAAAGCAGAAAGGTGGAAGGAGTATATAGAGGGTCTATACAAGGGCGATGTTCTTGAGGACAATATTGTAGAAATGGAACAGAATGTAGACCAAGATGAAACAGGAGATATGATACTGCGTGAAGAGTTTGACAGAGCACTAAAAGACCTAAGTCGAAACAAAGCCCCGAGAGTAGACAACATTCCATTAGAACTACTGACAGCCTTGGGAGAGCCAGGCCTAACAAAACTCTACCATCTAGTGAGGCGAAATACCCTCAGATTTCAAGAAGAATATAATAATCACAATTCCAAAGAAAGCAGGTGTTGACAAATGTGAAAATTACCGAACTATCAGTTTAATAAGCCACGGCTGCAAAGTAATAACGCGAATTCTTTACAGACGAATGGAAAAACTGGTACAAGCTGACCTCGGGGAAGATCAGTTTGGATTCCGTACAAATGTTGGAACACGTGAGGCAATACTGACCTTACGACTTATTTTAGAAGAAAGATTAAGGAAAGGCAAACCTACGTATCTACCATTTGTAGACTTAGAGAAAGCTTTTGACAATGTTGACTGGAATACTCTCTTTCAAATTCTGAAGGTAGCAGGGTTAAAATACAGGGAGCGAAAGGCTATTTACAATCTGTACAGAAACCATATGGCAGTTATAAGAGTCGAGGGGCATGAAAGGGAAGCAGTGGTTGGGAAGGGAGTGAGACAGGGTTGTAGCCTCTTCCCGATGTTATTCAATCTGTATATTGAGCAAGCAGTAAAGGAAACAAAAGAAAAATTCGGAGTAGGAATTAAAATCCATGGAGAAGAAATAGAAACTTTGAGGTTCGCCGATGACATTGTAATTCTGTCAGAGACAGCAAAGGACCTGGAAGAGCAGTTGGACGGAATGGACAGTGTCTTGAAAGGAGGGTATAAGATGAACATCAACAAAAGCAAAACGAGGATAATGGAGTGTAGTCGAATTGGCTCTGAGCACTATGGGACTTAACATCTACGGTCATCAGTCCCCTAGAACTTAGAACTACTTAAACCTAACTAACCTAAGGACAGCACACAACACCCAGCCATCACGAGGCAGAGAAAATCCCTGACCCCGCCGGGAATCGAACCCGGGAACACGGGCGTGGGAAGCGAGAACGCTACCGCACGACCACGAGATGCGGTGTAGTCGAATTATGTCGGTTGATGCTGAGAGAATTAGATTAGGAAATGAGACACTTAAAGTAGTAAAGGAGTTTTGCTATTTGGGGAGCAAAGTAACTGATGATGGTCGAAGTAGAGAGGATATAAAATGTAGACTGGCAATGGCAAGGAAAGCGTTTCTGAAGAAGAGGAATTTGTTACATCGAGTATAAGTTTGTGTCAGGAAGTCGTTTCTGAAAGCATTTGTATGGAGTGTAGCCAGGTATGGAAGTGAAACGTGGACGATAAATAGTTTAGACAAGAAGAGAATAGAAGCTTTCAAAATGTGGTGCTACAGAAGAATGCTGAAGATTAGATGGGTAGATCACATAACTAATGAGGAGGTATTGAATAGAATTGGGGAGAAGAGGACTTTTGGCACAACTTGACTAGAAGGGATCGGTTGGTAGGACATGTTCTGAGACATCGAGTGATCACCAATTTAGTATTGGAGGGCAGCGTGGAGGGTAAAAATCGTAGAGGGAGACAAAGAGATGAATACAATATACAGATTCAGAAGGATGTAGGTTGCAATAGGTGCTGGGAGATGAAGAAGCTTGCACAGGATAGAGTAGCTTGGAGAGCTGCATCAAACCAGTCTCTTGACTGAAGATCACTACAACACCACCACTTGATTCTGTCAAGTCAGGTACGTAACTGCTGTGGGAGTTAAATATTTGCCTCGAGGAAAGCTTCCGTTTCCGTTAACAAGTATACCGTGACTCGTCCGTGCTCGAGCGGTGAGTTGAGTTACGGGCGAGCGTGTCTCGCAGCTGGCAGCGCGCTAGCTGCTGGCTTTGCTCGCTAGGAGTGGCGCGCGCAGCTGCAGGGAGGCGGCGTGGAGCGGCCGCCAGCTGTCAAACCGGTGGCCGCCCGGTCGGGTTCGCTCGCGCGGAATGGCCGCGCTGACGGCCTTATCAGTCGCGCCGCGAAATACGAGACGCCACGCCGTGGCACGAGCTGGCCGCTTTGGGACCTGGCTCACCCCCGCCCCGCCCCCACACCGTTCCCCCACTTCCGCCACGCAGCGGCCTCACCTCCACAGAAGCAGGATGCCTTCTGTTTTACGAAACCATCGACTCGTTGTCCAGCTAATTTCTTCCGAGTAGTTCCACCGTCTAGCTGTCTAATTTTTTCAGTCTGTGGACCGCTACTTTTAATTTCCAAACTACCGGTATCGGGCAATGTCGCCCATCTCCAGATCATATGTTGTACTTGCAGAGTAACCTGTCAAGATACTGATACAGCTGCCTAATATCGTGTAAGGCCCCTGCGAGTATGCAGAAACGCCGCAACACGACGCGGCGTAGACTCGTCTAATGTCTCAAGAAGTGCTGGAGGTAATTAACACTATGAATCCTGCAGGGCTGTCCACAAATCCGTAAGAGTACGAGGGGGTGGAGGTATCTTCTGAACAGCACGTTGCAAGGCATCCCGCATATGCTCAATAACGTCCACGTTTGGGGAGTCTGGTGTCGTGCGGAAGTGTTTAAACTCAGAAGAGTGTTTCTGGAGTCACTCTGTAGCAATTCTGCACGTGTCGCGTGTCGCATTCTCCTACTGGAATTGCGCAAGTCCGTCAGAATGCACAACGGACATGAATAGATGCAGGTGACGTGTCAGCTGACGCCGGCCGGAGTGACCGTGCGGTTCTAGGCGCTTCAGTCTGGAACCGCGAGACCGCTACGGTCGCAGGTTCGAATCCTGCCTCGGGCATGGATGTGAGTGATGTCCTAAGGTTAGTTAGGTTTAAGTAGTTCTAAGTTCTAGGGGACTGATGACCTCAGAAGTTGAGTCCAACAGTGCTCAGAGCCATTTGAACCATTTTTTGTCACTTTTCAGTCTTATCTAGGCGTATCAGGGGTCCTACATCTACATCTACACCTACATCCATAATTCGCAAGCCACCTGACGGTGTGTGGCGGAGGGTGCTTTGAGTAACTATCGGTTCTCGCTTGTATTCCAGTCTCGTTCGTGGAAAGAAAGACTGTCGGGATGCCTCTGTGTGGGCTCTAATCTCTCTGATTTTATCCTCATAGTCTCTTCGCGAGATATATGTAGGAGGGAGCAATATACTGCTTGACTGCTCGGTGAAGGTATGTTCTCGAAACTTCAACAAAAGCCCGTATCGAGCTACTGAGCGTCTCTCTTGCAGAGTCTTCCACAAGCCAACTGCACACGCCCCACACCATTACAGAGTCTCCACCAGCTTGAACAGTCCCCTGCTGACATGCACGGTCCTTGGATTCATGAGGTTGTCTCCATATCCGAACACGTCCATTCGCTCGATACCATTTGAAACGAGACTCGTCCGACCAAGCAACATGTTTCCAGTCATCAACAGTCAAATGTCGGTGTAAGGCATTGTGTCGTGCAGTCATCAAGGGTACACGAGTGGGCCTTTGGCTCCGATGGCGCATATCGATGGTGTTCCGTGGAATTGTTCGCACGCCGACTCTTGTTTATGGCCCAGCACTGAAATCTGCAGCAACCTCCGGAAGGGTTGCACTTCCGTCACGCTTAACGATTTTCAGTCCTCGTCGGTCCTGTTCTTGCAGGATCTTTTTCCGGCCAGAGCGATGTCGGAGATTTGATGTTTTACCTGATTCCTGATAATCACGGTACACTCGCGAAATGGTCGTATGGGAAAATCCCCACTTGATCAGTATCTCGGAGATGCTGTGTCCCATCGCTCGTGTACCGACTATAACACCGCGTTCAAGCTCACTCACCAACAACTGCGCCAGACACTTGTCTTACACAAGCATTGCTGACCGCAGCGTCGTACTCTGCCTGTTTACATATTTGAATACGCAGAACTGTACCAGTTTCTTTGGCGCTTGTAGTATAAATTTTTTAAAGAATTTTCAAGATATAGGTTCCATTGAATCTGAAATGGAAAAGTTAAAATCAGCTCGTATCTGCTTCTACATACATTCTTCGCAAGCCACGGTACGGTGTGTGGCGGAGGGTACTCCCGTACCAGTACTCGCTATTTCCTTTCCTCTTTCACACGGGGAAAAACGACTGTCTGTAGGTTGTGTAATTTGGGGGAGGTGACCAAACAGCGAGGTCATCGGTCCCATCGGATTTGGGAAGGATGGGGAAGGTAGTCGGCCGAGCCCTTTCAAAGGAACCATACCTGCATTTCCCTGAAGCGATTTAGAGCAATCACGATGAACGTAAATCAAGATGGCCGCACGTGTGTTTGAACCGTCCTCGGGAATCGATCCCACTGTGCTAACCATTGCGCCAGCTCGCTCAGTCGACTGTCTATATGCCCCGGATGAGCGAAATGTGTGTTTGCGGAAGCAGAATTGTTCTGCAGTCAGCTTGAAATTCCGGTTTCGTAAGTTTTCGCAGTAGTGCTCCTCGAAAAGAACTTCGCCTTCCCTTGTGGCAATGAGTGTGGTATTGAATTTTGAAGCATCACTCGGCTGTGCTTGTGGTGTAAGAAAAATGGGGACTGTAGACGTGTGGGTGTGTGTTTAATGTAAATGTTTGTTTTAGGTGTTTGTGTCTATCGCTGCTCCCTGCACAGGCTCCTAAGTGTTAATTTTCGACGTTTATGTGACGCTTCGGGTGATTCTTTCCCTAAATGTTGTATGAGGATGTGGGCGATGTCTATTTTGTCTCATAAAATTTTATTGATTTATCTGTAATGAATGCGTAGTTAGTGGGCTGGTGTAAAAGGTCTCTTACGTGTGTGTTTGGGACATATCTGCCAGCACCTGAGGCGATATGGAATTCTTCATTCATGGAGACACTGCAAGCTTACGAGGGTAGTGCTGGCGCCATAGACCACATTTCCGAGACGTACAGTTTGACCGGAAGTATGATCTAGGCCAGAGGAGGAGTTTGCACTCCAAGGTCAATTTTTCACCCGTTGGAAGGGCATACCAAAGATAAGTTTTGTAGTGAAGTAAATGGCTTAGCATTAAGTGGAGTTAATTTTCACGTTCCAGACATTACACTACTGCGTGATCTTGTCTAGATGTTCTTTCAATTTTCGCTGAATGAATGAAATGTTGTTGCTACACTTATATATGCCTGTGTCGTCAACGTATAAGGCTGTTTCACCACAGACTTGCTTGGGTGTGTCGTTGGTGTAGACGGTGCATAGAACAGGGCCTAAGACCGAACCTCGCTGTACTCTTGCCTCAATAGGGCGTGTCCGGCTGGATTGTGTTCAGGGTCTTACGAAAAACTGCAGTCTCGTAAGAAACGAATCACTGACCCAGAATAAGTGTTATGGGCAGCGTAATTGACTGAGGGGTCCATTCTCACTTCGCCCTGGCTAGACAGATGTGCTCAACCAAGCGTAGGAATTGCCTCCCTACAGAGATTCCCATCCGAATTCTCAAAGCATCTTCATAACACTTGAATACTTTTCGAACTACTGGTAAGAAATCTTGTACCACGCCTTTGAATTGTTTCGATGTTTTCCTTTAATCCGACATGGTACCAATTCCAAACATTCGAGAAGTTCTCAAGAACAGGTCGCACTGGCGTCCTATATGCGGTCTCCATTACAGATGAACCACACTTTCATAAAATTCCCCCTATAAACCCAAGTCGACCATTCGCCTTTCCTACCATAAACCTCACATGCCCGTTCCATTTTCTATCGCTTTGCAACGTTACGCGCAGATATTTAGATGGCGTGATTGTGTCAAGTAGGACACTACAAATGCTATATCTGTACGTTAGGGAGTTTGTTTTTCCTGCTCATTCGCATTAACTTATATTTTTCTACATTAACAGCTTGCTGCCTTTCATTCCACCAACTAGAATTTTTATCCAACTCACCTTGTATTCTCTTAGTCACTAAACTTCGATACCTTAGCACAGAATCATCAGATTGCTTCCCACCCTGTCCACCAACTCAGTTATACACACAGAGAATAATAACGGTCCTGTCACACTTCCCCGGGGCACACCTGATGATAACCTTGTCTCTGGTGAACACTCGCTGTCAAGGGTAATGTAGGGATTTCTGTTACTTGAGAAGTCTTCAAGCCACTCCCATATCTGGGAATCTATTCCATATGCTACAGTCCGCAGAAGGGCACCGTGTCAAATACTTTCCGGCTATCTAGAAAAATGGAATCCGCCAGTTTCCCTTCATCCCTCGTTCGCAGTGTGTCGTATGAAAAAAGTGCAAGCTCAGACACGTACGGGCGATGTTTCTAAATCCGTGCCAGAGGCTTTTCCCTCTCAAGGAAATTTATTATATTCGAACTGAGAAGTAGTCAAGGATTCTGCAGCAAGCCTATGTTAAGGACATTGGTCCGTTATTCTGTGCGTCCACTCTTTTACCTATCTTATATACAGGAGTCACTGAAGACCAGAATATCAACGCAATATAATGGCTACCTTCAAAGTGCGTTATTATAAAGCGCTATTACAAATTGCTGGCGTAAACTTACATAGACTGCGTCTCTTCATTCGCGGCATCTGGTGAGCACGCTGCTCATTCAGCTTGTAACTTCCCAACTTTGTAATCGACGGCAAAAATAACAAAAATTAGCACTTTATCCAAAACTGGAACGACTTTGTAGCACGTTATGTAAAAAAAGTAACTGAGTAAAATGGGACTACAACAGAAAAATTATTTGTATAAAAGAAATTAACTGAGCGGAATAGGACTACAACAGAAAAATTACTCATTTTTTATGCTAATCCAAAACGGTCGTCATTGTTTAAATTCCGTTTAGTTCTTTCCCAGATGCTTGTCATTCAATATTAATTATGATCAGTAGTTACTGGTTCTTCAAAAAATAATCTCCTTCAAACACATTTTTCAGAGAGGACTAATTTTTATTTATGTGAAGTAAACCTATTTTTGTACGACACATTGAAAATGTTCCAGAGCATTTCTGCTCCCCGTGCTCTTTCTCCAAGAACTAACTTACGAAACAACTGCCTGCCAGCGTTGACTGGAAAACAATGATCGTACATAGAAACAGCAATTCAACGTTTAACAGCGAAACTGATCTGTAAAATACATTAACTTTTATTGCAGCTTTCGTTCTTTATGAAGGTATTTGTAAGTTAAGTATTGTCCTTTAATTTGTAAAGATTATTTTTATTTTATTATGTGTAGACTTGGATTTGATGAGTTTCTTAGTTCTAAATATATTTCCGCATTCAGTATAGTAGTTGCTGACGCTCCAATTTAATATTTGATGTTACAAAACAGGTAAGATCATATAGTTTAAGACTTTTCTGGATAAAAATATGGCTAATATTAAAAATGTTGTAATCTAATTACCTGCCTTTTTATCGGTGTTTAACATGACAACAATATTAAAGTGGTAACTAGTTCCTAATGTCCTGCAGAATATTACTAATTTCGTCACAAAACCTGCTTTCGGCTTCTTGGGCCGTTGCTGTTGTCTGGTGGTGATCTAAGAAGCCGAAAGCCGATCTGTGATTAAATAAATGATAGTTTTCAGAGCATTAGGAAACTGTACCCTAGTTCATACTATACAAACATGTTATAAAACTGAATCTTAAATGGAAAATGTAGTTCTCAACTCTCGAAAATCATATACGGTACTCTCTGACACTACGCATTGTGACTGGCCGATATGGTTGATAACGTTGCAATCCTTGACGTCCGAAACCGGAACTGATATTTATCCTCCAGACAGTTCAGTGTTGAGTGGATCCCATTCCGGTCCTGCTAGCAATGGCAAAGCCCGTCGAAGACCGAAAGCGGGGTCTCAGTGTGGCTGTAACACAAACTGACCGCTCGATTTTTGTTTGGTTGGTCGTCACATCTCCTTAACACCCCGTCATTGTGTAAATCTCACGGTTTATACAAAGCAGCGGGGCAACCAATGTCGACACGTATCGTACCGTACTCGCGACCGTTCTGTAGCTAATTTATTCCACTTCGTACAGCTTAAATTTAATTCACTGTTGTTTGTGCGTAGGCATTGACATTGAGACTAGTGTATCAGCTGGCCACGCCGAAGCCGACTGCAGCCGAGACGACTCCTCTAATGCCCTTGTTTGATGTTCGCAGGCTCGCGGTAGCGACGGTACTATTGATGGCACTACCGTAGTACCGTAGTACGCGACCGTAGCACGGAATATGATTTCCCCAGAGATGCGCGCGTTCCGATTTGATGTCTTCTCGCCGCCGGACGTTCGCGCTATCGGCAGTAACTACCCACGCGCTCACGAGGACCTACCGCTCTCTGATGACCATTATCCTAACGGGAGTAAGTATGTGCTCAGCAGGACTTCAGCTCTTTTGTGTTGGTATGACAGGTTGTGGACCCAACAAGTGTGCAAGTGCTTTCACATGTACGAGGCATGTTCAGAAAGTAAGTGCAACGGGCTCTCTTTTTGTTTTTTTAAAGGTTAGCAACACTGAGTGGTAGAAGTCGATCCCCTGGCCACAGTGAGAATCACAGGAACACGATAGTAACGGAAACTCAAGTTGTTGTGTTCATTTGCGTGAAAGGGGTCTGTAAGAAATCCCACCAACTGCGGGCCACGTTAGATTAGATTAGTACTTGTTCCATAGATCATGAATATGACACTTCGTAATGATGTTGAACGTGTCAGGTTAATAAATGGTGTCTGTACAAGATATTACATTACACAAAATATTACATGACACTTAATATTTTTAATTTTCTTTTTTGGTGGGAGTTGGGGAAATTACCCACTTACTATATCCCAAAATTCATCTAATGAGTAGGAGCTACGATTAAGAAATTCTATTAATTTCCTTTTAAATGCTATATGGCTTTCAGACTTTTGATGCTATTAGGTAAGTGGCCAAAGACTTTTGTGGCAGCATAATTTACCCCCTTCTGAGCCAAAGTTAGATTTAACCTTGAGTAGTGAAGAGTATACTTTCTCCTAGTGTTGTAGCCATGTACACTGCTATTACTTTTGAATTCGCTCGGATTGTTAATAACAAATTTCATAAGTGAATATGTATATTGTGAGGCTACAGTGAAGCTCTCTAGCTCTTTAAATAAGTGTCTGCAGGATGATCTTGGATGAGCTCCAGCAATTACTCAGATTACACGCTTTTGTGCAATGAACACTCTTTTACTCAATGATGAGTTACCCCAGAATATGATGCCATACGAAAGTAGAGAATAAAAATAGGCATGGTAAGCTAATTTGCTGAGATGTATATCGCCAAAATTTGCAATGACCCTAACAGCATAAGTAGCTGAACTCAAACGTTCCAGCAGATCTTCAGTGTGTTTTTTCCAGTTCAACCCCACATCAATGCATACACCTAGAAATTTTGAATGTTCTACCTTAGCTACCAATTTCTGATCGAAGTCTATATTTATTAATGATGTCATTCCATTTACTGTGTGGAACTGTATGTACTGTGTTTATTCAAAGTTTAATGAGAGCCCATTTGCAGAGAACCACTTAATGATTTTCTGAAAAACATCGTTTACAATTTCACCAGTTAATTCTTGTCTGCTGGGTGTGATAGCTATACTTGTATCATCGGCAAAAAGTACGAACTTTGCATCTTCGTGAATATAGAATGGCAAGTCATTAATATATATTAAGAACAGCAGAGGCTCCAAGACCGAACCTTGCGGCACCCCATTCTTGATTGTTCCCCAGTTAGAGAACCCGCCAGTTTTTTGCACATTATGCGAACTGCTTATTTCAACTTTCTGCACTCTTCCAGTTAGGTATGATTTAAACCATTTGAGCGCTGTCCCATTCATACCACAGTACTTGAGCTTATCTAGAAGTATTCCATGATGTACACAATCAAAAGCTGTTATCAGCTTGTGCTCAAGGAAGAAATAACACCTACAAAATCAAAACGGTTTACAGCGAAGGTATTATGGACACAAGGAGTGTGTTTGAGCGGTGCAGGGAGTTTAGTGAAGGCAGAAAAAATATTCTTGGCGAACAGGGGTGTAGAGGGCCTTCCATTTTGGTTGATAAGTTGGTGCAAAAAATCGAGAAAATTGTTAGTGAAGACCGCCGACTGACAGTGGATCAAATTTCTGCGATTTTTCCATAATCATCCGGAACTCTCTTACACGAAACACTCACAGAAATTCTGGAATACCGGAAACTGTGCGCAAGATAGGTCCCAAAATAGCCGACAGAGCATCCAAGTACAATCGGGTCAATAACGCTCGGGTGTTTCTTGAGCGACTTGAATTGGAAGACAGCGATGGGGTTCCGTGGTCAGCACACTGGACTCACATTCGGGAGCACGACGGTCCAAACACGCGTCCGGCCATCCTTATTTAGCTTTTGCGTGATCTCCCTAAATCGCTTCAGCCGAATGCTGGGATGGTTCCTTTGGAAGGGCACGGCCCATTTCCTTCCGTACTCGGAACTTGTGCTCCGTCTCTAATGACCTCGAAATCGACGAGACGTTTAACACTAATATCCTCCTCCTTGAAATGGAAGGTGAGGATTTTCTTACCAATTCCTCATCTGCTAAAGAATTCAGAACAGCAATTTCGGGCAAAAAAACCATGGTGTTAATTTTTTTGGACCGAAAATGCATCATTTTGGTCGAACTTTTACCTCAACGGTAGACCATTAAAGCACAAGATATTGGAAAACCCTAAACAACTTAAAAGGAGCGTTTAAAACGAAAGGAGGGGAATGCTGACGAGATATGGTTGGGATGTTTCCAATCGTGATCCTATCCTCCTGACCTGACGCCTTCAGGTTGTCATTTTTTCATCTCCCTGAAGGCGCACATAATTAGAATTTAATCTTCAACCGATGAAGAGGATATTCTGCAGAGGGGGAAGGAGCCGGCGGGGGAGATCTTCCAGGACAGCACAAAGAAGCTTGTGCCAAGGATCACCGCATGCACTGGACGGGATGGCGGTGGTGTGGAAAAACAGTCGTCAAGTGTATCAACAATGTCCCTTAATTTTTTTTTTCAAATACACTTTTTCCAAAAAAATATAAAATCTAGTACACATGACTTCTGAACATGCCTCGTACCTCTACATTCCAGAAGTAAATGCTTTCCAAAACGAATTTAGACTGTCTTTAACTCATACTGAGTTCATTCAAACTCATGCAATGTGGCCGTTTCGTCCAAACGAACGACCTACTATTTTATTGAAACAGTCAGCACGTCTGGCAATTTGTTTCAGGTTGTACAGGGTAATTACAGTTTTTTTTGCAATTGTAATCCAAGTCTTAAGATCAGTCTCGTTTCGATTTCTTTTAAAGCATCTGAAACGTTCCATAGGAAGCTTGTCGGATTCGGTACAACTTATTCACTTCGCTGCCTGATTTTAGCTCAGTTCATGAACTCTTCCAGAAAGACTCAGCACTCAAATAAGGCCTATTGAATATTATATGTGTGTTTTAATGTGGAGTTTCGGTTTTGTTTTGTGGGAAACGTTGAGTTGGTCATCGTCTGTTGGGAGCAGGCGATGGTGCTTCTCGTTCAAAGGAGAGCACACGATGACCAACTTAGGTTCGCAATATCTGAACGGAGAGGTTTACCCATCTTAGTCGAAGGCTGTTTTTGTGTGTGAGGTTGGTGACGGAGGGCTACCCCTCTGGCAGCTTCCGCTGCACGGGGAGCTAGGTAATCTCTAAAGAGAAAGCGGCACTCTTCTGTGAACGCACTCTTCGGTGAACGCTTGGTGAGTACGGATCGTAACTCTTAAGGGGGGTTTCAGGTGATAGGAAGCAGATTGAGTTAGGACTTCGATATGTTTAACTGTCGAAATACTTAAGAACTTCAGCTTAACTGAAGCGTGTGAAGCGAGTTGTTTTTCCGAATGTGTCATAATTATATTGCTTTAAATAGGCGATTTTTGGGTGTTTGAGTTCAAAAGGTGGAAGTTACTTTGTTCATTCTGAACAACGATGAAGTAGAATTTCAAACGGTAAATCTGATTAGGAAAAGCTGGTTAGGATCACTTCAACCGTAAGTGAGTGTAATACTGTGTCGAAGCGAGTATGATTTTTGATCTTATATTTTGTGGAAGCTGCTTTTGTCTTTGTGTGTCGATTTTGTGCCACGTGTTTGGTAATCAATGACCCTTCTGGTCCACCACGGTACCGCAATAGGCTTTATTTTAACAGTTTGCTTGTTTAATGAGCTATAATTTCTGCAGGAATATCTGTTCTTTCGTGCGCTTTCTACAAAGCAGCACAACAGCTTGATTCCGAATGCACCACGTGCTCTAGTTCGGCCGTTTGCAAGCAGCAGAAGCAGTTTGTATGTCGAATAATTATCGCCCAACCTCTTGCATTGGTTAAATCTCTGTCCAGGATAGTGCATGCGTAGCATAAGAATGCGAATCTCACTGAAATATTTTTATGATATGAATGCAAAGGAGATGATAGTATCATTGTCTCCCACCCCCGTTTTTTGTGTTTCTTCTTGCTGTAGTTAAATTGTGCTCTGTTACATTCTCACGTAATTCTTACTTAAATATTTCTAGTCAGGCACCAGTTATGTGTAGTTAGGATGTGTAACCAGATACATAGATATATAAATAATCTACGTGAAAGATAAATTCTGTGCTGTTGATCTTACCCACTTACTCCGATTTTCAATCCTGAATTGGACATGGAGTGCTATTTATCTGGCTACTTAAAGAAATTTTACATACTTTTAATTAAATTATTAAAGTAATTAAACTAATAATTTTCCAGCTACGTTTTTTTCTAAGTGGTTTTGAAGGGCTTGGGCTGGTGGCGGCCCTGAATTTCTGAATTTTTATCATTATTTGTGTGAGAGAAGCAGCTACAAATGCGAGATAATGTACATGGCTTGATGAGAAACGTCGAAAAGATAGTAATACGTTACACATGTAAAGTGGCCACTATAACAATGTGGTTTTTTATAATTTTGTTTGCTAGGATCATGGACAGTTCGCATGCTTTAATTACTACTACAAACATTTTTTATTCTTATGATTACTCATTCGAAGACATTTAAAATTTAAGCTCTCTGATGGGTACGATAGCCAATCTTAGTACTCCTTGTTACAGTCGACTCGGCTTTCACCATTGGTAATGGTGTTTTGGAAGTAATAAACGCGAAGTAGTGGGTGCTCAGCTAAATGTAGATCTTCCCATAAATGAGTGAAGAAATGCATTCACTGATGTGGAAGACAACGGCGCCGGCGTTAGAAGCACAACAGGAGGCAGATTAGCGCCATTGTTTCACAAAAAATCTTCATGTTGAAAATCCGGTTTATTTTATTGTGAAATTGTTTCCTTCACATAAAAAGACTTAAATGACTAAAAATTATCATGTCATACGCGTTACGTTATCGACAGCCGCTTATGGGTTGTGTCATAATTCACTAACAAGCTAACATTGCTCCTAGCGCAGTGGTTTCCAAATGAAAGCGTACGTGCATTTTTAAATTTCCGTAAGTTCAGGTCGTTAACTTCCAGAAAATAGTTTATAAAGACACCGTTTGCAGATTTTCCCCCAAGTTCGCCTTTCAATCTACTTTTGTTTCTCTACTTATTGAATTCTTCTGTATTATTCGATTCTGATATTAGTTTCTTGATGAACGGCAGACGCACGATTCTGATACTGAAATTTCTTCCATGATCAGTTGTTGGGGATTTTTCTGTCTAGGTCCATTCTCGCATGGCATTCTTGACCAATTGTGTTTCCTTTATTTTTCCGTTCGGCTTTTAACATTCGATCCAGAGTGAAATCGCCAGAGACGAAGCAAAGATGAGGCAAGTAATCGGTCTGTATCGATGGGCAGAGCAAATCTTCGCATATTCCTGGAATGACTAAGTCAGAAACATGTTTCTGTAATACCTTGCCAATTTACACATGTACACGTGTAGAAGACTTAGTAAATATTACAATGTGCATTTTACAAAGTATCAAACGAAAAATACGAACTTTTAATGCATTCACCTCTAAGAATTGTCGTACTATACATTAAATCTGTTTTACAGTTCGCAATAAATGTACGAATATCCCACTGTCAGCTTCACTGCATTTGTTCTCTCTTGCGAGAACATGTTGTGGTGCTTGTTTAATAATGAGGGCAGCACCGTCCATGATGCGACCAAGCAGTTCATCTCGCATACGCACCTTTCGTTTCTACACCTCAGACTTCATCCAATCCAACAAATAAAAGTTTTTGGGCTAAGTTCTGGCGCTGTCGATGAGCAGTTAATTTTACTACCACAACCATGACTGCTGTTAGGGTAAGTATGTTTAAGATTTTCCCCTCGTACGACTGGTAAAATGTGGAGGGGCTCCATCATGCTGGAAATACGTATCAGTCTGTGTGGCCAAAGCAACATCCTCAACCGGTTCAGCAAACGAATTTTCCAAAAACTGCAATTTATTTTGTTCCGTCATTCGCTCTTCTCGAATGACTGTCCAAAAACGAATGCACTGTGTGTCCCGTTTTGGAAGCCATCCGAAACAGGGCATATGTTCATACGAAGATCTTGCTTCAAATAAACGTCCCTGTCGTATCCCTGGATACTGTACATTACTCTTGGGGCAGCCTGTATTTTAGTACATTTCAATGAGTATGCCTGCAAAATAAATTGAATGACGTACATGCGACTAATGCTTAAGCCTTCGATATGGTCACAAAGACGGTTTCTAAGTAAAAAAATTGAAAAAAAGGTCAAATGTTTTGTGAAATGATTTGTCTAAAAGTAAGAAATGAAACAGATTAAAGAAACGTTTGACGCGACTTTGACTGATTCACGAAATCATATATTGCAAACGAGGCACCAATTGAGAATTTAAAGTTCATTGTTGAACTTGGAATTCTAAACAGTACTAGAGGATGCTTGTCTATTGCTGCACATGATTTCAAGCCTCGTTCAAAGATGTCATGTTTATCCGAGCTATTTTAGTTACTACTTTTAGAAAATCATTTCAAAACATTTCACCGTCTTTTATGTACTTTTTTATTTTCAAGTTCTGTTCTCAAATAATTCTATAATTAAATCTTTTTTTAAAAAATAGACGTCACGCTGGTTAATTTGATACGGCATTTGTCTCTTTCTCCATCGCCGTTGACTGTGAAAATTCGTACAAACATTTTCTGTCAACTCCCTGTGGAAGTCTTTCTTAATTAACTAGATTACTTTGAAGCAATTAAATTTTTGTTTGCAATACTAGATCACATGCTGGACAATTTGATACATCGTTTGTCCATTTTCCACTCTTTATTTTTCCATGAAATTTCGGACAAAAATCCATTATGTAATTTGTGGGAAATCCTGTTTCGCTCCGTTAAAACATTTGACCAAAAATTACAAACATATTCACAGTTTCTTCGCTTTACGTTCACGGCTCACTGTACAGCTATATTTATTCAATTTTTTCACCACCGTGTCTACGGGAGAAGTGCGTGGAAAAAAAATAGTGAATAATAGCAAATTCCACCCCGAAAAAAGACGTGGTAATCGCGTGAGGAGAGATGTAGACTACAGAATGGATGCTCAAATGTCTCCCACTTGATTTGGCGTAACTTGTGTGTCACAGCATCTGCTATACGGGGACGTGCAGTATGAAGCAGAAGCATTCCACAACGCTGGTTTTCGACAGGCCTGCTGCCCCCAACACATTTTTCACCCTCCGATAGATGTCAACCGGTATTTGTCCTTCGCAGCAAAAAAAAGAAAAGGAACAGTGGTCTTGTCTGGAGGCGTTTCGTAATAACTTCGTCATAGTTCACGTTTCCCCATATACAGTTTTCACGCCTGAAAGATACGAATACGACACTAATCCCTTGCTTACTAGTCTGTGCTTATATACAAGCATCGTAGGCCCGCTTGCATATACGCTGCAGCAGCGGCCTGAAACGAAAACTTTTTCAGCACCGCCATTATACATTTCCGCTGTTCATGCACTAAAACTATGGCGTCAGGAGTGCCATTGCAATTTATTACTTCTTTGCTACTTTATTCACAACACACTTTGCAGACGGTATCCACGTGTACCACCGAGTGTTCCCGCAAAATTATACACTGCGATCACAAAAATCACGGGACAGCGATATGCACGTACACAGACGGAGCGATGTAGGGGCAGTGCATTGGCAGGGCTGTCATCTGTTCTCAGCTGATTAATGTGGAAACGTGTTCGAAGTGATTATGGCCGCACGGCGGCAATCAACAGACTTTGAACACGGTAATGGTAGTTGGAGCTAGACGTATAGGACACTCTGTTTCGGTTTTCGTTGGGGAATTCAGTATTCCGAGACCCACAGCGTCAAGAGTGTGCCGAGGAAACCACATTTCAGGCATTGCCTCTCGCCATGGACAACGCACCGGCCATCTTCTTCACTTAACGACCGAGAGCAGCGGCGTTTGCGTAGAGTTGTCAGTGGTAACAGACAAGCAACACTGCGAGATGGACGTGTGATGAACGTTCCAGTAGAACAATGCGACAAAATTTGTCATTAATGGACTAAGGTAGCACACGACTGACGAAAGTGCCTTTGGTAACATCACGACATCGCCTGCAGTGCCTCTCCTACGCTCGTGACAATATCGGTTCGACACTAGACGACTGGAAAACTGTGACCTGGTCAGATGAGTTCAGATTTCAGTTGGTTATAACTTATGGTACGGCTAGTGTGGCGCCGACTCCAAGATGCCATGGACCAAATTTGTCAACGAGGCGGTGTGCTGTCTCCATAATGGTGCGGGCTGTTTTTGCATGGAATAAACTAGGTTCTCTGTTCCAACTGAACCCATAACGGACTCTTAATGGTTTATTCGGCTACTCCGAAGCAGTTTTCCTTCATTAATGAATGGACTTCGTTCCCAAACGACGACGGAATGTTTGTGCATGACAATTCGCCATGTTACCGGGCCGAAATTGTTTGCGATTAGTTCGAAAGACAATTCGAGCGAATGACTTGGCCACCGAGATCGCCCGACATGAATCCCATAGAAAATTTATGGCACATAATTGAGAGGTCAGTTCGTGCACAAAATGCAGCACAGGCAACAGTTTCGCAATTATGGACGGTTATAGAGGCAGCCTGGCCTAATACTTGTGCAGGGAACTTCCAACGGCTTGTTGAGTCCATTCCATGTTGAGCAGCTGCACTACGCCGAGCAAAAAGATGTCCGACAGACAGGCCTTTTGCCGGCCGGAGTGGCCGTGCGGTTCTAGGCGCTACAGTCTGGAGCCGAGCGACCGCTCCGGTCGCAGGTTCGAATCCTGCCTCGGGCATGGATGTGTGTGATGTCCTTAGGTTAGTTAGGTTTAATTAGTTCTAAGTTCTAGGCCAGTGATGACCTCAGAAGTTAAGTAGCATAGTGCTCAGAGCCTTTTTTTTAGATAGGCCTTTTAGGAGGTGTCCCGCGACTATTGTTGCCTCGGTGCACACTGTTCGATACGTAGTTCACTGAGATGCTTGAATAACTAGCTTCTGCTTGAAACAGAAAATTAGCAAATTAGCCACATACTCAACCAGTGTTTAATAATGAGAGCCCTTTCAGTCTGCCATCAAACTTTAATGATAACTTCAAACCTTTTATAACCATGTTTTCGCTTACATTCATAACTTAAAATACCCAACTCGTTAACTTATGTACATAGAAACCAAACGGCAGATAGGACCGAGGGGGATGGAAGGGAAACAGTGGTCGAGAAGGGAGTGAGGAAAAGGTGTAGTCTATCACCGATGTTGTTCAATCTGTACATTGAGCAAACAGTAAAGGAAACCAAAGGAAAACTTGGAGCAGGAATTTAAGTTCAGAAAGTAGAGATAAAAACTTAGAGCTTTGCCAGTAACATTCAAATTCTGTCGGAGACAGCAAAGAACTTGGAAGAGCAGCTGAACGGAATGTACAGTGGCTTGAAAGGAGCATATAGGATGTACCTTAACAACAGCAACACAAGGATAATGGTATGTACTCGAGTTAAACCAAATGATGCTGAGGGAATTAGATTAGGAAACGAGGAACTTAAAGTAGTAGATGAGGTTTGCTGTTTGGGCAGCAAAATAACTGATGATGACCGAAGTAGAGAGGACATAAAACGTATACTGGCAATGGTAAGAAAGGGGTTTCTGAGAAACATAAATTTAACATCGAATATAGATTTAAGTGTTGGGAAGTCTTTCCTGAAATTATTTTTATGGAGTGTAGCCATGTATGGAAGTGAAACACGGATGATAACAGTTAAGACAAAAAGAGAATAGAAACTTTTGAAACGTGGTGCTACAGAAGAATGCTGAACATTAGATGGGCAGATCACGTAAATAATGAAGAGGTACTGAGTAGAATTTGGGAGAAAAGAATTTCGTGGCACAACCTGACTAGAAGAAGGGATAGGTTCACAGGACACATTCTGAGACATCAAGGGATCACCAATTGAGTATTCGAGGGAACTGCTGACAGCAAAAAAGCGTAGAGAGATCAAGAGAAGAATATAGTAAGCAGAGTCAAAGATGTAATTTCAGCAGTTGTTCGGAGATGGAAGCTTGTAGAGTAACATGGAGAGCTGTATCAGACCAGTCTTAGAACCGAAGATTGCTGCAACTGCAACAGCAACAATAACAATCTAATTCGACGTTCGAAGCTACATGTGAGATCGATTCTCTAAGCAACCAGGAGTGGGGATTTCTGGTTTTATTCAGACTGACACTCGTCGTGAAAGTCTTCGGACTTCTATCGTCAAAGATGTCTACTACCCTCTGATTTGTCTGCGTACTCGCAGCGACAATACTGCTCCACAGATGCGACTCCCGGTGGATTAGTCGGAGTGTCTGCTCACACGAGCTGGCTCACGAACCCCTGAGCGAACGTGTCGCACTTTAATGACTGCAGGGGGAGTGGACGTAGTGTGTGCCGGGGCTACGGGACGCGAGGTGTCGCCTTTTAGCCGCTTATCACAGCGCGGGGGGGGGGGGGGGGGGCGCCAGGGGAGTAGCTCAGCTGTACACGGACCACAGCACGACACGGTCCGTCCACCGAGCGGGCGCTTCACGGCCGATAAAGCAGGCGCTGTGGGGGCGAACACACACACACACACACACACACACACACACACACACACACGCACAGTCCCATGTCCTGACTGACTCATCATCGCTCAGCTCAAACCACTTCGCTGCCTACACGTTCATAAATAATATTAGATAAACAAAATAAACCAGAAGAACATAAACCATGACCAACCATTTCAAATTTGGAGCGGGCTGTTGTTCTTCTACTGTAGGTGTCGTTTAAGAAGGGATCTTTCGAAATTCCATCCCTAAGGGGGTAAAATAAGGGAAAAAACTTTTTCTAAATTTATTACTATTAAGGCAATTTTGGAATTAGACTTACGAAAACTGATATTTGGTTTCTCGGTCAGAAATAAAGAAAAAAGTGTTTCAGTATTTTTGAAAATTTAACCCGTAAGGGAGTGGAAAAACTGTGTCAAAGCTTTTTGAAAATGAATTATTATTAAAGAACAACTAAAGTATTTTTAAAGCTACGTCTATGAAAATTGCTGTTTGACTTCTCGGTTACAAATAACAAAAGCATTGTTTTTTGGAAATTCGACACGTAAGGAGGCGAAACAGAGAAAGAAATTTTTTATGAAATATTAAATTTTGAAAGCATTTTTAAAACTAAATCTATGAAAAATTGAATTTGGCTTTCCGGTTTGAAACAAAATAAATACGTGTTTCACGGTTTTGCAAATTCAATCCCTAAGGGGGGCAAATAGGACATGAACATTTTTGAGAAATTTTCTTTATATTAAACACATTTTAAAGCTAAATGTACGAAACTTGGCATTTCACTTCTAGGTTAGATGTAAAGAAATATGTGTTTGGGACGAAAGTTTCTATAGAAATATCAACACAAAGGTCATGATTAACAGAAACTTTAGATTCCAGATACCAGAATCGCTTTTTTCATCAGAACTATCGTAGGAAAAGACCATGCTTCAGTCTTGAACCGCACGACCGCTACGGTCGCAGGTTCGAATCCTGTCTCGGACATGGATGTGTGTGATGTCCTTAAGTTAGTTAGGTTTAAGTAGTTCTAAGTTATAGGGGACTGATGACGTCAGATATTTAGTCCCATAGTGCTCAGAACCATTTGAACCATGCTTCATTATATTAATTAGTGTGGAAAGTTTAGAATGTACTGCACTTTGCGAGCAACTTAAAATTTCGTGTAAAGAAAAAAAAATCTGTGTAGCCCATACAGTCTACTGTGACCGAAGCAGCGGGTTCTAAGTTAGTTCTTAAATCTTGCCTGACCAGCTTATGTATCGCTCTCTAGCATACCATAGCATGCCCTTATATTCTTCCGTAAACATCAAGGAAAATTTGTTAATAGTAGTAGAGGCTTCCTTTTCTAATGAACGTTTAAAATAAGTCATAATCCAAACTAAATTCATGAGATTATAGTTTTCATACAATTTGATTCGCGTGAGCCGCCGCCTAAAATACAAATACCCTGAAATATAAATTTACTGGCATAAAAATCGTGACTGGAGCCCTAAAATACGCCTCTCATTATATGAGTAAAGGTGCTCACACATGTAACTGCTTGCCTGACAAGAAACTATGATCAGCTGTTTCGCACGAGCATGCACAGAGCCCTCACGACTCCACACGCTCAAGCGTGGATATACACTGAAGCGCCAAAGAAACTGGTATAGGCATGCGTATTCAAATACAGAGATATGTAAACAGGCAGAATACGGTGCTGCGGTCGGGAACGGCTTAATAAGGCAGAAACTGTCTGACGCACTTGTTAGAACGGTTACTGCTGCTACAATGGAAGGTTACCAAGACGTGAGTGAGTTTGAACGTGGTGTTACAGTCGGCGAACGAGCGGTGGGACACAGCATGGTCGAGGTAGCGACGAAGTGGATACTTTCCCGTACTACCATTTCAAGAGCGTTGCATGAATATCAGAAATCCGGTAAAACACTAAATCTCCGACCTCGCTGCGACCGGAAAGTGATCCTCCAAGAAAGGGACCGACGACGACTGAAGAGATTCGTTCAACGTGACAGAAGTGCAACCCTTCCACAAGTTGCTGCATATTTCAATGCTGGACCTTCAACAAGTGTCAGCGTCCGAACCATTCAACGAAACATCATCGATGTGGGCTTTCGGAGCAGAAGACCCTCTCGTGTGCCCTTTAAGACTGCACGACACAAAGCTCGATACAATTTGGAACGAGACTCGTCTGACCAGCCAACATCTTTCCCATCATCAATAGTCCAATGTCGGTGTTGACGAGCCCAGTCGAGGTGTAAATCTTCGTGTCGTGCAGTCATCAAGGGTACACGAGTGGGCCTTCGGCTCCGAAAGCCCACATCGATGATGTTGCGTTGAATGGTTCACACGCTGATACTTGATGGCCCAGCATTGAAATTTGCAGCAGTTTGCAGAAGGGTTGCACTTCTGTCACGTTGAACAATTCTCTTCGGTCGTCGTTCGTCCCGCTCTTGCAGGATATTTCTCCGACCGCAGCGATGTCGGAGATTTGTTTTTTTTCCCGGATTCCTGATATTCCCGGTACACTCGTGAACTGGTCGTATGGGAACATCCCCTCGGAGACGCTGTGTCCCATCGCTCCTGTGCCGACTATAACACCACGTTCAAGCTCACTTAAATCTTGATAACCTGACACTGCAGTAGCAGTAACCGATCTAACAACTGCAAAAGACACTGCGCCGTATTATGCCTGTTCCCATATCTCTGGATATTCACATGCCTATACCAATTTCTTTGGCGCTTCAGTGTAATGACTACTGTGCCTTTGTGCGCTCGTTACCGTTGTACATTCTTCTTTCCATTCGGACCTTCATTTCCCAGCGTTCTTAGCTGATGCATTCTCCTTAAATATCCTTTCCCTACATCAGAGAAAGATCTACTTTGTACACCTATAAATTCTTTTTTATCTGTCACTATCACTATTACTATTATTGTCATTATTATTGTTATTATCATTATTAGTGGCAACAGCAGCGGTATCATCAGTAAAAGTACTGCCAGTGTTAACTCTATTGCTTCATAGTCAGTATCATTTACTCACATTGTCACTATAGACACTGAAATCATTATAATATAATTTGTGCTATTAAAATCGTTACTTCTTAGGTAACTATGATGTAAAACTTATACTGTATATGTGAAACCCTCGTCCGATGTGAGAGGACCTGATGGCCCTAATCACATCAGATTAAAAATAACTAAGTAAATAAATAAATATGCTGGTATTGCAGTTTTAAGAGCCAGCATTGTGTTTCAGTGGGGCTTAAAGGTACAGTTGGTCAGAGTATTTAACAAGCAATGGAATATTAATTAATATGAGGTTGAGATGGACAGTAGAATAGTGCCACAGACATCCCTTCAGGCAATACTGAGGATGCCGCATCATCTACGAAGATGACATTCGATGCAGCGATAATCTTCTCAGTGCATGACTGTGAACGTGTGTTGTAGCTGTAGCAGACTCTGCCAAACAATCAAGTTGTTGAAACCTCCTGGCAGCTTAAAACTGTTTGCCGGACCGGATCTCGAAACTAGGACATTTGCCTCTGAGGGCAAGTGCTCTATCGGCTCACGACCCAGTCTCACAGCTCTTCTTCCGCCAGTACGTCTTCTCCTACCTTCCAAACTTCACAGAAGTTGTCCTCATACCTCGAGTAACTATCATTCCTCGAAGAAAGCATATTTGAAGATGTTGTCCGCCAAAGGCAAAGGTCTTAGGTTCGAGTATCAATCTGCCACACAGTTTTAATTTGCCAGCATCATTCAGATCGAGGCGTATTCCGGTACGGAGTCAATATTCATCCTGAATACAATCCACCAGGCTATGGCTAAGCCATATCTCAGTATTATCCTTTCCTCCAAGAGTGCAGGTCCCGCAAGGTATACAAGACAACTTCTAGAATGTTAGGAAGGAGGTATGGTATGGGCGGAAGTAAAGGTGTGAGGAAGGGTCATGAGTCTTAATTGGATAGCTGAGTTGGTAGAGGATTTTCCCACAAAAGGCAGAGGTCCCAGATTCGTATCCTGTCTGGTACACAGTTTTAATTTGCCAGGAAGTTTTGAATCAGCTGACTCTCCGCTTCAGAGTAAAAATACGTTATGGAAACGAAGTAGTTGACCAAAGTAATCAGTTGTGAGGGCTATTACTTTTCCGATCTCCGGTCGGTCGCAAAATTGAAGCCACAACGAAAATCCGGTGAAGCTTTCCGGAGATGTGTTGCGCGGTGACTCTAGTATGGCCATCTGCTGCGCAACATTGCGTATCTCATTTCTGAGCGCTCAGTGAGCACGTAAAGACGCCTAGAGCAATAGTGTCTCCCATCAAGTGTGAGGTGTCTGCTGAGATGTTTCCCCTGATTTCATGCAACCCACATCACGCAACTGCCAAGCATTTCCTCGTTCATGGCAATTGTCGGCGATACACTGCAGGTGCAACTAAGACGGTCCTGCAGTGTTTGATCACCACCATACAGCCCGGACATGGCCTTCTCAGATTTTCATCTCTTCGCCCACACGAACCGCTGGCCACTACGACGGAATTTTGGCACTGACAACGGGCTGAAGACCAGTGTATGGAATTAGTAGAAATCCCAGGCGGCTGCCTTCTACACTACTGGCCATTAAAATTGCTACACCAAGGAGGAATGCAGATGATAAACAGGTATTCACCGGACAAATATATTATACTAGAACAGACATAGGATTACATTTTCACGCAATTTGGGTGCATAGATACTGAGAAATCAGTACCCAGGACAACCACCTCTGGCCGTAATAACGGCCTCGATACTCCTGGGCATAGAGTCAAACAGAGCTTGGATGGCGTGTACGGGTACAGCTGCCCATGCAGCTTCAACAGCCGGCTGAAGTGGCCGTGCGGTTAGAGGCGCTGCAGTCTGGAACCGCAAGACCGCTACGGTCGCAGGTTCGAATCCTGCCTCGGGCATGGATGTTTGTCATGTCCTTAGGTTAGTTAGGTTTAACTAGTTCTAAGTTCTAGGGGACTAATGACCTCAGCAGTTGAGTCCCATAGTGCTCAGAGCCAACCAGCTTCAACACGATACCACAGTTCGTCAAGAGTAGTGAATGGCGTATTGTGACGAGCCAGTTGCTCGGCCATCATTGACCAGACGTTTTCAATTGGTGAGATGTCGGGAGCATGTGCCATACCAGCGTATCACCCTGCGTGCTGGTATGGGGTGCCATTGGTTACACGTCTCGGTCACCTCTTGTTCGCATTGACGCCACTTTGAACAGTGGGCGTTACATTTCAGAGGTGTTACGACCCGTGGCTCTACCTGGCTCTACCATTTATTCGATCCCTGCGCTACCCTACATTTCAACAGGATAATGGACGACCGCAAGTTGCAGGCCTGTACGGGCCTTTCTGGATACAGAAACTGCTCGACTGCTGCCCTGGCCTGCGATGTCGCCAAACACGGATGCGACCAACGTGATGCTGTAAACAGAACCTGGATTCAGCCCCAGAAAATGGCGTTTTGCCATTCGTGCACCCAGGTTCGTCATTGGTACACCATCGCAGGCGCTCCTGTCTGTGATGCAGCATCAAGGGTAACCGCAGCCACGGTCTCCGAGCTGATGGTCCATGCTGCTGAAAACGTCGTCGAACTGTCCGTACAGATGGTTGTTGTCTGGCAAATGTCCCCGTCTGTTGGCTCAGGGATCGAGACGTGGCTGCAGGACCAGTTACAGCCATGCGGATAAGATGCCTGTCATCTCGACTGCTAGTGACACGAGGCCGTTGAGGTCCAGCACGGCGTTCCGTATTACCCTCCTGAACCCACCGATTCCATATTCTACTAACAGTCATTGGATCTCGACCAACGTGATAGTCTACAATCTGACCTTTATCAAAGTCGTAAACGTGATGGTACGCATTTCTCCTCCTTACACGAGATACCACTACAACGTTTCACCAGGCAACGGCGGTCAACTGCTGTTTGTGTATGAGAAATCGGTTGGAAACTTTCCTCATGTCAGCACATTGTAGGTGTCGCCACCGGCGCCAACCTTGTGTGAATGTTCTGAAAAGGTAATCATTTGCATATCACAGCACCTTCTTCATGTCGGTTAAATTTCGCGTCTGTAGAGCGTCATCCTCGTTGTGTAGCAATTTTAATGGCCAGTAGTGTATGAAGAAGGTATTGTCTGGTTGGTACCACGCTACAACAGACGTCTAATTCGGAGCAGCGACAGTGTAAAGAAGTAGCTGGAAGGTGTAACGAAATGTTACGTAATTGAAGGTGGAGGGGGGAGAAGGAAAGGGAAGGAACTAATTACATCAGCTGCATTGGGAATTTATGCAGAACTGATGGCGACGAGTGAAAATGTGTGCGGGACCGGGATTCGAACTCGGGATCTCCTGCTTACTAGGCAGTTACGTTAACCACTGTGTTCGCACTCTCTCGGCACGCGCCCCAGCCGACCCACATTGCAACTTAGCTCCGCGTATCGGCAGTCCCCGTCCTGTCTTCCGTGATCGTTAATTTTGAATTCCCGCAGGAGGTCGAACGATATTGTGCATCCGCACTGAAGGTTGTAGAGTCACTGCCCATCGAGGCGAATCAAGTATTTGACTGCATGGTGTCGGCTCTTTCGGACACGAAGCTCGTAAGGGATCACCGTGTCTGAATGTCATTTTTTTTGCCATTAACTTGTCAGGTGACCTTTCTTTTTGTCCGGTGAGCTTATTATGGTTACCGGAGGCTTTCGTGTACTCGAGTGCCTTTCGTAAATGTTTTAAGAGTTATTTAGGCGATACAGATGTGAAGGGCGGAGGCGCGCGTCGGTGCGCTGAATGGGCCGTGCTCTTTCTCTCTTTCTCTCTTTCTCCCTCGGCTTCCATTCGGCGGCGGGCGACACTTGTGCCGGAGCGGTGAAGAGCGCGGCCCGGCATTCAGGTGCCGGGCGAGATGACGCTAATGAAGGCGTCGAGATGGCTAATTGAGGATCCGCGGTAATTAGCGCACGCGCGCCATTGTGGGGGCGCGCGCTTTTTCTCGCCCACGCGCCGCGCCTCCGAGCAGCGGCGACGGCGGCGGCGCCAGCACGGCTAATTCTGGCCACGGCCGCGGCCGCCACTAAATGGCCGCAATTGTGGGCGTGTGTTTGGGGCCGCGCCACGCCACGCCACGCCACGCGCCTGCCAATTACGCCAGCGCGGCGCTGCGCGCATTCACGCCGCCCCCGCCGCCGCGCCGCAGCCGTCCCCGGCGTCAATTAGGCGCTCCGCCACCGGCGACGACTTGTTGCCCTCTGCTGCCGCGACGCGAGGCAATTTGCCCGCGCCCTCCGAAGCGTCCTCGTGTGTCTTTTATCGTCTACGTCTATACTCGCGTGCCACCTTACGGTGCGTGGCAGAGGGGCCTTCTGACTGTGGTATCACTACATTCCAGTAGGCACGTAAAACAGCTACGAGGGGCAGTCAATAAGTGAGGCGGGACATTTTCTTTCAGAGAGCGGGTCGGATTTATCAGGATTCCAATAAACCGACACATTAAATAATGCATGTAAAAACACAATGGCGACCAAACACGACAACATGAAAAAGAAGTGGATGACAGAGAAGATATTACAATTGATGGAACAAAGAAGAATACTTAAAAATAGAGATGAAAGTGAGTATAAAAGATTACATGCAGAAATACGAAAAGAAACACGGCGAGCAAAAGAAGAATGGTACAAGGAACAATGCTCTGAAATTGAGAGTTATGAAACAAGACATGATAGTTTCAACTTACACAAAAAAGTTAAAGATTTAGCTGGACTTAATAAAAAGAAAAGTACAAGTTTATTGTTAGATAAAAATGACAAAATAATTCCTGATGTTAAAGGTAAACTGGACAGGTGGACAGAATATGTCAAAGAACTATTTGAAGATACAAGAAAAGATCAAAAATTTTATGATAACATGATCGGAGAACGAGGACCAAGCATATCGAAAGAAGAAATATTACATGTTATCAACAAATCAAAGACAGGAAAAGCCCCTGGACCGGATAAGATACCAAATGACATCCTGAAACTCATAGGAATAGACCATATAGATATATTTGTACAATTGTTTAATGATATTTATAATTCGGGAATTATTCCTAGGGATTGGTTGACATCTACCTTTGTTACATTACCCAAAAAGGCTAATGCCAAAACTTGTAATGATCACCGTACAATAAGCTTAATGAGTCACACCTTAAAGATATTTCTAAAAGTTATACACCAACGAATATACAAAAAAGTAGAAGAAGGTATAAGTGAAACACAATTCGGTTTTAGAAGTTCCCTCGGTACAAGAGAAGCATTGTTTGCTTTTAACATATTAGCGCAACGATGTATGGAGGTTAACCAGCCACTATATGTGTGCTTCCTGGATTATAATAAAGCATTTGACAAAGTTCGTCATGATCATCTCATAGAATTGTTAGAAAAGAAAACACTTGATAAGAAAGACATCCGCATTATATATAACCTCTACTACAATCAAACCGCAACCGTGAAGGTAGAAAATGAGTTATCGAATGATATAGAAATAAAGAGGGGTGTGAGACAAGGTTGCGTTCTCTCACCCTTATTGTTTAATATGTATTCAGAAGACATAATCCAGGCAGCTCTATCAGATGAAATAGCTGGCATTAAAGTGAATGGGCTAAACATTAACAATGTTAGGTTTGCTGATGACACTGCACTACTAGCTGGAAACCTCAAAGATCTACAATTACTTCTTGACAAAGTCGCAGAAAAAAGTGAAGAATTTGGCTTGACTCTTAACGTAAGCAAGACTAAGTTCATGGTGATATCTAAAACACACCAACAAGAAAATCTTACAATCAATAGGGAAAGAGTCGATCAAGTACGTAAATTTAAATATCTCGGAACAATTGTAAATGAGGAGATTGAAAGCTCAGAAGAAATTAAATCGAGAATAGGACAGGCCAGAAGTATCTTTAATAAGATGAAAAATGCATTCTGTTCGAGAGACATTTGTTTAAACACAAAAATGAGGTTGCTAAGATGCTATGTATTCTCAAAATTATTATACGGAATGGAAGCGTGGACATTGAAAAAGGACATGAACAGTTTAGAAGCTTTCGAAATGTGGGCATATAGAAGAATACTTAGAATTAGTTGGGTGTCGAGGATTACTAATCAAGATGTCCTAAGAAGAATGGGAAAGGAAAAAGAATTAATTAAAATTATTAAAGTAAGGAAGCTACAATATTTAGGCCTTGTTATTAGGGGAGTAAATTACAAAATATTGCAAATAATACTAGAAGGGAAAATTTGTGGGAAGAGAACGAGGGGTAGAAGACGGACATCCTGGATTGACAATTTAAAAAATTGGTACAACTGTTCAACGTCAGAACTCCTTAGATCAGCCAAATCAAGATCAGAAATTGCCATGATGACAGCTAACCTTCTTAGAGGAGACGGCACATGAAGAAGAAGAATAAACCGTATTATTCCCCACTGTCCGCAACTCGTGGTCTCGCGGTAGCGTTCTCGCTTCCGGAACACGGCGTCCCGGGTTCGATTCCCGGCGGGGCCAGGGATTTTCACCTCCCTCGAGATGACTGTGACCAAAATGGTACTGAAACAAAGGATGACAGACTAAAGACCGAAACACTAAATGTCTTTTTCCAAAGTTGTTTCACAGAGGAAGACTGCACTGTAGTTCCTTCTCTAGATTATCGCTCAGATGACAAAATGGTAGATATCGAAATAGACGACAGAGGGATAGAGAAAGAAAATCGCTTAAAAGAGGAAAGGCCACTCGACCTGATGGGATACCAGTTCGATTTTACACAGAGTACGCGAAGGAACTTGCCCCCCTTCTTACAGCGGTGTACCGTAGGTCTCTAGAAGAGCGTAGCGTTCCAAAGGATTGGAAAAGGGCACAGGTCATCCCCGTTTTCGAGAAGGGACGTCGAACAGATGTGCAGAACTATAGACCTATATCTCTAACGTCGATAAGTTGTGGAATTTTGGAACACGCATTATGTTCGAATATGACTTTTCTGCAGACTAGAAATCTACTCTGTAGGAATCAGCATGGGTTTCGAAAAAGACGATCGTGTGAAACCCAGCTCGCGCTATTCGTCCACGAGACTCAGAGGGCCATAGACACGGGTTCACATGTAGATGCCGTGTTTCTTGACTTCCGCAAGGCGTTCGATACAGTTCCCCACAGTCGTTTAATGAACAAAGTGAGAGCATATGGACTATCAGACCAATTGTGTGATTGAAGAGTTCCTAGATAACAGAACGCAGCATGTCATTCTCAATGGAGAGAAGTCTTCCGAAATAAGAGTGATTTCAGGTGTGCTGCAGGGGAGTGTCATAGGACCGTTGCTATTCACAATATACATAAATGACCTTGTGGATGACATCGGAAGTTCACTGAGGCTTTTTGCAGATGATGCTGTGGTGTATCGAGAGGTTGTAACAATGGAAAATTGTACTGAAATGCAAGAGGATCTGCAGCGAATTGACGCATGGTGCAGGGAATGGCAATTGAATCTCAATGTAGACAAGTGTAATGTGCTGCGAATACACAGAAAGATAGATCCCTTATCATTTAGCTACAAAATAGCAAGTAAGCAACTGGAAGCAGTTAACTCCATAAATTATCTGGGAGTACGCATTAGGAGTGATTTAAAATGGAATGATCATATTAAGTTGATCGTCGGTAACGCAGATGCCAGACTGAGATTCATTGGAAGAATCCTAAGGAAATGCAATCCGAAAACAAAGAAAGTAGGTTACAGTACGCTTGTTCGCCCACTGCTTGAATACTGCTCAGCAGTGTGGGATCCGTACCAGATAGGGTTGATAGAAGAGATAGAGAAGATCCAACGGAGAGCAGGATCATTTAGTAATCGCGAGAGCGTTACGGAGATGATAGATAAACTCCAGTGGAAGACTCTGCAAGAGAGACGCTCAGTAGCTCGGTACGGGTTTTTGTTAAAGTTTCGAGAACATACCTTCACCGAAGAGTCAAGCAGTATATTGCTCCCGCCTACGAATATCTCGCGAAGAGACCATGAGGATAAAATCAGAGATATTAGAGCCCTCACAGAAGCATACCGACAATCCTTCTTTCCACGAACAATACGAGACTGGAATAGAAGGGAGAACCGATAGAGGTACTCAAAGTACCCTCCGCCACACACCGTCAGGTGACTTGCGGAGTGTGGATGTAGATGTAGATGTAGACTGGGTGTTGTTGTGTCATCATTATCATCATTCATCCCCATTACGGTCGGAGGAAGGCAATGGCAAACCACCTCCCCTAGGACCTTGCCTAGCACGGCGGTGTGGGTCCCCTCATCGTTCCCCTACACTCTGACAAGGAGTATGGGACTTCCAGAATGAGATTTCCACTCTGCAGCGGAGTGTGCGCTGATATGAAACTTCCTGGCAGATTAAAACTGTGTGCCGGACTGAGGCTCGAACTCGGGACCGTGGCCTTTCGCGGGCAAGTGCTCTACCAACTGAGCTACCCAAGCACCACTCACAACCCGCCCTCACAGCTTCAGTTCTGCCAGTACCTCGTCTCCTACCTTCCAAGTTGAAGCTATCAGGCCGGGTTGTGAGTAGTGCTTGGGTAGCTCAGTTGGTAGGGCACTTGCCCGCGAAAGGCCACACAGTTTTCATCTGTCAGGATGTTTCAGTATGGGACTTCATCATCATTCCCCACTCTTCTGCCTACAAAATCCTATTTTTCAACATAATCGTGATCTGAAAAGTTACGAGCCTAGCAAGTAGATTACGTATGCAAAAGACCTGTCATGGTTTAATAATGAAATTCGATAAATGCTGAGGAAGCGAAGGCTGCTGCACTCTAGCTTCAAAAGAGAACCCACATTTGACGAAAAGCAAATGTTAGTATAGATTCGTTCGTCTGTGCGCGAGGCGTACCACCGTCATACCTTAGCAAAAGACCTGACAGAGAACCCGAGAAAATTCTGGTACTGTGTAAAATCGCTAAGCGAGCTTGCATTCAGTCTCTTGTTGACCAGTCTGGTTTGGCAGTTTGTAACGTTCTTTCAATAATTATTGAATGAATACATGGCTGAGGGGTGGATACAAAACTGGAGTTAGCGTGTTGTAACTGTAGGTGATGTGCTTACTCTGTGTTATTGTTAGCAAAGACGTTATACGAACTGATTGGGCGATGCAACTCACAAATACCAAAAGAAATACAGTCGCTGCAAAATACATTCAGCCCCTTAGGCACTGAATCCTCCGGACCTGTTCAAAACTTACAACTTTGATCCCTGTGGACATAACAAATAAATAAAATTGCCTTACCTCTAAAGCGATATATTCTGGTCTCTCGTGAAAAAAAAAGAAAGAAAAAGAAATGTGCTAGCTAGAGGCTCAGCGGTGTGCAACGATAGCTGTAGTACTTTTAAATGTACATGAAATTCTTTTGACTGATAATTGAAAACATTTAAGAAATATTCAATGTCTTTGAAAAACATATGACCTGGACAGGGAGGCGGTACTGACTGGGGTGATTTACTAACCCTGGCTTTTTCAAAAAAAAATGTTCAAATGTGTATGAAATCTTATGGGACTTACCTGCTAAGGTCATCAGTCCTTAAGCTTACACACTACTTAGCCTTAATTATCCTAAGGACAAACACACACACCCATGCCCGAGGGAGGACTCGAACCTCCGCCGGGACCAGCCGCACTATCTATGACTGTAGCACCTAAGACCGCTCGGCTAATCCCGCGCGGCACTGACTTTTTCAATAGTGGAATTGTATTCCAAGTTAAGTTTGGCTTTTCAAAATAACTGACAATTAAAATTACATTACTATGAAAACTTACATCCCTTTTTAGTAATTGAGTCACGATAGTGGCCTCCCGCCACCCTGTACCACGGTGGCAGAGGGCGCTCGCAGTCGGAGCAACTGCAGATGTGGCTCAGCGTGCGTGTATCACGGTATCCACAGCGTCCCCTGCGACTGCTGTCGGCGTCTGTTTCCATGCCAGCAGTGAGACGCCGTTGAGGCTGGTATGTTTCGTGGTTGAGGAAACGCTGACTGCGGAAGGGTAGGAACACATTTTACAGCACTCCATAGCGCGAACAGTGGAGGAACACTGAGGAGACGATGGTTGCGTCAGCATGACAATACACTCTGATATAAGGCAGCTTCTGCGAGGCAATGGTTTGTGGACAAAAACATTCCTGAAATGGACTGGCCTGCCCAGAGTTCAGAGCGTAACGAAATGGAACACCTTTAGGATGAGTTAAAGTGTCGACATCACGCCACATGCCACCGTCAGTCATCACCTCCTTCTCTGGTTTTGGCTCTAGAGGAAGAATGCGCTGTCATTCTTCCTCATACGTTCATACATCTCATTGAAAGTGTACCCAGCAGTTCAAGCACTCACAAAGGCGAAGGTTGGACACACTGCACATTGTCCACTAATAGGTGTCCAGATACTTTCTTTCAGACGGTGTAGATTGGAGGATCCTAACCCAATACTGCACAGTCCTCAAATTACCCTCGGTAGTAATGAGAGGGGGGTATATAGCATGATAGTGCCCCAAAATATGACTTCCTACGCGTGAGACTACATGGTTAGGACGTGCATGGCATCTGACCAACTCCACGATGATCATTAGGCGCCAGAGTATGCTGTTCCAGCAAAGAGAGGTCGAAAAATAAATTAGAGGCAACTGTTTTGAACGCTAAGGAAATTTATGTATGAAACAGTTAATTACTCAGCGGCGCAGCAGAACCGAGAATAAAGGGTACAAATAATTAGACGATAAATTTGTTTTTTAACAGTCTCATTATATCCTGTGACATTTGAACGGTGAAGTCTAGGAGCAAAACAGTTATAATGAGCCCAAGGTTAAGGGTGGGGACAGAAGCACGGTTGAGTTCGTGAAGGAAATGACGCGTTAATGAACTATATCAAGACATATCTGCGGAAGTGGTAAATAAAGAAAGCAGTGCGTTTTACAGTGAAATGAAATGTAAGTATTCATTATTTTCGTAGACATGGTTCAAATGGTTCAAATGGCTCTGAGCAATATGGGACTTAACTTCTGATGTCATCAGTCCCCTACAACTTAGAACTACTTAAACTTAACTAACCTAAGGACAGCACACATATCCATGCCCGAGGCAGGATTCGAACCTGCGACCGTAGCGGTCGCGTGGTTCGAGACTGTAGCACCTAGAACCGCTCGGCCACTCCGGCCAGCAGACATGCTTCACCTAACTTTTGCGTAACGCTGTGAACTTTCTGACCGTGCAGTACCATTCTGTATCGCGCAATGAGCAGGAATAATTGTGGTCACCGTGTTTTATCTGCAGACGACAGAAGCGTAATTGTTACACAGTGAGAGAGGCAATTCAGTGAAACTGAAAATTAGTACTGGAGGGAGGAATTCATTCGCTACGTCCAAAACTTCCTGGACGACTATAGTCGAAGAACTGCATTTGTAGCTCCATGAGCAACGATCAGTAAGGAGAGAAATAAATGGTTTTTGTACATCCTAACGCATTCTTTACGACCTCGCAAGTAGTCGTCCTTGAAATGGTCGGTAGCAGCACTGTTTCTGAGTACATAATTCCCCCAGTTGAGGCGCGAGACCACGTTTTCAGAATATACTTCACTCGTGCATGAGATTTAGTGTGGGGAATCCAGACTAGAGAACATGTGTACCTAGTTACTGTAGAAGAAAGTGTTGAAAGTGTGATCAGCCGGCCTGGGAGGCCGAGCGGTTGTAGGCGCTACAGTCTGGAATCGCGCGACCGCTACGGTCGCAGGTTCGAATCCTGCCTCGGGCATGGATGTGTGTGATGTCCTTAGGTTAGTTAGGTTTAAGTAGTTCTAAGTTCTAGGGGACTGATGACCACAGATGTTAAGTCCCATAGTGCTCAGAGCCATTTTTTGTGATCAAATGCTACTACAAAAACTGTAACTACTACGATAATGTACTAAAGTGCGCGTCATTTATGTTGGCAGCCGAGTTTAGGTTCATTCTGCACATCTGACGTCACAAAACACAGTCAGCCAATGAACAGAGAACGACATTGCCACATCTCGACTGCAGTGCAGAGCATGGACGAGTGTCTTCAGTTTTAGAAACGTTCAGTCATAAATAAAGTAATAGAACAAAAGCAATGTCTTGATAGCCGACATTCTTTTGTAGAAAGTTTGGAAAAGGCATTCTTTATACCAATTGCTTCATATTCTATTAAGTAATTAAACCAAACAAGCAATAAGACTCCTAATTCAGGCGATAGCAAGGAAACGTGTTTGTATCACTCTCACGAACCGCTTTTTCGCAATAAAGAACAGCGGTAATTGTTTATTTCCTATTGTACTTCGACGAAGCGTGAGTAATTCATAGTCATACCAACAGTGTTTGTCAGTATTCTGCGTGACCTGCTATAGTCCTCATGGCGTTATGTACTCAGATGAGGTGCGTTAGCGCAACGGCTAAGGTATTGGGCTGTTATGTGAAAGGTTATGAGTTCAAACCTTGTGCAGTGCTTAATATTTTCATTATTTAAAAACAATATCGAAGTGCCTTACTTCACGAATTATATTCGTTTGAACGCAATTTTTTGAAATTTCTAGTGCTTTGTCTCTTCATTAACCCTTTCGCTGCTGCAGACACGTGCTCGCCGCATTCCGCGCTGTGCGCGATTTTGTCATCACCGCACTGCTCGCCTGTGCAGACACATGGTGTTCCCACTGCTTTGACAAAAACTATTTGGCCCAAAAATTTGATTTTTACACGTCTTCTTTACTGATACCTTCCCCCCATAAATGACTTCATTTTGTTTCGATGTTCAACGCAGTTATTATGCAGCATTAAATGTAGTAAACCACTGCACGAAATTTTGAAGAGTGCGGGCGAGCAGTGCAGTGACAAAATCGCGCACAGCGCGGAATGCAGGGAGCACGTCTTTGTAGCAGCGAAAGGGTTAATGCGGCCGTGGTGGCTTTACTTCATGAACTGCGCGCTCCCTCCTAAACGTAAGCTTGCGAACTATGCTATACTACGGCGCTGCTTCTATTGGCGCGTGCGTCGTGTGCAACTGGCAACGCAGCAATCTCCCGCGTCTGGGCGGGCATGCGGGAGCCGCCAAGATAAAAAATTCAACTATAGCAGCTGATCAATGCTATGGACGTTGATGAACGTTCTGGTTTTTACCATGGGACTGACAAGCGATGGAGCGACGCCATTGAGATGGACTGCCTCTGAGAAACAATGCGGGAACCCGTACTCCCGTGTGCAGTGTCAAGGAGCTACATACAGCCCTCGTCTGTATTCACTGCACTGAAGTGAAACGGCTGGCTGGACACTCAGAGGCTGCCCACACAGGGTCGCCTGCCGAGAAAGGCGGCGGGTGCACTGGGGACGGTTTGCCTCCCCCACGTACTCTCAGACAGGCTCACAGTAGCGATGCAGAAGACAGCAACATCCATCGCCTTCATCATCATTGTCTACATTTTCTTAACTGCTGGAGATCGTCTCTCTATATGAAGTGCTCAAATAATGTTTTGCGTTACCTTCGTAACTTGCAAAGTTTGTGTTTTATGAGTTGGAACTTTTTCTTGCTACTCCTGCCCACAGTAGGATCCTACGTCCAGACACGGGTCTAAAAGAGGTGAAGTTAACCTGAGCTCTTTCTGTGATTTGGTAGAGTGCGGTATGTTCCAAGTCGTAAACTTGACAACGCGGTTTGTGTACATCATTCAATCAAAATGCTTCTAAAGGTCTTTTTAGATAGTGCGCACATTTTCAATTAACGGCAAGGAAGGTTGGTAGCAAGGAAAGTTGCCCAATGTTTTAACGCCTTCCGAAGATTCTGGCCGACTTGAGACAAATCATTACGGATATGCCTTGTAATGGCCGTCCGCGGTCATCAACAGCTGACGACCGATACCTACAAGTTACGGATAGAGGGCGCCGCAAGCAGAAGGAAACAGAAGTGCGAGCTACCTTTTTGGACATTTTGGAAAGACAGACATTACACCAAAGTCTCTACAAGATCAATTTCGTCTGTACGAGGAGAAAGTGGGCATTCGAACACCTGGAACATAGATCAGTGGAGTTGGGTTCTACACCGTTTAGTTTTTCAGTAGTTCAGCGCTCTCTCTGCAAAGAGTGTATTATTTCAGCAACTCGAATTGTATCGTTGTGTACTACATTAAAACTTGTATTTCCTTACACGAATTGTCCAGGATCGCGTCTGTCTTCTTTGTTTGTGCCCCTGAATTAATTACAGACTGTACCTTTCTCCAGGTAGTTACACAACAGCAATGACAGAGCCTTAGCAGCAGCTGCACGATATACAACTACGTAATACGTGGGCGCATCGCTGTGTTACAGACTGTTATCTATTCAGCACTTCAAGACCATGGCTTTAATGTGCTCATTATGATAACGATTCACTCCACATGTAATTGATCTAATGTTTAGGAAACGACTTTAGAACAATAAGCTAAGCATCGATATTTCAAATGAAAACATAAAACAATGTGTTTTATTGTCGGTCAATTGTCATTTATGAGACCTTAACTTTTCCCGGCGAATTGAATCTTCAAATAACTTACGGGTCTGCTGCCGGGTAACTTCGTCGACCACCGCCGATATTTCGACAGGAGCACACCCTGCCGTTCTCAGGCATTTGTGCCTTGACGAATGGCAGGGTGTGCTCCTGTCGAAATGTCAGCGGTGGTCGACGAAGTTACCCGGCAGCAGACCCGTAAGTTATTTGAAAATTGTCATTTAGTTTGAGCATCCGCGACACCTACTTTCTAGTAGAAGCTTCTGAAGACATTTATTTTCAGAGAGAATACTTCCAAAGTACAGAAATTTGTCATAACAATGAAGTGTAGCGTAGGACTGGGGAGAGTCTTTAAACAACTTGATATTATCGGTTCTTTTTCAAAAAGTTATACAGAAACCAGGATCACGAATCACTAAAGAATTCTAAATGGGGTTAACCATTACTTCAGCCTGAAGTTAGATGCATTGTCAAACTTATTTTCAGTAAATTTCCAGAGCATCTTAATTGTCTTATCGGAAATATAGTCGAGCGCAAGAACAGTTTAAAATACATTCTGTTGTGCAAATGCTTCTGAGTGGTGGATAAGATTCTTTAGTGATCATTACACTAACTTCAAAAGGATTAATTTTCTAATGTTTGGAGTTCTAATTCGTATTGGGACTTGTGCATGTTTCAACCAATACACATGCTATTTCCATCTTTGGCACGGACAATAGCAGCGACGGTGGCATGGAAGCTGGAGGGAGTTGGCACCACATGTGTGCACACGAGTCACCTAATTCCTGTAAATTCAGGGGAGGTGGGAGGGGGAGGGGTGGGGGCGGAGAGCTCTGACGTCACGCTCAGTCAGATCCCACATGTATCTGACCGCTTTCAGACCTGGAGAGTTGAAGGAGCAGCATATTAATTGGAACTCGCGACTGTCTTCCTCGAACCACTCCGTCACAATCCTGGCCTTGTGACATGACGCATTATCTTGCTGAAAATGCCACTGCCGTCGGGTAACATTATCATCATGAAGGGGTGTACGTGGTCTGCAACCGGAGTACGATACTGCTCGGCGGTCATGGTGACTTGCACGAGCTCCAGTGGACCTATGGATGCCCAAGTGAATGTTCCCCAGAGCGCAATGGAGTCGGCGCCGGTATGTCTGTCACGCAGAACAATGAGCTGTTCCTCTGAAAGATGACTGATTCGCGCCCTCCCATCGCCATGACAAGTTACTGGGATTCATCACACCGTGCAACGCTCTGCCGCTGCACCAACGTCCATTACCGATGGTCACGTGCCCATTTCAGTCGTAGTTGCCGATGTCGTGTTGTTCATATTGGCACATGTACCGTGGGTTCCAACACACTTGTGCTCTGCCCAACGTTGAAGTCTGATATTACTTCCTGCACAGTTCGCCGCCCGTCCTGTTTTACCTGACCTCCCAGCCTACGACGTCTGACATCTGCAGTGAGAGGTCGCCACCCAACCCAACGAAGTCCGGTTTCAGCTCGGTTTCGCCACGAGTTGAAGACACTCACCACAGCACTCCTCGAATACCCCACAAGTGGTGCAGTTTCCGAAATGCTAGTTCTGAGCCTCGGGGCCATCACAATCTGCCCCAGTGGTTAGACACTCGACTCGCATTCGGGAGGACGACGGTTCAATCCCGCGTCCGGCCATCCTGATTTAGGTTTTCCGTGACTTCCCTAAATCACTCCAGGCAAATGCCGGGATGGTTCCTCTGAAAGGGCACGGCCGACTTCCTTCCCCATCCTTCCCTAATCCGATCAGACCGATGACCACGCTGTCTGGTCTCCTTCCCCAAACTACCAAAACCAACAATCTGCCCTGATAGCACGCCTTCCCCTCTCTACACACGGAGGTCACGCTTACTGATACTGCACGCACCGTGCGTGTGTCTCAGTAGCAGTCATTCCTCACCAGGTGACTCTGCTATCGCCTGGACCGGTTTATATCGCTAGCAGGTAAAGTTCTGGCAGATCAGCGTGTAGCGTTATACCTAACAAAACTTGTTTCTTCGAGTGTTTTCTACACTGCAAGGATTCCTCTTGATGAGATACATGGAATATGATTCATAATAAGGAAAATACGGTGAAGGTACTGCATTTAGAGTTTATCAAGCTGCTTTTCTCAGAACTGAGCAGGTACGACTGCCATAATGATGCGATAAACCCTCCCTCCCGCTCCAAATACGCTACTGGCCATTAAAATTGCTACACCACGAAGATGACGTGTTACAGACGCGAAATTTAACCGACAGGAAGAAGATGCTCTGACATGCAAACGATTAGCTTCTCAGAGCATTCGCACAAGGTTGACGCCGGTGGCGACACCTACAACTTGCTGACATCAGGAAAGTTTCCAACCGATTTCTCATACACAAACAGCAGTTGACCGGCGCTGCCTGGTGAAATGTTGTTGTGATGTCTCGTGTAAGGAGGAAAAATGCGTACCATCACGTTTCCGACTTTGATAAAGGTCGGATTGTAGCCTATCGCGATTGCGGTTTGTCGTATCGCGACATTGTTGTTCGCGTTGGTCGAGGTCCAATGACTGTTAGCAGAATATCGAATCGGTGGGTTCAGGAGGGTAATACGGAACGCCGTGCTGGATCCCAACGGCCTCGTTATCACTAGCAGTCGAGATGACAGGCATCTTATCCGCATGGCTGTAACGGATCGTGCAGCCACGTCTCGATCCCCGAGTCAACAGATGAGGACGTTGCAAAACAACCACCATCTGCACGAACAGTTCGACGACGTTTGCAGCAGCATGGACTATCAGCTTGAGGACCATGGCTGCGGTTACCCTTGATGCTGCACCACAGACAGGAGCGCCTGCGATGGTGTACTCAACGACGAACCTGGGTGCACGAATGGCAAAACGTCATTTTCTGGGGCTGAATCCAGGTTCTGTTTACAGCATCATGATGGTCGCATCCGTGTTTGGCGACATCGTGGTGAACGCGCATTGGAAGCGTGTATTCGTCATCGCCATACTGGCGTATCACCCGGCGTGATGGTATGGGGTGCCACTGGTTACACGTCTCGGTCACCTCTTGTTCGCATTGACGGCACTTTGAACAGTGGACGTTACATTTCGGATGTGTTACGGCCCGTGGCTCTACCCTTCATTCGATCCCTGCGAAACCTTACATTTCAGCAGGATAACGTACGACCGCATGTTGCAGGTCCTGTACGGGACTTTCTGGATTCAGAAAATGTTCGACTTCTGCCCTGGCCAGCACATTCTCCAGATCTCTCACCAATTGAAAACGTCTGGTCAATGGTGGCCGAGCAACTGGCTCGTCACTACTCTTGATTAACCGTGGTATCGTGTTGAAGCTGCATGGGCAGCTGTACCTGTACACGCCATCCAAACTCTGCTTGACTCAATGCCCAGGCGTATCAAGGCCGTTATCACGGCCAGAGGTGGTTGTTCTGGGTACAGACTTCTCAGGATCTATGCACCCAAAGTGTGTAAAAATGTAATCACATGTCAATTCTAGTATAATATATTTGTCCAATTAATACTAGTTTATCATCTGCATTTCTTCTTGGTGTAGCAATTTTAATGACTAGTAGTGCAAAACTTGTGAAGCTCAGTCGATGGAGCATTTCCATTGAAATATGTATCAGTATTTACGGAGAGCAGCTCTTGATGAGATTGTTCTGGTGATGTAGGCAAGAAGAGGGGCACTCGCTTCCCAGAGAGGGAGGAGTGAAGAGGTACAAATGATGAGCGCCCTCCTTAATACCTGGCAGTCCACTGAGAGGTGCGCCGCGATATTAGCCGTGGCCCCGCGCTCTGTACACAATAGACTGCATTCCTGGCCGGCGACCACCCTCACCCTGCAGACACTCTGGTCCCCGCTCTACTTGCCACGCCTCCCCTCGCAGTCTTTCTCTCTCCCTGTTTCTCTTTCTGTCCCTGTCTACCAGTCTTTTTAACAGTTCACAACCGTTCGCCGAATTACTGACTGGAGGCAAATAGACTGGCAGTCCCCTAAGCAGATCCAAATGCCACATGTTGTCTGATTACACTGGTTAATCCACCCCTCTTGCTTCTCTCGCTGGCATCGTAGTCATCAAACCAGTTTCTTCTCGAGTCCATATAACAATAAAAACTCCTGTCTTCCTGCTAACTTCATCTAAGTTCATCTACTGACTCGTTCGAAAACGATGTAGACTTGCTCCACAATTTGGTCCTACGAAAATAGACGTACATATAAATAAATAAATGAGGGTTGTACAGGGTGGTCCATTGATCGCGACCGGGCCAAATATCTCACGAAATAAGCGTCAAACGAAAAAACTACAAAGGACGAAACTTGTCTAGCTTGAAGGGGGAAGCCAGATGGCGCTACGATTGGCCCTCTAGATGGCGCTGTCATAAGTCAAACGGATATCAACTGCGTTTTTTTAAATAGGACCCCCCATTTTTATTATATATTCGTGTAGTACGTAAAGAAACATGAATGTTTTAGTTGGACCACTTTTTTCGCTTTGTGATACATGGCGCTGTAATAGTCGCAAACATATGGCTCACAATTTTAGGCGAACAGTTGGTAACAGGTAGGTTTTTTAAATTAAAATACAGAACGTAGGTACGTTTGAACATTTTATTTCGGTTGTTCCATTCTGATACATGTACCTTTGTGAACTTATCATTTCTGAGAACGCATGCTGTTACAGCTAATTACCTGTAAATACCACATTAATGCAATAAATGCTCAGAATGATGTCCGTCAACCTCAATGCATTTGGTAATACGTGTAACGACATTCCTCTCAACAGCGAGTAGTTCGCCTCCCGTAATGTTCGCACATGCATTGACAATGCGCTGACGCATGTTGTCAGCCGTTGTCGGTGGATCACGATAGCAAATATCCTTCAACTTTCCCCACAGAAAGAAATCCACGGAGGTCAGATCCGGTGAACGTGCGGGCCATGGTATGGCGCTATGGCCCAATCCACCTGTCATGAAATATGCTATTCAATACCGCTTCAGCGGCACGCGAGCTATCCTTCCTCCCATAATGCCGCACCATACATTAACCCGCCAAGGTCGCTGATGTTCCACTTGTCGCAGCCATCGTGGATTTTCCGTTGCCCAATAGAGGATATAATGCCGGTTTGCGTTACCGCTGTTGGTGAATGACGTTTCGTCGCTAAATAGAACGCGTCCAAAACCATTTGTCATCGTGCTGTAATTTCTCTTGTGCCCAGTGGCAGAACTATACACAACGTTCAAAGTCGACGCCATGCAATTCCTGGTGCATAGAAATATGGAACGGGTGCAATCGATGTTGATGTAGCATTCTCAACACCGACGTTTTTGAGATTCCCAATTCTCGCGCAATTTGTCTGCTACTGATGTGCGGATTAGCCGCGACAGCAGCTAAAACACCTACTTGGGCATCATCTTTTGTTGCACGTCGTGGTTGACGTTTCAGATGTGGCTGAACCCTTCCCAAGCATTGTGACGATGGATCGCTGATTTTGCGCAAACAGCCACTGCGCTTGTGAACGTCCGTCGTACCACAAACAAACAGCGAAATGTAAATAGCGTCGGTGGCCCGATTCTGCCGAACTGAGAGAGTTATGGCGACCTAAAAATGCCGCACGGCAACGCTAAATGAAATTTCGCGCTGTTCTGAGTGCATCCGAGGAGGATCCAGTAAATCGGAGTGACAGGTCGGGCCTTAACACGCCCGCGGCGCTCATGAGCTGCAAGTGTGAAATTTGCAAGCCGTGGCGGTCCTGCCTTAAACATTTTCAATACGAGGGCGGACTGAACAGTAATGCCTCCGAATTTTTTATGTGAAAACTCTTGAGGCTTTTTAAATAAAACAAACTCTACTAGCATTCTACATGTCAGTACTTCACGTTCAGACATTTATTTCTCAAGACAGCAACCCTGGCGATGAACACTTTTCTGCCAACGGGAGACCAATTCGTTGATACTGCAGCTGTAGGATACTTGATTACGTTGAGGGAGCCAAAACCTCACATCTGCTTGTACCGTTTCATCACTATCAAAGTGAAATCTTTGAAGCTGTTCAAGTTTTCGAACAGTTGAAAATCGGATGGAGCCATGTCGTCACAGTATGGAGGGTGATTCGTGGCAGCGAAACCTAGCCGTTCTGTTGCTGCACACGTTGCAGCGCTCTTGTATGATCTGAAGAAAGTGTGCTCCATGTGTGGACGAATTTTAGAATTCGAAACTTTAGTACGGTACGCTATTTCTCAGGCATCAACATAGTTACGTTACACACCGCCTTGTTATACACACTACTTCGGAAGCGAAATGGGAAAGTCAGCCGAGCAATACGCATGACACGTAATACCTCAACCGATATTGAGACAGAACAAAAAATTTGGAGGCACTGTTTTTCAGCATGCCCTCGTAAATCAAAGTCAGCGAAAAATACACCTAAATAAGTAAAATGACTAGGTGAGTCGTGTAGGATTAACGATGTTGGCTAAATCAGATGGCTCTATTTTAATAAATAAATGCTTGGTTCAAAAATGGTTCAAATGGCTCTGAGCACTATGGGACTCAACTGCTGAGGTCATTAGTCCCCTAGAACTTAGAACTAGTTAAACCTAACTAACCTAAGGACATCACAAACATCCATGCCCGAGGCAGTATTCGAACCTGCGACCGTAGCGGTCTTGCGGTTCCAGACTGCAGCGCCTTTAACCGCACGGCCACTTCGGCCGGCAAATAAATGCTTATTAAACACTGTACCGAGATGAGTGAATGGGGGTGCCTTCACATAAATTGCGGATTCCAAATTTTAAAAAATTAATCTATAATGTATGTAGTGTGAGCAGAGCAGTGAAGACAGTAACACGTTCGATAAGAGTTCATTTTAACCGTGCAGCAATTCATGACATTCAAACGCAAACATTCAAAGACCGAAAGTACAGTTTCCCATCATCAGGCGCAAAGTAAAATATTTGTTATCCTGAATACACATGAATATAAATATCAACTCCTGCAAATAATTATAGTTCATAGCTGCCTCAAATCCCGTAAATAAAGTTGAAGTTCGTACAGTAGCACAAAATAAGTTAACGAAAACACAGTCATACAAATCAGACCAGTGAAAACTTAAAGCCTGTAACTCACAACGGCAGGGAAAAGTTAAAGTTTTCACACTAAAGAGCCAAAGAAACTCGTATACGTGCCTAATAGCGTGTAGGGCACCCTTGAGCACGGAGAAGTGCCGCAACACGACGTGGCAAAGAGTCGACTAATGTCTGAAGAGTGCTGGAGGGAACTGACACCATGAATCCTGCAGGGATGTCCATAAATCCGTAAGAGTACGATGGGTGGAGATCTCTTCTGCACAACATGTAGCTAGGCATCCCAGATATGCTCAATAATGTTAATGTCTGGGGAGTGTGATTACCAGCAGAAGAGTTTAAATTCAGAAGAGTGTTCCTGGAGCCACTCTGTAGCAATGCTGGACTAATGGGGTGTCGCATTTTCGTGTTGGACTTGCACAAGTCTGTAATGTGTGGGGCGGTGTGCAGTTGAAGCGATATGGGACCCCTGATCGGTCTACATACGGCTCTGACAGGTGACAAGCAGGTAAACATTCTGAAGTTAAAATCTTCTGGGTTATTAGGCATCGTCGTGTTTCTTCTAAAATGTTCGGCGTTTTGACCCCTCTGCTGGGATCTTCCTCAGGACCTTTTGGTGTCCACACAGTGTTCTAGCAGTAGTGGACACCAAAGGATCCTGAGGAAGATCCCAGCGGAGGGGTCGAAACGTCGAACATTTTAGAAGAAAGATGACGCGGCCTAATAACCCAGAAGATTTTAACTTCAGTGGCAACGGCCACGAAAGCCTGCAGACTTACATAGGTAAGCGTTGTCTGACCACCTGCATCGATTCACGTCCATTGTGCATCCCGACGGACTTGCGCAATTCCAGCAGAACAGTACGACACCCCACGCTTCCAGAATTGCTACAGAATGGCTCCAGGAACACTCTTCTAACACTCCGCTGGCCACAAAACTTTCTAGACATGAACATTATTGAGCACATCTGGGACGCCTTGCAACGGGTTGTTCAGAAGAGATCTCCACCTTCTCAAACTCTTACTAATTTATGGACATCCCTGCAGGTTCAAATGGTTCAAATAGCTCTGAGCACTATGGGACTTAGAACTACTTAAACCTAACTAACCTAAGGCCATCACACACATCCATGCTCGAGGCAGGATTCGAACCTGTAGCGCCTAGAACCGCTCGGCCATCCCTGCAGGATTAATGGTGTCAGTTCCCTCCTGCACTACTTCAGACATTAGTCGAATCTGTGCCACGTCATGTTGGGGCAGTTCTCCGTGCTCAAGTGTACCAGTTTCTTTGGCTCTTCAGTATGTAACGGCTTGTTACTGTCCTGCCAACGCGCTTTTCCTTTAGTGTCTGCTGGCACCCTTGCTCGATAAGGACTCGAAACACTGGGAAGAACCGGCATCTCGTATGCGATTTGCTTCACACGTGCTTTGCGTTTTCCCGGAAATCTGTCAAAAGCCCGTAGCCTCCCTTGCGCCTGCCCTAGTTCTAGTAGCGCAGGTAGCAGTGCGATTAGCAAAGGCGAGCGACAGTGGGGAATTTTCGGGCAGAGGCCACGCCCAGGTCGGGATGCGCGCAGAGCGGCTGGGGGGGGGGGGGGGGGGAGGTGTGATCGCGCTTTGTGGCGGCGCCGGCGCGCTGTCAGCGGCAGCTGTCAGCCGCAGTCAGCGGCCGCGGTTCAAAGCGGCGCCCGCGGCGGCCAGGGCGCTCTGCCGCCGCGGCTGCGCCAGACACTCGCGCACGCACGCACGCACGCAGCCCGCGGCACGCGCAACGCACACGCGTAGCCAGCCGGCCGGGGCACGGCGCGCTGCTCCCGGTACGAGCACTTTGCCTCACCTCCCTTCGACCTCTACACCTCACTCATTCACCCATCTCCTCCAATACCCTCTCACAGTGTACCTACTCCGTCGCCTGCCATCTTCCTGCCCCTCCTCCCACTTCCCTCCTCCTCGTTCGTATCACTCCACACAATGCTTCATGTGTCATTGCTCTTAATTACTCATCTACATCTACGTTTATACTCCGCAAGCCACCCAACGGTGTGTGGCGGAGGGCACTTTACGTGCCATTGTCATTACCTCCCTTTTCTGTTCCAGTCGCGTATGGTTCGCGGGAAGAACGACTGTCTGAAAGCCTCCGTGCGCGCTCTAATCTCTCTAATTTTACATTCGTAATCTCCTCGGGAGGTATAAGTAGGAGGAAGCAATATATTCGATACCTCATCCAGAAACGCACCCTCCCGAAACCTGGCGAGCAAGCTACACCGCGATGCAGAGCGCCTCTCTTGCAGAGTCTGCCACTTGAGTTTGCTAAACATCTCCGTAACGCTATCACGGTTACCAAATAACCCTGTGACGAAACGCGCCGCTCTTCTTTGGATCTTCTCTATCTCCTCTGTCAACCCGACCTGGTACGGATCCCACACTGATGAGCAATACTCAAGTATAGGTCGAACGAGAGTTTTGTAAGCCACCTCCTTTGTTGACGGACTACATTTTCTAAGGACTCTCCCAATGAATCTCAACCTGGTACCCGCCTTACCAACAATTAATTTTATATGATCATTCCACTTCAAATCGTTCCGCACGCATACTCCCAGATATTTTACAGAAGTAACTGCTACCAGTGTTTGTTCCGCTATCATATAAAGAATCCTTCTTTCTATGTATTCGCAATACATTACATTTATCTATGTTAAGGGTCAGTTGCCACTCCCTGCACCAAGTGCCTATCCGCTGCAGAATGTTTCTGCATTTCGCTACAACTTCCTAATGCTGCAACTTCTCTGTATACTACAGCATCATCCGCGAAAAGGTGCATGGAACTTCCGACACTATCTACTAGGTCATTTATATATATTGTGAAAAGCAATGGTCCCCTAACACTCCCCTGTGGCACGCCAGAGGTTACCTTAACGTCTGTAGACGTCTCTCCATTGATAACAACATGCTGTGTTCTGTTTGCTAAAAACTCTTCAATCCAGCCACACAGCTGGTCTGATATTCCGTAGGCTCTTCCTTTGTTTATCAGACGACAGTGCGGAACTGTATCGAACGCCTTCGGGAAGTCAAGGAAAATAGCATCTACCTGGGAGCCTGTATCTAATATTTTCTGGGTCTCATGAACAAATAAAGCGAGTTGGGTCTCACACGATCGCTGGTTCCAGAATCCATGTTGATTCCTACAGAGTAGGATCTTTCCGAATCAAGTAACTTAGCGGAAGCAGGCACACTCCCTCACCTCCCTTCGACCTCTGCACCTCATTCATTCATCTCGTCTACTGTCCCTCTCCCAACGTTCCAACCTGCCTCCCCCCCCCCCTCCTCCTCCTCCGTGTTCCTCCACACATTGTGTCAAGTACCGTTGCTCTTACAAGGAGACGGCACGACCGTGGGGTCGGGGATTTGTGCGCAATTTCGTTTGGTGGAAGAGGACCCCTAACACTTCACGTGGTTAAAATATTAGGACGCACTGCCGAGAAAAATCGATCCAAAGTTTCTTAGGTGCCGTATGAGTATAAAATGTTAATTCACTGCCAAGCCGCCGTATGGTCTACATGGTTAGCGCTCGGACCCTCACGCCTAAGGTCTCGGGTTCGATTCTTCCTCCGGCACTTTTTTTTCTTCTGTTGCTTGGAAAATTACAGCGCATTGTTACAGGAGAATCGTGAAATTAATTCACGGGAAGATGTATAAAAATTCATTCTATAATTCACCATCAATTGTCGTCACCAATATTCCGAGACATGATTCAATATGCCTGGTTTGCCTCAAAATTGTCAGAAACTCGAAACATTTTCGTAAATATTAATGGACATGTTTTTTGTACAGATTTATGGCAAACGCCCTGTGATTGTAAAAAATCCGCTTTTATACGTTGCGCAAGATGTCGCAAAAATTATTCCTTTGTTTGTTTTTACGATAATTACCACTGCGGTTCTTGTTTATAATTATTATATGTATAAAAATTGAATGTTTTCCAACCGACTTTGTTATTCTGATTATAAAGGCAATGTTTCTCCTCATACACATTACAGTGAAAAATGGAAAACCCATCGCCATGAATTGTGTTGTTGGACAAAAAGAAGATAATTTTTATTCAGTAATGAAACTATTGTGTTAAATATAATGTAGGTTTGGGAAACTTTCTGAATAGCCGGCCGAAGTGGCCGTGCTGTTAAAGGCGCTGCAGTCTGGAACCGCAAGACCGCTACGGTCGCAGGTTCGAATCCTGCCTCGGGCATGGATGTTTGTGATGTCCTTAGGTTAGTTAGGTTTAACTAGTTCTAAGTTCTAGGGGACTAATGACCTCAGCAGTTGAGTCCCATAGTGCTCAGAGCCATGAATTGGTGGAATAACCAAAGAAAATGAAACAGAAGGGAAAAAAAAGTGCCAGAGGAGGAATCGAACACGAGACCTCTGGCGTAAGAATCCGAGCTCTAAACACATAGGCCAGACGGCCGCTCGGCATTGTAATAAAGATTTATACTCGTAAGGCACCTAAGAAACTTTGGATCGATTTTTCCCGGGATTTTCCGGGTAGTGCATCCTAATATTTTAACCACGTGAAGTGTTAGGGGTCCTCTTTCACCACACAAAATTGCAGACAAATCCCGGACCCCACGCTCGTATCGTCTCCTTGTTAGCCTGGCCGACTAGCCGCGCGGTCTAACGCGCTGCTTCCCGAGCGCCAGGCAGATTAGTGTCGAGCTCCGGCGTGCCGGCAAGCCTGTGGATGGTTTTTAGGTGGTTTTCCGTCTGCCTCGGCGAATGCGGCCTGGTTCCCCTTATTCTGCCTCAGTTACACTATGTCAGTGATTGCTGAGCAAACACTGTCCCCACGTACGCTTACACCTTAACTACTCTACCACGCAAACATTCGGGGTTACACTCGTCTGGGGAAGGGGGGAGTGGAGGAGTTCACTGGGGGCCGAACCGCACAATAACCCTTGGTGCGGTGTGAGGCGGCGCTGGGGTGGGTTGACTGTTACGGCTTGTTGTGGGATTGTGAACCACTGAGGGCTACGGCGGGACGAAGCCTCTCCGTCGTTTCCAGCTCCTCGCTTCAACACACAAAACATACAGTTGCTCTTAATTCATGCCTTATTCAACTTTCCGAATGAGTTAAGGTAGTGGAGGATATCAGAGATAAGGCAGTGGCAGCAGCTGTGACCACGGAAATTACAAGGAATGTTAAGAAAGGTCGGAAGGAATGTTTGCTTATCAGCAGTGGCAGGGTATAAATTTCCGAGTATCCTAGTAGTGAACTCCTAATACACTACTGACCATTAAAATGGCTACACCACGAAGATGACGTGCTACAGGCGTCAAATTTAACCAACACGAAGAAGATGCTGTGATATCAAAACGATTAGCTTTTCAGAGCATTCGCACAAGGTTGGCACCGGTGGCGACACCTACAACGTGCTGACATGAGGAAAGCTTCCAACCGATTTCTCATACACAAACAGCAGTTGACCGGCGTTGCCTGGTGAAACGTTGTTGTGGTATCTCGTGTAAGGAGGAGAAATGCGTACCATCACGTTTCCGACTTTGATAAAGGTCGGATTGTAGCCTATCGCGATTACTGTTTATCGAATGGCGACATTGCTGCTCCCATTGGTCGAGATCCTATGACTGTTAGTAGAATATGGAATCGGTGGGTTCAGGGTGGTTATACGGAACGCCGTACTGGATCCCAGCGGCCTCGTATCACTAGCAGTCGAGATGACAGGCATCTTATCCGCATGGCTGTAACGGATCGTGTAGCCACGTCTCGATCCCTGAGTCAACAGATGGGGACGTTTGCAAGACAACAACCATCTGCACGAACAGTTCGACGACGTTCGCAGCAGCACGGACTATCAGCTCGGAGACCATGGCTGCGGTTACCCTTGACGCTCATCAGACAGGAGCGCCTGCGATGGTGTATTCAACGACGAACCTGGGTGCACTAATGGCAAAACGGCATTTTTTCGGATGAATCCTTCTGTTTACAGTATCATGATGGTCGCACCCGTGTTTGGCGACATCGCGGTGAACGCACATTGGAAGCGTGTATTCGTCATCGCCATACGGCGTATCACCCGGCGTGATGGTATGGGGTGCCATTGGTTACACGTCTCGGTCACCTCTTGTTCGCATTGACGGCACTTTGAACATTGGACGTTACATTTCAGATATGTTACGACCCGTGGCTCTACCCCGTCATTCGATCCCTGCGAAACCCCACATTTCAGCAGGATAATGCACGACCGCGTGTTGCAGGTCCTGTACTGGCCTTTCTGGATATAGAAAATGTTCGACTGCTGCCCTGGCCACCACATTCTCCAGATCTTCCACCAATTGAAAACGCCTGGTCAATGGTGTCCGAGCAACTGGCTCGTCGCAATACGTCAGTCACTACTCGTGATGAACTGTGGTATCGTGTTGAAGCTGCATGAGCAGCTGTACCTGTACACGCCATCCGAGCTCTGTTTGACTCAATGCCCCGGCGTATCGAGGCCGTTATTACGGCCAGAGGTGGTTGTTGTGGGTACTGACTTCTCAGGATCTATGCACCCAAATTGTGTAAAAATGTAATCACATGTCAGTTCTAGTGTAATATATTTGTCCAATGAATACCCGTTTATCATCTTCATTTCTTCTTGGTGTAGCAATATTAATGGCCAGTAGTGTTTTTAGTGTGAAGAACAATGATGCAGATCAGAAATAGAAAAAATTCAGACGCATCTTTCAATATGACTTAACACGTACGTTCCAAGCAAGGTTTTAAGGAATGGAAAAGATCCACCAGGTTTAATAACCGTGTTGGGAAACTGCTACCTAAACAGAACATCGCAAATTCAAGAATATTCAAAACCTAGTTGACGAACAAAAGCTGATGGAACCGAAAATAAGCGTAAGGAGAATAATGAGCAAAGGTTTCAGTGACTTAGAAAATAAAATTTTGCCATCTGTCTTTCGAAATTGTTTGACCGCTAAACAGCGTAACACGGTCCCTCCTAATAAACGTCGTACGAACATCGAGATGGCAGATAGGTTGATATGTGATAGCGGTAAAGAAAAACTACTACAATCGCTTAGTAGTGGAGAGGCTTCAGTCTCAGATGAGATTCGTGTGAGATTCTACAGTGTCTTGCGAAAGAATTTGTTCCCCCACTAGCAGTAGTTTATCGTAGGCCGCCGCAGCAACTGAGGGTGTCTAGTGACTGGAAAACGATGCAGGTCATTCCCGTTTCAAGAAAGGTCGTAAGAGAGATGCACGTAACAATAGGCCTATATCGCTAACATCACTCTGTTGTACAATTACGAGCCGGCCGGAATGGCCGAGCGGTTCTAGGCGCTACAGTTTGGAACCGCGCGGCCGCTACGCTCGCAGGTTCGAATCCTGTCTCGGGCATGGCTGTGTGTGATGTCCTTAGGTTCTCTCTCTCTCTCTATTCGTTTAGTCGGTTCCGACTCTTCGTGACGCCATGAACCAAATCACGCCACTTTTTCCTGTCTTGCTCTTTCTCCCGTAGACCTTCCAGGTTGGAACACATTGCTTCTGTGATGCCATCGATCCATCTCATCCTCTGACGTCCTCTTCTTCTAGTTCCTTCAATCTTCCCCAGCATTAATGTTTTTTCCAGCGAGGCATGCCTTCGCATTGTGTGTCCAAAGTAGGTCAGCTTTTGTTTTAAGATTAGACCTTCCAGGGAGAAATCTGGTTTAATTTGCTCCAATATTGATCTGTTGGTTCTCTTTGCCGTCCATGGAACTCTAAGAAGTTTCCTCCAACACCACAATTCGAAGGAGTCAATTCTTCGCCGTTCAGCCTTTCTAATGGTCCAGGTCTCACATCCATACAACTGGAAAGACCATAGCCCTCACAATACGGATCTTTGTTGCTAGTGTTATATCTCTGGACCTTATAACCTTGTCAAGGTTTGACATCGCCTGTCTACCGAGCAACAGGCGTCTCCGGATTTCATGGCTGCAGTCACCGTCAGCAGAGATCTGGGAACCGAGATAACTGAATGTGGTCACTACCTCCATGGATTCTCCTGCTATATCCCATGAATTGGTAGGTGTAGTTGCCATAATTTTCGTTTTCTTCACATTCATCATAAGACCAGCCTTTTCACTTTCGTCTTTCACCTTCAGTAAGAGTGTTCTCAATTCTTCTTCACTTTCTGCCAACAGGATCGTATCATCCGCGTACCTGAGGTTGTTTACATTTATTCCAGCTATTTTAATTCCTGTTTCTCCTTCATCTAGCCTCGCATTCCTCATGACATGTTCTGCATACAGATTGAGTAAGTACGGTGACAGTATGCAGCCTTGCCGGGCCCCTTTCTGAATCTTTATCCATTTCGTTGTTCCATACACAGTTCTCACCGTGGCTTCTTGGTCAAGGTATAAACTCCGTATCAGATGAATGAGGTGATCTGGTACACCCATGTTTTTCAGTACGTTCCATAATTTGTTGTGATCGACGCAGTCAAAGGCTTTGGCGTAGTCAATAAAGCAGAGGTACACATCTTTCTGGAATTCTCTCGCTTTTTCCATAATCCACCGAATGTTAGCAATTTGATCTCTAGTTCCTCTTCCTTTCCTAAATCCAGCTTGTTCTTCTGGCAGCTCTCGATCTAGATATTGGCGAAGTCTATTTTGTAAGATTTTCAACATAACTTTGCTAGCATGTGAAATAAGTGCGATTGTTCGGTAGTCTGAGCATTCTTTAGAACTTTTCTTCTTTGGAATGGGGATGAATACTTATCTTTTCCAGTCTTCTGGCCACTGCTGCGTGATCCATATTTTTTGACATATTGAGTGCAGCACTTTCACTGCATCCTTTCCAGTGACTTTAAGCAATTCTGCTGGTATTTCATCATGTCCACTAGTTTTGTCATCAGCCATATTTTCGAGGGCCCACTGGATTTCGCTCTCCAAAATATCTGGCTCTAGTTCTAAATTAACATTAACATCAGCAGTAGGAGCCCTGTCATGATGCAGTTCCTTCTTGTATAGG